>NC_066583.1:100891813-101549313 GCF_024323335.1 Lathyrus oleraceus | reverse complement strand
CTGCCTCATAAACTTCATGCAGGCATCACTATATACTTGACTCGTCTGTAACACTTCATGTCAGCGCTTCCCTCTTGTTACGAACAACGTTGTCATCCGAAAATAGGTCACACTCACCAAAGCGGTTACCGGGAGGTTACGTATGCCCTTAAAGACGTCGTTCATTGATTCCACAAGATTTGTTGTCATGTGGCCCCATCTCACCCCATCTTCGTATGACCTAGTCCACTTTGCTCTGTCAATATTATCGATCCACCTCCCTGCATCAGAATTTGCCAACACTATTTTCCGGCGGTAGTATTGGAATCCAGGTTGGTTTAATGCATACCCCGCGTTTATCAAATTTTGCTTCAAGAAATTATCTTTGAACTCCCGCACAAAATTTTGAGCAATATGCCTGATGCAGTAGACATGCGTAGACGGGGGGTCATGCCAACCATTTGTTGGATTATTGTATGCACTGTCTATAGAAGCGTGTCTGTCAGAAATCACACAGATGCCAACTTGTGGAGTCACGTGCGTTCGGAGATTCTTAAGGAAGAAACTCCAAGCAGCAGCCGTTTCTCCTTCTACCAATGCAAAGGCTATTGGGAAAATATTAGAATTTGCATCTTGTGTGACCGCCATTAGTAACGATCCTTTGTATTTCCCATACAGCCAAGTTCCATCGACTTGAATAAGCGGCTTGCAGAATGTGAAACCGATGATGCAGGGACGGAATGCCCAGAAAAGTCTATGGAATATTCCATTACCTTCTAGACGAGTTCCGTCAGGGGATTGTGCCGGCAAGGTCTCCATTATAGAAACCGTCCCAGGTGAATACAAATGTAGTGCATCCAGGTAGCGCGGAAGTTGTTTGTATGATTCCTCCCAATTACCGTATATCAGTTCAATTGCCTTGGTTTTCGCTAACCAAGCCTTTCTGTACGACGGTGTATATTTGAAAACAGCAACACAATGGGAGATAATAGTTTTGACCTTGAGTGACGGGTCAGCTTCAACAAGAGGTATTATGGAATGGCATATCATATCATGGCTAGGTTTGCGATGATCCTGTGCCATGTTTGTGTTGACGCACGTGTGAGCTTGAGAAATGGACCATATCACCCACGCATTACGTTTCTTCTTGTACGATGCCATCAATCTATACCCACACTCCGGGTTTTTGCATATAATAACGTATCTTTCCGGGTTTGATTTGTTAACATCGTAGTCAACACAGTTTTTCAAGTGCCAGTTTTTATTGCTAACAGACACTCTTCCTTGGTCCGAAATTGGTCACCCTTCTTTAACTCCTCATCAGACCTCATATATGGGTTGTAGAACATATCTGACGAGGGCTCATCCTCACCCAAGTTAAGGGTTGTGAAGTGCGCAGGCGGTGAGTGCCGTTGCGCTATAGGTATTTGTACTTGGTCTTCGTCTTCGGAATCACGGTTCACCAAGTCATCAACCACGTCTTCTGCATCATCAACGACATCGTCTTCAACGGGGTGTTCAACGTCTTGTTCGTCATCAACCACAGGATCAATAACCTATGACTGAATATTCTGAGTTGGTTGAAGTTGTTCCAACACAATGTACAACACTATATAGTCGTAACCAGAATACTCATGGTTACGAAACATGTATTGTGCCTCCATGTCATTTTGAATCAATGACTTATAAAACCTGACTGAGTTATTTTCAGAAGAAAAAAAAAGGTTGTTGATAAAAAATTTGGGACACAGGTTGTCTAAGTTTGGACTCAATCTTTTTTTTCAAATAAGAGAAGTCATCTCCTCTATTTACACAAAAACGAGTGCAATCGGTGTTTCTAAATAGGAAGCCAGACATATCACATTCATAAGTCTCACCATTCACGTGAGCTTTGATTTTGTATTGTGATGAAGATGCCATGATATGTGAAGATTTTGTGAAGATATATGTGAAGATATATGTGAAGATATATGTGAAGATATTGTGAAGATTTTGTGAATACCTTTGTGAAAATTTGTGTGAATACTTATACTCACACATACACCAAGCCTTCCTCACGCATGCCTATCCATCAAATGTCTTCACCACCTAGTCTGCAAGATTCCCACGCATGCCTTACACGTGTCACATCTTTGCATGCAACACTACCACCAAGCCTTCCCCTAGACAAGACAAGTGCAACCTAATCTGTACCAATGCATGCCAACCTATCCACCTAGCCTGCACCTAGCCTGCAAGATTCCCACGCATGCCTATCCATCAAATATCTTCACCACCTAGTCTGCAAGATTCCCACGCATGCCTTACACGTGTCACATCTTTGCATGCAACACTACCACCAAGCCTTCCCATAAACAAGACAAGTGCAACCTAATCTGTACCAATGCATGCCAACCTATCCACCTAGCATGCACCTAACCTGCAAGATTCTCACGCATGCCTATCCATCAAATGTCTTCACCACCTAGTCTGCAAGATTCCCATGCATGCCTTACAATCAAATGTCTTCACCACCTAGCCTGCACCTAGTTTGCAAGATTCCCACGCATGCCTATCCATCAATTGTGATGCATGCGTTACACGTGTCACATTTTTGCATGCAACACTACCACCAAGCCTTCCCCTAGACAAGACAAGTGCAACCTAGTCTGCAAGATTCCCACGCATGCCTAATATTTTGAACTGTTTTAATTTTGGTCAAATAGCTTATTAACTATAATTCATTAAGTATTTAGATTTCGACTACCAACCTTCATATAATTTTTCTCTATGGGCCAAGTGAATCGATTTAACTAAATATTTAAGTATCCATTTAAGTCTCTTTATCTCTACATGCATGCAGCTCCACCTAGACAAGACAAGACAAGACAATACAAGACTTTAATGTATTCGCCACCTAGAGTGGCGAGTTCATGTCTTATCCTGACGTACTGACGCATGCAATAGATGTGTCAAAATTATTACATGCATGCAGCTCCACCTAGCCTGCAAGATTGTCAGACAAGACAAGACAATACAAGACTTTAATGTATTCGCCACCTAGAGTGGCGAGTCCATGTCTTATCCTGACCTACTGATGCATGCGGTAGACGTGTCAAAATTATTACATGCATGCAGCTCCACCTAGCCTGCAAGATTCTCAGACAAGACAAGATAATGCAAGACTTTAATGTATTCGCCACCTAGAGTGGCGAATTCATGTCTTATCCTGACCTACTGATGCATGCAGTAGACGTGTCAAAATTATTACATGCATGCAGCTCCACCTAGCCTGCAAGATTCTCAGCCAACTTTGCATGTGTTACGCCCTTCCAAATTTTTGCATGCGTTACACTTGTCCACTTTTATTGCATGTGAAGACGTGTCCACGGTTATAAATAGGAGGTCATTCTTGTGGATTTTCATCAGCAACTCACACTTTTATTCAGAGAACTCCGGCGAAACTTTTCAGCAACAAACCTACGTTCTACATTGCAATCATGTCTCTTCTTACCATGGGCCAAGAACACAGAGGCACTAGGGCAAACATTACCTCATTCGTAAGTTTTCCTTGAACATTGCCTCTTTCGTATGTTTACAATTTATTTTTTAAAACTCCAATCTAATGATTCTTTATATTGTTTGTTTTTAAAGGATCCCAAAAAATTTCGTCAACGTTCACACCCTATGCCTTATCCAGACCCATGGTGCGTACCTTACATAGAGCGTGCGGGGTTCGGTCATGTTATGCATGTGGTAAATGCCACAATTGATGTGAAATTTATTCTTACTTTGTGTGAACGTTGGAGACCAGAGACACACACTTTTCACCTACCAATTGGTGAATGTACCGTCGCACTAGAGGACGTGTACATGCTTTTGGGTCTTCGAATAGATGGTAAGCATGTGACTGGAAATGTTCAACAGCCCAACGAACTATGTGTTCAAATGTTGGGCGTAGATCTGGTCGAGGGTGAGGGATCTGCAAAAGCAAGGGGCCAGGGTATTAAACTATCGAGCCTCCAATTCTACCACGACTCTATAAATTTGACTGAGGATTCGTCCGAACAAGAAAAAATAATAAAAACAAGGTTTTACATTATGTTATTGTTTGGGAACTTGCTATTTCCCGAAGGCACGGGAAATAGCATAAACTTTATGTACTTGAGTTTGCTCGAGGACATAGATAGAATAAGCACGTATAGTTGGGGTTCTGCTGTATTGGCTTTCCTATATAGCTCTTTGTGTAAAAATGCACAAAATGACCACTGCATATTTTCTGACTGTGCTTTTTTGCTCCAAACATGGGGGTGGTGGAGATTGCCGAGGCTAGCCCCCGAAAATCCTAACGTCTACTCCTTCCCCTACGCAACTAGGTAAATTTATGATGTTATTTCATTTTGTATATTTATTCTATAGTTATTTGTAAATAATATTATTTATCTTTTTTTGCTTAGGTTCATTGCAACCGGGCTGGATTACAGTCTTACCCCGAAAAATAAAATAATATTTTATCGTCAACTCTTGGATCGTCTCCGAGCACAAGATGTATTACCACTAAATCATTCATCTTCTAACTAATTTATTAATATCAAGCATTATCAATAAATAACATATTTATTTTTTTCTTTGCAATTTATATGGAGGTCATATTTGGGATTGGAACATCAACCCAACCCCGAAGATGCAGCTGTTTGGACAGCAAAAACGGCTATCATGCGGTTCACCACCGTGGAGATGCACCAAAGTGACCGTGTCAAACTGCAATTCGGAATGCATCAAGAAATCCCAGGCTCCCCAATGTCTTTGGAACCTTGGCATCTTAAAAAAGTCAGCCACCAGTGGTATGCCCAAAATTGGAAGGCTTTTGCAAAGGAGTTCCGTAAAATGTGGAAAGAGCGTGCCCATTATGTTCTACAATTTCCGGTTGCGCTCAACGAAATGAAGCCGACAAGGGAATATGTGGATTGGTATAGAGCAAATACAAATCCAGAAATGATTGTGTCTGACCCGTTCTATTTGGACGATCCCCGAATGCAACAACCATATTTCCAACAACAACAACCACCACAATATTCCCAACAACAACAACACCACAATATTACCAACAACAACAACCACCACCATATTACCAACAACAACCACCACCACCGTATTACCAACAACAACAACCACCACCGTATTACCAATAACAACCACCACAACACATGTCCACCCCCCAACCAAATCAACACTACATACCACAAACTCAACCCCAATATCATGAAGATTACCAACACCAACATCAACATTCCCACCACCATCAACATTCCCAACACCTACCACAAACTCAATCCCCCCACCAACACCAATCCCAACACTTCCATCACGACGATGTCCCGGGCTCTTCCAGTCCTCCACTTAGCCCCGACACAGGTATACAAGAGGATTACCAACAAGACTACTACACACCACAACAGACATTGTTCTTTAGCCAACCCGATTCAACCCTTAACTACCAAAGGCCACATTTCGAGGGCGCACCCAACAGGAGTCAGTTTGTCCCACCGAGACAAAGCTTTGAGGGCGCAGAGGGCACCCGCCTTTCCTACAACATTGAAGGAACTTCGACCCAACCACAACGGCAAACGGCAAGGGGACGCGTTAGGACTAGGGGTGGGAATAGGGAAGCACCACCACCACGTGAGCCGTCTAGACGAGTAGTTAGACCTCCCCTGTGCGGATCGTACATGGAACCGCATAATATGTGATAAATCCCAAATTAATAATGCATTTTAATCATATCTTTATAATATTTGTCTTGTGTATTATTTTAATATAAATATATTATGTTTATATATATATATATATATATATATATATATATCTTGTGTATTTTACAAATATATACATAATATTATTTATTTACATGTATATAAATTAATACATTTTAATAATTTATAAATAATATTATTTAGTCATAAATTAAATTTATATATATATATATATATATATATATATATATATATATATATATATATATATATATATATATATATATATCTTGTAAATAATATTATTTATATATATATATGTATTAATATAAATTAATATAAATATAAATTAATAAATTTAAAATAAGATAAAAAAGATTTTAAAAAATTAAAAAAATAATTGTGTCAACAATCCCACAACAATTTCGTCATTTTCTTTTAATATATTGTTGAGGTTATCAACAATCCCACAACAATTTCGTCATTTTGTTGGATGAAAATCAAATTGTAGTAATTGTGTCAATTGAAATCCATAATGTAGTGAGTTTAATCATCTAATTCACAAGGATTGTGTGTTTTCTCACACAAGGACAAGGTGGATGTACTTAGGGGTGTTCAAAACCAAACCAACCCAATAGAAAACCGCAAACCAAACCAAACCAAACCGAAACCGCAAAAAACCGCATTTGGTTCGGATCGTTTGGGTCATTTTTTTAATAAAACCGCACGGTTTGGTTTGGTTTGCGGTTTGTATTTTGCAAACCGAACTAAACCAAACCAAACCGCATCATGTTACAACCCAAATTTTACTTATCCCACATCAAACCTAGTATGCTTTAACCTTACAATTACAAACGATTTTCTCTTACTCACGCTTAGGGTTTCAATTTCAACCTTCTTAAATCTCTCATAGTAGTATCACACATTCTTCTCGGCTTCTTTTCCATGTAGGTTTCACCTATTATACTCTAATAAGTCATCTCTTATGCTCTTCCTTTTTCATCTTTTATGTTACTATTTTCTCTTTTAATTATATTTTTATCGCACCTTTCTTCTCAATCTTGCATCTCTTATGTTCTTTTTTTCATCTTCTCTAATCTCTCATCTCATATGCTTTTTATGTTTTACTATAATGTCTTAGATATTATTTTATGCTACTATTTATATATGTTTTTTATTCCACTTTTGTCTAATCTAATTTTTTGTTATTGAATGAAACATTTTTGTCTAAATATGATGAGTTTTGATGTTATTTAGTCATGTATGAATGACTAAATACAAAGTTATGTTGTTCTCTATAGGTGTATGTATGGCATAATAAAAATCTTATAAAAAACCGAACCAACCCAAACCGCATTGGTTTGGTTTGGTTTGGTTTGGTTTTATTTCTAAAAGTCAACCGAACCAAACCAAACCGCGTGCTTTTTTCTCTTGCGGTTCGGATGATTTTTATCGCCAAAACCGCCCAAACCGCACCGCGAACACCCCTAGATGTACTTGTTATGGTAGCATGTGTGTGAGTAGCATAATGGGGTGCATTGAGCCTGACTTATTTGATTGTTAATTATTAAACTAGTAAGATATTCTATTAATTTAATTGAGTGAATAAAAAACAATTAAGTTCCTTTTTAGAATCATCTACTCCTAAATGTGAGAATCCCTATAAGTACTCTCGTAATAATTCTGATTTATTGTAATATTTACTCTTTATCATCAAGTACTCTCATAATAATTCTGATTTATTGTAATATTTACTCTTTATCATCTCTCAGGTACCGAGAGGTAGATAACCTTGTAGTTGTAAAAAATTCATTTCTTAGCAATGACCTCCCTGGTATTGAGAGGAAAGTATCCAAGTACGGTCACTAAATAGTGTATACAAACACAACGTGAACTATAAGCTAATTTTACGTAACAACATTTGTGGCCTCCAAGCTAGTGAGAGGAAGGTAACTTTGTCACGCAAAAGCATTTATTCGTTAGTAGTGACCTCTCAGGTACTGAGATGAAGGTATCCTCGTACATCGACTAACAAACGTATTCTAGTGTGTTAAACAAAACTAATGGCCAAGATTATTCTCATCACAACGTGAACAAGTATTACAATCTCATAGTCCTACCAATATGATAAACAAATTATGTATTGAATCATATTACCCTCTAGATCAATTCCCCTAATATCATAAACATGAGAAAACATTAAATAGAAATACATACTAGTTATCATAAGGTTGTTACAAGAGCAATTGCAAAAAAAATCATAGAATTGTAAGAACAAATTTAGCATCTACAATTCATCTCTAAGATTTTGATGATAACAAAGGATGAAACAAAATGGTACCCTAACAAATTTATCTAAGTATACAGGACTCTAATCAAAAAGAAGTCAGATAGACATACATCAGATACAGACACAAGTTCAGAATGACCACTTAGACGCAACTCAAACAGAAGCTCTGACTCTGAATAAAGGAAGCGCACAAAGCGTAACAAACAGAGATCAGACACTCTAAAGCGGAAGAGCGCACTCTAGGATCTGAAGCTTTTACACTCTGGTGAATCAATCAGGAAGACATCAAGAACCTCTGAAGATAGTCAGCTGCAAGCAACTATCTGAAGATATACTTGCTGAACAGAAACTCTGATATCTGAACATTCTGATTCAGAAACGATCTCCAAAGACTTAGCTATGAAGACTTCCACTTATGGCAAGAATCTATTTTTGGAAGAAAGTTATAGCGCCTCAAACTGCTTTGGAAAGAACACAAAGATTAATTACATTTATCAACCATCATTGCCAAAGATCCTTTCATTCAACGGTCTCCTCATTCAACTCCTATACCTAGGATGGATCACTTCTCTAAAAAGACAACAAAAAAACACGAGAACACAAACACTACTTTCATATCGTTTATTCATTCTCCTTCTCACACGAGTTGCTGCTCTAAAAGTGTGAACAATTCTATTGCTCTTACCTTGTGTAGTTTCTTCTTACCTAGAAGCACTAAGCACTACTATAATTCTATTTATTTGTTGAAATCTCCTCAAGTGACTTGTGAATTCTGTAAACTTGAGAGGGCTAAGAGATCTTTATCCTCTTATACGATCATTTTTGTAATCTTTCAAGATTAGTGGATTAAGTCCTTATTGAAGGCGAAATCACCTTGGCCAGGTGGACTGGAGTAGCTTTGAATTTCAAGTGAACCAGTATAAAATTCCGTGTTGATATTACTTATTTTTCGTGTGTGTTTCATTTCCAAAAAAAAATTATTATCAGTTAAAACAATTCAAACCCCCCTTTCTTATTTTTCTCTACCTTCAATTGGTACCAGAGCTTCGGCTCTGTTATTGATTTTCTAATCAAACACTTAACAGTGTAGAGAGATCCAGCGTGAGAAAAACGTTATGGCCAACACCAATGAAACAGACAGTTACAATGCTAAACCTCAAATCTTTGATGGAGAAAAATTTGATTACTGGAAAGACAGAATCGAAAGTTTTTTCTGGGTTATGACGCTGATCTGCGGGACATAGTTACTATTGGCTACATACCTCCTATATCTTATATTGGTATTGCTATTGCCAGAAACAAGATGACAGATGATCAGAAGCATGACTTCAAGAACCACCACAAAGCCAGAACAATACTGCTGAATGCCATTTCCTACAATGAATATGAAAAGATCACCAATAGGGAAACTGCCAAAGAAATACTTGACTCCCTGAGAATGACTCAAGAAGGAAATTCACAAGTCAAAGAGACAAAGGCTTTGTCTCTAATTCAGAAGTACGAAGCCTTCAAGATAGAGGACGATGAAGCTATAGAGGTAATGTTTTCTAGATTTCAAACTTTAATTGCAGGACTCAAGGTTCTGGACAAAGGCTACACAATTGCAGATCATGTCAAAAAGATTGTCAGAAGCTTGACAAAGAAGTGGAGACCCATGGTCACTGCATTGAAATTATCAAAGGATCTGAACAACATAAGCCTAGAAGAACTCGTCAGCTCCCTCAGAAGTCACGAGATAGAACTTGAGGAAGATGAGCCCCAAAAGAAGAACAAATCAGTAGCCTTGAAATCCAGATATGAGAGACGTAAACTAGAAAGGAATAAAGCCCTCCAAGATGAAGAAGAAGAAAATGACGACTCTGAAAAAGAAGACTTTGACGATGAAGAAGAGTTATCCCTTTTGACTAGAAGAGTGAAACAACTCTGGAGAAAAAGGAATAACAACTTCAGAAGACCAAGACCCAAGGGAGATTGCTCAGAATCAACTTCCAGAAGTAAATCAAACAAAGAGGTAACATGCTATGAATGTAAAGAAACGGGTCATTATAGAAACGAATGCCCAAAGCTTAAAAAAGAAAGCTCCAGAAGAGAAATTTTCAAGAAAAACTCCTTTGAAACTAAGAAAGGACTCATGGCCACCTAGGACGATACTGAATCTGATTCATCTGAATCAGACTCTGAAGAAAAGGCAAATGTGGCATTCATGGCTACCACTTCTGGAAACTCATCAGATAGAGAGTTTGATCCTAAAGAGGTATTTTCTGATCTTTCTCGATCGGACCTTGAATCATGCCTTTCTAAATCTTTAAACTCATATCAGAAAATTAAACAAAAATTTAAAGCACTAAAAAGGGTTCTTGAAGGAACCATTGAAGAATGTGATAAGCTTGAGATAATAGTTTCTAAATTAAAGGATGATATTCTGACTCTGACAAAAGAAAAAGAATCCACAAATAAACAATGTCTAAAACTTGAAGAAGCTTTATCTCAAGCCCCACAAACTTCCAACATAATTATATATAAATATGAAAAAGCATTTCAAGAGTTTCTGAAAAATGGGATAGAAAGAAGCAGAATGGCTTTTATGATTTATGGAGTCAGTCAGAATAAGAAAAGAGGAATAGGATATGATTCTAGTGAAGACAAATCTTCTACAAATGACAAAACTAAATCCCCATTTTCTTATCATTACACACATGCACAAACATAACATTTTACTAATGCCAGAAAACCCAAAGTCTTAAGAAACTCTGGGAGAACTGATAACAAAGGACCCAAGAGATTATGGGTACCAAAGGATAAGATAGTTTATGTTGCAGATATCCTATGCAGCACAGTTATGACACCAATCATGGTACCTGGATTATGGGTGCTCGCGACACATGACAGGAAGAAAGCATATGTTCCAAAGCCTGGAACTTAAGGATGCTGGCTTCGTAGGTTTCGGAGGAAATCAAAAAGGAAAATCAGAGGTTCCAGAACTATTGGTAATGGATCTCTTCCCTTTATATCTGATGTTCTTTATGTAGAAGGATTAATGCATAACCTGTTATCAATAAGCCAATTAAGTGATAATGGTTATGATATAATCTTTAATCAAAAAACATGTAAAGCAATTAATCAGAATAATGGAACAGTTCTATTCACTGGCAAGAGGAAAAACAACATTTACAAAATAAATCTTTCAGATCTAAAAGATCAAAATGTAAAATGTTTAATGTTTGTAAACAAAGAGCAATGGGTATGGCATAGACGCTTGGACCATATTAGCATGAGAAGACTCTCTCAGCTAAATAAACTCGAGTTAGTCAGGGGTCTACCTAAGCTGAAGTTTTCTTCAGATGCTCTGTGTGAGGCATGTTAGAAAGGAAAATTTTCAAAAACATCTTTTAAAAAGAAAAAATTTGTTTCCACCTCTAAGCCTCTGGAACTTCTTCACATTGACCTCTTTGAACCTGTTAAGACAGTGTCAGTCAATGGAAAGAAGTATGGACTGGTCATTGTTGATGATTTTAGTCATTGGACATGGGTAAAATTTCTAAAGCACAAGAGCGAGTCTCACTCTGTATTCACTAGCTTGTATTCTAAAGTGCAAAACAAATTTGACTCTAAAATCATCAGAGTCAGAAGTGATCATGGCGGCGAAGTCAAAAATAAGTTCTTTGAAGAACTGTTTGATTTAAACGGAATATCCCATGATTTCTCCTGCCCAAGAACTCCACAACAAAATAGGGTTGTAGAGAGGAAGAATAGGGTACTTCAAGAAATGGTCAGAACCATGATTAATGAAACAAATGTGGCTAAGCACTTTTGGACTGAAGCAGTAAATACAGCATGTTATATTTAGAATAGAATCTCTGTAAGACCTATTCTGGAGAAGACTCCCTGTGAAGTGTGCAATGGAAGAAAACCAAACATTTCTTACTTCCATCCTTTTGGATGCTCATGTTTTATTCTTAACACTAAAGAACATTTGAACAAGTTTGATTCGAAAGCACAAAAAGGTATTATGTTAGGATACTCAGAACGCTCTAAAGGCTACAGAGTATACAACACAGAAACCAAAATCATGGAAGAATCAATACATGTTAGATTTGATGATAAGCTTGACCCTGAAAAGTCAAAGCTAGTTGAAAAACTTGCAAATTTGGAGATAACTCTTGCAGGTTCTGACGAAATGACTAAAGCCTCAGAAGAAGCTGAGAAGAAAAGTCCAAAAGCAACTAAAATCTCAACTATCCAAAAAAAATCAAAAAATCGCCCAAACATCTCTGAAGAAATGATTCTGAGAAACAAGGACGAACCGGTCAGAACAAGGTCTACATTTAAAGTATCTGAAGAAACTCCTATGGGATTAGTATCTCTGAATGAGCCTACTTCCTTTGATGAGGCACTTCAAGACAATGACTGGGTTCTAGCAATGAAAGAAGAACTTGATCAATTTTCAAAGAATGACGTCTGGGATCTTGTCCCAAAGCCTAAAGAAACTCATATTATTGGAACAAGATGGGTATTCAGAAACAAATTGAACAAAAAGGAAGAAGTAGTCAGAAACAAAGCACGATCGGTGGCACAAGGTTATAGTCAACAAGAAGGCATTGACTACAACGAAACCTTTGCTCCAGTCGCCAGGTTTGAACCCATTCGTCTACTTGTATCATTCATTGTAAATCACTCCATTAAATTATATCAGATGGATGTCAATAGCGCATTTCTTAATGGTTATATATCAGAAGAAGTGTATGTTCATCAACCCCCTAGTTTGAAAACTCTAAATGTCGAAGACATGTTTTTAAACTGAAAAAATCATTGTATGGTCTAAAACAAGCTCCTAGAGCTTGGTATGAAAGATTAAGCAACTTTCTTCTGGAACATGACTTCATTAGGGGAAAGGTTGACTCTACACTCTTCTGTAAAAACATTAGAAATGATCTCATGATATGTCAAAATATACGTTGATGATGTAATTTTTGGTTCAGCTAACCCCTCTGTGTGTCAAGAATTTTCTGAGCTAATGTAGGCAGAATTTGAAATGAGTTTGATGCAAGAACTAAAAAAAATTCTGGGAATTCAAATCAATCAAGCTTCAGAAGCGACATATGTATATCAAAGTAAATACATAAAATACATTCTGAAGAAATTTGAAATTTCAGAATGCAAACCAGCAAAGACACCCATGCATCCAACCTGCATTCTGGAGAAAGAAGAAGTTAGTCAAAAGGTTTGTCAGAAGCTCTATCGTGGTATGATAGGCTCTCTTCTCTATCTGACGGCTACCCGTCCTGACATTATTTTTAATGTATGTCTTTGTGCCAGATTCCAATCAGATCCGAGGGAATCTCATTTAACAGCAGTTAAAAGAATCCTAAGGTATATGAAAGGAACCCCTAACCTTGGCCTGATGTATGAGAAAACATCATAGTATAGGCTTTCTGGATATTGTGATGCAGACTATACAGGGGACAAAATGGAATGCAAAAGCACATCTGGGAACTGTCAGTTCTTGGGAAACAATCTCATATCTTGGGCTAGCAAAAGACGGTCAACCATCGCTCTGTCTACTGCAGAAGCAGAATATATATCAGCTTCACTATGCATTACTCAGATGCTCTAGATGAAAAATAAACTAGAAGACCTTCAGATATTTGAGAGTAACGTTCCTATCTTCTGTGATAATACTGTTGCCATATGTTTAAGTAAGAACCCTATCTTGCACTCCAGAGCTAAGCACATAGAAATAAAACATCATTTTATCAGAGACTATATTCAAAAAGGGGCAATATCTTTAAAATTTATAGATACAGACCATCAATGGGATGATATATTCACAAAATCCCTCGCTGAAGATAGATTCTCATTTATTCTGAAACACCTGAAAATTGAAAATTGCCTAGAATAAATCTAATGTGCTTCTCTGAAATAGCAAAATAAGGCTCTGAAATAACATCTGGTATCTGGATCTGACTCTGATACTTCTACCAATTAGGAGTCATCTGAATCAGAAATCCTCAGGATCTAATCCCTTGGTATTCCTGAAGATCAGATAGATCAACACGTGGGTTATCTTGCGTCTAGCCTTGGATCTTCTAGACAATTGTCTAGTAGAAATCAAGGGACAGACCCTTGAGATCTCCTCGAGCAGTGTGTTGTTTTGGGGATTAGACTTCTTTCATTAGTTGTAATCATGTCTCTCTTAAGCGTGTCAACTCGTTTAATGTGTCATCGTTAATTTTCTAACTTCTCAACTGCTCCTAACACTGTCGTTTTGCATGCCTTCTATGTGTATTTATATTTAACACAATTCACAATTTCACACTTTACATCACAGCCTACACAAACCTCCTTCCTTCTTCAAAGCTCCTCAAAGTTCATCAAAGCTCATCAATCTTCATCTACTTCATCAAACCTTCTCATGGATTCCTAATAACAATCCCTCTACAACTGCTCTCAGCAAATGGAATCAACGGAACAACCACTCATTTCTTCTCAGCAAACAACTGCTACAACCGGTGTTGTCTCTACCCCCATTTACAAAGAACCATACATTTTGGATCGTGAACCACATATCCATCTTGCCACTCCATTTGACAAGCTTGAGGTCTTGTGTGAATCTTTGGTAGATTTCGAGAACATGAAGAGAAATGGAATAGACCTTACTGAGTAATTTAGAATGCAAGGGTGGGAAAACTATTTCCAAAGGCTCTATGGTCCTATCTATACTTATCTGGTAAAAGAATTTTGGCGCTTTGCAGACTCAGATGATCATTACATAGTGTCACATGTTTTGGGGGTAAAGATTGTCATCCCTGAGAAGTCAATCGCCTCCCTTCTGAACATGGAGAAGACAGGGGGAATAAGGATCTACAATATCAACCCTAGGGAAAAGTACATGTCCGAGGAAATTGCCCCAACCATTTTCCAACAGAGTGTTGAAGGCAACTCTTCCAAAAACAAGGAACTTAACCAGAACCTCCGAGTCTGGATGAAGATCATTCTGGGAACCATTCATCACCACCCAGCCTCCAACTCTTCTGACTACATCAACACGGATCAGAAGTGCATTCTCTACTGCCTTTACAAAGGGCTCAAGTTGAATCTGCCAGCACTACTCTTCAAATACCTCTGAGACTCTGTCAAAGACACCAGAAACAACATGAAGCCCAGAACCTACATCCCTCTTGGAAGGCTTATCTCTGATGTTCTGATCGAGAGCGGGCTGGTGGATCACCTGATTCATCACAATCTAATAGAGGATGTCACTGTTGACACTGGAAGGCCTCTGAACGCTCGCAATCTGAAGAGCATGGGGGTGATTGAGAAAGTTAGGGTGAAACCCTTGTTAGATACCTCCTAGTAAGCACTCAAGGATTAGAGGAATATTCTAAGTGGCCTCTACCTCTTCTCCAATATTTATCCTCCAGAGGTTGTGGCACACTATCTAAAGGATATCGCAAGCCAAGGAGTTGACATCTCAGAGTTCTATGTGGATTGGCTGTGTGAGCACCCACCAAACTTCATGAAGAGACAACAACAACCTTCTGAGAAGTCAAAGAAGGCCAAGAAAGCAAAGTTGGGGGAAATTCTATGTCAAGACCTCCGGTCCCTCTTATCGAATCTCCAAGTAAGTCTTTGCCTCTTCACTCTCGCTCTGTCAATTTAAAGCAAATTGCTTCTTCTCTTCCCCAAACCACACACATCTACACTCACTCAGAACCCTCCCCCTCTACCACCAAACCATCTGACACTCCCACCTCTAATCCACCATCACTTCCATTTCAAAAATTTAACCCTCCACCACAACCTTACCAGTTTCTGAAGCTGAAATGTTTAACGAACCTATCTCACCAATCTCTTCAACACCTTCATCTCCACCCTACTACATCCTATCATCTGACTCAGAACCCTCTGACCCTCAATCCCCCGCCATGGCTCAACTTTAGGCTCGTACTCTTTCCTCACAACAATAACCTGAATCAGAAGCCAGCACTCCACCACCTAAACAACCAACTCCACCACCATCTGAACAACCACAAAATCCACCACCTGAACAACCCACAACACCACCCTCTAAAACTCCATTTGCACCACCTTCTGAACACCTTATTTTCCCTACCTCTCAACCTCTCGTTGACATTACCCAAACCCCACCAGAATCTTCATCCCCCAACTCTGAACCAAAACCTACCTTCCCCACCCTAGAAGAAGCAATCTCTTTATTTGCTGAGTCTTCAGTGGAGAATATCAGATCTCTATCTAAAAATTGTGGTATTAGTGATGATCCCTCTACAATAAGGATTCACTGGAACAGAGTGATCAGATGGATGACGTCTGAGGCTTTCAAACTGAAAAGCCTCTCTGAACAAGTCCGCAACAACTTTATCAAAGAAGTTGGAGAAAGACTACAAGCACAACTGGTCAGAGAGGCAGCTAAAAAGGACAAAAGAGAAGGAGAAGAGAAAGCTCATCTGGAAGAAGAGCAACAGGTTAGAGAAGCTGCAGAGAAGGTTGTTGCTGAAGCTGAAGCAAAAGCAAAAGTTGACGCTGAAGAGACAGCACGCATAGTTGCGGAAGAAGCTGCAAAGGCTAGCACTAATGTTGTGGTTCAAGGGGAGCAATCAAACTCTGGCTTCGCTCCTCTGGTCCTGAATACTTTGGAAGAACTGCAAAAGGAGCAACAGATAATGCAAGCAAGATTGGATCACCAGGACTCCGTTAACAATAATATTTAGAATCTGCTGACTCAGCTACTCCATAGAATGCCTCCGCCTCCGAACCCTTAGACACTTAGGCTTCTCTTGTTGCTTTTTTTATGTCTTTTGCTATGTTTTTTTTGTGCCCTCTATTTTCTGAATTGCTGCCTACCTGTACCTGTCTTTATCATATATGAAATTTCTTTTACCTTTTTTTTGCCAAGTCTTTTTGAGTCTGGCAAAAAGGGGAGAATAAAAACAACTCTGATGAAAATATATATAAGCCTCTTGCTGCACTACGCACATTAATATCTTATGAGAACTAAGTTATGCAGGATAACAACTAAAATAATAAATAGCTGCCACACAAGGAAAATCTGGTAAGAAATTATGAGAAATCCTATGATCCATCTCAGGGGGAGTCACCTCTCATTCTGACTCTGAGATAATATTTTTTGTTGATAATATCATTGTTTCATCATCACTCTGAATTTTTTTGTCATCACCAAAAAGGGGGAGATTGTAAGAACAAATTTAGTATCTACAATTCATCTCTAAGATTTTGATGATAACAAAGGATGAAACAAAATGGTACCCTAACAAATTTATCTAAGTATGCAGGACTCTAATCAAAAAGAAGTCAGATAGACATACATCAGATATAGACACAAGTTTAGAATGACCACTTAGACGCAACTCAAGCAAAAGCTCTGACTCTGAATAAAGGAAGTGCACAAAGCGTAACAAACAAAGAGAGATCAGACACTCTGAAGCGGAAGAGAACACTCTAGGATTTGAAGCTTTTACACTCTGGCGAATCAATCAGGAAGACATCAAGAACCTCTGAAGACTGCCAGCTGCAGGCAACTATCTGAAGATATACTTGCTGAACAGAAATTCTGCTATCTGAACATTCTGATTCAGAAACGATCTTCAAAGACTTAGCTATGAAGACTTTCACTTATGGCAAGAATCTATTTTTGGAACAAAGTTATAGCGCCCCAAACTGCTTTGGAAAGAACACAGAGATTAATGACATTTATCAACCATCATTGCCAAAGATCCTTTCATTCAACGGTCTCCTCATTTAACTCCTATATATAGGATGGATAACTTCTCTAAGAAGACAACAAAAAACACGCGAGAATACAAACACTATTTTCATATCGTTTATTCATTCTCCTTCTCACACGAGTTGCTGCTCTAAAAGTGTGAACAATTCTTTTGCTCTTACCTTGTGTAATTTCTGCTTATCTAGAAGCACTAAGCATTACTGTAATTCTATTTATTTGTTGAAATCTCCTCAAGTGACTTGTGAAGTCTGTAAACTTGAGAGGGCTAAGAGATATTTATCCTCTTAGACCATCATTTTTGTAATCTTTCAAGAGTAGTGGATTATGTCCTTATTTAAGGCGGAATCACCTTGGCCGGGTGGACTGGAGTAGCTTTGAATTTCAAGCAAACCAGTATAAAATTTCGTGTTGATATTACTTATTTTTCGCGTGTGTTTCATTTCCAAAAAGTTTTTATTATCAGTTAAAACAATTCAAGCCCCCCTTTCTTATTTTTCTCTACCTTCAAGAATCACATGTTGGGGAGAATCCTCTATTTGCAGTCTAATCTAAGGAGACTAGTCACTCATCCATAAAAGAATCATATTCTTTTACAATTAAAAAATAAGAATTATACTTATAATGATAAAGAATAAAATCCTTTTGATAACCTTCATTTTCACTTTCCTCTAACTCAAAAAATTAACTTAAACAATATAAAATTGGACTCTAAATTATTTACAAAATTGGATTGTTGAACCATTTGCCTTTCTTTTACTCAATAAGCATTGTAATGGATATTTAGGATTTAGAGAATGGTCTAATTTTACCCATCATGCATTATAACATCATAGGAATTTTAATCATTATTTCCCATCATTTTATAGTCTGAATTATACTTTGACCTCTTCATAAAAGTTATAGCCCTAGAAAATTTTCTTTCTTTTTCTATTGGTCAACCTCAATTCGGAGTTATGAAACTTCAGTTATGATCAAAATACGGTACAAAGATAAAACCAACATGCCACTATTTACTTGAACTGCACCGTTATTTTACGATTCATCTGACATGGAAAGTTGGCATCACAAGAATCGTGGCACTATGCTTAAAGGCTTTCCATAATCTTTTGTTTTCTACTTTTGGAATTTCAGAGAAAGTTGGGATCATGTCGCTAGCATGTGATCATGTTGCTTTGGTTGTTGAAGTTTGATAATGGTGTTAACCTTGTAAGGCATGCCACTATTGATTATCTCTTGAAACTTTCTATAATTTTCATTTGTTCCTCGTGTGCTAGTCTTCTCCTTACTTTGTCATTGTAACTTTTGTAGTAAAATATAATGAAATTTGTCTAGTTATGATGATTTTGAAGTAGTTTGGTCTTTTCCACGAATCTTTGAAATCTTTCTTAAAACCTATGAAAACATAAACGCATTAATAGTAAAAGTACTTAATGGCGAATGAATTTAATACTAAAAACATCAAATGATGGATTGTCATCATCATGAAGGAAAAACTTAAATCTCTCAAAGGTTCTTTGAAAACATATGATAAATAAGTGTTTGGTAATCTTAATTTTCAAATTAATTTGTTGATAAAGGAGGTCAATGGTTTGGACTTTAAATTTGACCAGGGTGTTCTCTCAGTTGGGAGATGATTTATACTAGGATGATGGCCATCACGGATCATTGGTCCTTGTTAAAGATAAAAGAAATCTCAGTGTTTTGAAAGATATAAAGTTAAGTGGCTAAAGGATAGATATGCTAACATTGGTTTCTTCCATACATGCGCCAATAGTAGAAGTAGGATAAGTTCCATACTAATGTTTATGGTTGACGATAGTTGGGTCTAATGGGTTCTTGATATTCATCACAAGGTTTTTAGTTTTTTCTCCGATCAATTTAGAGAATCCTTTATTTGTCGACCACAGTTGGATGAGGTTTCCTTTTTCACCATTTCTAAAGAGGATATTGTAGCTCTAATTATTCCTTTTCTTCTCATTGAGATAGACATAGTAGTTACGTAGTATGATGGAAATAAGATCCTTGGACCTAAAGGGTTTGACTTACCTTTTTATGATATTTTAGCACCTTCTTAAGGAGGGTTTGGGTGTGATGTCTTACCAGTTCTATTATTTTTCCTCTTTACCACGTAGCTTCTCCTCTTATTCTCTTAGGTAATTTTCGGCATATTCCCTTGGTGGATTCTCTTTATAATCTTGTTGTCAAAGTGTTGATGGCAAGACTAGTGGAGGTTATGGATAAGGTTTTTTCCCCTAATCAATATACTTTCCTTAAATAGAGGTATTTAGTTGGTGGGTGGTGGTAGTGAATGAGTTGATCGATTTGACAAAGAAAGTGTATGATTCAATTAGTTGGACTTTTCTAGATTAAGACCCTCCTTAGGAGATTAAAGTTGAGATTTTTGATGCAATAATGTTTGTTTTATAAGAATACTGAGGTCTTGGTTAGAGGTTGATATACCCAACAAAATAGAATCCAGGTGATGTTGAAGGAAGGTGGTCCTCTAGATTCTTTTCTTTTCTTGCTTGTGACATAATGCTTTAGTGGGTTATTACTAAGATTGTGGAGACAGATCTTTTCTTTAGTTTTAGGGTGGGCCCTTAGGATTTGGTGGTCTCTTATCTTCCGTATACGGATGACACATTTATCTTGGTGAATGCCTCGATTGAGAATCTTTGGTTGATTGAGGCCATCCTCTAGGGTTTTGAGTTTGCCTCAGACCTTCAGGTCAACTTTGTAAAGAGGGGTCTTAATGCTTAATGTGGATCTTATTTTTCTGGACTTAACTTGTGATTTTCTTCCCTATAAACAAGATACTTTTTACTTTCAAGTATCTTAGATTACCGATAAAGTTCAACCATCTCCTAGAGGCCATTTGGGAACCTCTAGTTTTGTGAAAACATAAGTATGTCAGTCTATGAGAAAAATGACATGACTTAATTTGGTTCTTAATGGTATCTTACGTAAATCTACCAGGAAAAAAGAAGTTCATGAAAAAAAATGAAAGAAGTGAGAGAAGCAGAATAGGTTGAACTGTTGAATCACAATTGATTATCTCATTTAATGTTTCTCACATGTAATTCTAACATGGACAAACATAACATTTTTTTATTAAAATTAAAATAAAGGATCAAGCTAAGAGACTAAAAATATTGTCTATTAATTAGAAGACTAGCATGAAACAAATGACTTAATTAAAAGACTAGAAATTCAATTGAACTCTTTAGTAAGAAGAAATGGTATAACTTGTGTAAGTGAAAAATATTTTATTTTCAACTAGTGTTCCACCTCAGTTTCTCCTTCAAATGAAATGGATATAAATTGGATAATTATTTGTTTATATTTTAGATTGTTAGAAATACTATAATAATAAAATGAGAAAAGGAAAGAGATGGGAGCATTAAGTGTGGAAAACAGGCATGGTCGCCCCGTTTAGTCTGCTTTGCAAAAACTAGCAAAAATGTGTGCAAGGCGGGGAGAGTGTTGTATTGGGCATTATAAACTAGAAGTTCACAAATGATGATAAATTTGTAATTTGGCATGATCGGTTGGGCCATCCCGGTTATATAATGATGCGAAAAATAGTTGAAAATTCATGTGGTCAACAATTAAAGTGTCGGGAAATTATTCAATCAAATAAGTTCTCATGCAGCTTTTGCTCGCAAGGGAAGTTGATAATTTGGCTATCACCAACAAAAATTGGAAATGAAACTATTAATTTTTTAGAGCGTATACATGGTGATATTTGTGGGTCAATACACCATCATGTGGACCATTTAGGTATTGTATGGTTTTAGTTTATGCATCAACTAGATGGTCATGTGTTTGTTTGTTGTCAACTCGCAACCAGACATTTGCGAGATTTCTAGCTCAACTAATCCGAATAAGAGCTCTTTTCCCTGATTATCTTGTCAAAAAATACATCTTAATAATACTGCATATTTTTTGTCTCAAGCATTTAATGATTATTATATGTCTATTGGAATTGACATTGAGCATAAAGTAGCACATGCGTATACACAAAATGGACTTTTAGAATCATTATTAAACGTATTAAATTAATTGCAAGACCATTTATCATGAAATACAAAATCCCAATTTCTACTTGGGGGCATGCAATTTTGCACGATGCGACATTGATTCGTGTCATACCAACAAGTTATCACACTTTTTCCCTTTTACAGTTAGTTTTTGGTAAAGAACCTAATATTTCTCATCTAAGAGTGTTTGGATGTGCGGTATATGTTCCAATTTCTCTACCAAGTCACACTAAGATGATTCCTTAAAAGAGGTTGAGAATATATGTGGGATATGAATCTCCATCTATTATAAAGTACCTTGAACCAACAACAGGGGATTTATTCACTACTCAATTTGTTGATTGTCATTTTGACGAGTCAAACTTCTCAGCATTAAGGGGGGAATAATAAGCTGGAAAAAGAGAGAAGTTGGAATGAATTATTATTATCTCATCTTAATCCTCAAACAAAATAATGTGAACTAGAAGTTCAAAAGATGATTCACTTGCAAATCTTAAAAACTCAATTACCAAATGCATTCACTGAATCAAAAAAGTGTGACTAAATCATATATACCAGCAGTCAATGCTCCAATAAAAATGGATGTCCTAGTTGGGCAATTTAACAAGTCTCAACCACGCCTAAAGCGTGGTAGACCAATCGATTTCAAAGGTAAGAATCCTCGAACAAGAAAGGGGGCTATGAATAAATATAGTCTGAGCGAAGATATAGAAGGTTTAAAAGAATCTTCAGACATAATAAACACTTAAGCTCTAGAAGAGGCTGATCAGGTACCTAAAATTCATGAAAATAAAGAGATCTGCATAAATTATGTCCATAATGGAATACAATGGAACCGACACGAATTCGACACTGATGATATTTTTGCATACAATATAGCGCTAAATATGATAAATGACAAAGAGGATCATGAACCAACATCTATTAAAAATTGTAGACAAAGTGAGGATTTTCCAAAATGAAAAGATGAAATTGAAGCAGGATTAAACTCACTTTACAAGAGACGTGTTTTTGGACCTGTAGTTCGAACACCTCAAGGTGTGAAATCAGTTGGATACAAATGGGTTTTCATGCGAAAACGAAATGAAAATAATGAAATTGTGAGATACAAATCTCGACTTGTCGCTCAAGGATTTTCGCAAAGACTTAGAATTGATTTTGATGAGACGTATTCACCTGTAATAGGTGCAAGTATTTTTTGATATTTAATAAGTCTTGTAGCACATGAATGGCTTAATTTGCACATGACTGATGTTGTAATAGCTTATTTGTATGACTCCCTTGATAGTGAAATTTATATGAAACTCCCTAAAGGGTTCAATATATCAAATGCACATAACTTTGGATCTCGAGAAAGTTACTCAATTAAATTGAATAAGTATCTCTATGAGCTGAAACAATCTAGACACATGTGGTATAATCCTCTTAGTGAATATTTTCTAAGAGAGTGATATACAAATAACTCAATTTGTCCTTGTATTTTTATAAAAAGATCTGAAAAAGAATTTGCAATAATAGATGTCTATATGGATGACATAAATATTATTGAAACTCCTGAAGAGCTTCCAAAAGCTATAAATTGCTTAAAGAAAGAGTTTGAGATGAAGGACCTAAGAAAGACAAAATTATGTATAGGTTTATAAATTGAGCATTTGAACAATGGAATATTTGTACATCAAGAAGGTTATATAGCAAAAGTGTTGAAACACTTCTATATGAACAAATGGCATTTGTTATTTACTCCATTGGTTGTTAGATTATTAGATGTGGATAAATATTCCTTTAGACCTCGAGAAAATGATGAAGAATTACTTGGTTCTGAAGTATCATATCTTAGTGTGATTGGAGCACTTATGTACCTTGTTAATCATATGTGTCCTGATATATCATTTGTTGTCAATCTATTAGCAAGATATAGTTCTTCACCTACACGAAGACATTGAAACAGAGTTAAACATGTATTTCGTTATCTTAGAGGTACCATGGACATGGGTTTATTTTATTCCAAAGCATCCAAATTCGAATAAACAGGTTATGCAGATGCAGATTACTTGTCAGATCCTTATAATAGTAGATCATAGACAGGTTATTTGTTTACATGTGGCGGAACGACTACTTCTTGGAGATCTATGAAACAAATCATAGCAGCAACTTCATCTAACCATGCAGAACTTTTAGCACTACATGAGGCAAATCGAGAATGCGTTTGGTTGAGATTCCTAATTCAACACGTACAAGAGACTTGTGGTTTGGCTCCTAAAAAAATAAATACAACAATGATATGTGAAGATAATAATACATGCATTGCTCAATTAAAAGATGGTCACATTAAAGGGGTCGAACAAAACACATTTCTCCAAATTTCTTTTTCACTCATGATCTTCAGAAAAGCGGTGATATAAGCATTCAATAAATCCGTTCATGTGATAATCTTGCAGGCCTTTTCACAAAGTCACTCCATAGTAGAACTTTTAACCAACTATACAAAAGATTGGTCTTCATCGTCAAAGAAATGAATATCTTAAAAGGCCATATACTCTTTTTCCTTCACTAAATTTTTTTCACTAATTTTTTTTTAATAAGGTTTTAACGATATATATTCTTTATAGACATCCAAAGCGGGGTGTTATAAATACCATAATTATGGATGTCCATCGATTAGGAGATTTCATATTGATTTTCTATTTATTACATGTCCTATAAATATTCACCTTAAATGAGAAAAATATAAAAAAAACTCTCTTCTTCTCTTTTCTTTCTTCTATTGTTTTATTCAATTTCGTAAAAAAAACAAATTAATAAATACAAATATGTTTTCTTCTCCCCTTCTCCAAAAACACACTCTACACTAAAGTGATGGGTTCTGCCTTACCTTACTCTAAAAAATTTATCTCCTAACTACCAAACAAAGATTTATATGAATAAGAAAACCAAAATGGCAATCAAATACATAACAAAGAGCCAAGAAAAGTATGGCATATCATTGATCAGTTGAAAAAATTAAACGTCCCACATTGATTAAACATCTCTAAAGTGGTTATATCGAGTGACACCCCCTCACCTTACAATTAGCTTTATAAGAATGAATTAGGTCAAAATCTAATATGGCACGTCCCAAACCCAAAAAAAGTGCTAGATGTGAGAGGATGTATTGGAAAAATTACAAATGTCACATTGGTTAGACGTCTTTAAAGAGTTATATAGAGTAGTACCCCTCACCTTACAAGTTAGTTTTATAAAGATGAATTAGATCAAACTATAATATTTACCGATTCAATTGAAAAAAAATTCATCTATATGAAATTGCTTATGAAAAACATACACCTATCTCCGACCGTTTACAGTGACGATTAGTGCAGGTGGCAGGTTGTGCGGAAGATCAGATTGTTCGGGTGAGATTAAGCAAGTTGGTTGGACGCAACAAACACAATACTCAGTCAACAGTGGCAAGCAACCAACCACTGCCTGCAGCACCCTATCTCATTTCAGATTTAACAGGTACCAGGCAGGTCAACTTTTTCCGCCCAGCCCTAAAAAAAAGTAAGACTTTAAAAAGCTTTGCATAACTTTGTAAGAATCTGTTATGGTCAATTAGCCGATTTGAAGACCTATTTATGGTAGCATATTCAATGATGTGAGTTTTATAATGTGACACTGAATTACCAAATCCCTTTATCCTGAAAACCTCAAGGTTATACCAAAAAAAAAGACGACTAAGCCTGGAAGATTTTTTGGGGGTCTCAACATTTTTATATAAATAGACTTCTAGAAAAGTCTCGACCTTTCCAAGTACAACTCACTTAAGACTAGAACATAGGCATTAGTGCATCCCTCAGTTCTACAAGACTATGTTCTAACAAAATGGACTGAAGGATTGCGTGTATGACCTCTGGAAGGAAACTGTTTCCATACAAGAATGAAATTCTGAACAAGAACCAGAGTAAAAACCTAACAAGTTCAGATTCTAGCAAATCATTTCAACATTCTGAAAATAGTATTATGATATGTATTTGTCTTGCTGCTCTTGAAGTAGCTTGGCTGATGATTTGGCATCTAAATAAAGTGAACAAATTTCCTCAAGATCCGCCTACAGATTTCGAAACAATAACTCAATTAGTTAAAAGGATGTAGTTAACAAATTATTTTTAAGTGCCAAACATTTGATTCTTAATTACCTTGCAAATGTTCTCTCGACCATTTATCTTGGCAACAACGCTGGCAGGTGATAAAAGCTGAATCGCATGCCTGATAAACAACTAGTATAAGTAACATCGGAAAGGAAAACATTACATAACAGGAAATCTAGAATCCAGACCTTAAAGATGTCTTTTGTCCAATCTCCCCAAGGAAAGCTAAACTTTCCTCATCCACAACCAGTTCTTCCACTTGAGCTCGGATAGCTAGAATCTATACAAAAGCATGTATGTCAGTGCATAAAAAATTAGCAAGTTTGACATATTGAAAGCTTAAGTGAAAAAATGTTGAAGCCCATTTACCTGAATTATTTCAGCTGGACCATAGGTTACTGTTCGAATGATCATCAATCGATCCAATAGGTCAACAGGTATGCCATGAGGACTGCTCATATCAGCCCCTCTGTAAAAAGCAGTAAATTTTACACTCAAATTTAAACATAATGAAAATAATTAAAATAGGATCATTTCGATCTAATTATTAACAAATCATGAAAACAGAGACATAACCTATTGAGATACTGCAAAATCAAGTGTCTTCTAGGTCACGCATAGAGCACCGAAGAAGACTAAGGGCCAGTTTGTTTCAGCATTTTTTTAAAATGATTTTCATAGTGTTACACATTTTTGTTTAAAAAAATTTAGAAATTTTTTTAAAAAGCTTCAAATGAAAAATTGATTTAAATAGTTATTCTTAAAATGTTATTTTAGATATTTCATTATTTTACTATAACTATTTTTGGATATGAAAATTTCAAAAATCACTTAAATTTGAAGTTATTTCAAATAGTTTTTCATAAAAATCATTTGAGATACATCTTTTAAAAAAAAAGTGATTTTGACTATGTTTTATCTTTAATTATGTATATTTATGTTATAGGATGTCAAAATTAGACTTTCAATTTATAAAAAATACGAATTTCAAAAAAGTTAATATTTTGAAAAACATTTTTAGAAAAATCATTTTTGAAAATACAAAGAAAAAATCTATTTTTTAAAGCTAAAAGCCCTAATTGACTTAACATACTGAAGATGATGGGCTAATTTTCCACTTCAGACAAACTTTATAAGCAATTTAAGTTTAACTAACCATACCTTACAGAGCATATTCCTCTATTTGTGGCAAAGATTACTATTGGAGATAAGGAGCTCTCTAAAGCACGATTAAGATAGGAAAAACACTCCATATCTAGCATATGCACCTGCAAAGAAGCATTAGAACTTCAATAAATGGATGCAAAATAATTGTAGGCACAAACAAGTGAGAAAGTTAATGAAGTCACCTCATCAATAAATAGAACCCCAGGGACAAGCTCCGCAACACCTTCATCAATATATCGGTTGACAACCTGTCACCAACATAAGCATACTTGTAAACATATAAACTACCATCTTGTTTTTATATCATCCCTCCATTTTTTTACTTTCTTTGTTTTTTGGTCACAAGTATGATTTATTAATCACCAATATCATTTTAAAGCATGAAACAACCGAAAGAATAACTATCACGCCCAAGAACAAACAATTAATTGAGAAAATTGCTATGAAAAAAGCTCAGTTTTAGTTGGTTAGTTTTTGTGTAAATGAAAAAGGTAGCCTAATACCAAATAGCATCTTTATGGTGGAATCCATGGAAAGTCGGGCCATTGTGGGTCTACTATAGAATACCTTACCATGCATTTTCAAGAGGCTGGTGCGCTATCATACCACTACTTGAAGTTATGACCTTTTGATTACATGTAACATGACAACAACTTTGACCGTTGTGTCAAAGCTCCCCTTCTAGTTAAACACAATTAAACATGTATGACAAGTTATAAAAATACCTTATTAATTTCTTGTCTCAACTTGTCAGTGATTTCTGTTTTCCTAGGCTTCATCATCTGGCCCATAAGCGACAAAATATCTTGCCCCCCCTGAGGCCGTGCATTGGCAGCATCCAGATCATGTAGGGTCACGTCCTTTAAGAACAAAAAAGATCCAAACCACAATAAGAAACCAATCATATATAGCTAGTGTCTAGAATTTTTTTTGCAAAGTTTGCAACTCTGACAATTTTTAATTAAGAACTTTAAGCCAGAAAGGTTTGGTGCATTACTAGCAGAAGAAAAATACGTGGGACCCAAGTTAAGTTCAGAGGCTTGGTAGAGTTACATCTTACTGTGGTTTGATGCACTTCCACCAAACTAGTTCCTCTGCAATGCAGACTCAGAACTTTCTTACAATGGCCAATATCAGGTCCTTGAAATGCTTAAATTCTTTATAGATACATAAATTGTTGAATTGGAAACAATCAAAATGCAACCCTAACAGATTATTTCCTAAGCTTTTTTCTTTGTGCTAAGGAGTAGTAAGCCCCAAGCAGACTATATCCTAAGTTGCTTTCGTTTACATGACAGACAGTATATTAACTTCAAATGAAACAGTGGAAGTGGTGTGAAGCTATTGATAGTAGCAAATGAATTAAGAAATGAAACCTAACATCAGCCCAAGTTCATAGTACGATAATCACCAAGGACTCAAATATAGAAAATCTTTATAGACATCACATAAATATAAAAATGGTCTTCAAATCAAATACCTGAACAATTTCCTTTTTCTTGTGAACCTCTCCCTTAGGAAGTGGAACATACTCCTCTGCTTCAAGGTCAAACTCAGTAGCAAAGGCATCACTTCGGCCAACCCTTTTCACAGCCCCACTATTTGCCTCTATATATATAACATCCCCAACAGCTACCTGTACAATGTGCATAAATCGCATGTATCAAAATATTAGAATGGTTGACACCAATATAAAGCTTTAAAACAAAAATAGCTTCCCACCAAACAAAAAAGTTATAAAATATATTCACAAGAGCACTCACAAAGAGAAAAGGATGTTAGCAAGAGGAAAAGGTAGAAAATAAGAAACCACACCTTTTCCTTAATCAAAGCATCGTATATTGTGGGGTCCAACTTTAGTTGCTTGGTTCCTTTCACTGTCTTCAACCCAATTATAACATGGCTAATACTTTTACCATAACCTCCTGTTATACTCTCAGTTTCTTCAGGAGAAAGCTCAGTCACCTTGCACAGGATCAGAAAATACCATCAAAAAACTTTATATAAAAATAATATGTAGAACAAGAGAAAGTGATCAACAAACCAATCTCAGTTTTAACAAGGAAATCACAGCAAACTCACCTCGCCTTCATATACTTCCTTATTTTCTTTAATACGTAGACCGATAGCCCGTCGAAAATTTTCCATAAGAACCTCAGTCTTCTTTACTTCTGTTGAGTATACTTCCGAACCAACCATTGGACAGAATGGAACCTACAAAGTGGCATAAAAAAATCTTCTAAGAGTCTCAGAGACAAAAGAATATAAATATAAGAATGATTTTTTATAGGAAACCTTAGTCCCAAGCTCCTGACATATCCCAAGTGCTAATGCAGTTTTGCCAGTTCCAGGTGGCCCGGCGAGAAGGATTGCCTTACCAGCCATCTTCTTCTGGCGTATCATATCAACCGCAAGGCCACATGCTTCTCTTGCCTCAGCTTGTCCCACGAACCCAGAAGCAAAAGGCAGAGGTTTTCCACTTACCTGAACAATAACCAAACCAAAACCCAAAAAAAAATGTTGTTAACTTTAAATTAAAGCATCCAAAGCAGATGAGCATAATAAGACTTTGATGTCACTGAGCAATAAGCAAAAGGGTTTCGTTTCACCCACAACAAGTCAGCGTGTATAAAAATTTAAATTGGTGCCCATTACAATCTACTGGGAATAAGGTTGAAGTTCAGCAAATATTTCCACACAAAAAAAGAATGACACAATAACTTGTCAAAATGCAAGAGGAAGAGAACGAACCTCAAGACCTAGGCCTTTTATGTGTGTGTGAGTAGCAACACGCTGTTTCTTTGTCGTTGACTGAACCTCTTCTATTTTCATCTTCTCCATATATCTCTAGGCAAGGTTTTGAGTTTTCACTTGGCACTGGAGACTGAAAGCGGACACATAATTTGCAACATTCAAAGAATTAGGGCTGGGTCAACAAAATTTCAAATCAGTGAGTCACGAACCGCATAACCCAGATTCTAATAAAGCATTCATACTATAATAAATATTCATAAACTTAAGCAGCCCCTAATAATAAGTAAGTATATGATGTGAAAATTCAACTGTGAATTTGTGCTACACAAAATGCATTACAGTGTGATTAATTTCCAAATTAAGTATCAAGGTATTTAGCTTTCATGAATAACCCTACATACTGGAAAAATAGAAACCCTAAAAAAACTTGAAACTAGCAACCATTTACTTAAAACTGAGTAGAAAAACAAATGAAAGAAAAGAGACAAAATCAAAAGCGATGAAGTGAACAAGTTTGAACCTGATGAAGTAGCTCCAGCAATGGCCAGGTAACTGCTGTGCTCTTTTCCTATGCAAGCTATCGGCGGCCGGGATCACCGTCTCTTGCTACGGCGGTAGCGGCTAGGTTTTAGGGTAGAGAGGAAGAAGAAAATGTTTGAGCGCAGAGAGAGTGAAACGAAACGAAACGAGAAAGAAGAGAGGGTTTAGTTTTGTGGTGGTTCTGCAGCGTGTTTTGATCAAAAGGAGCGTGTTGTGTAACCGACGGTTGAGATTGATTCAAATGTAAAAGACTTAATCACTTCCATTGAATTAAAAGGGGTCAAAGAAGAATTTCTAAATCTAAGTTTATTATCTAAAAATTGTTATAATACCCCCTTTGAAAGTTAAAATTGAAATAATGATTATCTTACTATCTTAGGAAATAAATTAAAGCTAGGTGAATTAACCCATATCCAATACATCATTTTAAGTTCAACTGATATATAGAGTTTTGAAGCCCATCATACAAAAATACATAACTTATATTCTTGATAGCTATTGAATGTCAGAATCAATAAACTATTTTGATATTCATTACAAGATCTTCTCAAACACAAAATTCACTTATGAACATGATATTATTTCTTGATGTCTAAATGGACCACATTGTTCCCAACCAGCATAAACTCATCCTTTTCTTCTTTACCTTCCATTGAAGTGCTTATGTGAAATGGATGTAGTAACTCAACCCTTCTATTCTTCCCAAATCAGTCATTCTGAACTATAAATATATTTTTCTCAAGCTTTTCTGTTAATCCTTCGTTGAAATAATAGTTGGGGTAGATTTTCTTCATCTTCAAGACACAAAATGTAGAGATCATGTCATGTACACTCTGAATTATTATATAATGATATAGTGTCATATTTTTAATTTTAAAATTAAAAACAATTATATGCACTTTAATTTGCTTAAAAATATATATTATGTTATGTTATAAATTGGGTTTTGGTATCGCACTTCTTAAAATTTGAGCCCCGCACACATGTTATGGTATTACCATATTAATCTGGCAAAATATAAAAATCTCTTTCATTATACTATTGTCACATTTCGAATTTTTGAAAACCTCTCAAATATGTCAGATATTTCAATCAAACTACCAATTTTATGACCAATAAATATACAATTTTACCCAATTTTTGAAAAAAAAAACATTTTTATCGGTTTTTTAGAAATGTCCGATAAAAATTCACGTTTCTCACGCATTTTTATCGAATTTTTGAAAAACCGGTAAAAATGTATACTTTCCGCCATATATTTTGTAAATTCCGATAAAAATGCATGTTTTTTATCGGAGATTTTTTTAAAAATTGATAAAATGCATGTTTTCTACTTAATATTTTGACAAAAAATAGGTAAAAAGGTATGTTTTCTACCATATTTTTTAAAACAATTGATAAAAATGCAAGCAGTTATACCGTTGATTTTGAAAATACTGGTAGTGTAAAATGTTTCTTATGTTAACTGGAAATTTTTAAGAACCAGGAAATGCATGAAGTTTTTCGTAATTTTAAAAACTATGGTATTTTAAATTGCATCGTTTTTTTTTGTATTTGCAGTGAGGACCAGAGGATCAAACAACACGTTTGCTTCTAAGCAGCATGATAAAATTGCATATGTTGCTGCGAGGGCTCGTGCGAGGGGAGATGATGTCGATGACTCGCATATTTGGGTGGGAAGAGTAACCCTAATTGATCCTCATAGGAGGTGGATGGCGGTCAAGCAGTTTCGTGTACCCGTAGTATATAACATAGAGGATCTAGACCTATTGATTGATGGACCTGAGATCCTAATGATTAGCCAGTTGTTGCGGGTATTGAGAATGTAAAGGGTCAGGGTGAATGGCAGATGGTGGTCAAGACAAAGGTGCCTCATCCTTCTAAGACGGTAGCTCTGACTAATATAGAGGTTACTCCTTAGTCAGATACAGAGGTGGTTGCTACTGTTTATATGGAGGTTACTCTGCCGACTACAAGTGATGTGGAGGCTACTCCTCTTGTTGATACAGAGGTTATTGCATTGTCTTCGACTGAACCATTTGTGCACACGGATGAAGGGTTTCTTGGAGGGCCTAATGACCGTTCTATGCTTATTGGATATGTCGATCATGTGACATTCAGATTATGATAGAGAGAGGTATGTATGTGTTATGTTAAACTTGACTTTATTTATTATTGATACGTTGAAAATAACTTATGCTTTTTACTTTGTTTGTTATAGGACCGACTGCCGCTGTAGGTGCCCACCACGGGGCAAAGCTGGAGAATTTCTTATATGCCCCAATGACACGTGAGGTCAAGGCGATTGTAGAGGATTATGGTCTCTTCTCATTGGTAGATTGTTTGCTCATCATGCCCGACGCTTCATTATTAACAGCCTTTGTTGAGCAATGGCATAATGAGACGTTTTCCTTATCTTTTGTTTGGTGAGAAGACGATTAGCTTGGATGATGTCTCCTCTTTTATCCAGTTTCCCCTGCCAGTTAGTGTCTTCACCACTCCTCTCATTAGCTAGCAGCTAGCGTGTATTAGTGTTATACGAGACTTTGGGGTTACTAAGGAGAAGGTGTTGGAGGAGTTTAGGTTTACTGGGCAGCTTGTTGGTTATATGAGTTTATTTTAGGTATAAAAATGTATTACTTCTTATTAATTTAGTATAATTCATGGCATTTCTTTATTTTCCTGTGTTCTTGTGCAGTGTTGGATATATGAGAATTTCCCTTTTATTTGTGAGAGACAGGTTATTCCTACCATTGTTGGCTCCACAAGGGCCAATAGATAGAAGTTTGGGCATGCACATCCAGACGGTGTTCTAGAGTACAAGAAGAAGATTGACGCACTGACTATAGACGATGTAATCTCATCACCATATGCAAACCATAAAGTGCATCAGGAGTTCGGTGACACTTCACTTTTTTTTATTATTAGCGATGGGAGACCTTAGCGGTTAGACACTTGCTAGAGAGGTGATGACAAAACTAGCAAATGGGGGTTTGTTTGAAATTGTTTGTTTGATCTGAAAACAAGAGAAATTTGACTTTGGAAAAGATATGATTATAAAGGTGATTAGGTATTTTCGTTAGAATCCCTTACTTCTCTTCTATTGATGAAAGCACACTAACAAACATACAGAGACATAAGAGTTGAAGGTGACGAGAAACACAAGAAAGGGGGTTTGAATTGGGTTTCAAGAAATAAAACTTTTAATTCCCAACACAACAAACAGAAAACAAAGAACAAAAATAATGAAACAAATATTTTTATCCTTGTTTACTATTAACTAAGTTACCTACAGTCCACCCGCCAAGGTGATTTTTCCTTATCAACAAGGACTTAATACACTATAATTAAACTTTATTACAACACAAAGACCAATTGTCAATGTGTTCTTGACTAATACTCACTAAACCTTAGTCACTCAAGGAAATACAACCAAACAGGTTGAGATACAAAATGTGTTTACAAAATGCTTCTAAGAAAGCAGAATACACAAATAAATTACAAGTATATCACACAAAATATATTCTATGAAGAGTATGAACAAAAGTTCTTGTGTGTGTTTCTTTTCTCTAAAATATTTCACAAAGTGCATTGTTCACGTATAAGATAATCTTTTAGAGTGTAGCAGCTTTCAGTCTCCCCTGGTTGAAATGTCTTTAGAACTAACTTTGGCTTCACGTATCGGAATGTCTGGTTATCGACAATTGTCTTACTTCGGAATCTAGTTTAGACTTGTATTAGAACTTGATTTGAAATTCATAATTTTCTATGTCAAGGCCTGGTTGGAAACTATGTTGAGTCAGAACTTGATTTAAAAACTTATACGTCTAGTTAACCTATATAAGCCTGGTTAATGCCTTCTAACTATGAAGCTGTGAAACTTTTGAAAGGTTTTAACTTCTTAATAAATTGTTTAGCTTGATTGAAAAGTTTAACAATAATGGTGAACTTATTCAAAGTTCTCAAATTAGTGATCAAAGTCATAAAATATAGAAGTATCAGAATTAAATGTTTGGGATTAAGAAGGGAAATAAGTATATCAAAATCGTGTCAACTCTTATCCCCTTTTGTCATTAATCAAAAAGGTAAACATAAAGATAAAGACAAAGTATAGACATAAAAGAAACCTCATTTTATTCAAAATGAAAAAGATACAGAAGGAAAAACAAAAAGGCTTAAATATAAAAACAAGAAAGCAACAAGTTTTTAGAAGTAGGTTTCTAAGAAGGGGTGGCAATATGGACACAATGGCTTGAAGCATCCCTTCAACCATGGTGTTAGTCTAAGCATGTTCCTTAAACATGTCATCTTGCTTTCTAGGCGAGTCCTAATAATTTCATTCTCATGCTTTAGCTCTTGCAAAGTCCTTAACACCAAAGGAACGGGTTCAGCTTCTTCCACTAGCTTTGTCCCAGAGATAGTTGTAATATTAGTTTTTTGAGGAGGAGTAGAAGGAGATTTTATTTTAGCTTCAGCTTCATCTTTAACCATAACTTCAGCTTTAGGAGTGGGAGGAGGCTTTGGAGTAAACATCTCCACAAGCGGCTTTGTGACTCCATATAGCTTGTCATGGAACCTCTTTTCATCAGCCTTTTAGTTGAGTTCTTTTAATTCTTAGCAATGAGATTTCATTCATCTTCTGAACTCAGACCAAGCAGAGTCGCTCTAAGCAGGACTAACACATTTTGTGCATTCTTACACCACATAATGAAGACACTCATTTGCTCCTTCCTCAAATTTCCTGACTAAATCGTCCATTTCCTCAAGGTCAATGACAGGTTCAGGTTCTTTTCTAGTGTCATATGAGATATGGATAGGTTGATAAATGAGCTAGGGGTAGAAGGTTCATTATTTCTGATGCATTCCATGAATGTATAAATGAATGGTTCATCTATTTAGTTAGGTTGAGGGGGTGAAGTTTGTGGTGTTGGTGTGTCTTCTCAAAAGGAACAGGCTTCATGAACAGTGAGTGTGAATGAAGAGGGAGTGTAATTGATTATTTTAGAAGAGGAGTTTTCTGGTTGATTTGGTTGAGGGTCAGTTTGGACTATTTCAGCAGTTGTTGGTTATGTTGGTTCAGATGGTTGTTCAGTTGTTATATTGGGTTGTTTAGATGGTTATTCAACATAGGGATTTGTTCAGGTGTACTATTTTTAGTTGGTGATATTTGTGGTGTTTTAGTTGTTGTAGTTCCAGATGTTAATGGTACATAAGTAGTGATTGTTGAAAATGTGATAGATATAAGAATGGTGATTGTTATAGATACAATTGGTTGTTTTTGGATGGAAGTTAAAATGGTTCCAAAAGGAATTGAAAGTGATGGTGGTGGAATTGGTCGGAGAGGAGTAGATGAAATAGAAAATGCAGAATGAGCATAATTAAATGGAGTCTCAGTTAAAGGAGACTTACTATGAGGTCAAGTATGAGGAGTAGACACTGCAGTTGGCCTAGCATTCTCAAAACCAACAAGATTTGCTTCTGATCCCATAGTGCTCTGCAAGATGTCAGAAGTTTTGGCAATCTTGGTTAGGGCTTGGTTATTCCAGGAGGTCCATCACCAGTTGAGTTGGACTTCCTTTTTCTCTTGAGAGAGTAAACATCAAGAGAAATCTCGTGTATCTCTTCAAAGGAATAGGCTACTAGAGTTACACATGTTGCCAAACAGTCAGCAATGTACAACTCTATAACGTCGATCTTCCTTAGTGAAGAGAGTATAGTCATCAATGGGAATCCTTCTTGAAGCGACAGTCTTCCTATCCAGAAGTTCTGAAGGGTCAATGATAACAATGATCAATAACATATTCTTCAGATTCCTTCCATTAAAGGTATTTCCAACATTAAATCCAACTTCTTTTGTCAAACATACTCCCATCAGCATTTGAATTAGCTTGCTCTCAAAAATAATATCTGGAATTAATCTTCCTAGAGGTATCCACTTTCTGGGCTTTAGGGATCCATCTCTTATATCCTTGACCAGCTCCCTCAGATACTTGAATAGTATAGAAGGCAAATCTATCTTAACTCCATATGAGAGATAATACAATATGTATTTCTGATCAGTATTTATGTAATTAGAAGAGTTTGTTAAGGGTTTGTGATGTACACAACCCAAAAGAATCTTGAACTAAACCCTTAGATATTTGTGTAGATTCTTGGCGTTTGAGGAGTTCTTTCCATCCTAGAAAATAACTTCAGCAATTTCATCCATTTTTGCCTTCTTAGTAGGAATTTCAAAGCACCTCTTCCCATAACCATCATTTGAGAAGTTTAGCTATAGACTTCTCAGGAATGGTGGTCTTGTGCCCTAGCACAAAAAAGGTAATTTAAAGACTTGTAGTTTTAGAAAAAATCCAAAATTGCTTCACCAACTAAGGGTAAACAGGTCCTTTGAGACGATCAAAAAACCCTTCCCAACCTTGAGACTTAACTCCTTCGGTGAGATCAAACCCATTTGCTTTAAGGTTTTCAAAGTTCATAAGCAGTTCACAGAGAACTTCTAACTGCGTAACATGAGTAGAAATAATGAGTTCTTGAATTCATTCTTTCATTTGACCTTATTGTTGAATGGATTGTTGTTCTTGAGTAGCTTGTTGTTGTTGTTGAGCTTATTGTTGAGATTCAGCCATGGTGATGGATAAGGTTTTAGGGTTGCATAGAGAAATTGGTTTGAAAGAGAGAAAGTGTAGAAGACGAGTATTGTTAGTGTGTGAAGTGTGAGTGAAGTAGGTTTTATAAAGTTTTTGCAATCATGACAAAATCTTGAATAGTATAATAAATCTGACAAGGGGGGAGGCGTATAGAGATTTTACTTATTCCCAAGAAATTTCTTCACCGAATGCCTCACTTAGCCGTTAAAAGTGTTTCATTTTCTAAGACAATTGTCTTTAAAACTAAATTCCACTAACTAAGATTGATTGACAACTAATTAATGTATTAATTGTTCAGTATCCAAAAGATAGAACATTCAACAAAGAGGTTCTGACTGGATACTTATGAACCATGAAATCTTTCTCACTTCAGAAGACTTAATGTTTAGATTCAATCAATCTCAAAGTCTCATTACATCATTTTGAGAAATTAAACATTCTAAGATAATCATCTTTTTCATTCTGGACATAAACTCATTTTCAAATTCTTCAGAATGAAGACAAATTTATCGTGATCAAGGGGTTTTGTAAAGTAATCAACCCATTGATGGTATGTATCAATAAATTTTATATTTTAAATTCCCTTCTGAACATAGTCACGAATAAATTGATGTTTAATCTCAATACGTTTACCTATAGAATGTATAATGGAATTCTTAAATAAACAAATAGCAGAATTATTATCATAGAGAATAGAAATGTTACTCTCATATATCTTAAAATCTTTTAGCTGACTTTTCATCCAGAGCATATGAGTGTTGCATCTAGAAGTTGCAATGTATTTAGCTTCTGCTATTGATAGTGTTATAGTTTATTGTCTATTGTTAGACCATGAGATCATGTTGTCTCCCATAAATTGACAGCTTCTAGAAGTGCCTTTTCTTTCAAGTTTATCTCCAACATAATTAACATCACAATAACCTATTAGCTTGTACTCTTTTGATTTTCTATAACACAAGCTAAGGTTAATAGTACCTTTCAGATACCTGGAGATCCTCTTAATAGTTGTTAAGTGGCGTTTGTAGCGGGGTATTCGTTACCATTAGAGATATTGACTAAATCCAAGGTAAACCATAAAGTCGAGTCGCCACCACACTTCTATTTATCCAAAGGAATGGTTAGAAAGCGAACAAAAACCTAAAAGTTTTATCGAATCAAAAACTAGTAAAAATGTCAGAGATCTGGGTAAGGGGGTTGGTTATGCAATGGGAAGGTTTTAAGCACCCAAAACATCCTAGGTACTCCTAGGGAGCCCTTTTCTTACTTGTTGTAAGGTTGGTATTTTGTGAAAATTTGTTTGTGCAAACATGATTGAAGAGATGAGAAGAGAATATACGAGTTTATTTACATTTTGTGTTTGGATGGATAAACCCATTGCCTACGTACCATCTTTAAAAGATTAGGATCAAAACCTCGTAGTTCGGGGTAAAAATCTCAAAATGAGTTGGTGAATTGATTGGTCCAAAAGCCTTAAGGTCTTTTGTTATCCAAGGGAGAAAACTCAACCTAAAACCACAAATCCACCATGTGAGGATAGCTTCCACATGCTAGTAAGGGGTTAACCCTATAATAAGCACGGAAGACTCATTGTCCATCACTAAGGATATAGGTGAGTATTACATCTACCTCAAGGATAACTCAAACCTAGTAGCTAAAGGTTATGAAAAAATTGATTAAGAAAGTGGCCATTGAAACCACAAAAAGACATTTGAATGGGTTATATTTACCAATAAAAAGTATGTACAAAAATGGTCAAAGTTGACTTAGAAGTTCAATTCAGAATAAGTGTTATGAAAAGAAAAGTTTGAAAATCAAAAGCATAAGGCTTAGGTTTCTAATTTTTGAAAAGAAATGTTAAATGTTTGCACAAAAGTTTTGGCTTGGGTTAGAGTGGAGAGAAGAAGAAGAATGGCTAAAGTCCTAAACATACAAGAGGTAAGGGACAAGAAGCGAAACCACCATTGGAGTTCCTCTTTTAAGATCATATTGATGATCCAAGTAGCTCCCATCCTTTGGAATAAGCAAGATAAACAAATACTCAAGCAAGCAAGCACACAATCACAACAAGCTCCTAGGAATCTTCCCAATGGCTTTTAGATCTCTCTCTCTCTTGGGAGCTCATGGCAATGGTTCCTCAATTTGGCTCAAAGTTGGAATCCCTAGCACAAGAACACACACATTAAAAAGTTCTATTAACAATCAAAGAATGGACAAGAGGGGGTTTAGAATATGGTCCTTTCAATGTTCATCTTCAAGCTTTAAGCATTCTAAAGGCATGAGGCCTAGTTGCTCTTTGACATTTTAAGCACTCTAAAGGCATGTGGCCTAGTTGCTCTTCAAATTCCAATAACTTGGGTAAGGTCCTAATATCTAAGTCCATTTGTCCATTTCATTGCATTTTGGTCAACAACAAACAAAACAAAACACAAACACAAATGATATATACACAATTATATGCTCAAGTGAGCAAAAGGCAAATTGCATTAACATAAACATGTGCTCAAGTGAGCAAAGGAAAAAAGCAAATGAATAATATGTACAAGAATAGTAAATTGCATAAAAGTAAAGAGCAAGAATTAAATGTTAATGGTTAATGGTTAGTGTTAGTAGTTAGTGTGCCATAAGGCAAATTTAGCGCTATGTTAAGCAATCGTAATTGGACTTATGTAGAAGTCACAACTATCTGAGGTCGGTCAATAATAATGTAGGTAACAACACAAGTTAGAAGTCTTGATTAGTGAACCAAGTTCCCACAACTTGCCATGCCAAAAGAAAAGAGAATTGATCTTGTATTGGTTTAAGTCATTTGCATGATTTAGGAAGCAACATATCCTTAATGCAAAGCCATTCATTTGATCAATTGATCAAGATGAATTAGATTTGAATCAAGGAAGGTTAAGCCTCCCTAATCAATGCTAACTTATCAACCTTTAACTCATTGATCAAAAAGAAAAAAGAAGAAGAAGAAGAAGGAGATGGATAATGGAAATGGAAAATAAAAAAGAATAAAGTGCATTAAATGGAATGGAATATACCAATCAACAAGCATTGACCAATGACATTGAGGATCATGGTCAAACAATCAAAAACAGAAGTGAGATGAAGATTGGAAGTCAAAAAATGAATAAAATATTTTTGGCATTTTTAATATCTAAAATAAACTTGAATTAAAATATTAAAGAAAGGTCAAACTTCAAAATCACTTCAAATCAACTTTGAAAAGTCCAAGTGATTTATCCCAAGTTCAACAAGGTCAAACAAAGTTTGACAAAAAAATTTCAGCATTTTTAAAAGTCAGAAACTATTTTTAATCAATTAAAAATGAATAAAAATGACCTAATTGAACTAAAATCTCAAATCAATTAAAAAATTGATGAGAATATTTTTCATAGATCCATCATCATCCAAATAGGTTGAGAAAATATTTTTGTATTTTTTGAATATCAACAACTATTTAAAATGAATTAAAAATAACCAGAAAAGAGAAAATTCACAAAAAATATCAAATGACAAAATAAAAAATATTAAAAATCATTTTTAGAAACTAGAATTTAAATGGAGAAGAATGCAATTGGTCCCATATTTTTTGGAATTAAAATGAAAGAGTTATGAATTTTTGAAGTTTAATGAAATAAAAGAAATAAAATGGAAATTATAAAAATCAGAAAAAAAAACCACAGGCGTCTGATCAAGCCTCATTAATTGACGTGGCTGATCAGACGGATGTGAGATGCGCGCTTACCATGTACATGAGTCAAGCGCGTGGTACCGTGCATTAAATGAAGTCAAACATAACAAGGGCCAGGATTAGATCGTGGGAAACACATCCAAGGGTCCAGATTCAATCTGGCAAGAGACGGTGGTGTGCACCACCGTCTTCTCCGACGAGCTTGCATTTTCCGGTGACATTTGCAGGTTTCAAAACCTTCACCAAAATGCACTATCTATACACCGTTCGAAAGAGGAAGTGATATACATCACTCTTGTATCACCTACTTCCACTCTAGATTTCTATTGAGAGAGAAATCAGAGGTGGAATTTTGGTGATGTCCAACTGGACTTGCTCGATTTCCAAAATTAAACACTCAGCAATGGTGCCTCTATAGAGAGGACTTCAGACAACACATTGGTCAGGCAAATAGATCAAGGAACAGAGAGATTCGAAGCAAAAACCAGTTGATCCATACCTTTGGAATGCAGATCTTAAGAGCACAATTCTCTTCAACTAATGCTTGCAGTAGGATCTAGTGATGAAGATGAAGCAAGGCCAAGGAATTGTAGGTCTGAAAATCAACCAAGGTAGTTGAAATTCAAATCTGAATCTTTTAGAAGAAAGTGAAAATTCCTTTGAGTATGGTTATGGATTTCAATCTTGCAGCATTTCAGGCGCCTACAGGTTGGTTTAGAATGAATCTGAGCAGCTCTATTTATAGCACAAAGTGATGCAAGGCAAGGTGGAAGCATGGGAAAATCATGTGCATGAGTGGAGAGGGCCTCCATGCATGGGCCTGTACAGGCCCATGGAGGGCCCAAATCCAATTCCAAATGCAAGCTGAAGTATAATTGAACTGAAATGGACGTGTACATGCAATTGGTTTGGAGTGTGCATGAAGTTTGAAACAAGTTTCCATATTTGCACATAAACCTTCTCCTCTTCGAAAATGCCAATTAGAAAATCCAGACATAAGCATGTGGGTAATGGTTGGAAAGGTCTTGACATAAGGAACAAATGTTATGTTGAGAAAAAACTCATTTGAAGTGTGGAGATTTATGAAAACAAGCAATGAAGTTCATAGTGCAAAACATGCCTTTGAGAATTTTGTCAAAATGAACCAACTTCAAGCCCTTCTGTTTTGATGATGCAAGCCTCAAATGGAAAAACCTCCAACATCAAAGTTGTATATCTTTTCAAGAAAATTAATATGGACTTAAATTTCACATCATTTGGATTTTTTATGAAGAAGTTATGGGCACTTGAAGTTGGACTTTTTTGCCTTTCAATGCATTTGGTCCAAAGTGACCTATAATGTTTTGCATTATCACATGTATTTCCTTTTAGATTATGAAATTTTGTTCAACATAACATTTTAAGTAGACATATTAAGATTTCAAATGCATTTGATACCACCTCAAAATCATAAAAAATGAATGAGTTATGTTCTTGGGAAGTTGACCCACAATTAGGGTTTCAATCAAAATGACCTATAATGTCTTGGAAGGGAGATGACCTTCCAAGCTTCAAATCAATTTTTGGTGAAAATGAAAGTTGTTCATATTGTCCTTAAGAACATTTTTTTTCTTGGGGTCATCTCCATTTGACCAACACATAAAAAGTTAGGTCCCAGTGCATTTCAAAATAGTCAGATGAATTGACTTATCAACTTCTCAAGTCCACAACTCATATCTTGATGAATTGATGATTGAGGACACTCAAATAAGTTTAAATATGCATGAAATGATGAGTTAAAGAACTTCCCTTTATTTTATTTGACCATGGGCTGAGGTTGCTTCATGAGCAAGGCACACTTGGATGAACAGATGAATTAGGGTTTCCTTGGGAACAAACCTCAAACCCTTTGACTTGCTTTGATAAAAAAATGATGAATTGAGACACTTGGGAGGCATATTTGATGAATGAGAGCTTTGGGAACCATTACCATGCTTGCTTTTATCTTCTCTTGGCCATATCTTTGCACAAAGGATCTCCTAGAAGCTTTTGACCTTGTGATTGCTCAAGCTACACACAAGAGATGTTAGTGACATATTTTTGTGCTTTTGGTTAGTAAATAAAATGAGAAAAGCAATGATATATAATTCAAGTATGCTTGGTGATTTCAAACCGCTCACAAGAGATCTTGCCCAAAGGCAAAGGGAACCAAGATGCTTATGATCCTTGAGGCTTTGCAAATGCAATGTTATGATGCCATGAGGGATCTTAGGGTCAAAATTGGGGTCTTACAGTGTTCTTTAGGATTTGATGGGAAGCAAACACATAAACAGACACTAAATAAAATGTCAGGTCTAGAAGCAATTAAGTATAAGAGAGAACTTATCGTACATATGTATACCTTTTTCTCTACCTTTGCGCTTACCTCATCCTTCTCAAGAATACATGTAGGATGCATAAGAGTTTTCACTATCTTACATTCTGACATGTCAAACTTCTTCAGAAGTTATTTGGTATATTTACTCTGATGGATATATGTACCTTCTAAACTTTGATTAATCTGGATAACCATAAAGAACTTGAGTTCTCCCATCAGATGATCGCGACTTTATGAGTCGATTTGGGGTACTAACTGCAAGTGCACAGTTCTATCGCGTAGTTTTAAAAGATATTGATCCCACAAGGACTTATGAATCGATATACCGTTTTCTAAGGTTACTTCGTAAAGCTAAGGCGGATGATACTTTGATTGTTTGGGGAAAAAGTAAAACTAAAATTAGATCTAAATTAAATATTAATTAAGCGGATATCGGTATGTAGTTCGTCGTAATTAGGGAATCAAATCTTCGTTGGTTTATTGGTTTTAAAATAAATCTTTTCAGTAGACACTATTGATTAAAAGCCTTTTCTCAAACTCTCGCTCTGTTGAATAGACCATGACTTTATATTAACGTAGTTGTCACTTATTAGTTAAGTCTAAAATCACTTTTTGAAAACAACAGAATCTATAGAAACTTTTTTTAAGAAAACACTAACCGTTTAAACACCCTCGTCTCAAACTCTCGCTCTATTGACTTAGATTATATAATTAAACTTAAATGCTTAACTCTCATCCTCACATTTAACCTTTAAAAATACTTTTTTGAAAAAGATTAGAATTTAATTAACTCTAAAAATTGCTTTCGCCCTGATTTAGAATTAATGTCCAATTTACACTGTCTAGTTAAAAACTCAAACTTTCGTTCTATTGATTTTAACTTCTTTACGTTTTTTACTCTCGTACAAAAACTTTGGGATTAACCCTGTAAATTGAGACCATAAAAAGAGTGACTTTATTTTTAAATGAAATTAAACCAACTTAGTTTTGATTCCTTCATTCCGCTTACTTTACATACCGATATCTAAAATACTTAGCCGGACATGCTAAACGGGTCTAAACAATCATCATGCTTAAATAAAACCATCTCAGACGAACAATATAAATAAATAGCAATGCAGAGCATATATAAATTAAAACAATAAATTAAAGAATCTGAATAATTAATAGCAATCTTGAACACTCCACCACAGACCGGTTGGATTTGTTCTTGAACTCTTCAATCGGACAGGAAAATAAAAGTGAAGGAATAAAATACTATGATCTAACGTAAGGTTAGATCCAGTAAAAGATACACAATAGTTTCCGGTGTAGAAACTACTGTGTGAAAAATTAATTAAGTGCTTGAAAGATTTACTGGAAAAGAAAGAAATAAAAATTGCTAATAAAATAGAAAGCTGCAGAAAAATAATACTGTAAAATATGCTTGCACAGCGGAAAGAGACGGGGGTTCAGGGTTGGATAAAAGCAACTATTTATATTAATCCACTTTTTGTAACGGTTTCCGAAAATGCTTTCCGTAAATAGTCTTCACGTTCCAAGAGTCAAGCGGAAGAATAGGCTTCAACGTGCCTCTGCTGCGCGTTAAAAGCCAAAAATATAGGAGAGGGGTGTGACGTTCGTCACACCATGTGTTACGCTCGTAACACAAGGTAGCAGGGCGTGACGCTCGTCACACCATGTGTGGCGGTCGTCACAGCTTCAGCGCTCCTGGCTTGTGATTGTGGGCTGGGCTTTTAGTGAAATTTGCTTCTCATTATCTTTTTGCACCCCTTTTTCTTCCTTTTTCACTTATGCTTCAAATAAGTTACCTGAGACAAATAGAAGGAAAAATACCAAGTAATATCGAATAAAATGAAATAAATTGAAACAAATAATAATATAATTTAATTAAATCGAGTCCAAAAATGTGATATTATTTCATGTTATCAAACTCCCCCATACTTAGACCTTTGCTTGTCCTCAAGCAAGATACAGTATAGAAATCGTTTTAAAAATTTGGCCAGATGAAATTTCAAAACACACATCAATTCGTACTAGGTTGCAAGTAAACCTTGTTTAGAAGTAACCTGGGTTTAATCTTGACATCAACAACTACCGTTACAACCTCAGATAACCTCACCTTATGCAAACCAGTTCGAGTCATGCTATTATAACTAGCCTAGTTCCTTTACTCTTATTTCACCCGTTTTCACTCTAGCGAAATCACATTAAGCCCTTTATCGTTTCGCGCACATAATGGAGTATCGGTTAGTGATTCTGATCCCCTTTTTAGCTTGAAGTTCTGGTACATAAGTTGGATAACTTCGTTATTTAGTCCATTGCAAATTGCGGGGGATCAAACCGTAGTCCGCCCTACCAAGTTCAGCACCAGATACCTGCTGAACTAACTCATAATGGATCTTTCGTATCATGCTTTTGTATGATCTGCAACCTTTAGATTAAATGATCTGGTAAGGATCACCTAACTTAATTAGTGCATTTCCTGATATATATATATATATATATATATATTTTGTTTTTTTGTTTTGGGAATCATTCACTTATATTCATCGGCTCTCCACGTAGTTTGCTATTAAGATGGTGATGACTTCTTGTATAAACTACTCGGGGTTACTATAAAACTAAAAGTTCAAGGGATTGGTATAATAGGTACTTTTTCCTGATCTAACATGTTGAGGTTTGTTTAGAGCGTTGGGGCGGTAATAATTTTTGTCTTAATTTTACTCAAGTTTTGTAAAATAAGCAACCTTTATACTTATTGAGTGTAGTAAATTTTTGTTATGGCTCAAGAAAATTAAGGGGAATAGATAATAAGAATTTTTCACACTAGGGACTTAACTTAAAATAAATATGTATTATAAAATTTCTTTTTTTTTATTAAGAAAAGGAAATAACAATGAAAGGGAAAATAACATACTTGAAAAGGGAAGGATGAAAGAACAAGGTTTTCCCCCCACACTTATATGAAACATTGTCCCCAATGTTTCAAAGAAAACAAAAGAAATAGAAACAAAGAAAAAGAAACTAAAGTCAATGCTGCCTGCCGCCTCTTGTTTTTGGACCTGGTGATCGTTGACGTACTTCTAAGTCGTCAAACCTGCTGAGCAACTCAGTGAACCGCTGGTCGGTTATGGAATTTCTCGCTTCCTGTTGTTGTTGCATCTGGCGCATCATTTGCATCACTTCGAGATTCTGCGCTTGCATACCATCAATAGCATCCATGATGTCGTCGTTGGTTGCTGGCTTTCTTCGTCGACGACGTCGTGAGGATGGGCCAGTTGCGTTATCGAAAGAGTGGAGCGGGACTGATTGTTGTGCAGGAACCTGATCACCTTGCTCCATTTCTTCAAACTCGTATGGAGTCGGGTTTGCGTGTGAAGGCTCGGTAGCTTCGGGAGCATTAAGGTCGTAGATGAAGCGGTTGGGGTTGGTGACATCTGTGAGGGCAATATTGGGCAGAACAACGCTTGGGACTTCGTGGTTATTCACCATAAGATAGTACCCTCCGCCTACCCTGTTTTTGATTAGGCGGCTGGAGCGACAGTAACTGATATCCATAAATAGGGGTGGCAAAGATTCTAAATTTTGGAGTCTGTCATACCCCAAAATTTACCCGTTAATGTTACAAGGCATTTTTTAAGGCACTCCAACTTATTTTCCAAGGCATTGACCTTAAAAGAACAAAGACCCAGCACACAGGTGGCCAAATCCAGAAAATGGCCCAAACTGGCATGCTCGCTAGGCGAGCAATTCCTTCGCCTAGCGAACCCTTCGCTACGCCACTCGCCTAGCGAAGCTTGCGAATACCAGAAAATTCTGGGCTTCATTCTGAGCCCATTAGGTCACAAAAACTATTATAAATACCAAGGACCTCATTCAGAAAAGGGGGGAACGAAAACAAAACGAAAACGGGAGGAACGAAAACAAAACGAAAACGGGAGATAGAGAGAAGGCACAGCAAACCCTGGAGGCTAACCCAGAGAATTCAGAGCAACCCTAAAGGAAACTCATCTGCACCAAGGTTATCTCTGCCCAACTCAATCCGGCGCCAACCCTAAGAGTGACTTGCCAATTCAAGGTTGCAATTCAATTGCAAACAGGTTTGCATTACCATTACCGCTTTATGTTCTTAATTTTCATGTGGCATTATGATTGAATTTATAAAAATATCTTAAGTCTTGCATGCGAATTTAAGTATGTATGAATGTCTTGAACGTTTAACCATGTAATTTCTATGATGGATGCCATAGGGTTTGGAGCTTTCTGGAATTACACTGTTATTAAAACCAGAACCCGCAGCCGCTCGCTGGCACATCGCTAAGCGAGCATGTAGCGAGCATTCGCTAAGCCGTCGCTAGGCGAGGCAGGAGCGAACACGACAGTCGCTGATTTTTTCGTTCTAATTTTTGCTTATCTGACATGTTTTATTGTAATCATATATTATTCACCTAACACTATTTCTGTTGTGATGCCTTTTGTTGGGTGCAACTCTTGACCGCACCTTGATTTGGTATTCTGACCTGTTTGCTGAATTTTGTAAAGGTTCACATACTCCCGAGAAGGTAGCTTGCTAGGTATTCCACTTTATTTGTGGGATACTCTTGTGGAGGTTCATCCTAATTACTTAATTAATTATAATATGGAGATTCATCCTAATCACCTAATTAATTATAATGTGGAGATTCATCCTAATTACCTAATTATTATAAAATATTGCCTTTGAATATGTGATCTTGGACCTCTCTTTGTTGCCTTACGGTATTCCGGTATTATGGTCATGTCCCGCGAATGTGGGGATACACTTAGCAAAGACCCTTCGGTTAAATCATCATGTCCCTATAAGATAAATCATAGTCCCTCGGATGTTGCCTACGAATATATGATTTTTGTCCCTCGATGACCCGTCGTTGTAGCCTACGGTTAAATGATGATCGTCCCTTCGAATGCTAAGGTATCCTTACAGATGTTGCCTTCAATGACCAATCGATGACCCTACGATGTCCCGGTTACATCCAAAGGATAAAACTACTCACTTCTCAATAGAAAGGACAGTTTTACCCTCATAAGGATAGGAAATGCCCATAAAGACCTTGGGTAGGTATAACTCTTAATTGCTAACTCACAACCTAAAACGTTTTTTCATACATCACACTTTGCAAAACATCTACTAGAAAATCACCACTTGGTATACATTCATACTAGAATCATTGCCAAGTTATATTTTTCTAAACAACTTTCAAAATTAAACGAGATAAATACTTTGTATACATTCGTACAAGAATCATTACAAAGTTAAACTCTCTTTTCAAAACATTTTCTAAGCAATTCACAAACACTTTTTTTCAGACAAGGAAAATAACATAAGTGATCAAGCAATTAAGAGCCCATGGATAACCATGGATACAAAGGGTGCTAACACCTTCCCTTTGTATAATGTACCTCCCGAACCCAAAATCTAATTAAGGTCTTTCCTGTTCTTTTCCACCTTTCCTTATTGGATAAAAAAAAAGTCGGTGGCGACTCTTGCTATCCGCGACATTTGCTTTCCAAAGCAAAAACACACAAAGTCAGTTCACCGTATGACAGAACTGGCGACTCTGCTGGGGATTACTAAAGAGAGGTTACCTTAAAAACAAGATCACTTATTTAAATTGTCTGATTTACTTTTAAGGGATTGCTTGGGTATTTTATGCTTGAGTGAAAGATCCTACACCCGGATCTAGTGTACCTTAGGTAAGTAGCAAAAGATCATCGCGACTATCCGGCGTATACTGGAATGGTCAAAGTGATGGCTATGGTTAATGTGACACTTTGGATGTCCTGATGTTCCTCATGTTTACTTGAGGAAAAATTTGGCTTCCGTGTGGTGTCATCAAAGCATTAACCAGACCTTTAGAACCCTAATTGACTCATCCTAGTCATTAGAAAGTAGTGAGATAACTGACTTCGGTTCCGACTGGGGTTGGTTGAGACTCGATACTACACTCTTTGAGATTGGACTTTAGGGAAGCTTCGGTCAACCACTTGGTGTTGCACTGAAGTGGACTTAAAGGAAGGTCAATGATTTGAGATCCTTCTAGAACCCGGTTACTATTCTAGGACAGGTTGAACCAACCAAACTTCAGTGGGGAGGGTACTTACCTATGGAACTCATGCAGACCTTAAAACCTAAGAATGATTGTTGTGTGACTTGTTTGTGCTTGTTACTTATTTAACATCATAACATCATAACATCATAACATCATAACATCATGGCATTGTACTAACCATTTCAAGGACTTAGGGGTTTAACGTTGCTCTGTTTTGTAAGGCTATGGCTCCCAGGAAGACCATCCGGATCAATTTTGTAGCCATCTCTCCTCAACTCAAGGGTTTAGTGTAAGAACTTCCCGATCATGCTCAGTTCATCAAGAAACATGGTTCTCTCCTCAATTTGGTTACCACTGGTTTCAAAGAAGATATGATGAGAGTTCTATTCCAGTTCTTCGATCCTAAACATCATTGCTTCACTTTCCCAGATTATCAGTTGGTACCCACATTAGAAGAATTTTCCAAGCTGCTTGGGATACCTATCCTTGATCAAACGCCTTTCAGTGGTTTAGAAAAGATTCCGAAGTCTGAAGAAGTTGCCGCGGCTTTACACATGACAAAGTCCGATATTGAAACCCATTGGGTAATAAGAAGTGGAGTTAAGGGTTTACTTACCAAATTTCTGATAAATAAGGCCCGAGAATTCCTCAAAGTTATGAATGTCCATGCTTTCGAAGATGTTCTAGCATTACTAATCTATGGTTTGGTGTTATTCCCTAATCCAGACCAATTCATAAACGTGAATGCTATTAAGATATTTCTCACTCATAACCCTGTACCTACCTTGCTGGGAGACATTTTGCATTCCCTTCACACTCGTACTATGAAAAGACAAGGGACTCTCATGTGCTGCATACCTTTATTGTCTAGGTGGTTTATTTCGCACCTTCCTCAATCAGTCTTGAAGAATGAGCAGAATTTGAAGTGGTCTCAAAGGATAATGTCGCTCTCCCATTCAGACATCCGTTGGTGTCCTCATCTCGAAGAAAATGTTATCCTCATCGACCGTTATGGAGAATTCTCTAACGTACCACTCCTGGGGATAAGAGGAGGTATTACTTATAACCCAGCTTTAGCCCTACGTCAGTTTGGTTGTGCCCGAAGAGATGGTCCACATGAAATAATTATTCAAGGCACTGTGTTTGACTATGACAACGACTCTCAAGGTCTCCGTCAAAGGTTTGTACGAGCTTGGGGCATGGTGAAAAGAAGTACTTTAGGGAAGAAAAACTTTATCCCTATGGAGCCTTATCTCAGATGGGTACACGCAAGAGCTCGTGAACTTGTCATGCCATATCTGGCAGTCGGACCGCTGATTGTTGAACCAGGAGTTGAAGGAGGTACTCCTCGGATCATTCCTTATCCAGATATGCCTACCAATGTTGAAGAACTGAAGAGATCCTGGATCCAGTTGAGAGAGGAAAGGGATACTTTTGAGACTCAGTTCATTGCAGAAAGGAAGAAAGTATTAGAGCTCACCAGCCAGCTTAATGAGGAACGAAGACTCAATGCATATCTTCGCCCAAAAAGAAGCCGTCCCTGGGAGACTTGAGCTTTCATTGTATTTTTATTATTTCCTTTTTGTAATGAACATTGATTAAAGAAATTGTTAATAAAAGTTTCCCTCTTTTTGGTGGTTTACGCAAAGTTAAATTCCAGAAGTCCTTGAAAACATTTCATACATTGCATAGCATAACATAACATTGCATAACAGGTATCCTAAAAGATCAATATCCTCACGGTCTTCCTTCTAAACAAAAAAATGACTCTCGAACAAACTGTCAAAGATCTCCAGGCTCAGAATGCTCAATTCCAGGAGATGATCTTGAGCTTATCCAAGGGGCAGGAAGAACTGAAGGCTCTCTTGCTCGAGAAGAAGAAAGACAAGAAAGTTGTGAGTTACATCAACCCGGGAAGAAGGCTTAAAGGACAGGCTGCAGGAGTCAAGATTAGAATTCCGAAGGATCAAGAAGAGGAGACAGAGAATGATTCAGAAGAGGAGAATGTTGATCTCTTTAACCATGAGGACGACGATGAAGATTATGAGAATGAACAGTACTCTCCAAGAGATGGCAAGTACAAGTTGCTGGAAGAACGTATGCTAGCTATGGAGGGTCAGAAGGCGCCCGGTCTGGATTTCGAAAGCTTGGGACTGGTCTCTAATGTGGTCATTCCTCGCAAATTCAAGATCCCCACTTTCACTAAGTACGATGGTGCGTCTTGTCCTCAGATGCATCTGAGAGCTTATGTGAGAAAAATTCAGCCGTATACCACTGATAGGAAGCTATGGATCCATTTCTTCCAAGAGAGTCTGTCTGGCACACAGTTGGAGTGGTATTATCAGCTCGAGAGCTCTAACATCCGCACCTGGACTGATTTAGCAACAACTTTCTACAAGCAGTACCAGTATAACTCTGAACTAGCGCCTACTCGGTTACAGTTGCAGAATATGACTATGGGATCTAAAGAAGGCTTCAAAGAATACGCTCAAAAATGGAGGGATTTGGCTGGTAGAGTCAAACCCCCTATGACTGATCGAGAATTAGTGGACATGTTCATGAGTACACTGACTGGCCCATTCTACAGCCATCTACTAGGAAGTTCTTCATCGGGTTTCACTGAACTTATCTTGACAGGTGAACGTGTTGAAAGCGGCATTCGAAGTGGAAAGATACAGGCGACTACCTCTGCAAGCACCAAAAGGTCCTACCAGGGGAGGAACGAATCAAATGCTGTGTACGGTCAAAGGGGTCGTAACAAGAAAAATCGTGACCATACCATTGGAGCAGTTACGATTGCAGCACCGCCATCTCAAAACTTCCAGCACAGACAAGACAGGCCAAGAAGGCAGTTTACCAAGATCAATATGACTTTAGCACAGGCACTGCAGGGTATGCTAAAAGCAAATTTGATTACCCTCAGAGATCCTCCTACGAATCCCAACACTACTTCTCCTCGTTATAATCCCAATGCCAGGTGTGCATATCACTCCGATAGCCCCGGGCATGATACAAATGATTGTTGGTCGTTGAAGAATAAGATTCAGGATATGATCGACGTTGGAGAAATTGAATTTGATCCTTCAGAGATTCCTAATGTCATCACCGCACCTATGCCTAACCATGACAAGACTGTTAATGTTGTGGATGACAATTCTCACATTTCTAATGTAGCTGATTTAACATCTCCTCTCCCGACCATCAAGAAGAACTTATTGCAAACTGGTTTATTTCCAGGTTGTGCTGAAAGTTGCGATCTCTGTATACTCCGACCCGATGATTGCTTGAAGTTGAGAAATGGTATTCAACGACTGATGGACGATCGTACAATTCTCTTCGAAAAGATTCCTAAGGTGGAAAACCCTATTGAAGAAATATCCGTGATTGTTAGGTCCAAAGTTCCAGTGAAGATTACCGCTACTAGGGCGCCTGTGAAGATTACTGCTGAGCCCAAGGTGGCTCCCCTAATCATTACTGCACCTGGCCCAGTACCGTATTCCTCAAGCAAAGCTATTCCGTGGGATTATGGAGGTGATGTTTACATCCATGGCGTAAAGCAAGTTGATAATTCTGCTAATCTTGATGGCATTATTGGGACTAGTAAAATTACTCGAAGTGGAAGGATCTTCTCTCCAGAAATCTCACCTCCCGCCCCTGAAACTCGAGGAAAGGAACCAGTCAACCCTTCTCAGTCAGAGACACCGGTCGAAGTTACTACCGAAGATGTTGCCAAACAAGAAATGGAAGAAGTGCTGAAAATCATCCGCAAGAGTGATTTTGATGTGGTAGAACAGTTGGGGCATACCCCGTCCAAGATCTCGATGTTATCCTTGTTGTTATCTTCCGAATCTCATGCCAATGCATTGATAAAATTCTTGAAGACCGCTCATGTACCTCAGGAGACATCTGTCGATCAGTTCAAAAATTATGTTGCTCACTTGGCTGTTGACAATGGCCTAGGCTTTTCCGATGCTGACCTGACACCAGCAGGAAAGAATCACAATAAAGCTCTGCATATCTCCATTGAGTGTAGGGGGATCACTTTGTCTCATGTGTTGATCGATAATGGCTCTTCTTTGAACGTGCTACCGAAAGCTGTGCTCGATAAACTTGACTGTAAAAGCATTGAACTGAAACCTAGTGACGTTGTGGTACGTGCTTACGATGGTGCGAAGAGCGTTGTCCACGGTGAAGTGGTCCTCCCTATCAAGATAGGACCTCAAATCTTCAACACTATCTTCCACGTAATGAACATTCGTCCTGCCTATTCCTGCTTGCTGGGACGCCCTTGGATTCATGGGGCAAGTGCTGTAGCTTCGTCTCTCCATCAAAAGCTGAGGTATCCAATAGAGGGTAAGATCGTCACTGTGTGTGGGGAAGAAGAGTATATTGTCAGTAGTGTGCATACCTTCAGATACGTCGAGATGGATGGTGAATTCTTTGAGACTCCTTCTCAGTCATTCGAAGTAGTTCCTCCGACTAATCCTGTCCTTAAGCCAACTTCCTGTGTGCCCAAGGTTATTCGTGTTCCTCCTGCTATGATTTCTCTGAAGGACGCTCAAGCCGTGGTGGAAAATGGTGGTCTTACTGGTTGGGGTCAACTGGTTGATGTCCCGCACAAGTCTGATAGATTCGACCTGGGATTTAGCTCTGAAAAAGTGGTCAAAGATCAAATTAATGTTGTAGAAGATGCTGATAGCGATTGCGACCTGGATAGCTGGATCTTCCCAACAATTGGTGACAGACTCAATAATTGGAAGGCTGAAGACACTATCCCGATTTCCTTTAGTCAGGAGTAATTGTTATTGTCTATTTTAGTGTTGCAAATTTTTAATTTTTACAATTGAACTTCTTAAAGCATTGTGTCTATGCCTGGGGCACAATAGCTAATTTGTTAAGGGTTTTGTCATTCTCATAAGCATATTCACATTCAATAAATCAATGGACTTTTTGCATTCAAATATTGCGCTCTTTATCTTTCCTGTCATCTTCCAAACAAGCTATGTTTTCTTACACACACTCACGTAACAAATTGCAGATCCATACCCAATCTGGATCCTATTGATAATAGTTCTACTACTGTTCATTATGACTTTGAAAATCCGATCTACCAAGCCGAGGATGGGAGTGAGGAAGATTGTGAAGTACCTGGAGAACTTGCCAGACTGTTACTGCAAGAAGAAAGGACTATACAGCCGCATGAAGAGTCAATCGAAATTGTAAACCTGGGTACTGAAGTGGACAAGAAAGAAGTCAAAATAGGAGCAGGCTTGGAAAATAGTGTCAAAGGAAGATTGATTCAGATGTTACATGACTATATGGAGATTTTTGCTTGGTCTTATGAAGACATGCCAGGACTGGATACTGATATAGTAGTGCATCGTTTGCCAATGAAGGAAGATTGTCGTCCTGTTAAGCAAAAGGTTCGTCGCATGCGTCCTGAAATGTCTGAAAAAATCAAAGCTGAGGTGATGAAACAGTTTCATGCCGGTTTTCTAGCCGTTACTTCTTATCCTCAATGGGTTGCTAATGTGGTACCGGTGCCGAAGAAGGATGGTAAGGTGCGAATGTGTGTCGATTACAGAGACCTAAATAAAGCGAGTCCCAAAGATGACTTCCCACTTCCGCACATTGATGTTCTAGTAGATAACACCGCTCAACATAAGGTATTCTCCTTCATGGATGGATTCTCGGGTTATAACCAGATTAAGATGGCTCCTGAAGACATGGAAAAAACTACGTTTGTGACGCAATGGGGCACTTTTTGTTACAAAGTAATGCCATTCGGGTTGAAGAACGTCGGGGCAACATACCAGCGTGCTATGGTGGTTTTGTTCCATGATATGATTCATCATGAAATAGAAGTATATGTGGATGACATGATAGCCAGATCTCATACTGAAGAAGAACATCTCGATCATTTGCACAAACTGTTTGAGAGGTTGAAGAAATACAAGTTGAGATTGAACCCGAACAAATGCACCTTTGGAGTAAGATCCGGTAAGCTCTTGGGATTTATTGTCAGTGGTAAAGGAATTGAGGTTGACCCGGCTAAGGTGAGAGCTATTCAAGAAATGCCTGTTCCCCGTACAGATAAAGAAGTCAGAGGCTTCTTGAGACGCTTGAATTACATCGCCCGATTTATCGCTCATTTGACTGCTACCTGCAAACCCATCTTCAAACTACTGAGGAAAAATCAAGAGATGATATGGAATGATGAATGTCAAGAAGCTTTTGACAAAATCAAGAAGTATCTCCAGGAACCTCCAATTCTGATACCACCAGTTGAAGGAAGACCTCTAATCATGTATTTGACCGTGTTAGAAAATTCAATGGGGTGTGTGTTGGGGCAACATGACGAGTCTGGTCGAAAAGAGCATGCCATATACTACCTTAGCAAAAAGTTTACCGACTGTGAAACAAGATACTCATTGCTCGAGAAAACTTGTTGTGCTTTGGCTTGGGCTGCTCGCCGACTAAGACAATATATGTTGAATCACACCACTTTATTGATTTCTAAGATGGATCCTATCAAATATATATTTGAGAAACCTGCCCTCTCCGGAAGAATAGCAAGATGGCAGATGATTTTAACAGAGTATGATATCTAGTATACTACCCAGAAAGCAATCAAAGGAAGCGTGCTAGCTGATCATTTGGCTCATCAAGCGGTGGATGATTACCAATCTATGAATTTTGAATTCCCGGATGAGGATGTCATGCTTGTTACTGATTATGAAGAACCTGGACCGGATGAAGGACCCGAACTGGGATCCCGATGGACTATGGTTTTTGACGGATCTTCCAACGCATTGGGCAATGATGTTGGTGTGGTCATTATTTCTCCCAGGGGTTGCCATACGCCTTTCACCGCTAGACTATGTTTTGATTGTACCAATAATATGGCTGAGTATGAAGCATGTATTTTGGGACTCAGAGCTGCTATAGACCTAAGAATCAAGTTTTTGAGTGTGTACGGAGACTCAACATTAGTAATCAGTCATATCAAAGGAGAATGGGACACTAAACATCCGATTCTCATCCCTTATCGAGAGCAGGTGTTGACATTAATCCTACACTTTGAAGAGATTATGTTCGAACATATTCCACGAGAAGAGAATCAGTTGGCGGATGCATTGGCTACCATGTCATCCATGTTCAGAGTCAGATGGGACAATGAAGCTCCCATGATCACCATTGAACGATTAGATGAACCAGCATATTGTTATGAACTTAATACTGAGGGAGTAGAGGAGAAACCTTGGTTCCACGAAGTGAAAAGATATTTAGAGACTCAGGAATACCCTGAAGGGGCATCCATCAATGACAGAAAATTCCTGAGGAAGTTCTCCGCTAAATTCTTTTTGAGTAATGGAGTATTATACAAACATAATCATGATTCGACTTTGCTTCGCTGTGTGGATAAAAAGGAAGCAGAAAAGATTATGGAAGACATGCACGACAGTATTTTTGGGACTCACTCTAGCGGACATACAATGACCAAGAAGATTCTGAGATCAGAGTATTATTGGTCTACCATGGAAGCCGATTGCCACCATCACTCCAGAACTTGTCACAAATGCCAGATCTATGCGGATAAAGTACATGTGCCTCCTGCTCCACTAAACGTGTTGACAGCTCTTTGGCCCTTTGCAATGTGGGGCATTGATATGATCGGGGAGATTAAACCTACCGCTTCTAATGGACATCGTTTCATCCTCGTTGCTATTGATTACGTTACAAAGTGGGTAGAGGCAGCCTCATTTGCTTCTGTCACCAAGAATGTGGTGGCACGATTCATCAAGAATAATCTCATTTGTCGATACGGCATCCCTGAAAGAGTTATTACTGACAATGGCACTAATTTGAACAACAAGATGATTACTGAACTCTGCACGCAGTTCAAGATAAAACATCATAACTCTTCTCCGTACCGGCCAAAGATGAATGGCGCCGTAGAAGCTGCTAATAAGAATATTAAGAAGATTATACAAAAGATGACAGTAACATACAAAGACTGGCATGAGATGTTACCATTTGCTCTTCATGGTTATCGCACTTCAGTACACACTTCGACAGGGGCAACTCCTTTCTCTTTAGTCTACGGAATGGAAGTCGTCTTACCGGTGGAAGTTCAGATTCCCTCTCTAAGAATCATGAAAGAGACAGGTCTAGACGAGAATGAATGGATTCAAACTCGACTCGATCAGATAAATTTGATTGATGAAAAGAGACTTGCGGCTGTTTGCCATGGGCAGATATATCAGAAGCGCATGACCCAGGCATTTAACAAAAAGGTCAAGAGACAGGTGTATCAAATTGGCGACTTGGTGATCAAGCGTATCATTCTACCACAAGGTGATCCCAGAGGCAAATGGACCCCCACATACGAAGGGCCATTTGTAGTTAAGAAGGTATTCTCTGGTGGAGCCATGATACTTGCTACAATGGATGGCGAAGACTTCCCACATCCCGTGAACGCAGACATAGTCAAAAAATACTACGCATAAAAGAGACCCGCTAGGTCGATGTACCTAGGCAAAAGTAAGGGCATCCCGGCGAACCAAAAGGGTTCGGGCAAAAATTAGGGATAAACATATAAAAATGTACACCCGGCAAGTCGAAAACCTGAAAGGGCGGCTTGGGCAAAAAAGGGTATCCTGGTGGACTGAAAACCTGAAAGGGCGGTCCAGGCAAAAATTAAGGATTAAAAACGTGTGACTATGTCCCGTTCTCAGACAGCTTCATCCAAGTTCAAGGGACTGAACAAGCCAATCACTTCTATCCGACAGTAGGAGATGAGATGCTTGAAGACATAATGACAGTAGTAGAATTAAAATCAACAGGGCTTTTCCTTCATAGCTTTTTCTTTGTTTTCTCGACAATTTCCTCTTACTAGGATTTCTGTCTCTTTGTACTCAAATTGCCTGTTTATAGGCCCTCTTTCAAAATCAATACAACTTTACTCCCAAAAAGATGTTTTTGTTTTACTTTCTCTGTTTTGTTTGCGTAAACGTCCATTGATTTAATTTGAATCGATATATGTGTAAGACCCCAAATTTTGCCCTAAGATCCCTCATGGCATCATATCATATCATAACATTGCCTCAAGGATCATTGTGCACCTTTGCTTCCCTCCTAGTGGGTGGGTTATCTTATGAGTGTGGTTCTTGATCACCAAGCATGTTTTGCATTTGTATATCATTGCTTTTCATTTGTTTACTAACCCAAAAGTACAAAAATATTGTCATCTAACCATGTTACTTGCAGTTGAAGCAATCAACAGTCAATCAGTCAAGCAAGTCATTAAGCCATACATGGTGGCCATTCTTGAAGAATTTGGGCACCATGATCATTCATAAGAGGTTCATATGAGTTGTGACATCATTTTGAATCAAGATCTCAAGTGGTAGAGGCTTGGGATTCATCAAAGCATGGCTCAGTCAACCAAAACCCTAGCAAAGTCAACTGTGGTCAACTGTCCATTTAATCAGTGATTTGATGGTGGGAAATGGTTTGAGAGGTCTCATTCATGTCCATATAAGCCTTATATAACATTTCAAACATCATCATTGAGGAATTGGAGGTCAGACAAGAAGTTTCCCAAAATAGCAAATGACCTGTAATTTCTAACTGCTAAAAATGGAAAGGTCTTCTCCTCAATTTTACATCATCAAGCAAGCTTCAAATCAAAATTTGTCCAACATGAAAGATGAAGATCTTGCTCTTGCCTTTCCAAAAAGTCCAAGAACACTCATTTCTCATTTGTGGTTGACAAGTTATGATCAAATCATTTTCAAGAATTTTGGAACTTCAAGGAGGCATAACTTTCAAACCATTTGGCCAAATTGAGTGAGGTTTCTTTGAGCAAACTCCATTTGACATGATTTATCATAATCCATCATCATATTTCATCAAAAATCATCACATAAAAAGTGCATTTTTCAAGTGAATTAATTTGAATTTTTGGAGGGAAAATATTCATTTGAAAAATATACATTTTTTCACTTCAAACCAATCCTATTTGCATCCAAACAATATTTGAAGTGCATTTCAAGGGGAATTTCGCACTGTAGCATGCCTTGCACATGCATAAGGGTGGTTTTGTCCATTTGCCCCAAATTTTTTATTTTCACTAATTTTCCATTACCAATTGATTAATCATGATTAAGCTTGGTTAATTAGAGGTATATAAGTGAAATCATAACAGAAAAACCCTAATCACAATTCACAAATTCAGATCTAAAATTTTTCATCTAAAATTCTCTCAACTTTTTCCAAATTTTTTCTCAAATTTCTTCAAGTATTTGGTTCGTTCTTGCTCTATTCATCATCAAGCATCATCACTAAGCAAGATTTGAGCAACAATCCACTGGAATTCGTACCATTTCAAGCTGTGCCAAGCAAGTGTTCATCAATGGTGAAAGTTGCAAAGTGTTGATTCAAGCTCCATTAAGCATCAAGAACTCCTCAAGTACCTTACACGAGCTTGCTGAAAGAGTATTGGATCATTATAAAGCCAGGAACACGTGGAACTACAAACTGTTCATCAAGAGGTATGAAAATCAATCCTCTCTTTTCTTGATTTGATTGTGTGATTCGTGTAGATCCTTTTGCTGTGAGAATACTGAGCTAAAAACCACGTGATTCCATGCTATATTGAGAAAGTTCCATGGATTTAAAGTTTCATGTTCATAGTTAGATTTGCTTGATTCATGATGTTGATGTTGTTATTTGATGAAATGCATGTTGATTTGCGTTATGTGATGTTAGATCTCCATGAATATACGATCAATTTGTGTTTCTGGAATCATTGCAATTTTCTGGAAATTTTGTGCATGAAGATCATGAAGATCTTCATGCTGTTCTTGAAACTGGACGTTTTCCTGCGGATTTAGCCGCAGCCTTCGTAGCGCCTTGCCACGGAATTACCTGCGGAATCGCGTGAGTTTCCTGCAGATTCGTACGTATTGCATGGGCGTGCATGCGTTTAGGGCTTGAGGCCAAACGACGCCGTTTTGTTTGGCACCCTGGAATATTTGAAATGCGCAGGGGATCGATTCCCCGCTTCAGCATCCATCCATTTGCCTTGCATTTTTTTCTTCCAATTATTCACATGTTCATCCTTGCTTGTTTCACATTTTTCTATTTTTCACCATAATAAAAAAATCATAACCCACTCATTATTAATCCAAATCATGTGCAATTTTTTGTGGAATGTTCATCATCATGTCCTTGTTTTTTTGGTCATTTTTAATAATTTTGTGCACGGGTAAAAAAAATAAATGCCTAGGGTTTACTTTCATGTACCATTTTTTGCACCTTGCTTACTATTTCTTTCATGAAGTGATGATGCCTCATTAGAAATTCTTGAAATTTTACATGCATGATCTAAACTCATTCCTGGTTATTTTGGTATATGGTTTGTGATTTTTGAGTTCCTGGAATGTGAGATATGGTGTAATCTTTGGAGGTGTGACAATGTATGTCACACCATGTCTTGTCCATGTTCTTGATTTTATTTTCCATGCTTATGCTATGCCAATTGCCCTGGATTTTTGCATGCTAATACTTAAGGATGTCTAGTTTGCTTGTGATTTTTCCTGGAATATTTGAATGCATTTTCTATTTGTTTGAGAATTTTCCCTCTGTTTGACCAATTGTGAATATTTTGAGAGTCATGATATCATATGATTTGTGAAATTCTTGTGGCTTGTTGGATGAACTTGAAATTTGGCATGTGTATTGTAGACATCTTAAATATTGCCATGGCTTTGATTTCATTCATTTCTCATGTTTGATTCCTGTTTTATGATTGCATGAATTTGATACATGATTTGTGGTCTTGTATGAGCTTGTATGAACATGCTTTGACTTGTTGATTTTAATTGACTGGCTTCCCTTTATCCAAATGCTATGAAATTTGATGTGTTGCTCATTGAATGTGTTCTGGTTAACCATGATTTTTCCTGGAATTTATCGAGCCATTTTGGTATTGATATGCTTGTGTTCATTCTGTTTACATCATTGAGTTCTTAACTTGCCTAGTTTGACATGATTTGCTTATGAAATGCAATTGATGAATTTTTTTGATGTGGGACCAACTAGAATTTGTTCTTATTTGATAAATCTTGATTTTGATCAAGTTTCATGTTCTGTTTTAAATATTTTCTCCTCCTTTGACCCTAGGCTTTGGCCTAAGGGTTCACTTCTCACATTTGAGTTTGATTTTCAGGTTTAAGAAGCAATTGCTTTAAGGAGATTAATTCAAGTTGATTGAGTTTGGCTTACTTGATTGTGATGAACTAACTTGGTTTGTTTTGTAGGATGCTAACTCATTTGACTTGAGTTTTGTGCTTTGCACATGTGATCAATTGTGTTGACTATTGGTTCTTATCTTGTCTGTTTTGACTTTGTGATTGGTATGTTGATTATATTTGATTGATTTCAGGTACCATAGTTGCTTTAGTTCCTTTGAGAACTTGCTATTGCTTTGCTTTGCTTAAGCATTGAGGTAGACTCTCTTGTCTCCATGTAGTCTGGAAGACCTGGCTTGTTACTTAGCCAGGCACCTGTCTGAAGTCCTCCTTAAGAGGCAATGTTTGTGATTGTTTAACTTTGTCCCCAAGCAGGTAAAGTCCTTCTAATAAGGCAATTGGTAGACAAAAGAGATATGTAGCCTATCTCCTACTATTCTGTGAGTCACTCACCTTGCTCACACCACATGTGTTGATGCATAGTGAGTAAAAACCCAAGATCTATCGAGTCATTAACTTGTGGAGAGAGTTCCCTCTTTCTGAACTCCCACACCTTCTGATATTCAATGCTCTCCCTGACCAGGGATAAGAGTGATGAGGCACCCCCCTCATATCCTTTCATCTGCTTCACCTTGGCTCTCAATGTCAAGGTTAAGAGCACCATTTACCCTATTCCAGTTGACTTTTAAGTCTAACCCTTTGATTGAGCCTAATTGTTTGGTTATAGTGGGTGCTAAATGACTTGGTTTGATTGATTACTTCATATGCACATGTTTGCTTGTTTGCCTTTGTGCACTTATCATCATTAATTGTTCATTATTGCATGATCATCATTTCATACTCTTGTGGTTTGTTTGAGTTTACCCATTGAGGACAACTGTAAGTCCACTCATTGGCCATTGTTCCTATGATTTGGAAGGGATAAAGTGTAAGACCATTTCACTCGGCTACTTATGTCCATTGCTTAAATGCTTGTTTGTTTGTGGTATGTGAGGATCGAATTATAAGTCCATGTTGTTGGCATTTGTATTCCTATGATCATCCTTTGGAGGTTGGTATAAGTCCAGATAGATTGGCATCTGACATCCAAGTTTTGTTTTACCTTAGGAGATTGGTGTAAATCCATTTATTGGTATCCGATATCCGCTTTTGCTTTGTGAGATTGGTATAAGTCCATTGATGGCTTCCGGTATCATTTGTTTTGTTTTAGGAGATTGGTGTAAACCCATTTATTGGTATCCGGTATCCGCTTTTGTTTGTGAGATTGGTATAAGTCCATTGATGGCATCCGGTATCACCTTGCTTTCTTTGCTTGCTCATTACTTATTCCTAAGGACACACTTGAATCATCTTCTATATGATCTCAAGAGGTGAACCTTTCTAAGAAGTTTTACATTCCACTATCCACACCCTCTTTGTCCTAAACCTTTTCACACTTTACTTTCAAAAACTTTGACTTGTTGTGCAAACATCTTCATGTCTTTTCAAATTAGAAACCTGGACCCTAAGTCCTTGACTTTTCAAACTTCATTTCATAACACTTCTTTGAATTGAACCTTAATCATACCTTGACCATATTTTGTGAATAATCATAATCAATTAACTTCATCCATTCAATTGTTTTGGCTTTGCCCATTGTTAATATGTTTTCATACATTAGCCGTAGGTTTTAATTACTATAGTGGTTGATGTAAATCTTACCTTATCCTTAGTGAGTTGATTGTAAGTCTTCCATACTTATTATAGGGTTAACCCCTCACTAGTATGTTGAAGCCGTCCTCGCATGGTGGATTGTTGATTCGGGTTGAGTTTTCTCCCATTGGTAATGAAAAGCCTTAGTGCTTGTGTTTAAAAATGAACTCACTAATTTTTGGAAATCTTTTAGCCGAACTACGGCGTTTTGATCCTTACCTTTGATGGAAGGTACGTAGGCAACGGGTTCATCCGTTCAAACACAAAAACAATAAAAATTGTATATTCTTTTCTCCTCATCCCATTCATGTTTTCACAATATGTCAAAAACAAATAAATACTTTTATACAACAAGTGTGAAAAGGGCTCCCTAGGAGTACCTAGGACGTGATGGGTGCCTAACACCTTCCCATTGCGTAATTTACCCCTTTCCCAGATTCTCTGATCTTTTTCATTAGTTTTCTACGTGTAAAACTTCTTAGGTTTTTGTTCGCTTTTTAACCAGTCCTTAGGATAAATAAAAGTGCGGTGGCGACTCGATTCATTGTATGCTTTGCTTATGGTTTAATCAATAAATCATATAGCGACGAATACACCGCTACAATATGCATTTGAATATGATTGATGTTTACCGAAAATACATGCATAAAATAGCAATAGCAGTTACTAAAAGACTTTAGGGTCGAGGATAAGGTCTAACCATGCTTTCCAACAAGTCCGGATACAAATCCTTTCCCTAGCAAAAACCAGTTATTCCCCAGACGAAATTGGCATCACCAGACAGACTGGTCATCTCTTCCATCCCCAGCCAGACTCTGTTGAGTGTTTCCACCATCAGACAGAAATCAAGTATCCCTAGCTAAGAAAGGGTCATCAATACAAGTATCTCCAACCGGAAGATGGGGATTTATTTTCCCCAGTGGAGTCGCCGGGAAAAACTTTTTAGATGCATAATTCATTCATCACATCATTTCACAGCATACGCATGCATACATTGTTCGCATTTATTTTCATAAGCATAAAATATCTCATGCATCATGACATGGCATGAAGCTAACTTTATTTTTCAGGTTAATTATCCTCCAGATACAGTCCAAATAAAGATCCATTCAGACGAATATCTTTATCGATTACATTTACATCTTTCAGATATAATCCACATGAACATCCGTTCGGACAAACACTCTGATATTCTCCTAATGGTGGCATCTTTAAGCCCATCCCAGACATTTATTGCAAATCCAACATGTACAAATATTGTCAGATATAGTCTAACGTACGGTTCATTCTGATTCAGCCTAACGTATGGTCCCTCCAACTGCTCCAATACGGTCTAGCGTACGACCCATTTGGATGTTCATCCCCTCGGATACGATCTAGCGTATGATCCATTCTGATCTTTATTCCTCCGATACTACCCAACGTACAGTACATTCTGAAACATGGTCTAGCGTACGACTACCCTTTCATCCTCAGATACAGCCTGATGGACGACTCATTCCGCAACTTGGATACGATCTAGCGTACGATCCATTCTGATCTTTCATCTTCAGTGAAGTCACCGCCTAAGGGACAACTCACTCTGCTATTCAGATACGGTCTAGCGTATGATCCATTCTGATCCCTTATCCCCAGCAGCGTATAACACACTCTGACTCCCCAGCGAAGTCGACAGCCTAACGGATGACTCACTATACGGTCTAGCGTATGACTCGGTATGACACCCATGTCTTCAGATATCGTCTAATGTACGACGCACTCTGAAGCTCTCATCATCAAACTTCCTGGATGGCATCTTTAAGCCCATCTTCATCAAGACTAACTGTTGATTAACAAGTGCAAATTTTGGGGGCATTCTAAGTGTTCAATAATCTTCCACCTCCAGACCACGAATGGCGTACACACCATTCTAACTCTCTCGGTTCAAGAATATTGAACAGGGGCAGCTGTCATACCCCAAAATTTACCCGTTAATGTTACAAGGCATTTTTTAAGGCACTCCAACTTATTTTCCAAGGCATTGACCTTAAAAGAACAAAGACCCAGCACACAGGTGGCCAAATCCAGAAAATGGCCCAAACTGGCATGCTCGCTAGGCGAGCAATTCCTTCGCCTAGCGAACCCTTCGCTACGCCACTCGCCTAGCGAAGCTTGCGAATACCAGAAAATTCCGGGCTTCATTCTGAGCCCATTAGGTCACAAAAACTATTATAAATACCAAGGACCTCATTCAGAAAAGGGGGGAACGAAAACAAAACGAAAACGGGGGGAACGAAAACAAAACGAAAACGGGAGATAGAGAGAAGGCACAGCAAACCCTAGAGGCTAACCCAGAGAATTCAGAGCAACCCTAAAGGAAACCCTGAAGGAAACTCATCTGCACCAAGATTATCTCCGCCCAACTCAATCCGGCGCCAACCCTAAGAGTGACTTGCCAATTCAAGGTTGCAATTCAATTGCAAACAGGTTTGCATTATCATTACCGCTTTATGTTCTTAATTTTCATGTGGCATTATGATTGAATTTATAAAAATATCTTAAGTCTTGCATGCGAATTTAAGTATGTATGAATGTCTTGAACGTTTAACCATGTAATTTCTATGATGGATGCCATAGGGTTTGGAGCTTTCTGGAATTACACTGTTATTAAAACCAGAACCCGCAGCCGCTCGCTGGCACATCGCTAAGCGAGCATGTAGCGAGCATTCGCTAAGCCGTCGCTAGGCGAGGAAGGAGCGAACACAACAGTCGCTGATTTTTTCGTTCTAATTTTTGCTTATCTGACATGTTTTATTGTAATCATATATTATTCACCTAACACTATTTCTGTTGTGATGCCTTTTGTTGGGTGCAACTCTTGACCGCACCTTGATTTGGTATTCTGACCTGTTTGCTGAATTTTGTAAAGGTTCACATACTCCCGAGAAGGTAGCTTGCTAGGTATTCCACTTTATTTGTGGGATACCCTTGTGGAGGTTCATCCTAATTACTTAATTAATTATAATATGGAGATTCATCCTAATCACCTAATTAATTATAATGTGGAGATTCATCCTAATTACCTAATTATTATAAAATATTGCCTTTGAATATGTGATCTTGGACCTCTCTTTGTTGTCTTACGGTATTCCGGTATTATGGTCATGTCCCGCGAATGTGGGGATACACTTAGCAAAGAACCTTCGGTTAAATCATCATGTCCCTATAAGATAAATCATAGTCCCTCGGATGTTGCCTGCGAATATATGATTTTTGTCCCTCGATGACCCGTCGTTGTAGCCTACGGTTAAATGATGATCGTCCCTTCGAATGCTAAGTGTAGCGGTGTATTCGTCGCTATATGATCTATTGATTAAATCATAAGCAATGTATACAATGAATCGAGTCGCCACCGCACTTTTATTTATCCTAAGGACTGGTTAAAAAGCGAACAAAAACCTAAGAAGTTTTACACATAGAAAACTAATGAAAAAGATCAGAGAGTCTGGATAAGGGGTAAATTACGCAATGGGAAGGTGTTAGGCACCCATCACGTCCTAGGTACTCCTAGGGAGCCCTTTTCACACTTGTTGTATAAAAATATTTATTTGTTTTGACATATTGTGCAAACATGAATGGGATGATGAGAAAAGAATGTACAAGTTAATTATTTTTGTGTTCGAACGGATGAACCCGTTGCCTACGTACCTTCCATCAAAGGTAAGGATCAAAACGCCGTAGTTCGGCTAAAAGATTTCCAAAACATTTGTGAGTTCATTTTAAAACAATAGCACTAAGGTTTTACGTTATCCATGGGAGAAAACTCAACCTTATGAAACAACAAGTCCACCATGTGAGAAAAGCTTCCACTTGCTAGTGAGGGGTTAACCCTATAATAAGCGAGGAAGACTTACAATTCAATCAACTAAGGACAAATAGGTGAGGTTAACATCAACCAACTAGGATAAATCAAACCTACGGCTAATGTATGAAAACTTAACAAGCATGGACAAAGCCACAAAATCATTGAGTGAGTTGGATTAATGGATTATGATTATTCACAAAAGGATGGTCAAAGTATGGTTAGATTGATTCAAAGAAGTATTTACAAAATGGAGTTTGGAAAATCATGGACTTAAGGTCCAAGTTTCTAATTTGGAAAGAGGTGAGAATGTTTGCACAACATTTATTTCAAGTTTTAAAACATGTGTGAAAACGTTTAGGACACAATGGGATGAATGGAATGGTGGAGTGAATGTAAAACTTCTTAGGAGGGCCCACCTGTTGAAATCATATAGAAGATGATTCAAGTGGGTCCTTAGGAATAGGCTACAAATGAGCAATAATATGAACATGGTAACAGATGAAAGTCAATAAAAGCGGATACTGGATGCCACTCAATGGTCTTATACCTGTCTCCTAAAACAAGTAAGGACATCAGAAGCCACTCTACGGACTTACACTAATCTCCATCAGAATAAAACAAAAAAACAAAACAGGGAAGTCAACTGCCAATCTATCTGGACTTATGTTAACCTCCACAGGATGATCCTAGGAATACAAATGCCACATCACAGGGACTTACAATGAATCCTCACATACAACAACAATGCTCAAACAAAGAGCAAAGAAGATATGAGTGACCAATGAGGTCTTACACTCTATCTCTTCCATATCCTAGGAGCAAAAGCCAATCTACATGGACTTACAATTGTCCTCAATGGGCAAACGACAATATGTCATAAAGACAAATGAAATGATCATGCACTAATGGCAAACAAAGATGATGAATGCACAATGGCAAACTCAAGTAATCATAATGGCAAACTCAAGTAATCATGTATAAATGAATCAAGTAATCAATCACATAAATTCAAGTAGCACACACTATAACCATTCAATTAGGCTCAAACAAAAGGGTGAGGCATTAAAGCCAACTGGAATAGGGTTAAGGTCGCTCTTAACCTTGCCATTGAGGGGCTAAGGTGAAGCAGATTAATGGATATGAGGGGTGTGCCTCATCACTCTTATCTCTGGTCAGAGAGAGTATTGAATATCAGAAGGTGTGGGAGTTCAGAAAGTAGGAACTCTCTCCATATTTTAGACTCTATAGATCTTGGGGTAGGATCTCAATGCTACAACCATGTAATGGGAGCAAGGAGAAGACTCACAGAATAGCGGGAGATAAGCTACATATCTCTTATATCCACCAATTGCCTTATTTAAAGGACTTTTCCTGCTTGGGACAAACATAAACAATCACAAACATCGCCTCTTAAGGAGGACTTCAGACAGTTGCCTGGCTAAGTAACAAGCCAGGTCTTCCAGACTACATGGAGACAAGAGAGTCTACCTCAATGCAAATTGCTATACAAGCAAAGCAAAGCAAGTTCTTAAGAGAACTGAGCAACTAAGGGTACCTGAAATCAATCAAATATAATCAGCATCCCATTCAAAATCAAACAGACAAGGTAATAAACCAATAGTCAATCACAATCAAACATGTGCAAAGCACAAGGCTCAAAGCTCAAATGAGCTAGGCATCCTACAAAACAAACAATTAGTCAAATGAATTCAACTCAAATATGCATCAACCTCCTTAAGGCATTAGCTTTTTAACCTGAAAAGTCAAAGTCAAGCTCAAACATAAGTAACAAGACCACTAGGACAAGCCTAGGGTCCAAAAGAGGGAAAAAACTTAAAACAGCAAGTAAAACATGATCAAAGTTAAGATAATTCAAATAATAAGAGATCCCAATTGGTCTCATATCCAAACTATGCACTAATTTCATTTTATGCACAAATTAAGACAAAGTGAGCAATGTTGAATCACATATGGACAACCAGAATGATTACATCCAAAAAAATATCAAAACAGCACAGTAAATTCCACAAACATTATATCCTAAACAGAAGGCATTCAATGAGCTTCATGTCAATTTTCATGCCATTTGGATAAAAGGAACTATGGGAATTAAATCAACATGTCAAGGCATGCAAAAACACAACCTAAACTAGGTCACAACATGTGCACCAACTTCAATCAATTGTAAAACAGTGAAATCAAATTAGAAATGAGTGGGACCAAAGCCAAATCAAAGTTTAATATGTTAGGAAGCACTCCATCAATTTTCATATTCATAGGATAAGGGATGAGGATTTAGCAACATATGTAAAACTGTCACACAAGAAGCAATCCAAAAATGCTAAGCAGCAATCAAAAATCCAAATCAATTAGAAAATGAACCAATTAAATCCACAAAAATTCAGGGTGAAACCTAACATATACATTGTATCTCATGCAAAAAATCAGGACCATTGGCCTAGGGGAAGCATGGAAAAATAATTCATGAACTCAGCATAGCATAGTGTGGCACATATTGTCACACTCAAAAAGAATAAATCATATCTAACAAACCAGAGGTCCAAAAATTACAAATGATACACCAAAATCTCCAAAAATGTGTCAAGAATCATCATATGAAATTTCATTAGATTTGGATAATGTATGAGTATTTGGTGATTAAAATGGCAAAACATACAATTATGTCACACATGTCAAATATCAATATACCATTCAAAACTTTTACCAAGCACAACTTACACTACTATGCCTAAAAAAAAGTAGACAAAATTTCGAAACTAACAAAAAAAGTCCCACCTAATTTGGACTAATATTGAATTTTTTATGATTTTTATAAGTTTTGATTAATTATGATAATATTTATTTAAGTGGAATTCGAATTAATTAAGTGCAAATGGCATTTCCGTAAATACCAAAACGTGGTACAGCCTTCATTAATGCCGTGGCGGCTCACCATTGGCCAGATTTGGTGGGAAACACACATTTGAACATGGCCATGCGAAATTAATGGATTGAACGAGAAAAAATTTCCAGATTCTGCGTCTTCATCGCGTGCGTTCGTGTTCATCAAGCGGCAGCTTCGGTCATGAGCAATCTTGCACCAAAATGCGCAAACGATATACCGATTTCTTCCTCTTCCAACGTAGATCGCGATTATGTCCATGAAATCGGCTAAAGATTAACGCACAAAAAGATCTAATCGAAAGAATTTTCACACACAAATATTCGGATCAACATATCTAGCTCAATACTTAAAGGAATCGCGCGATTCAAACATCAAATTAACCTACATTCCACGAACTATCTAAGCCATATCTTGATTTCACGAATTAAAGATTTCGAAAAATCACCTTCTTGAAGTGCAGCCGTGAAATTCTCGTGTTATTGGCCTTGATTCTTGAAAACAGATCGTGATTGATGATTATGAAGATTAATGATGATGATTTCGCAGCTTAACGGTGCACGGATCAGTGGAAAATCGTAACTGCCATGTGAGAGCAAGCTTGTAGCAGCTGGAGTTTTGGACGGTTTTTGCTTCAATTTGCTACAAACAGAACTCTAAGATCACCTGCAAATGAAGATTCAACCGAGAATTCGCAGAAACAATAGTGAATTATTGAAGAATTGGTGAAAAAGTGTATGTGGAAATTGGAGAAAAAGTGAGAGAATTTGAGAGTTTTTTGGATGAATCTGAAAAAATGATTATTGATGTGAGTTTCTATTATAATTAGGCTTATATACCATTGCCTAATCCACTCTTAATCATAATTAGTCAAATTTGATAATTAGCAAAATATGCACATTTAAGCAATTTGGCCTTTTTGCCCTTGGATGATTAGAAGCAATGTAACAGTGATTTATCACTTTGAACAAGTCATAATTTTCATTTAGAAGCTATTGGAATTGGTCCCATGCCAAAATTCTTTGTACTTTGAGTTTTGGACCATTTTGCCCTTGGTTTTTAATTGGTTCACTTAAAAAATGACCTTTTTATGTGAAGGCTTTTGGCAAAATGTGATGATGGATTATGAAAGTACATGTTAAATGTGGTTTGCTCAAAGAAGAACCATCCAATTTGGCCATTCCATGTGAGAGTTATGCCACTTTGAATTTAGGCATTTTCTGAAATTGATTTGACCATAACTTGCCAACCATAAATGGGAAATGAGTGTTCTTGGACTTTTTGGAAAGGCAAGAACAAGATCTTCAACTTTCATGTTGGACAAAATTTCATTTGAAGCTTGTATCATGATATAATTTTGAGGAGCAAAACTTTCCATTTTTGGCAGGTGAGAATTACAGGTCATTTCCATTTTGGGAAACTTTTTGTCTGACTTCAAATCCTTCAACCTTGATCTTTGAAATGCCAAATGAGGCTCATATGGACATGAATGAGACTTTTCCAACCATCTCACACCTTCAAATTCCTGATTAAATGTACAGTTGACCACAATTGACCATAGTTGACTTTTCTAGGGTTTTGGTGGACTGGGCCATGTTCTGATGAATTCCAAGCCTTTTTCAATTGAGATCTTGATTCCAAATGATATCACAAGTTATATGAACTCTTTATGAATGATCATGGTGTCCAAATTCTTCAAGAATGGTCACCATTTAGCTCAATGACTTGCTTGATTTTGACTGTTTTGACCTAGTTTGCTTCGTCTGCAAGAAACAAGGTTAGATGACAATATTTTTGTACTTTTGGTTAGTAAACATATGAAAAGCAATGACATACAAATGCAATACATGCTTGGTGATCAATAATCACTCTCACAAGATAACCCACCCATTAGGAGGGCAGCTAGGGTATGCAATGATCCTTGAGGCCATGATATGATATGATATGGGCCATGAGGGATCTTAGGGCAAAAATTGGGGTCTTACAGATGCCCCTATTTAAGGTCATTCTAGCCGGAGAAGTGAAGTTTAGAAATCTTCATCTCGACGCGGTAGAATGGACTTAAATAACAGTAATGAGACAAATTTTTGGTCCCTAAGAGACCTCATAATGCAAATGTATGCATGCAAAAGACACGAACTCTGTGGGGAATATGTTTCGCACAGAAGAAAAGACGATCCATCAGAGTAATTCACCCACCAGGAACAGAGACTCTAACAAGACTCTCATGGGGATTCTTATTGGGGATAATAAAGAAAAAGAATGCGTGAGCAGGACACGACTTCGAGTTGGGGAAAACAACACTGACATAACATGTGCAACGCACGACTCTGATTAGGGGGTAGCAGAAATCAGACTGGAGACCTCACTGGGGAAGTAAAGGACTAGAGTCGGGGAAAGAAGCAATTCCAAAGGAAAACACTTCCATTGGAAAGACTCAAGCTGACTCGAAATGCATGTACTGGGGATAACACCAATACAGCAACAACAAATAGCAACATAACTCCGCTGGGGATATCTAGAAAAAGACTTTCCAGGGGGAGCTAACGATGAGATGTCACCGGTATAAGGGCAACAAACTCAGGAAGAATGAATATCTAAGACCGGTATAAGGGTGAGAGATATCAATCAACCAAACATTTGAGAAAGACCTGAAAAAGGTACCTAAACTCAGGGAAATCTGACTCCACAGGGGACCAAGGTCATAATAGGGAGCAGAAAGGAAGGAACACCAGGGATACCGAAGTATATAATAGGTGACCGACCGAAACGTGAATTGGTATATATGCCAAAACACTCATCATCTTGAAGAATGTTAGAAAGAACAGATCTGTTTATAGGATGGATATTCAATTCCACAAGGAATATGAATCTTACTCTGCGGAGAAAATAATCAAAAGATTTATCCAAGAGTGCATGAGACATATTATTCATCACCGGCAGACCGTGAATAATATACTCGAAAAGAAAGGGACACCAGAGATACCGAAGTATATAATAGGTGACCTACCAACGACGTGAATTGGTATATATGCCAAAACACTCATCATCCGAAAGGAGGGCTTGAAAAAGCAAATCGACTTACAGGATGGACATTCGGATCCATAACAGGAAAACGAATCTTACTCAACTGGGGACACAAACCCAAAGAGTGCATGAGATACAATATCCATTACCGTCAGAACGTGGATAGAATACTCGCATAAGATATATTATCTATTACCGGCAGACCGTAGATAATAAACTCGCATGGTAAGAGACACCAGAGATACCGGTTACTGGGTATATAATAGGTGATCTACCGAAAACGTGGATTGGTATATATGCCAAAACACTCATCATCCAAAACACAAACTGGTTAAAGGATGGATATTCGATTCTACAAAGAATACGAATCTTGCTCAATTGGGGAAAATCAACAAAGGATTCCAACTAAAGAGCGTACGAGACATATTATTCATTACCGGCAGACCGTGAATAATATACTCGAAAGGAAAAGACACCAGAGATACCGAAGTATATAATAGGTGACTAACCAAAAGAGAGACAATCGTTACCAAGCATCCGGGTAAACGAAAGACAACTCAAGGGGATAAATTGCAAGCATCCGGCAATTATCCAACAACAAAGAAATATTCGACTCTGCAAAGGGAAATAATGAATCTTACTCGACCAGGGAAACACAAAAGGCTTCAACTGAAGAGTGCATGAGATATATTATCCATTACCGGCAGACCGTGAATAATACACTCGCACGGAAGATTATCCACAACCAATATAAGGGTTAATAAAGGATAAATCGACCGAAAAGAAAGGCATCGGGATACCAAACAGGCATATAATGATGGCCAATCAAAGAGAGCAACAATCATTACCGAGCAAACGGGTAAATGAAAGGCGATCCGCTGGGAATGAATTGCAAGCATCCAGCAATTATCCACAGGGACTGGCTGGGGATACATTGATAAACAATCGATGATCCGGGGAACAAATCACTAGCAAACGGTGAAAAGACCCACTGGCAACTTCAAAAGGGATAACATTGCGAGCATACGGCAATGATCCAGAAGACAACTTGCTGGGGATAAATTGCTAGCATCCGGCAATTATCCAAAAGCAAAGAAGAATATCAATCATCGAACAACGAATGAAGATAACCACAAAGAGTAACCGTCATCGGTTAGGATGAACAACAAGGTTAACTCTGCAAAGGAGAGAAATTAGGGTTTACAACTACCGAATACGGGGTAGAAACCACAAATCTGGCTGAAGAAACAAGAGGTTAACACTACCGACTACTGGGTAGAAACCAAAGACTCAGCTGGGATAAAATTGTTAGCAACCGGCAATTATCCAACTGTACCATAAGGTACAAACTCCAATGGGGAGAACAATCACAACATGGGATTTATAACTACCGAATACGGGGTAGAAGACCACAAACTTCACTGGGGATAAGGTGAATGAAGGCCAAATACTGAGCACTTATTCAACTTATACCATAGGGAAACGCAAACTCTGTGTGGGGATAAAACCACAACAACAGAAAATCCACCAACAACCAGAACGAACCACGAAGGTTACCTCTGCTAGGGGAAAAGAGATAGGACTTACAACTACTGAATACGGGGTAGTAGCCATACTCTGGTGGGAATAACCACAAAATAGGGTTTACATCTACCGAATACTGGATAGAAAACCAACAACTCCGCGTGGGGACGGAAGCAATCACAAATCCGCACGGGAAACAAAAATAGGGTTTATAACAAACCACAAAACTGCTGGAGAGCAGACAAATAGGATTTACGACTACCGACTACTGGGTAGAAGACCAACAACTCTTGCTTGAGGAATAAAAGGTATATAACCACAAATTCCGCCGAGAAGCAAGGAAAATAGGACTTACAATTACCGGTATAAGGGTAGGGGCCAAAATCGACTCTTGCGGAGGAATGAAAGGTATATAACCACAAATTCCGCCAAGAGGAAAGGAACAATAGGACTTACGACTACCGGTATAAGGGTAGAGGCCCGAAACTCCGCTGGGGATAAAAATCACCACAGGGAAGCACAAGGAACAGACGACAAATGTCAATTCAGGAAAGATCCGAAAAGGCAGACTGAATCAAGATACGTCCTAATGAGGATATAACTCAAGTAGGAACATCCATCCCACTATATATGTTGGGAGGAAACGGAAGAAACCGTCATCCACGAGGAAATATCTCAGTGGGGAACTGCAGAAGGAAAGACAGACACTTTCTGCTTATTGGGCTGACTCTATATGGAGAGATTTAACACCCGACATCTGCTTAGGAAGATCTATAAAGATCTATATCACCATAGCAGGGAATAATAAACAAAGGATATATGGCAAAAAATGCAACATGAATATCTGAATGTTTTATGATTATGCATGAATATGCGTGATTTATGTTTGATGAATGCTGACAAAACAGACATTTCTAACATAACAGGTCCAGGAATCCAACGTCCGGTATTACACTTCCAGGGGAAAACCAACTGGAAAGCCAATCTGCTGGAGATCCAAATGCTATAAAGCAAAGATCTGCGGGTACTGCTAGGAAGCAGAAGCAAAAGAATCAGAGACATCTGGAGAATACCAAATCTCTGAGCAATGGATCAGCGAAACATCCCAACTAGGGCACAGAAAGTCACAACGGGCGAAACAGTCACCAAGACAAATCTGTTGAGGAACAAGAGAAATCTCAAAGTCCTGCAGGGGATCCTAGCAAACAACTGCTACAAACGGATCCAACATAACTCCATTGGGGAACAACCCACTGAGGGAGCAAATATCACCCAAATAGAGCCTGGCTGCATAAGCAACTCTACGGGGAATATTATCAATCACTGACAGAGATACATCCACTGAGGGAGAAAATAGATCACGCACGTAGATTCTGCAATATAAGCCACACTACTGAGGATCAAAGGTGTCAAGATATCAACCCAATCTCTGGATAACAAATCATCAACAAACCAAATGGGGAACATAGGATTTGCTGGGGAAATGGAGAATTCACCAAGCAAAACTGCTATAACAGCACCTCTGTCGAATATATCAATTCTGACGAGGATCTCTGAGAAATCATACATAATAATCCGTCACATCACAAATCTACTGACGGTTCCACATGGAGGAAGAGGATAACTGTCCTGCTGAAGAGAACAAGCACTCTGATGGAGAGGAACAACCACTCCGCGGACGACTTCGCCGGGGAAAAGGTAACATACCGGGTATCAAACCACCGACTTACCGAATCTTCCAAAAGAAAAGCGACCGTGCTGAGGAAACAGACAAGGCCGGGAAATACATGGATGAAACACCGGGATCAACCCACTCAACCACTGAATCTTGAAAAGAAAATAGCCATGCTGCGGAGACCACTGCTGGAGAAGAAACTGAGTCTTCAACAAACACTCTGCTCTGACGGCACTGGAGACTCCCCCAGGGAGAAATACGGGATACGGGGATACCAGCCCACTAACCACAAATCTTCTGAACAACTGAACAACCAAGCCGGGGAGAGACTACTGCTGGAGAACAGACTGAGTCTTCGACACACAACTCTGCTTCGGGGAGTCAGAATCCATAGAAGCTCTGCTTAGGGAACAACCCTAACAACAAATCTCTGCTTGGGGAACAACCCCAACAACAAAATCTGGAGAAGAAGGATACAACCCAAACCAGGAATATGAATAAATGTCTTACCTGTTGGAAATCATGCCACCCTTGGGAGAGCACTGAGAAATTCTGTGAGTATCCTTTTATCATTGTGAATGTTCACTTTGTTTAAAACAATAATTTTGAAAAATTTTGTTTTTAAAACAATGACATTTTATCAATTAAAACATGCAAAACATTTGTTGAATTGAAACAAATAAGAGTGCAAATAATTGGATAAAAGCTCAAATTTATTTGATGGAATGGTAGCCTGCAAATGGCAAGACTCCATAGATCTGTACAAATTTGAAATCAGTGATATATATTGGAAGAGGGCTACATTGAACATAATGATCCTTTCTCTACCAATTTGAATCTCGATGTATTCGAAGCTTCAGTTGACGACGAATCGAGAATCTTCTGACGAAAAGACGGCTGGTGAAACAGAAAGTCTCGTCAGGATGCAGTTACTTGCCTGATCCCTAATTCTTGCCTAGATTACCCCAGAGTGAGGTACTCAATCTAGCGGGATACAAATATGCTTTTTTATCAAGTCTCTAACTTTTGCCTAGATCACCCATGCGGGTTCTCCATCGAGACGCTCATTTTTGCCTAAGCCGCCCTTTCGGGTTTTCAACTTAGCAAGCTATTCTGTTTTTCATTTGCATTTACTTTTTTTTCTAGGCAAAGTATCTCTTAACTGCATCTGAATTCACAGGACGAGTGAAATCCTCCCCATCCATTGTTGTAAGCATCAAAGCTCCGCCTGAAAAGGCTCTCTTAACAACATATGGACCCTCGTAGTTTGGAGTCCACTTGCCCCTGGAATCGGGCACGAAAGACAAGACTTTCTTGAGCACAAGATCACCTTCTCTGAACACACGAGGCTTGACCTTCTTATCGAAGGCTTTCTTCATTCTCTGCTGATATAGCTGACCATGACACATGGCAGTTAATCTCTTCTCTTCAATCAAATTCAGTTGGTCATAACGACTCTGAACCCATTCAGCATCGGTCAACTTGGCTTCCATCAAGACTCTCATTGATGGGATCTCCACCTCTACTGGGAGAACGGCCTCCATGCCATAAACAAGAGAGAAAGGGGTTGCCCCTGTTGAAGTGCGTACAGACGTACGATATCCATGCAAAGCAAATGGCAGCATCTCATGCCAATCTTTATAAGTGACAGTCATCTTCTGGATAATCTTCTTGATATTTTTATTAGCAGCTTCAACAGCCCCATTCATCTTAGGTCTGTAAGGAGAGGAATTATGGTGTGCAATCTTGAATTCAGCACACAACTCATCCATCATCTTATTATTCAGATTAGATCCATTATCAGTAATGATCCTCTCTGGCACACCATAACGGCAAATCAGTTGGTTCTTGATAAACTTCACAACCACCTGTCTGGTCACGTTCGCGTACGAAGCGGCTTCAACCCATTTGGTGAAGTAGTCAATTGCTACGAGAATAAACCTGTGTCCGTTGGACGCTTTCGGCTCAATCATGCCGATCATGTCAATTCCCCACATAGAGAAAGGCCATGGTGATGAAATCACATTCAGGAGTGTCGGAGGAATATGAATCTTATCCGCATAAATTTGACACTTGTGACATTTCTTCACATATTTGCAGCAGTCAGACTCCATTGTCAGCCAATAGTAGCCTGCTCTCAACATCTTCTTTGCCATGGCATGTCCATTGGAATGAGTACCAAATGAACCCTCATGGACCTCAGTCATCAACAGGTTTGCTTCGTGTCTATCCACGCATCGGAGCAAAACCATATCGAAATTTCTTTTATACAGCACTTCACCACTGAGGTAGAAACTGCCTGACAACCTTCTCAAAGTTTTCCTATCTTTCACAGATGCCCCAGGCGGGTAGACCTGGTTCTGGAGGAAATTCTTGATATCAAAATACCAAGGCTTGTCATCATTCACTTCTTCGATTGCAAATATGTGAGCTGGTCTATCCAAGCGCATCACGGCAATATTAGGAACTTCATTCCAATATTTGACAACTATCATGGAAGCAAGCGTAGCAAGAGCATCTGCCATCCGATTATCCTCTCGAGGAATATGATGAAAGTCAACTTCTGTAAAGAAAGTTGAAATCCTTCTTGCATAATCTCTGTATGGAATGAGACTTGGCTGATTCGTCTCTCATTCACCCTTGATCTGATTGACAACCAGGGCCGAATCACCATAAACATCAAGATGTTTGATTCTCAAATCAATACATTCTTCAAGTCCCATAATACAGGCTTCATACTCAGCCATATTATTCGTGCATTTGAAAGTTAGCCTTGCTGTAAGCGGAATATGTGTGCCATGAGGAGTAATGATTACTGCCCCAATACCATTTCCGTATTGATTTACAGCGCCATCAAACACCATCGCCCATCTGGAACCAGGTTCCGGACCTTCATCAAGTGTAGGCTCATCACAATCTTTCATTTTCAAATACAGAATCTCCTCGTCAGGGAAGTCATACTGAACGGACTGATGATCTTCAATCGGCTGGTGCGCTAAATGGTCAGCCAAGATACTACCTTTGATAGCCTTCTGAGCTCGATACTCAATATCATACTCAGACAATAACATCTGCCAACGGGCAATCCTCCCAGTTAAAGCAGGCTTCTCGAAAATATACTTAATTGGATCCATTCTGGATATCAGCCAAGTTGTATGATTTATCATGTACTGGCGCAATCGCTTAGCAGCCCAAGCTAAAGCACAACACGTCTTCTCAAGCATAGAGTACCGAGACTCACAATCAGTAAACTTCTTACTGAGGTAGTATATAGCGAATTCCTTCTTCCCTGATTCATCTTGTTGACCGAGGACACAACCCATCGAGTCTTCAAGCATAGTCAAATACATAATCAGAGGTCTTCCTTCCACAGGCGAAGACAAGATCGGAGGTTCAGACAGATACTCTTTGATACTGTCGAAAGCTTTCTGGCAATCCTCGGTCCAATCATGAGACTGATCTTTCCGAAGGAGCTTGAATATCGGCGCACATGTGGCAGTCATGTGGGATATAAATCTGGAAATATAATTCAAGCGGCCAAGAAAACCTCGGACTTGCTTCTCAGTTTTGGGCGTAGGCATCTCTTGTATTGCTTTGACCTTTGCAGGATCAACCTCAATACCTTTTTCACTGACAACGAAACCCAACAACTTGCCGGAACGGACTCCAAAAGTACATTTGTTCGGATTCAAACAAAGTCTAAACTTCCTCAGACGCTGAAAAAGCTTCAACAAATGCTCAACATGTTCCACTTCCATTCGGGACTTAGCAATCATATCATCAACATAGACCTCTATCTCCTTGTGCATCATATCGTGAAACAAGGTAGTCATAGCTCTTTGATACGTGGCTCCGGCGTTCTTCAAACCGAAGGGCATCACTCGATAACAAAATGTTCCCCAAGGTGTGATGAATGTTGTCTTCTCCATATCCTCTGGTGCCATTTTGATTTGGTTATATCCGGAAAACCCGTCCATAAAGGAAAAGACTTTGAATTTAGCTGTATTGTCTACCAACATGTCAATGTGTGGTAGAGGAAAATCATCTTTCGGACTAGCTTTGTTCAAATCTCTATAATCAACGCACATACAGACTTTTCCGTCCTTCTTAGGAACATGCACAATATTGGCCACCCATTGAGGATATGTAGAAGTCACCAGAAACCCCGCATCAATTTGCTTCTGAACTTCCTCTTTGATCTTCACTGCCATATCTGGATGAGTTCTTCTGAGCTTCTGCTTCACAGGCACACACTCAGGCTTTAAAGGCAGGAAATGTTGCACAATATCTGTATCTAGACCCGGCATGTCTTCATACGACCAAGCGAAGATGTCTGAATATTCTCGTAGCAACTCAATCAAATCCTTCTTGACAGACCCTTCAAGAAGTGCCCCAATCTTCACCATACGAACACAATCCTCAGACCCCAAGTTGACTGTTTCCAAATCCTCAAGGTGCGGCTGAATGATCTTCTCTTCGTGCTCAAGGAGACGGGTAATCTCATCAGGAATTCCTTCAACATCATCTTCCTCTGCCTCGAATACAGGGAATTCAAAGTTGGGAGATGGCATTGGATCATTATGTTCAATGGGTTTTAGAATCAACCTGCATAATGATCTTGGTTAATGAAAAACTTTAGAATTTAAACAAGCAAACCATTATGCAGATGAAAAGGTTGCTTTTATTCTTGTTTTTTTTATGGGTCTTTTGTGATCACTGATTTCATGAAAAAGCAAAAAGTGAAAACAAATGGAAAAACAGATGTTTAACAATGCATTAATTGAATGAAAATATCATTGTATATATGAGCCAATAATGTCATCACTTCTCCTTTTGGCATGGGAGAAGGGTTTTAAACAAAGTGAACAATTACTCTGATCTATGGATAACTGTTGGAACATCCACAGCGACCCAATTGTGGCAGACACCACCAGGAATAACAAAATTGTTCATATCCTCTGCATCTTCTTCAATGATAGCAGCAACTTCCTCTTCTACAGACTGATCATCATGGATGAATCCTCCACTTGTGAACAGACCGTGCTCATTATATGCCCCAGAACAAAAGCCAATGCCAGCCCGGGATTTGTTATCTTCCAGCTCGATCACCTTCCCTAAACCAGCGACTGCACCACATTCAATGGCCCGCTTTGCATCACGGTAGGAAGCAAATGATGGAGACTTCTTCTCAATCGGTTCATCAATAGATAAAGCTTGGAAAGGAGTTCCAACTTCATCCTCAGCATCAATATATGAGAAGGAAGACAGGTGGCTAACCAGGAGAGCCTTTTCTCCCCCTACCACAACCAGTTTTTTATTCTTAACAAATTTCAGCTTCTGGTGTAGGGTGGATGTCACGGCGCCAACCTCGTGAATCCATGGTCTGCCAAGGAGACAGCTATATGACGGGTGGATATCCATTACCTGGAAGGTAACTTGGAAATCACTCGGGCCTATCCTGATAGGGAGATCAACTTCCCCAATGACGGTCTTGCGCGACCCATCGAAAGCTTTCACAACAACCCCACTCTGTCTCATAGGAGGACCTTGATATGACAATCTGGAGAGTGTGGATTTAGGCAACACATTAAGAGATGATCCAGTGTCCACCAACACGTTGGACATAGCATCAGATTTACAGTTTAGAGATATGTGTAAAGCCATGTTGTGGTCTCTTCCCTCCTCAGGGAGATCAGCGTCACTGAAACTCAAGGTGTTGCAAGCAGTGATGTTTGCAACGATACTGTCAAATTGCTCAATAGTGACGTCGTGATCAACGTACGCCAAATCCAGGACTTTTTGCAGAGCCTCCCTATGGGGTTCTGAATGCATCAGCAAGGATAGTATGGAGATTTTGGACGGCGTGTGTAGAAGCTGGTCTACAACATTATACTCGCTTTTCTTGATGAGCCTTAGCATCTCATCAGATTCTTCATTCGAAATGCCGCTCGGGCCAGCTGAAGCAGTAGGAGTTTTTTGTATGGAGGAGGGTCTGGCAACATCAAGTGCCGGATTCTGACTATTGACAGCAGTCCCAACTGGACGCTCAGAAGATTCTGAAGCAACAGGAGCCTTAGCAGGCGCAGAGAATACTCGACCACTCCGGGTCAGGCCGCTTACATCGGCAATATTAGTCACAGCAGTTGAAGGCAGAGGCATTTCTACCCCATCTTGCACAGCAACCGGGTTGTACCTGAATGGCACAGCCTTATCAGAGGAATACGACATGGGGCCAGCAGGTTTAATTACAAGGGAAGGAGAAGTCTTCGGCTTGCTGCTATCGTAGCGAATAACAACAGGATCGGGCAATTTGAACACCGGGGATACAACATTTATCTCAGGTTCGTCCTCATCGACATTGCGATTCTGGAGAATCTCAATGGTCCCTTCGTCTAGCAGCTCTTGCAATTCTCTTCGGACTTGATTGCACCCCAAGCGGTTTACCGAACAGATACGGCACTTATCATGATCATGCTCCATATAGCTGTATTGGCACAACAAGCGATGTAGCTCCACCAACGATTATCGAATATGACTCACATATTTGACTTTATATTTCCCAGGGCATCCCTGGACCATGTTCACAGATTTCCCATGCGAAGGCAATGGGTTCTTGGTAACATTTGGGCCCGAATCTTCGAAGCTCAAAATTCCACATCTCATAAGGTCCTGGACCTTAGTCTTGAGCGGATAGCAGTTCTCGACGTTGTGGCCCGGAGCTCCGGAATGATATACACAATGCTGATCTGGTTTGTACCACCACTGTGGATTAGCAGGAATAGCAGGAGGATCCCTGGGAGTTATCAATTTTCTCTCCAACAAGGAGGGATAAAGCTCTGCGTATGACATGGGGATAGGATCGAAGCTGATCTTTTTCCGGTCATAACTCAAATTGGCTTGATTTGTTGTGCTTCCACGAGGCTGGTAGGCCTGTTGTTGTGGGCGTTGTTGTTGCTGATACTGTGGTTGCTGATACTGTTGCTGAGGTTGATATTGCTGATGCTGGGCATTGTCTTTGAAGACAGGCGCAATATGGGCCACCTGATGCTGATGACCAGCACGGCGTGTTGGTTTCCTCTGAACGGGAGGTTTCCTTGATTTATGGGACTGCACAGCATGTGCTTCCCCATCTTTCTTCTTAGCAAATGAGGCATACCTCTTGCTAGAAGAGCCTTCATCTTTGGCCAAACGTCCTTCACGGACACCCTCTTCAAGTCTCATCCCCATATTCACCATCTCGGTGAAGTCTGAGGGAGCACTAGCCACCATTCGCTCATAATAAAATGAGCTAAGAGTTTTCAGAAAAATCTTAGTCATTTCTTTCTCCTCGAGCGGTGGAGTGATCTGAGCTGCCAGCTCTCGCCACCTCTGGGCGTACTCTTTAAAAGTCTCCTTATCCTTTTGTGACATAGACCTGAGTTGATCTCTGTCAGGCGCCATATCGACGTTGTATTTATATTGTTTGACGAAAGCCTCGCCAAGGTCGTTGAAGGATCTAATGTTGGCACTGTCCAGACTCATATACCAACGGAGCGCAGCACCAGACAAGCTGTCTTGGAAGTAGTGGATCAAGAGTTGATCATTGTCGGTCTGTGTTGACATCTTCCTGGCATACATGACCAGGTGTGCAAGAGGACAGGTGTTCCCTTTATATTTTTCAAAGTCAGGAACTTTGAATTTGATCGGTATTTTTACGCCGGGAACAAGGCAGAGCTCGGCAGCAGACTTGCCGAATAGGTCTTTACCGCGGAGGGTCTTCAATTCCTTCCTCAACTCAAGGAATTGGTCATTCATAGCATCCATTTTTTCATTAACGTCCGGGCCCTCAGATGGCTCGGAATGATAGATGGGGTCTTCTGCCCTCGGCATGGCATGTACAACAGGAGGAGCAGCAGTAAGGACCGGGCTAGATGCCGGCATATGAGCAAAAGTCGGAGCTGGGATGTCAGGCATGAAGCCTGGCGGCATACCCCACGGGAACCCGACTGGCATGGCATTGGGCATATAAGGAACACTGGCAGCAGGCACAGCTGAAGTAGCAACCTCTGAGATCACGGTCCTCTGGACAGGAGTTGCAGGCGGTTGAGAAGGTTGATTCTGAGCAGCAAGGAGTTGCTCCATCAAAGCGCCAAGTCTGGCGACCTCTTCTTTCAATTCTCTGTTCTCTTGCTCTAGCTGATCCATAACTCTCGCGGAATTTGCTCTGGTGTAATACCGGTGAGTCAGTTTGTCTTCAAAATAAATGAAGAGCACAGAGTTAGGACAAGAAGACCAGAAACAAGGTACCTGCTTATGCAAAATGATGCATGACATGCTTGTGCAGATGCTTTATTTTATTTTCAAGGAACCCTTAGGGTATTATTTGCAATATTTTGATCATTAAAAGCATTTTGAATTTCACATGGAAAATATCTCATTCAATATATTGGACAAAGAAGTACAACATTTTGATTATTACAAAGAGAAAAGGAAAACAACATCCTATGGATCCCTAGGAGCTCTGGATGCTGGAAGACGAGAAGTGCACAACTTCTTGATCTCTCTCTCATAAGCTGCTTCCATATCTGCTTTTGCCTTAGCAAGCTGATCATACTTCCTCTTCCAGAATTTGGAAGATTGAGGAAGCAAAGAAGTCCAAGTGTCGTTCGGGTCGTCGATCACCTGATGCTCAAGGAACTCTATCAGAGCGTCCTTCTCCTTAATCTGCTGCAACAATTCCTCTCTTTCACGGATCCAAGCACGTGAAAGGTCTTCTTCTCTCAACTCCTCTACACGTTGGGTAGGGAGGGTTGAAGGCCCGGCCACATCCAACGGTGTAGGTCTCGGATGGTCATACGGCATAAGGTAGGTGGCAGCCCTCTGTCTGACCCAAGAGGTATATGGTTCCAAAGCAATGCAATTCTTCGGACCCAACTCATTCCTACTCTTCTTGCAGATCTTGCGCCAAGCGCGGACGAATCTGGCTTTCAAGCCTTGGGGATCTTTACCCTCCTGAAAGAATACACCTTCTAACAGAATGTTATGAGGTTTATCCTTTAAGGGGAACCCAAGCTGACGACGCGCTAGAATAGGATTGTAGCTGATCCCACCACACGTACCAAGAAGAGGCACATTAGGGAATTCACCACAATAGTCAATAATCTGAACAGTATCATACACGCGATCATACCAAGAGATATCATCATTAGTGAGAGACATCAGTCTCTGGGACCACCGTAGACAACTCTTGTTCTCTTTAAAAGCAAGTGTCTGCGGCAAGTGCGAAATAAACCACTTGTACAGCAAAGGTAGACAGCAGACAATAACCCCACCACCCTTCATATTCCTTAGGTGTAGAGAGACATAAGCATCACCCAACAAAGTCGGAACAGGATTAAGAACTGAGAAGATCCTAATAGCATTCATGTCCACAAAGTTGTCAAAATTGGGAAATAGAACCAACCCATAGATGAGCAATACAAATAAAGCCTCAAAGGCATCCTCACTCCTGGCTTTTCCATAGAAGGTAGCTTGAGCGACAAGGAACTCGGAAGGAAATCCTTGAATTCCCCCTTTGGTAATCAGATTAGCTTTGATCAAAGCTTCATCTATATGCAATAGGCTAGCAATCTCTCGAGCAGATGGAATACTCTCTAAGCCACTGAACGGCACCTGATCCAGAATCGGGATCCCAATGATATGAGAGTACTCTTCCAAAGTAGGCAATAACTGGAAGTCCGGGAATGAGAAGCAGTGATACAGCGGATCATAGAATTGAGCGAGAGTGCTCATCAATCCCTCATCAACCTGAGTAGTGAGCAGAGGTAGAAGCTTCCCATAGCGAGCTTTGAAACCTAAGGGATCTAGTACATAAGATGTCAGATTCCTTAACTCTTTTACGTCGGGCTGTTTAAAACTGTATTTCTTTGTATGCCTTTTTGGTCTTTCCATGTCTGAAAATTTTGCAAATAAACCCTTTAGGTTCCTTGAAAATTTTCTCTTTTTTTTCGGTGACATGAAATGTGGATGAATGCATGAATGTATGAATGCAACAATCACACTCAAGGATCAAGCAAAGCACATCAAACAAAGGTCATGGGAAAGCTCAACGTATCCCTAATATCAATCATCCATTTTGGTGGATTTAGGTTTTCACCTTATCGACACCCAAGTTCCATTGATATTAACGGTACATGAACCGGCTCAAACATCCTTATTATCAACCAGCCGCTTTGGTGGATTTTAGGTTTTACACCTGATCCGGGTTCCATTGATATTAACGGTGTCTGAACGACTCAACCATGAATCACAGGTTTGCTGAGAGTCACGAGCATGGAGTCTTGGTTAAGAACCACCCAAAGGGAATGTACTAGGGTTTAAACCTGCCGGACATGTTCTACCAGAGGTTCCCATAATCATCGTTCCATCTTTCGGATATTGTCGGAGGAACGAATACTCGTATTCCAAAAATATTCTCAAGAGAAACTCTTATGAGTGTAGTATCGCGTGACAATCGCATCAGAACTTACATCTGAACGACCTCCGCACTACGTCCTAAAAATAGGCCAAGATGGGTTTGGTAAACTAAGGTCCTTGGCTTCTAAGGCACATGATTGAAAGAATAATGCCTAACCACAAATAACTTGTGTGACATTATTAATCCAACATGACCTCCACCAAGTGAATGGGCTCGCAAGTCAACTGGCTAAGGAATACTCCACACCAATCGACGAGACTATGCCATTCCCCTATCCTAGAGTGCACTCGAGTTCGGGTATAGAACTCATCTCGCAGAGATCACCAAAGCAAACAACATTTGTATATCAAGCAATTCAAACATTACAATCAATACAGTTATCCCAAATTGTACAAAAATATGTCAAATAACAAATAATAATATATCACACAACAATGGTGAAAAGTAGGCAATACCACCAGGGAAGGTCTAATTTTATCCCCAGCAGAGTCGCCACTTTTCTGTAGCGGTGTATTCGTCGCTATATGATCTATTGATTAAATCATAAGCAATGTATACAATGAATCGAGTCGCCACCGCACTTTTATTTATCCTAAGGACTGGTTAAAAAGCGAACAAAAACCTAAGAAGTTTTACACGTAGAAAACTAATGAAAAAGATCAGAGAGTCTGGATAAGGGGTAAATTACGCAATGGGAAGGTGTTAGGCACCCATCACGTCCTAGGTACTCCTAGGGAGCCCTTTTCACACTTGTTGTATAAAAATATTTATTTGTTTTGACATATTGTGCAAACATGAATGGGATGATGAGAAAAGAATGTACAAGTTAATTATTTTTGTGTTCGAACGGATGAACCAGTTGCCTACGTACCTTCCATCAAAGGTAAGGATCAAAACGCCGTAGTTCGGCTAAAAGATTTCCAAAACATTTGTGAGTTCATTTTAAAACAATAGCACTAAGGTTTTACGTTATCCATGGGAGAAAACTCAACCTTATGAAACAATAAGTCCACCATGTGAGAAAAGCTTCCACTCGCTAGTGAGGGGTTAACCCTATAATAAGCGAGGAAGACTTACAATTCAATCAACTAAGGACAAATAGGTGAGGTTAACATCAACCAACTAGGATAAATCAAACCTACGGCTAATGTATGAAAACTTAACAAGCATGGACAAAGCCACAAAATCATTGAGTGAGTTGGATTAATGGATTATGATTATTCACAAAAGGATGGTCAAAGTATGGTTAGATTGATTCAAAGAAGTATTTACAAAATGGAGTTTGGAAAATCATGGACTTAAGGTCCAAGTTTCTAATTTGGAAAGAGGTGAGAATGTTTGCACAACATTTATTTCAAGTTTTAAAACATGTGTGAAAACGTTTAGGACACAATGGGATGAATGGAATGGTGGAGTGAATGTAAAACTTCTTAGGAGGGCCCACCTGTTGAAATCATATAGAAGATGATTCAAGTGGGTCCTTAGGAATAGGCTACAAATGAGCAATAATATGAACATGGTAACAGATGAAAGTCAATAAAAGCGGATACTGGATGCCACTCAATGGTCTTATACCTGTCTCCTAAAACAAGTAAGGACATCAGAAGCCACTCTACGGACTTACACTAATCTTCATCAGAATAAAACAAAAAAACAAAACAGGGAAGTCAACTGCCAATCTATCTGGACTTATGTTAACCTCCACAGGATGATCCTAGGAATACAAATGCCACATCACAGGGACTTACAATGAATCCTCACATACAACAACAATGCTCAAACAAAGAGCAAAGAAGATATGAGTGACCAATGAGGTCTTACACTCTATCTCTTCCATATCCTAGGAGCAAAAGCCAATCTACATGGACTTACAATTGTCCTCAATGGGCAAACGACAATGTGTCATAAAGACAAATGAAATGATCATGCACTAATGGCAAACAAAGATGATGAATGCACAATGGCAAACTCAAGTAATCATAATGGCAAACTCAAGTAATCATGTATAAATGAATCAAGTAATCAATCACATAAATTCAAGTAGCACACACTATAACCATTCAATTAGGCTCAAACAAAAGGGTGAGGCATTAAAGCCAACTGGAATAGGGTTAAGGTCGCTCTTAACCTTGCCATTGAGGGGCTAAGGTGAAGCAGATTAATGGATATGAGGGGTGTGCCTCATCACTCTTATCTCTGGTCAGAGAGAGTATTGAATATCAGAAGGTGTGGGAGTTTAGAAAGTAGGAACTCTCTCCATATTTTAGACTCTATAGATCTTGGGGTAGGATCTCAATGCTACAACCATGTAATGGGAGCAAGGAGAAGACTCACAGAATAGCGGGAGATAAGCTACATATCTCTTATATCCACCAATTGCCTTATTTAAAGGACTTTTCCTGCTTGGGACAAACATAAACAATCACAAACATCGCCTCTTAAGGAGGACTTCAGACAGTTGCCTGGCTAAGTAACAAGCCAGGTCTTCCAGACTACATGGAGACAAGAGAGTCTACCTCAATGCAAATTGCTATACAAGCAAAGCAAAGCAAGTTCTTAAGAGAACTGAGCAACTAAGGGTACCTGAAATCAATCAAATATAATCAGCATCCCATTCAAAATCAAACAGACAAGGTAATAAACCAATAGTCAATCACAATCAAACATGTGCAAAGCACAAGGCTCAAAGCTCAAATGAGCTAGGCATCCTACAAAACAAACAATTAGTCAAATGAATTCAACTCAAATATGCATCAACCTCCTTAAGGCATTAGCTTTTTAACCTGAAAAGTCAAAGTCAAGCTCAAACATAAGTAACAAGACCACTAGGACAAGCCTAGGGTCCAAAAGAGGGAAAAAACTTAAAACAGCAAGTAAAACATGATCAAAGTTAAGATAATTCAAATAATAAGAGATCCCAATTGGTCTCATATCCAAACTATGCACTAATTTCATTTTATGCACAAATTAAGACAAAGTGAGCAATGTTGAATCACATATGGACAACCAGAATGATTACATCCAAAAAAATATCAAAACAGCACAGTAAATTCCACAAACATTATATCCTAAACAGAAGGCATTCAATGAGCTTCATGTCAATTTTCATGCCATTTGGATAAAAGGAACTATGGGAATTAAATCAACATGTCAAGGCATGCAAAAACACAACCTAAACTAGGTCACAACATGTGCACCAACTTCAATCAATTGTAAAACAGTGAAATCAAATTAGAAATGAGTGGGACCAAAGCCAAATCAAAGTTTAATATGTTAGGAAGCACTCCATCAATTTTCATATTCATAGGATAAGGGATGAGGATTTAGCAACATATGTAAAACTGTCACACAAGAAGCAATCCAAAAATGCTAAGCAGCAATCAAAAATCCAAATCAATTAGAAAATGGACCAATTAAATCCACAAAAATTCAGGGTGAAACCTAACATATACATTGTATCTCATGCAAAAAATCAGGACCATTGGCCTAGGGGAAGCATGGAAAAATAATTCATGAACTCAGCATAGCATAGTGTGGCACATATTGTCACACTCAAAAAGAATAAATCATATCTAACAAACCAGAGGTCCAAAAATTACAAATGATACACCAAAATCTCCAAAAATGTGTCAAGAATCATCATATGAAATTTCATTAATTTTGGATAATGTATGAGTATTTGGTGATTAAAATGGCAAAACATACAATTATGTCACACATGTCAAATATCAATATACCATTCAAAAATTTTACCAAGCACAACTTACACTACTATGCCTAAAAAAAAGTAGACAAAATTTGGAAACTAACAAAAAAAGTCCCACCTAATTTGGACTAATATTGAATTTTTTATGATTTTTATAAGTTTTGATTAATTATGATAATATTTATTTAAGTGGAATTCGAATTAATTAAGTGCAAATGGCATTTCCGTAAATACCAAAACGTGGTACAGCCTTCATTAATGCCGTGGCGGCTCACCATTGGCCAGATTTGGTGGGAAACACACATTTGAACATGGCCATGCGAAATTAATGGATTGAACGAGAAAAAATTTCCAGATTCTGCGTCTTCATCGCGTGCGTTCGTGTTCATCAAGCGACAGCTTCGGTCATGAGCAATCTTGCACCAAAATGCGCAAACGATATACCGATTTCTTCCTCTTCCAACGTAGATCGCGATTATGTCCATGAAATCGGCTAAAGATTAACGTACAAAAAGATCTAATCGAAAGAAGTTTCACACACAAATATTCGGATCAACATATCTAGCTCAATACTTAACGGAATCGCGCGATTCAAACATCAAATTAACCTACATTCCACGAACTATCTAAGCCATATCTTGATTTCACGAATTAAAGATTTCGAAAAATCACCTTCTTGAAGTGCAGCCGTGAAATTCTCGTGTTATTGGCCTTGATTCTTGAAAACAGATCGTGATTGATGATTATGAAGATTAATGATGATGATTTCGCAGCTCAACGGTGCACGGATCAGTGGAAAATCGTAACTGCCACGTGAGAGCAAGCTTGTAGCAGCTGGAGTTTTGGACGGTTTTTGCTTCAATTTGCTACAAACAGAACTCTAAGATCACCTGCAAATGAAGATTCAACCGAGAATTCGCAGAAAAATAGTGAATTATTGAAGAATTGGTGAAAAGGTGTATGTGGAAATTGGAGAAAAAGTGAGAGAATTTGAGAGTTTTTTGGATGAATCTGAAAAAATGATTATTGATGTGAGTTTCTGTTATAATTAGGCTTATATACCATTGCCTAATCCACTCTTAATCATAATTAGTCAAATTTGATAATTAGCAAAATATGCACATTTAAGCAATTTGGCCTTTTTGCCCTTGGATGATTAGAAGCAATGTAACAGTGATTTATCACTTTGAACAAGTCATAATTTTCATTTAGAAGCTATTGGAATTGGTCCCATGCCAAAATTCTTTGTACTTTGAGTTTTGGACCATTTTGCCCTTGGTTTTTAATTGGTTCACTTAAAAAATGACCTTTTTATGTGAAGGCTTTTGGCAAAATGTGATGATGGATTATGAAAGTACATGTTAAATGTGGTTTGCTCAAAGAAGAACCATCCAATTTGGCCATTCCATGTGAGAGTTATGCCACTTTGAATTTAGGCATTTTCTGAAATTGATTTGACCATAACTTGCCAACCATAAATGGGAAATGAGTGTTCTTGGACTTTTTGGAAAGGCAAGAACAAGATCTTCAACTTTCATGTTGGACAAAATTTCATTTGAAGCTTGTATCATGATATAATTTTGAGGAGCAAAACTTTCCATTTTTGGCAGGTGAGAATTACAGGTCATTTCCATTTTGGGAAACTTTTTGTCTGACTTCAAATCCTTCAACCTTGATCTTTGAAATGCCAAATGAGGCTCATATGGACATGAATGAGAATTTTCCAACCATCTCACACCTTCAAATTCCTGATTAAATGTACAGTTGACCACAATTGACCACAGTTGACTTTTCTAGGGTTTTGGTGGACTGGGCCATGTTCTGATGAATTCCAAGCCTTTTTCAATTGAGATCTTGATTCCAAATGATATCACAAGTTATATGAACTCTTTATGAATGATCATGGTGTCCAAATTCTTCAAGAATGGTCACCATTTAGCTCAATGACTTGCTTGATTTTGACTGTTTTGACCTAGTTTGCTTCGTCTGCAAGAAACAAGGTTAGATGACAATATTTTTGTACTTTTGGTTAGTAAACATATGAAAAGCAATGACATACAAATGCAATACATGCTTGGTGATCAATAATCACTCTCACAAGATAACCCACCCATTAGGAGGGCAGCTAGGGTATGCAATGATCCTTGAGGCCATGATATGATATGATATGGGCCATGAGGGATCTTAGGGAAAAAATTGGGGTCTTACAGATGCCCCTATTTAAGGTCATTCTAGCCGGAGAAGTGAAGTTTAGAAATCTTCATCTCGACGCGGTAGAATGGACTTAAATAACAGTAATGAGACAAATTTTTGGTCCCTAAGAGACCTCATAATGCAAATGTATGCATGCAAAAGACACGAACTCTGTGGGGAATATGTTTCGCACAGAAGAAAAGACGATCCATCAGAGTAATTCACCCACCAGGAACAGAGACTCTAACAAGACTCTCATGGGGATTCTTATTGGGGATAATAAAGAAAAAGAATGCGTGAGCAGGACACGACTTCGAGTTGGGGAAAACAAAACTGACATAACATGTGCAACGCACGACTCTGATTAGGGGGTAGCAGAAATCAGACTGGAGACCTCACTGGGGAAGTAAAGGACTCGAGCCGGGGAAAGAAGCAATTCCAAAGGAAAACACTTCCATTGGAAAGACTCAAGCTGACTCGAAATGCATGTACTGGGGATAACACCAATACATCAACAACAAATAACAACATAACTCCGCTGGGGATATCTAGAAAAAGACTTTCCAGGGGGAGCTAACGATGAGATGTCACCGGTATAAGGGCAACAAACTCAGGAAGAATGAATATCTAAGACCGGTATAAGGGTGAGAGATATCAATCAACCAAACATTTGAGAAAGACCTGAAAAAGGTACCTAAACTCAGGGAAATCTGACTCCACAGGGGACCAAGGTCATAATAGGGAGCAGAAAGGAAGGAACACCAGGGATACCGAAGTATATAATAGGTGACCGACCGAAACGTGAATTGGTATATATGCCAAAACACTCATCATCCTGAAGAATGTTAGAAAGAACAGACCTGTTTATAGGATGGATATTCAATTCCACAAGGAATATGAATCTTACTCTGCGGAGAAAATAATCAAAAGATTTATCCAAGAGTGCATGAGACATATTATTCATCACCGGCAGACCGTGAATAATATACTCGAAAAGAAAGGGACACCAGAGATACCGAAGTATATAATAGGTGACCTACCAACGACGTGAATTGGTATATATGCCAAAACACTCATCATCCGAAAGGAGGGCTTGAAAAAGCAAATCGACTTACAGGATGGACATTCAGATCCATAACAGGAAAACGAATCTTACTCAACTGGGGACACAAACCCAAAGAGTGCATGAGATACAATATCCATTACCGTCAGAACGTGGATAGAATACTCGCATAAGATATATTATCTATTACCGGCAGACCGTAGATAATAAACTCACATGGTAAGAGACACCAGAGATACCGGTTACTGGGTATATAATAGGTGATCTACCGAAAACGTGGATTGGTATATATGCCAAAACACTCATCATCCAAAACACAAACTGGTTAAAGGATGGATATTCGATTCTACAAAGAATACGAATCTTGCTCAATTGGGGAAAATCAACAAAGGATTCCAACTAAAGAGCGCACGAGACATATTATTCATTACCGGCAGACCGTGAATAATATACTCGAAAGGAAAAGACACCAGAGATACCGAAGTATATAATAGGTGACTAACCAAAAGAGAGACAATCGTTACCAAGCATCCGGGTAAACGAAAGACAACTCAAGGGGATAAATTGCAAGCATCCGGCAATTATCCAACAACAAAGAAATATTCGACTCCGCAAAGGGAAATAATGAATCTTACTCGACTAGGGAAACACAAAAGGCTTCAACTGAAGAGTGCATGAGATATATTATCCATTACCGGCAGACTGTGAATAATACACTCGCACGGAAGATTATCCACAACCGGTATAAGGGTTAATAAAGGATAAATCGACCGAAAAGAAAGGCATCGGGATACCAAACAGGCATATAATGATGACCAATCAAAGAGAGCAACAATCATTACCGAGCAAACGGGTAAATGAAAGGCGATCCGCTGGGAATGAATTGCAAGCATCCAACAATTATCCACAGGGACTGGCTGGGGATACATTGATAAACAATCGATGATCCGGGGAACAAATCACTAGCAAACGGTGAAAAGACCCACTGGCAACTTCAAAAGGGATAACATTGCGAGCATATGGCAATGATCCAGAAGACAACTTGCTGGGGATAAATTGCTAGCATCCGGCAATTATCCAAAAGCAAAGAAGAATATCAATCATCGAACAACGAATGAAGATAACCACAAAGAGTAACCGTCATCGGTTAGGATGAACAACAAGGTTAACTCTGCAAAGGAGAGAAATTAGGGTTTACAACTACCGAATACGGGGTAGAAACCACAAATCTGGCTGAAGAAACAAGAGGTTAACACTACCGACTACTGGGTAGAAACCAAAGACTCAGCTGGGATAAAATTGCTAGCAACCGGCAATTATCCAACTGTACCATAAGGTACAAACTCTAATGGGGAGAACAATCACAACATGGGATTTATAACTACCGAATACGGGGTAGAAGACCACAAACTCCACTGGGGATAGGGTGAATGAAGGCCAAATACTGAGCACTTATTCAACTTATACCACAGGGAAACGCAAACTCTGTGTGGGGATAAAACCACAACAACAGAAAATCCACCAACAACCAGAACGAACCACGAAGGTTACCTCTGCTAGGGGAAAAGAGATAGGACTTACAACTACTGAATACGGGGTAGTAGCCATACTCTGGTGGGAATAACCACAAATTAGGGTTTACATCTACCGAATACTGGATAGAAAACCAACAACTCCGCGTGGGGACGGAAGCAATCACAAATCCGCACGGGAAACAAAAATAGGGTTTATAACAAACCACAAAACTGCTGGAGAGCAGACAAATAGGATTTACGACTACCGACTACTGGGTAGAAGACCAACAACTCTTGCTTGAGGAATAAAAGGTATATAACCACAAATTCCGCCGAGAAGCAAGGAAAATAGGACTTACAATTACCGGTATAAGGGTAGGGGCCAAAATCGACTCTTGCGGAGGAATGAAAGGTATATAACCACAAATTCCGCCAAGAGGAAAGGAACAATAGGACTTACGACTACCGGTATAAGGGTAGAGGCCCGAAACTCCGCTGGGGATAAAAATCACCACAGGGAAGCACAAGGAACAGACGACAAATGTCAATTCAGGAAAGATCCGAAAAGGCAGACTGAATCAAGATACGTCCTAATGAGGATATAACTCAAGTAGGAACATCCATCCCACTATATATGTTGGGAGGAAACGGAAGAAACCGTCATCCACGAGGAAATATCTCAGTGGGGAACTGCAGAAGGAAAGACAGACACTTTCTGCTTATTGGGCTGACTCTATATGGAGAGATTTAACACCCGACATCTGCTTAGGAAGATCTATAAAGATCTATATCACCATAGCAGGGAATAATAAACAAAGGATATATGGCAAAAAATGCAACATGAATATCTGAATGTTTTATGATTATGCATGAATATGCGTGATTTATGTTTGATGAATGCTGACAAAACAGACATTTCTAACACAACAGGTCCAGGAATCCAACGTCCGGTATTACACTTCCAGGGGAAAACCAACTGGAAAGCCAATCTGCTGGAGATCCAAATGCTATAAAGCAAAGATCTGCGGGTACTGCTAGGAAGCAGAAGCAAAAGAATCAGAGACATCTGGAGAATACCAAATCTCTGAGCAATGGATCAGCGAAACATCCCAACTAGGGCACAGAAAGTCACAACGGGCGAAACAGTCACCAAGACAAATCTGTTGAGGAACAAGAGAAATCTCAAAGTCCTGCAGGGGATCCTAGCAAACAACTGCTACAAACGGATCCAACATAACTCCATTGGGGAACAACCCACTGAGGGAGCAAATATCACCCAAATAGAGCCTGGCTGCACAAGCAACTCTACGGGGAATATTATCAATCACTGACAGAGATACATCCACTGAGGGAGAAAATAGATCACGCACGTAGATTCTGCAATATAAGCCACACTACTGAGGATCAAAGGTGTCAAGATATCAACCCAATCTCTGGATAACAAATCATCAACAAACCAAATGGGGAACAGAGGATTTGCTGGGGAAATGGAGAATTCACCAAGCAAAACTGCTATAACAGCACCTCTGTCGAATATATCAATTCTGACGAGGATCTCTGAGAAATCATACATAATAATCCGTCACATCACAAATCTACTGACGGTTCCACATGGAGGAAGAGGATAACTGTCCTGCTGAAGAGAACAAGCACTCTGATGGAGAGGAACAACCACTCCGCTGACGACTTCGCCGGGGAAAAGGTAACGTACCGGGTATCAAACCACCGACTTACCGAGTCTTCCAAAAGAAAAGCGACCGTGCTGAGGAAACAGACAAGGCCGGGAAATACATGGATGAAACACCGGGATCAACCCACTCAACCACTGAATCTTCAAAAGAAAATAGCCATGCTGCGGAGACCACTGCTGGAGAAGAAACTGAGTCTTCAACAAACACTCTGCTCTGACGGCACTGGAGACTCCCCTAGGGAGAAATACGGGATACGGGGATACCAGCCCACTAACCACAAATCTTCTGAACAACTGAACAACCAAGTCGGGGAGAGACTACTGCTGGAGAACAGACTGAGTCTTCGACACACAACTCTGCTTCGGGGAGTCAGAATCCACAGAAGCTCTACTTAGGGAACAACCCTAACAACAAATCTCTGCTTGGGGAACAACCCCAACAACAAAATCTGGAGAAGAAGGATACAACCCAAACCAGGAATATGAATAAATGTCTTACCTGTTGGAAATCATGCCACCCTTGGGAGAGCTCTGAGAAATTCTGTGAGTATCCTTTTATCATTGTGAATGTTCACTTTGTTTAAAACAATAATTTTGAAAAATTTTGTTTTTAAAACAATGACATTTTATCAATTAAAACATGCAAAACATTTGTTGAATTGAAACAAATAAGAGTGCAAATAATTGGATAAAAGCTCAAATTTATTTGATGGAATGGTAGCCTGCAAATGGCAAGACTCCATAGATCTGTACAAATTTGAAATCAGTGATATATATTGGAAGAGGGCTACATTGAACATAATGATCCTTTCTCTACCAATTTGAATCTCGATGTATTCGAAGCTTCAGTTGACGACGAATCGAGAATCTTCTGACGAAAAGACGGCTGGTGAAACAGAAAGTCTCGTCAGGATGCAGTTACTTGCCTGATCCCTAATTCTTGCCTAGATTGCCCCAGAGTGAGGTACTCAATCTAGCGGGATACAAATATGCTTTTTTATCAAGTCTCTAACTTTTGCCTAGATCACCCATGCGGGTTCTCCATCGAGACGCTCATTTTTGCCTAAGCCGCCCTTTCGGGTTTTCAACTTAGCAAGCTATTCTGTTTTTCATTTGCATTTACTTTTTTTTCTAGGCAAAGTATCTCTTAACTGCATATGAATTCACAGGACGAGTGAAATCCTCCCCATCCATTGTTGTAAGCATCAAAGCTCCGCCTGAAAAGGCTCTCTTAACAACATATGGACCCTCGTAGTTTGGAGTCCACTTGCCCCTGGAATCGGGCACGAAAGACAAGACTTTCTTGAGCACAAGATCACCTTCTCTGAACACACGAGGCTTGACCTTCTTATCGAATGCTTTCTTCATTCTCTGCTGATATAGCTGACCATGACACATGGCAGTTAATCTCTTCTCTTCAATCAAATTCAGTTGGTCATAACGACTCTGAACCCATTCAGCATCGGTCAACTTGGCTTCCATCAAGACTCTCATTGATGGGATCTCCACCTCTACTGGGAGAACGGCCTCCATGCCATAAACAAGAGAGAAAGGGGTTGCCCCTGTTGAAGTGCGTACAGACGTACGATATCCATGCAAAGCAAATGGCAGCATCTCATGCCAATCTTTATAAGTGACAGTCTTCTTCTGGATAATCTTCTTGATATTTTTATTAGCAGCTTCAACAGCCCCATTCATCTTAGGTCTGTAAGGAGAGGAATTATGGTGTGCAATCTTGAATTCAGCACACAACTCATCCATCATCTTATTATTCAGATTAGATCCATTATCAGTAATGATCCTCTCTGGCACACCATAACGGCAAATCAGTTGGTTCTTGATAAACTTCACAACCACCTGTCTGGTCACGTTCGCGTACGAAGCGGCTTCAACCCATTTGGTGAAGTAGTCAATTGCTACGAGAATGAACCTGTGTCCGTTGGACGCTTTCAGCTCAATCATGCCGATCATGTCAATTCCCCACATAGAGAAAGGCCATGGTGATGAAATCACATTCAGGAGTGTCGGAGGAATATGAATCTTATCCGCATAAATTTGACACTTGTGACATTTCTTCACATATTTGCAGCAGTCAGACTCCATTGTCAGCCAATAGTAGCCTGCTCTCAACATCTTCTTTGCCATGGCATGTCCATTGGAATGAGTACCAAATGAACCCTCATGGACCTCAGTCATCAACAGGTTTGCTTCGTGTCTATCCACGCATCGGAGCAAAACCATATCGAAATTTCTTTTATACAGCACTTCACCACTGAGGTAGAAACTGCCTGACAACCTTCTCAAAGTTTTCCTATCTTTCACAGATGCCCCAGGCGGGTAGACCTGGTTCTGGAGGAAATTCTTGATATCAAAATACCAAGGCTTGTCATCATTCACTTCTTCGATTGCAAATATGTGAGCTGGTCTATCCAAGCGCATCACGGCAATATTAGGAACTTCATTCCAATATTTGACAACTATCATGGAAGCAAGCGTAGCAAGAGCATCTGCCATCCGATTATCCTCTCGAGGAATATGATGAAAGTCAACTTCTGTAAAGAAAGTTGAAATCCTTCTTGCATAATCTCTGTATGGAATGAGACTTGGCTGATTCGTCTCTCATTCACCCTTGATCTGATTGACAACCAGGGCCGAATCACCATAAACATCAAGATGTTTGATTCTCAAATCAATACATTCTTCAAGTCCCATAATACAGGCTTCATACTCAGCCATATTATTCGTGCATTTGAAAGTTAGCCTTGCTGTAAGCGGAATATGTGTGCCATGAGGAGTAATGATTACTGCCCCAATACCATTTCCGTATTGATTTACAGCGCCATCAAACACCATCGTCCATCTGGAACCAGGTTCCGGACCTTCATCAAGTGTAGGCTCATCACAATCTTTCATTTTCAAATACAGAATCTCCTCGTCAGGGAAGTCATACTGAACGGACTGATGATCTTCAATCGGCTGGTGCGCTAAATGGTCAGCCAAGATACTACCTTTGATAGCCTTCTGAGCTCGATACTCAATATCATACTCAGACAATAACATCTGCCAACGGGCAATCCTCCCAGTTAAAGCAGGCTTCTCGAAAATATACTTAATTGGATCCATTCTGGATATCAGCCAAGTTGTATGATTTATCATGTACTGGCGCAATCGCTTAGCAGCCCAAGCTAAAGCACAACACGTCTTCTCAAGCATAGAGTACCGAGACTCACAATCAGTAAACTTCTTACTGAGGTAGTATATAGCGAATTCCTTCTTCCCTGATTCATCTTGTTGACCGAGGACACAACCCATCGAGTCTTCAAGCACAGTCAAATACATAATCAGAGGTCTTCCTTCCACAGGCGGAGACAAGATCGGAGGTTCAGACAGATACTCTTTGATACTGTCGAAAGCTTTCTGGCAATCCTCGGTCCAATCATGAGACTGATCTTTCCGAAGGAGCTTGAATATCGGCGCACATGTGGCAGTCATGTGGGATATAAATCTGGAAATATAATTCAAGCGGCCAAGAAAACCTCGGACTTGCTTCTCAGTTTTGGGCGTAGGCATCTCTTGTATTGCTTTGACCTTTGCAGGATCAACCTCAATACCTTTTTCACTGACAACGAAACCCAACAACTTGCCGGAACGGACTCCAAAAGTACATTTGTTCGGATTCAAACAAATGCTAAACTTCCTCGTACTTCTCTCACAGTTTTCGGAGGTTGAAGGTTTTCGATTACTTCTATTTTGGCTTTGTCTACTTCAATTCCTCTATTTGATATGATGTGTCCTAAAACAATTCCTTCTTGTACCATAAAGTGATATTTTTCCCAATTAAGTACTAGGTTTACTTTTACACATCGCTCTAGAACTCTTTCTAGGTTTTTAAGACATTCTTCAAAGCTTTGTCCGCATACGGAAAAATCGTCCATAAATACTTCCATGATATTTTCGAGAAAATCGGCGAATATTGCCATCATGCACCTTTGGAAGGTTGCGGGAGCATTGCACAAGCCAAACGACATTCGTCGATAAGCGAAGGTACCAAAAGGACATGTGAATGTTGTCTTTTCTTGGTCATCAGGATGAATTGGTATTTGAAAGAAGCCTGAGTAACCGTCTAGATAGCAGAAATGAGAATGTTTTGCTAATCGTTCTAACATCTGGTCTATGAATGGTAAAGGGAAATGATCTTTTCGGGTTGCTTTGTTTAGTTTCCTATAGTCAATGCACATTCTCCATCCCGATTCGATTCGTTTGGTTATAGTTTCTCCTTTTTCATTTTCAATAACTGTTATACCTCCTTTCTTTGGTACTACATGTACAGGACTAACCCATTTGCTATCAGATATAAACAAATACTCAAGCAAGCAAGCACACAATCACAACAAGCTCCTAGGAATCTTCCAATGGCTTTTAGATCTCTCTCTCTCTCTTGGGAGCTCATGGCAATGGTTCCTCAATTTGGCTCAAAGTTGGAATCCCTAGCACAAGAACACACACATTAAAAAGTTCTATTAACAATCAAAGAATGGACAAGAGGGAGTTTAGAATATGGTCCTTTCAATGTTCATCTTCAAGCTTTAAGCATTCTAAAGGCATGAGGCCTAGTTTCTCTTTGACATTTTAAGCACTCTAAAGACATGTGGCCTAGTTGCTCTTCAAATTCCAATAACTTGGGTAAGGTCCTAATATCTAAGTCCATTTGTCCATTTCTTTGCATTTTGGTCAACAACAAACAAAACAAAACACAAACACAAATGATATATACACAATTATATGCTCAAGTGAGCAAAAGGCAAATTGCATTAACATAAACATGTGCTCAAGTGAGCAAAGGAAAAAAGCAAATGAATAATATGTACAAGAATAGTAAATTGCATAAAAGTAAAGAGCAAGAATTAAATGTTAATGGTTAATGGTTAGTGTTAGTAGTTAGTGTGCCATAAGGCAAATTTAGCGCTATGTTAAGCAATCGTAATTGGACTTATGTAGAAGTCACAACTATCCGAGGTCGGTCAATAATAATGTAGGTAACAACACAAGTTAGAAGTCTTGATTAGTGAACCAAGTTCCCACAACTTGCCATGCCAAAAGAAAAGAGAATTGATCTTGTATTGGTTTAAGTCATTTGCATGATTTAGGAAGCAACATATCCTTAATGCAAAGCCATTCATTTGATCAATTCATCAAGATGAATTAGATTTGAATCAAGGAAGGTTAAGCCTCCCTAATCAATGCTAACTTATCAACCTTTAACTCATTGATCAAAAAGAAAGAAAGAAGAAGAAGAAGAAGAAGGAGATGGATAATGGAAATGGAAAATAAAAAAGAATAAAGTGCATTAAATGGAATGGAATGTACCAATCAACAAGCATTGACCAATGACATTGAGGATCATGGTCAAACAATCAAAAACAGAAGTGAGATGAAGATTGGAAGTCAAAAAATGAATAAAATATTTTTGGCATTTTTAATATCTAAAATAAACTTGAATTAAAATATTAAAGAAAGGTCAAATTTCAAAATCACTTCAAATCAACTTTGAAAAGTCCAAGTGATTTATCCCAAGTTCAACAAGGTCAAACAAAGTTTGACAAAAAAATTTCAGCATTTTTAAAAGTCAGAAACTATTTTTAATCAATTAAAAATGAATAAAAATGACCTAATTGAACTAAAATCTCAAATCAATTAAAAAATTGATGAGAATATTTTTCATAGATCCATCATCATCCAAATAGGTTGAGAAAATATTTTTGTATTTTTTGAATATCAACAACTATTTAAAATGAATTAAAAATAACCAGAAAAGAGAAAATTCACAAAAAATATCAAATGACAAAATAAAAAATATTAAAAATCATTTTTAGAAACTAGAATTTAAATGGAGAAGAATGCAATTGGTCCCATATTTTTTGGAATTAAAATGAAAGAGTTATGAATTTTTGAAGTTTAATGAAATAAAAGAAATAAAATGGAAATTATAAAAATCAGAAAAAAACCACAGGCGTCTGATCAAGCCTCATTAATTGACGTGGCTGATCAGACGGATGTGAGATGCGCGCTTACCATGTACATGAGTCAAGCGCGTGGTACCGTGCATTAAATGAAGTCAAACATAACAAGGGCCAGGATTAGATCGTGGGAAACACATCCAAGGGTCCAGATTCAATCTGGCAAGAGACGGTGGTGTGCACCACCGTCTTCTCCGACGAGCTTGCATTTTCCGGTGACATTTGCAGGTTTCAAAACCTTCACCAAAATGCACGATCTATACACCGTTCGAAAGAGGAAGTGATATACATCACTCTTGTATCACCTACTTCCACTCTAGATTTCTATTGAGAGAGAAATCAGAGGTGGAATTTTGGTGATGTCCAACTGGGCTTGCTCGATTTCCAAAATTAAACACTCATCAATGGTGCCTCTATAGAGAGGACTTCAGACAACACATTGGTCAGGCAAATAGATCAAGGAACAGAGAGATTCGAAGCAAAAACCAGTTGATCCATACCTTTGGAATGCATATCTTAAGAGCACAATTCTCTTCAACTAATGCTTGCAATAGGATCTAGTGATGAAGATGAAGCAAGGCCAAGGAATTGTAGGTCTGAAAATCAACCGAGGTAGTTGAAATTCAAATCTGAATTTTTTAGAAGAAAGTGAAAATTCCTTTGAGTGTGGTTATGGATTTCAATCTTGCAGCATTTCAGGCGCCTACAGGTTGGTTTAGAATGAATCTGAGCAGCTCTATTTATAGCACAAAGTGATGCAAGGCAAGGTGGAAGCATGGGAAAATCATGTGCATGAGTGGAGAGGGCCTCCATGCATGGGCCTGTACAGGAGCATGGAGGGCCCAAATGCAAGCTGAAGTATAATTGAGCTGAAATGGACGTGTACATGCAATTGGTTTGGAGTGTGCATGAAGTTTGAAACAAGTTTCCATATTTGCACATAAACCTTCTCCTCTTCGAAAATGCCAATTAGAAAATCCAAACATAAGCATGTGGGTAATGGTTGGAAAGGTCTTTACATAAGGAACAAATTTTATGTTGAGAAAAAACTCATTTGAAGTGTGGAGATTTATGAAAACAGGCAATGAAGTTCATAGTGCAAAACATGCCTTTGAGAATTTTGTCAAAATGAACCAACTTCAAGCCCTTCTATTTTGATGATGCAAGACTCAAATGGAAAAACCTCCAACATCAAAGTTGTATATCTTTTCAAGACAATTAAGATGGACTTAAATTTTGCATCATTTGGATTTTTTATGAAGAAGTTATGGGCACTTGAAGTTGGACTTTTTTGCCTTTCAATGCATTTGGTCCAAAGTGACCTATAATGTTTTCCATTATCACATATATTTCCTTTTAGATTATGAAATTTTGTTCAACATAACATTTGAAGTAGACATATTAAGATTTCAAATGCATTTGATACCACCTCAAAATCATAAAAAATGAATGAGTTATGTTCTTGGGAAGTTGACCCATAATTAGGGTTTCAGTCAAAATGACCTATAATGTCTTGGAAGGGAGATGACCTTCCAAGCTTCAAATCAATTTTTGATGTACATGAAAGTTGTTCATATTGTCCTTAAGAACATTTTTTTTCTTGGGGTCATCTCCATTTGACCAACACATAAAAAGTTAGGTCCCAGTGTATTTCAAAATAGTCAGATGAATTGACTTATCAACTTCTCAAGTCTACAACTCATATCTTGATGAATTGATGATTGAGGACACTCAAATAAGTTCAAATATGCATGAAATGATGAGTTAAAGAACTTCCCTTGATTTTATTTGACCATGGGCTGAGGTTGCTTCATGAGCAAGGCACACTTGGATGAATAGATGAATTAGGGTTTCCTTGGGAACAAACCTCAAACCCTTTGACTTGCTTTGATAAAAAATGATGAATTGAGACACTTGGGAGGCATATTTGATGAATGAGAGCTTTGGGAACCATTACCATGCTTGCTTTCATCTTCTCTTGGCCATATCTTTGCACAAAGGATCTCCTAGAAGCTTTTGACCTTGTGATTGCTCAAGCTACACACAAGAGATGTTAGTGACATATTTTTGTGCTTTTGGTTAGTAAATAAAATGAGAAAAGCAATGATATATAATTCAAGTATGCTTGGTGATTTCAAACCACTCACAAGAGATCTTGCCCAAAGGCAAAGGGAACCAAGATGCTTATGATCCTTGAGGCTTTGCAAATGCAATGTTATGATGCCATGAGGGATCTTAGGGTCAAAATTGGGGTCTTACAGCGTTCTTTAGGATTTGATGGGAAGCAAACACATAAACAGACACTAAATAAAATGTCGTCTAGAAGCAATTAAGTATAAGAGAGAACTTATCGTACATATGTATACCTTTTTCTCTACCTTTGCGCTTACCTCATCCTTCTCAAGAATACATGTAGGATGCATAAGAGTTTTCACTATCTTACATTCTGACATGTCAAACTTCTTCAGAAGTTATTTGGTATATTTACTCTGATGGATATATGTACCTTCTAAACTTTGATTAATCTGGATAACCATAAAGAACTTGAGTTCTCCCATCAGATGATCGCGACTTTATGAGTCGATTTGGGGTACTAACTGCAAGTGCACAGTTCTATCGCGTAGTTTTAAAAGATATCGATCCCACAGGGACTTATGAATCGATATACCGTTTTCTAAGGTTACTTCGTAAAGCTAAGCGGATGATACTTTGATTGTTTGGGGGAAATGTAAAACTAAAATTAGATCTAAATTAAATATTAATTAAGCGGATATCGGTATGTAGTTCGTCGTAATTAGGGAATCAAATCTTCGTTGGTTTATTGGTTTTAAAATAAATCTTTCCAGTAGACACTATTGATTAAAAGCCTTTTCTCAAACTCTCGCTCTGTTGAATAGACCATGACTTTATATTAACGTAGCTGTCACTTATTAGTTAAGTCCAAAATCACTTTTTGAAAACAACAGAATCTATAGAAACTTTTTTTAAGAAAACACTAACCGTTTAAACACCATCGTCTCAAACTCTCGCTCTATTGACTTGAATTATATAATTAAACGTAAATGCTTAACTCTCGTCCTCACATTTAACCTTTAAAAATACTTGTTGAAAAAGATTAGAATTTAATTAACTCTAAAAATTGCTTTCGCCCTGATTTAGAATTAATGTCCAATTTACACTGTCCAGTTAAAAACTCAAACTTTCGTTCTATTGATTTTAACTTCTTTACGTTTTTTACTCTCATACAAAAACTTTGGGATTAACCCTGTAAATTGAGACCATAAAAAGAGTGACTTTATTTTTAAATGAAATTAAACCAACTTAGTTTTGATTCCTTCATTCCGCTTACTTTACATACCGATATCTAAAATACTTAGCCGGACATGCTAAACGGGTCTAAACAATCATCATGCTTAAATAAAACCATCTCAGGCAAACAGTATAAATAAACAGCAATGCAGAGCATATATAAATTAAAACAATAAATTAAAGAACCTGAATAATTAATAGCAATCTTGAACACTCCACCACAGATCGGTTGGATTTGTTCTTGAACTCTTCAATCGGACAGGAAAATAAAAGTGAAGGAATAAAATACTATGATCTAACGTAAGGTTAGATCCAGTAAAAGATACACAATAGTTTCCGGTGTAGAAACTACTGTGTGAAAAATTAATTAAGTGCTTGAAAGATTTACTGGAAAAGAAAGAAATAAAAATTGCTAATAAAATAGAAAGCTGTAGAAAAATAATACTGTAAAATATGCTTGCACGGCGGAAAGAGACGGGGGTTCAGGGTTGGATAAAAGCAACTATTTATTTTAATCCACTTTTTGTAACGGTTTCCGAAAATGCTTTCCGTAAATAGTCTTCACGTTCCAAGAGTCAAGCGGAAGAATAGGCTTCAACGTGCCTCTGCTGCGCGTTAAAAGCCAAAAATATAGGAGAGGGGTGTGACGTTCGTCACACCATGTGTTACGCTCGTAACACAAGGTAGCAGGGCGTGACGCTCGTCACACCATGTGTGGCGGTCGTCACAGCTTCAGCGCTCCTGGCTTGTGATTGTGGGCTGGGCTTTTAGTGAAATTTGCTTCTCATTATCTTTTTGCACCCCCTTTTCTTCCTTTTTCACTTATGCTTCAAATAAGTTACCTGAGACAAATAGAAGGAAAAATACCAAGTAATATCGAATAAAATGAAATAAATCGAAACAAATAATAATATAATTTAATTAAATCGAGTCCAAAAATGTGATATTATTTCATGTTATCATCAGACTCATCTCAAATTTTGCATGCATTGACTTAGCAAATCCCTTGCACAAGGTAGCATTAGCAGAACCAAATATGATATCATCCATATAAATTTGAATAATAAGAATATCATTTTTGAATGATTTCCAAATCAAAGTTGTATCAACCTTCCCTCTGGTAAAATCATTTTCTAAAAGAAAATTGCTCAGTCTTTCATACCATGCTCTAGGAGCTTGTTTCGAACCATACAAGATTTCTTAAGTTTGAAAACAAAATTTGGGTTTTTATGATTTTCAAAACCAAGAGGTTGGCGTACATACACTTCTTCAGTTATGTAACCATTCAGAAATACACTCTTAACATCCATCTGATACAAGATGATGTTATGATTAACAACAAAATAAATTAAGAGACAAATATATTGTAACCTGGCAACTGGTGCAAAGGTCTCAGTATAGTCAATCCCATATTGCTGATTATGCCTTGTGCAACCAGTCTGGCATTGTTTCTTACCACTTTTCCTTGTTCATTCAACTTGTTTCTAAAGATCCATTTTGTCCCAATGACATGAGTTCCTTTGGGTCTAGACACAAGAGTCCATGCATCATTTCTAAAGAATTGGTTCAATTCTTCTTACATTTCCATAATCCACTCATTGTCCAAAAGTGCTTCATCAACATATGTAGGTTCTATGAGGGACGCCAAACCCATAAACGTCTCTTCAGAAGGTTTGAATGAGGATATGGTTCTGACTTGTTCCATTTTATCTCCTAAAATCAATTCTTCATAGTGTGAGGATCTTTGTCCGTGCTTCCTCATAGGAGTCTGAACTTCAACAGCTTATGGTTGAACATTTTCAGAGTCTTTAGTCTCAGATTCCATGGCTTCTGATTCTTTACCTTCAGAGTATGAAAAAGTGATCTCCAAATCTGTAAACTTCTCAACTATCTTTGACTTTTCAGGGTCAAGCTTGTCATCAAACATAACATGAATTGATTCCTTAATAGTTTGTGTTTTTGTGTTATATACTCTATAGCCCTTAGAGAGTTCAGAGTATCATAACATAATACACTTTTTGTGCCTTAGAATCAAACTTGTTCAAATTGTCTTTGGTGTTCAAAATAAAATAATCATAGCCAAAGATGAAAACATGAAATGATGGGTGTTCTTCCACAATTCATAAGGAGTCTTGCCCAAAATAGGTCTTATATATATCATGTTCTGAATGTAACATGTTGTGTGGCTGCCTCTGCCCATAAGTGCTTAGCCACATTAGTCTCATTGATCATGGTTCTTGCCATCTCTTGCAAATTCCTATTTTTATTCTCTACAACTCCCTTTTGTTTTGGAGTTCAAGGGTCGGAGAAATCATGGGAAATGTCACTTTCATCAAAGAGTTTCTCAAAGCCTTTATTTTCAAATTCTCCACCATGACCACTTTTGACTTTAACAATTCTAAAGTCTTTCTCATTTTGCACTTGAGAGAACTCAGGTAGAAAACACAGAATGTGACTCATCTTGTGTCTTAAGAATTTAACCCATGTCCATTTGATGCAGTCATCTATAATGACTAAACCATACTTTTTTCCATTGACAAAAGCAGTTTTCACTGGTCCAAAAAGGTCAATGTGCATAAGTTTCAAAGGCCTGGAGGTAAAAATAACATTCTTTGCTTTGAATGAAGTTTTTGAAAACTTGCCTTTCTGGCATGCTTCATAAAGATCATCTGAAGCAAACTTCAGATTAGGAAGGCCTCTGACTAAATTAAGCTTATTTAGATGATACATCCTCTTCATGCTAACATGGCCTAATTGTCTATGACAGATGATATCACCAAAACACACTACATATTTAACTCGGATCACACATGTTTTACCATCCTTTTATTATCATTTCTATTGTTATGTTGGTACTTTTCCTTGTTTTCAGGTACATGGCCTAGAAAAGGCATTACTCGAAGAAACAAAGGAAAACAGAGAAAATGAGTAAAATGTACACATGACGTTCAACATGGCGTTCTCCATAGAGGTAGCCGCAGGGAAGATGACGTGTCCCTCGTCCTAACAGTCACAAAGATTGGGCCTGACCACTTTGGGACATGGCGATCACCATCTTTGATTTTGGCGCTCCAGTCAAAACAGTTGGAGATTCACCCCCATGACCACCATTTTCCTCACACGAATGCTGAAGGAGTTACATGCTTCCCTAGGTCTAGTACTAGTATAAATGGGCCATTAAGTTCATTATTTTGATCATCCAAACTTAGTTGCAGTATATGCCATATATTCACTGTTAAAACGATAATTCGTCACATCGAGGGGTTATCGCACCATTGTTGTTATTAATTTTGGAGCATCATAGTCGTAGCGTTTAATATTACCGCCATTTACATTTCAGTTGTACCATATTCAAGTCTCTAATTGGAGCAAGTTTTTTTATACATTATGCACCACTTTATTTTATTTACTTTGTCGCATTGCCTTACTTACTTTATTTTCCCGCATCGCTTTACTTTGTTTATTTCTCCGCATCACTTTACTTTGTTTATTTCCTTGGTTGTCTGAAGTCCTACCAATGTAGGCAAGAAGATTGAGTTGCTTTAAGGTCAAATCGAAGCAACTCAGTTGATACACCTCAAAATTCAACTCCATGTATCTCTCAATATACTTAGAGTTAGTTTGAATTGAGGTCAGATTCGTGATCAGTGCCATTTTCTCTTTAAGATCATGTCCTTCTTTTTCATTTTTGTGATGGTGATGAGAGAACCAGTCCAACCAAGGTCATTGGAGAAGATGACCGGTGATTTGCTCTGGCGATGTGCTGAACACGTTCTGAGCCATTTGATCATTTCAAATTGTTTTAATCCTAAGCGCTATTTGTGATTACCATTGGTGTAGCACGCTGACTCGAGTGTTTGGTCGAACGCGTGTTTCAGACCACTTGATCTGCCACCTCAATTAATGAGGGAGATCAAGTGGTCCACATTTTTCTGATTAATTGAATTTTTAATTTTATTTGTCTTATTTTCATTATTTCATATTAAATTTAATATTGATCCAAAAAATATGAGAGTTTCACCAAAAAAATTTAAATAAATTTCTCTTTCATTTTCTGAATTAAAATTATTTTTTTGGATCATTATTAATATTTTCATGATTTAATTGATTTTGTGAATATTTTTAATTGTTTTAAAATACTTTAAAATTTCCAAAAATTCTGAATTTTTTTCTCCAATGTCCTTTGACTTTGTTTGACCTATGATAAATCTCATGGTCATTTCTTTGGTGTTTTGATGAGGACTCTAGGAAATTGACCAACCATAATTTAATTTAATACATATTTTTATTATTTTTAATTATTTAAATACCAAATTAATTGTGTAGAGCCATTTTAATTGACTTTGTGATTTTGACTTGTGTTGTTAGGCCTTGGTCAAGGTTGATTTGACTTTGCTAGGTTAAGATCATTGGATTTAGGGGATTGATGGAATGTACATTCCATCTCCCAAAATGAATGAATGATCTTAATTTGGTAAAAGTCCTCCTTTGACCAATTTGTGTTTGATCCATTCCCCCCTCCCTCTTCATCTCATTCCACTTCTTTATCCATTCATGTCATGGACCTATGATATCTCTATATCCTAAGGCTAGTCGATTGCAAAATCAACATAAGTATGGATGAGATTAGGCCCCCCACTTTGCATATTCTTTTTGTGTGTGGTATGTTTCATGAGCATAGTCCATTATACTATGTCTTTAACATGCATTAACACCAAAATTCTATTGCCCGACCTCAAATAGTTGTGACTTCTACCTAAGTCCAATTACGATTGCTTAACATAGCGCTAAATTTTTGCATAAAAGGCATAGCATTCTAGTTAGTGAGATTGTAAGTCTCCCCTCTTTCGTGGTATTGTGTGGAAACTTGGCCTTTTTTTCTTTCTTTGGAAGATGTCTTGGTTCAAGGATCCATGCTTGTGATAAGTGGGTTGAGTGTTCTCCAAAGAATGACTTAAACAAAAGCAAAGCAAAAACAACACTAACCCCTAATTCACTAACAACTAACATTTAATTTCAAGTCATTTACTTTTAATGCACTTTAATTTTTAAGCCTTATTCATTTGCCATTATTCATACCATTTAAATTGTTTACTTTTATGTCATTTTTACTTTGTCCACTTAGACCATATTTTGTGATAGATTGTGTTTGTATATACTTGTTTGATTGTGTGGTATTTTGACCTTAATGTACATAATAAGACAAAAAACCCTAAAAAAGTTCTTGTGTGGACTGTTGGTTTGATGCAAGACTATTGGACTTAGAATCTAGGCAACACTTCATATGCAAAGGACTTGGCCAATGCCAATTTTCATGTAACCAAGTGCTTGTGAAGAACATTCACCTGATACAACTTTGAAGATCCATTTGAGTTCATCTGCAACATGATCATTGGGAAGCTGTTATTTTGAACCTGTGACTTATGCCATCTTTGAATTCATCTGACACATGGGAAATTTTGAAGAATATCATGGAGTTGCTAAGCTTGGATGTGACTATCTTTATTTGATGCCTTTCTCTTCAACTTGCTATTTGTGTATTGTTTGTAGCTTGATTCAAAAGTCCAAGGGAAATTTGGGTTTCTATATGACATTCTTGTCTATTGGATTGCAGCCCATTGGTCAGATCTTTTCAATTCTCAACTTTTAAATTTATGCTTAGGATTAGTCTATTCATCTCCTCCCCACTTCTTTAATTTCAAAATCTCTCCCTCCTTTTAAAATATTCTTTGTTTGTGTTTGTTGTTTTCTAAACATAGACTATATTGCAAATTAGAAACTTTGGCCTTATGTCATTGAATTTTTAAACTCTTTTCTTAATCAAATTTGTAAATGAACTTAACTATACTTGACTTAAAATTTCAAAAGCCAAAAAGAACTAACACTCATGCAAGCCATTTTAGGCCCTTGTGCCTTTTAAACTTAAGTTTTGTTAAAAGTAATCCACTCACTTTGAAATTGATACCACGAACTACGAGGTTTTGATCCCTCATTTTGATGTTGGTACGTAGACACAAGTCTGAAGGTCTTGTTAAATACAAAAATACAATTAATGAATTCCTCTCTCATCCCCATACTCTTTTTCATTTGCAAACATCATTTGTACAAAAACACATATGCACACAAGAAAGGGCTCCCTAAGAGTACCTAGGACACTTTGGGTGATAACACCTTCCCTTTATGTAACCAACCCCTTTACATGTAATCTCTGGTATTTTATTAGTTTTGATTTGAAAATTTCTTATTTTTGGGTTTTGTTTGTACTTTTCCCTTTTACCTTAGAAACAATAAAAGCGCGGTGGCGACTATGGTTTTATTGACGTCTAGCTTATCCATATCTTGATGGTCATGAATTTACCGCTACAGAAATTAAGTGGCGACTCTGCTGGGGAGTAGTCTCCAGTAGCTTTAGCCTACTTTTTTGTGTGTATATATTTGTATATTTGATGTATGTATATTTGTTTGTATGATATAATCTGCTTGTTGTGCTTGGTGATCTCTGAGTGGTGAGATAAGTTCTAACCCAAACTTGAGTGCAATTAAGGTACGAGGATGGTATAGTCATGTTCGACTTGTGTGAAGTAGTCCTTAACAAGTTGGCTTGAGACCCATCTACTCAGTGGAGACCCTTTTGGAGTTGGGAATGTCACACAAGTTATTTGTGGTATGGCCTTACTATCTCTGATTTAGGGTCCGAGAAGGTTAGGACCATAGAACATTTAACTCCTCTTGGCCTATTTAAGACGTAGTGCGGAGACTGTTCAAGTGTAGACTTGATAATAGTTGTTACGTGTTGCTACACTCAGACGAGTTTCTCTTGAGAATATTATGGGTTGATGAGTCAGTCATCCTAACCTGTAATATCCGATAGATGGAATTAAGACTCTGGAAACTTTTTATAATATGATCTACAAGTTTTTATCCTTAGTACACTCCTTTGGGATGGTTCTTACCCAGACTTCATGCTTGTGACTCATAACAAACCCTTGATTGTTGGTTGATCCAATCAAGTCTTATCAATATCAATGGAACTTGGGTGTTGATAAGGTGTAAACCACAATCCACCAAAATGGATGATTGATCTTGACAATGGCTTGATTCATCCCTTGACCTTTGTTTGTTTGCCTTGTGTGTGATCCCTTATTTGTGATTATTGCATTCATGCATTCATGCACATCATAACATTCATCACACGAAAATTTCAAGGAACATAGGTGTTATTTGCAAATACTTTCAGACCATGGATTATGGACGAAGGAAGACTAAGAAGTACAATTTCAGATGTCCCGACTTGAAAGAGTTAAGGAAGCTATCATTTTTTGTATTAGATCCCTTGGACTTCAAACAACTCCATGGGAAGCTTTTGTCTATATTGTCTGCTGATGTAGTTAAAGGACTTCTGAGTGTGTTGGTTCAGTTTTATGACCCTCTCTATCGTTGCTTCACTTTTCCGGATTATCATCTTGTGCCTATGTTGGAAGAGTATGCCCATCTCTTGGGAATACCTAATTCTAGCAAGGTGCCTTTTAGTGGATTCAAAGAGATTCCCATATCTCATATCATTTTTGAAGCTCTTCACTTGAAGAAGTCTGAGATAGATGCTCATTGGGTGAAGAAAGGAGGATTATTTGGGTTGACTTTTGAGTTCCTCATCAAGGAAGCTACTGCTTTTGCTAAAGCCGGTAGTGTGGATGCTTTCGATATTCCTGATATTCCTGCTTTTGCTCAAGCCGGTAGTGTTGATGTTAACGCCATTAGAATTTTCCTGATTGGGACTCTTGTGCCTACTCTGTTAGGTGATATGCACTTCTATTTGCATCTAAGGAATTCTAAGGGTGGTGGAACTATCGTCGTTGTGTTCCTCTTCTGTACAAGTGGTTTATTTCGCACTTGCCTCAGACGCCTACTTTTGTGGAGAACAAACAATGTCTATGGTGGTCTTAGAGACTTATGTCTCTCACTAATGATGATGTAGTTGGTATGATTCTTCATTGAGTAGTTTGGAGATTATTGATTGTTGTGGTGAATTCTCTAATGTGCCTCTCATTGGTACACAAGGAGGAATCAACTACAACCTTGCTTTGGCTCGTCGTCAACTTGGGTTCCCCTTGAGAGACAAACCTAATAACACTTTGTTAGAAGGTCTTTTCTATCAAGAGGGTAAATATCCCCAACATTTGAAGCAGAAGATGGTGCATGCTTGGCATAATGTGCATAGGAAAGGAAGATCCGAGCTTGGTCCGTGCAATTGTGTAGCTTTGGAAGCTTACACTCTTTGGGTGAAGAAGAGAGTTATGGAGTTGAAGATACCTTATGGTTGTGGTTGAACCATTAACTCTCCCTAACCAAGATGTAGAGGAGTTGGAAGACGCGCTCGCCAAGATGAAGCGAGAGAAGGATATGTAGGAAGAGAGTTTCCATGCTTTAAGCCGAAAGCATGAGGAGTTGCAGCTTGAGTCTAAGGACAAAGACGTACTTATTGAGCTACTTGAAGATCGAGTGACGAAGAGATAGAGAAAGCCGGAGGTTTCATCTTCCTCTAGTATGCCTCAACCTTCCGTTACATGGAAGAAGATTATTTACCAGCTTGTCCTTGAGAAGACTCAGATGAAGGCTTCTTTTGAGACCGAGATCCGACGCATTCGAAGGAAGTACGCGCCTACAACCAGGTCTTCTGACGTTGTGTAGCGGGGTATTCGTTACCATTAGAGATGTTGACTAAATCCAAGGTAAACCATACAAGTCGAGTCGCCACCGCACTTCTATTTATCCAAGGTAATGGTTAGAAAGCGAACAAAAACCTAAAAGTTTTATCGAATCAAAAACTAGTAAAAATGTCAGAGATCTGGGTAAGGGGGTTGGTTATGCAATGGGAAGGTGTTAGGCACCCAAAACATCCTAGGTACTCCTAGGGAGCCCTTTTCACATTTGTTGTAAGGTTGGATTTTTTTTGTGAAAATTTGTTTGTGCAAACATGATTGAAGAGATGAGAAGAGAATATACAAGTTTATTTACATTTTGTGTTTGGATGGATAAACCCATTGCCTACGTACCATCTTTTAAAAGATTAGGATCAAAACCTCGTAGTTCGGGGTAAAAATCTCAAAAATGAGTTGGTGAATTGATTGGTCCAAAAGCCTTAAGGTCTTTTGTTATCCAAGGGAGAAAACTCAACCTAAAACCACAAATCCACCATGTGAGGATAGCTTCAACATGCTAGTGAGGGGTTAACCCTATAATAAGCATGGAAGACTTATTGTCCATCACTAAGGATAAAGGTGAGTATTACATCTACCTCAAGGATAACTCAAACTTAATAGCTAAAGGTTTATGAAAATTTTGATTAAGAAGGTGGCCATTGAAACCACAAAAAACAATTGAGTGAGTTGTATTTACCAATGAAAAGTATTTACAAAATGGTCAAAGTTGACTTAGAAGTTCAATTCAAGATAAGTGTTATAAAAGGAAAAGTTTGAAAATCAAAAGCATAAGGCTTAGGTTTCTAATGTTGAAAACAAGTGTGAAGTGTTTGCACAAAGGTTTTGGCTTGGGTTAGAGTAGAGAGAAGAAGAAGAATGGCTAAAGTCCTAAACATACAAGAGGTGAGGGATAAGAGAATAAAACCACAAATGGAGTTCCTCTCTTGAGATCATATTGATGATCCAAGTAGCTCCCATCCTTTGGAATAAGCAATCACATAAGCATAAACTCAAGCAATCAACAATCAAATGAACTCTTGGAAAGCTCCTCAATGCATCTTGGATCTCTCTCCCTTGGAGACTCATGGTAATGGTTCCTCAATTTGGCTCAATGTTGGAATCCCTAACACAAAACACACACATCAAAAAGTTCTATAAGAACGAATAAGGAATGGACAAAAGGAGTTTAGAAGTTGGTCCTTTCAAAGTCATCTTCAATATTAAGCATTCTAAAGGCCCAATGCCTAGTTGCTCTTTGACTTTTATAGCACTCTAAAGGCCCAATGCCTAGTTGCTCTTTGACTCCAAATTTGCATAGGGAAAGTCCTAAAGTCTAAGTCCATTTGTCCATTTCTTTGCATTGGGTCCACAACAATCAAACAAAACACAAGCATAAGAGTATATACACAATTATGTGCTCAAGTGAGCAAAAGGCAAATTGCATTAACATAAACATGTGCTCAAGTGAGCAAAGGAAAAAGCAAATGAATAACATGGACAAGAATAGTAAATTTCATAAAAGTAAAGTGTAAAAAGTAAATAATGGTTAATAGTTAGTGTTAGTAGTTAGTGTGCCATAAGGCAAATTTAGCGCTATGTTAAGCAATCGTAATTGGAATTATGTAGAAGTCACAACTATCTGAGGCCGGTCAATAATAATGTAGGCAACAACACAAGTTAGAAGTCTTGATTAGTGAACCAAGTTCCAACAACTTGTCATGCCACAAAAAAAATGGGAAATGATCTTGTATTGGTTTAAGCCCTTTGCATGATTTAGGAAGCAACATATCCTTAATGCAAAGCCATTCACTTGATCATTTGATCAAGATGAATTAGATTTGAATCAAGGAAGATTAAACCTCCCTAATTAATGCTAACTTATCAACCTTCAACTCATTGATCAAAAAGAAGAAAGAAGAAGAAGAAGAAGATGAATAATGGAAAAGGAAATGGAAAGAATAAAGTGCATTAAATGAAAATGGAATGTACCAATCAACAAGTGTTGACCAATGACATTGAGGATCATGGTCAAACAATCAAAAACAGAAGTGAGATGAAGATTGGAGGTCAAGAAATGAACAAAATATTTTTGGCATTTTTTAATATTTAAAATAAACTTGAATTAAAATATTAAAGAAAGGTCAAACTTCAAAATCTCTTCAAATCAACTTTGAAAGGTCCAAGTGATTTATCCCAAGTTCAACAAGGTCAAACAAAGTTTGACAAAAAATTTCAGCATTTTTAAAAGTCAGAAACTATTTTTAATCAATTAAAAAAATGAATAAAAATAACCTAATTGAACTAAAATCTCAAATAAATCTCAAATCAATTAATAAATTGATGAGAATATTTTTCATAGATCCATCATCATTCAAATAGGTTAGGAAAATATTTTTGTATTTTTTGGGTATTAAAAACTAATTAAAATGAATTAAAAATTACCAGAAAAGAGAAAATTCACAAAAAATATCAAATGATAAAATAAAAAATATTAAAAATCATTTTTAGAAACTAGAATTTAAATGGAGAAAAATGCAATTGGTCCCATATTTTTTGAAATTAGAATGAAGAAGTTATGAATTTTTGAAAATAAATGGAATAAAAGAAATTAAAACAGAAATTAGAAAATCAGAAAAAACCACAGGCGTCTGATCAAGCCTCATTAATTGACGTGACTGATCAGACGGATGTGAGATGCGCGCTCATGGTGAGTCCAAGTCAAACGCGTCACATCTGACATTAAAGCAAGTAATCCAAACGCATGGCTGAGATTAAAATGGGGGAGATGCATCAAATGGTCCATATTAAATCTGGCATGGTGGACGGTGGTCAGCGCCACCGTCTTCTCCGACGAGCACTCAAGCTCGGGCCAGAGTTGCAGGTCCTCCAAACTCAACTAAAACTCACGATCCAGGTACCAAATTAAAGCTGGGGTGATGTACATCACCCCTGTGCCATCTATTTCTACTCTAGATCTCCATAGTGAGAGAAATCAGAGGTTGAAACTTGATGGTGTTCATCATGAACTTGCTTGATTTTGAAAATTGAGCATACAATAATGATGCCTCTATAGAGAGGACTTCAGACAACACAATAGCCAAGCAAATAGATCAAGGAGTAGGGAGTTTCGAAGAAAAAACCAGTTGAAGCACACCTTTGGATTGTGAAGTTTTGAGCTACCTTCCTTGCTCCCTCTTGCCAAACAGAACTTCTATGGACTGAATGATGAAGGTTTAGGAACTTTAGATCTGAAAATTCAACCAAATGCAATTGAATTTCAGATCTGAATTTTTTTGAGAGAAATGAACTAGTTCCTTTAGGTATGGCTAGGGATTCAATTGTGCAGCATATCAGGCGCCTTCAGGTTAATTTATGATGGAGGTATGCACCTCTATTTATAGCTGGAATTGGCTAAGCAAGTGAGTTTCCTCGTGTGCATGGCAAGTGGATTTTCCTTGCATGGGCTTGCATGATCATGTGGAAGGCCCAAACTCAATTGCATTTGCATGATGATGACCAAACAACTTGAAATGGACGTGTAGTTGGCAATGCATAAGCTTGTGCATGGAATTCTAACATGTTATGCATAATTGGGCTTAAAACTTCATCTCTTCGAAAATGCCAATTAGAAAATCCAAACACAAGCATGTGGGTAATGGTTGGAAAGGTCTTGACATAAGGAACAAATTTTATGTTGAGCAAAAACTCATTTGAAGTGTGGAAATTTATGAAAATAGGCCATGAAGTTTATAGTGCAAAACATGCCTTTGAGAATTTTGTCAAATTGAACCAACTTCAAGCCCTTATGTTTTGATGATACAAGCCTCAAATGGAAAAACTTCCAACATCAAAGTTGTAGGTATTTTCAAGAAAATCAAAATGGACTTATATTTTGAACCATTTGGATTTTTGATGAAGAAGTTATGGGCACTTGAAGTTGGACTTTTTTGCCTTTCAATGCATTTGGTCCAACGTGACCTATAATGTCTTGCATTATCACATGTATTTCTTTTGAGATTTTGAAATTTTGTCCAACATAACATTTGAATTAGACATCTTAATATTTCCAATTCATTTGATCTAACCTCAAAATCATAAAAAATGAATGAGTTATGTTCTTGGGAAGTTGACCCAAAATTAGGGTTTCAGTCAAAATGACCTATAATGTCTTGGAATGGGAGATGACCTTCCAAGCTTTAAATAAATTTTTGATGAACATGAAAGTTGTTAATATTGTCCTTAATAACATTGTTTCTTTTAGGATCATCTCCATTTGACCAAACCATAAAAAGTTAGGTCTTAGTGCATTTCAAAATAGTCAGATGGATTGACTGATCAACTTCTCAAGTCCACAACTCATATCTTGATGAATTGATGATTGAGGACACTCAAATAAGTTCAAATATGCATTAAATGATGAATTAAATAACTTCCCTTGATTGTATTTGACCATGGGCTGAGGTTGCTTCATGAGCAAGGCATTGTGGATGATCAGCTGAATTAGGGTTTCCTTGAGAAACAAACCTCAAACCCTTTGACTTGATTTGATCAAAATGATGAATTGAGATACTAGGAAGGAATATTTGATGGATGAGAGATTTGGGAACCATTACCATGCTTGCTTTAATCTCCTCTTGGCCATATCTTTGCACAAAGGATCTCCTTAAAGCTCTTGACCTGGTGATTGCTCAAACTACAAACAAAAAATGTTAGTGACATACTTTTATGCTTTTGGTTAGTGAATAAAGATGAGAAAAGCAATAATATACAATTCAAGCATACTTGGTGATCTCAAACCACTCACAAGAGGTCCCACCCAAAGGCAAGGGGAACCAAGATGCTTATGATCCTTGAGGCTTTGCAAATGCAATGTTATGATGCCATGAGGGATCTTAGGGACAAAATTGGGATCTTACACGTTGTTGTTAGGGATCCTTAGGATGACTAGTCTCCTTTTCTCTTGTATTTTCATTTGGTTTCTGAAATTGTACTCAGTGTAATCCTTCCAATTATATATATAAAATAGTTTTTTTTATGGTCATATCAAATTGTTACAATTATTGTTAAATATACATGTATTTGCAAATAATATAGTAAGTTCCTTGAAAGTAAAAATAATAACCAAGCATTGCATTTCATGCATCATTCGCATAAGCAGGTTTATCTTTCACCAGATGTCTCATTGGTGTTTCTTTTGTGCTTCAGTCAAGCTGACTCATCGATACAATACCCGTGCCAATCACTCAGGGATTATGGAGCATCTTGAACAAGAGAACAGGGACCTGAAGGATGAGATTGCTCGTCTGACTACCATGATGGAGTCGGTCCTAGCTGCTCAGAGTCACTCTTCTCCAACTCCTGTAACTCCTCCTCCTCAAAGGACTGTCATTTCAGAGGTGGCTACCTCTACCGTTCCTACAACCGCTGCTCACTTCGCACCCAACATGCATGCTAGATTCCCATGGGGAATGCCTCTGAATCTTGTGCCTGAATGCTTTGCGCCTACTTTTGCTTCCATGCCGACATCTAGCCCGGTCATGTCTGTGCCCCCACCAGTTGTGCATACTCTACCCCGTGTAGAAGACACCATCTATCATTCTGAGCCGTCTGAGGGCCCTGATGTGTATGAAAAGATGGACGAGATGAAGGACCAATTCCTTGAGCTGTGTAAGGAATTGAAAACTTTGAGGGGTAAGGATCTGTTTGGAAAGAGTGTTGCAGAACTTTATTTAGTTCCAAATATGAAGATCTCGGTGAAGTTCAAAGTGCCTTACTTTGAAAAATACAAGGGGAATACCTGTCCACTCAGTCATATGGCGATGCACGCCAGAAAGATGTCTACTCAAACTGATAATGATCAACTGTTGATCAATTATTTTCAAGATAGCTTGATCGATGCCGCTCTGAGGTGGTACATGGGATTGGATAGTGCAAGCATCTGCACGTTCAATGATTTGGGCGAAGCATTCGTGAAGCAGTACAAGTATAATATTGATATGGCTCCAGATAGAGACCAGTTGAGATCATTGTCTCAGAAGGATAAGGAGACATTCAAGGAGTATATGCAAATATGGAGAGAGCTTTTCGCTCATATTACCCCTCCTTTGGAAGAAAAGGAGATGACCAAAAATTTTCTCAAGACCCTGAGCTCATTTTACTATGAGCGGATGATCGCCAGTGCCCCCAGTGATTTCACCGAGATGGTGAACATGGGGATGAGTCTCGAATAAGGTGTCCGAGAGGGACGGTTATCTAGAGAGGAAGTATCATCCAACAAGAGGTATGGTAATAATTTCAGTAAGAAGAAAGAGAGTGAAGCTAATGCAGTTTTAGTTGGGAGGCAAAGGAGGCCTCACGTAAGAAGAAATCGACCATCCCATCAACATCATCATCAAGTATCATCAATCATTCCAGTATTTTTAGCTAATCAGTCAACACCAATTCAATAACAACGTCAACAACAACAACCACATCAACGAACAAACACCTACAACAACATCAATACCAACAATCATCAACAACCAAATTTTGAGAGAAAGAAGGTCTCTTTTGAACTAATTCCGATGACGTACGCAGAGTTATATCTGTCTTTGGTTCTCAAGAACCTGTTGCAACCAAGAAATCCTCCTCAAATTCCTGAACCACTTCCATGGTGGTACAAAGCCGAACTCCATTGTGCTTTTCATCAAGGAGCTCCCGGTCACGACATTGAGAATTTCTACCCCCTCAAGTATGAAGTCCAGAAGTTGGTTAAGAGTGGAATGATGTCCTTTGAGGACCATGCGCCGAATGTCAAAGCTAACCCACTACCTGCCCATGAGAATTCATTTATTAATATTGTTGGAGAATAGCCATCCAAGGCGCAGCGGAATTTAAAAATTTCTCCATTTAGTGATCCTTACGAATGGGCATGATCAGTGATAGAATCGTTACCTCTTGTGGCGATTCAAAACCTTTGGGGCAGATCTCTGATAATGATCAAAACCTTTGATATAGATCCACGGGGCGATCACGAACGTTGAACGATGACAACGTCTCTACTCAGTCCACACGAACGGATTCCTTCAATCGCAGTGCTAGCTGTTATGAATGAAGGCTTTGAGTGAGAGAAAGAGAGATACGAAATTCCAACTCTTCAGTTGTGTTGTATTCCCATACAAAGCTTCTGCACAAGAGCTCTATTTATAGAACCACTTGTGTGGGCTTCAAGCCAAAAAGCCCACTTAAGTGCATTTTGGCCTATATCTCATAATATGCCAAAATCACTTAAGTATTTGGTACCTTACCATATTTCGTATTCTGCTTAAGTACACCGTACCTTACGATGTTCTTTAATTATTCTATCTCTCATCAATCCGTCCTTTGTGTGTGACCCTATAGGTTTTCGCGACGTTGGCAATTATGTCAAATCACGCATTTAACATAATAAACAGTGAGCGGTATCTAGCAACACATCACTGCTACCCAAGTCACGAAAATGTCATGTGATCTGACAAAACCTCCTGTGATAATAATTATGTGTATAATTACCCCTTTGCCCTTATGTCTATATTGAACACAAGGTATAGACCGTGTCACCCTTGTCCAGTTCAATATTGGGTCCATAGACATTTATCCTGTTACGTAGGATTGGCAAATTCCATCTAGGACACTCATGTCCCTCAGCATGCTTCGTGGAGTACCCATCAACTGTCTTTATGGTTATCCAGTTACGGACAACGTTGGATCAGCAATAAAGCACTCGACTCTACATCTAGGATCCATAGTGGTTTCAGGTCGAAGAGTGGTATACACTATTATCACCATGAGAATAACTTATGACACTTTGCATAACTTTCTATATAGTATTCTCATAGCGGGTCAATCCGGTATAAATATTACTCCTAATATTCATACCTATGTTTAAGACTTGATAACTCTTTATCCATGATCCATGAGATGTGATCATCAGTCTACAAACATAATAGTCTTAATGCTTTAATGTTATCCCACTTCACATTAAAGCTCGACTACGGATACTTTAAGAATAGTGCCCTTATGTTTAATGTGTTCTCATGATTAAGTCACACTTAATACATTAAACGGACTATCTATTCCAGGGACTTTATTAATCAACCATAATAAAGAAAATGCCTTTTATTATTAATAAATAATTCGATACAAGTACCAAAATTATTGGCCTCTAGGGCTTACACCAACAAATATGGTGGACGGTTGTCCTGGCGAGTTCAAGGTATTTGATGTACGCTTCATAAGAAGATCCTTGGTGACGATGCACACGGATATTTGCTTGGTTAGTGATTGTGAGCATGATCATGATGGTTGTGCTATTTGCAGTGTTAACCCCCGAGGTTGTATGGTTGTGAAGAGAGACATCCAAAGGTTGATGGATGAAGGCTTGATTCAGTTTGTTCAATCCCGTCATATAGATGACGATGTCAATGTTATAGTCCCGGTTTTCAAAACTCCTGAGAGAGTGGTTATTCAGTATGATAGCAGCAACAATAATAGTATCAGCAACAAATCAGTATCGTCGTTGGTTATACGGTTAGAGGGTCCAGTCCCGTATGCATCCGATAAGGTTGTCCGATATCAGTATAATGCTACTATGTTGGAGAATGGTCAAGAGGTTCCTTTTCCTACGACCAGTTCTGTTGTAAGCATAACTGATGTTACCAAGGTGACCCGCAGTGGTAGCAGGTTTGGGCCTGTGTTCCTAAAGAACGTGGAGGATTTGTCTGGCACTAAGAAAGTTGAAGTACCAGCAATAGAGTCTGTTAGCGCTCCAAGGTATCAGTCTGGTGAATCCAGCGGCTTGAAGCCTAGTGATGATGATGAGGTACTCAGCCTGATCAAGAAGAGTGAATTCAACATGGTGGAGCAGTTGCTCCAAACCCCCTAGAAGATCTCAGTATTGTCTCTGTTAATGAACTCAAAAGCGCATAGAGAAGCACTAAAAAGGTTCTTGAGTAAGCGTATGTAGAACATGATGTTATAGTGGATCAGTTCGATCATATTGTGGCTAACATCACGTCCTGCAATAATCTCAGTTTTTGTGATAAATAACTCCCCGAGGAGGGTAGAAATCATAATTTAGCTTTGCACATCTCGATGAATTATAAAGATGACACTCTGTCAAATGTTTTAGTAGACACCAGGTCCTCATTGAATGTACTTCCAAAGTCAACTTTGTCCAAATTGTCATATTAAGGAGCGCCTATGAGATATAGTGGCATGATCGTCAAAGCTTTTGACGGTTCGCGCAAGACTGTGATTGGCGAAGTGGACCTTCTAGTGAAGATAGGTCCGAGTGACTTCCAAATTAATTTTCAAGTAATGGATATCCACCCGGACTATAGCTGCTTATTGGGAAGGCCATGGATTCATGAGGCAGGAGCCGTTACTTCAACGTTGCATCAGAAGCTGAAGTTTGTCAAGAATGGGAAGCTTGTTATCATTGGCGAGGAGAAGGCGTTATTGGTTAGTCACCTGTCATTTTTCTCTTATGTAGAAGCTGAGGATGAGGTTGGAACCCCGTTCCAAGCCTTATCTATTACTGAGGGAAAGAGAGTTGGGGCACCCATGTCCTTATTCAAAGATGCATTGAAGGTTTTAGAAGATGGTTTGTCAGATCAGTGGGGGCGGATGATAGAGGTCTCCGACAACAAGAGCAGAGCCGGTTTGGATTTCCAACAAGGATCGCCAGTGGTTAGATCTGGAGATGTGCAACTCAGTGTCCGTAGCGAAGGGTTCATTCATAGTAATGAACAACACTTAGTTGTTGTGCTAGAGGATGATGAAGATGAAGACTGCACCAATTTTGTGACGCATGGAAAAGCTTGCGACAATTGGACTGCTGTTGATATTCTTGTTATTATGCATCGATCTAAGTAATTGCTTTTATTTGTTTTTGAAAATCCTTCTCCTATGCCTAAGGGAGAATCGAACATTGTTTGGGCATTTTCAAATTTGATCATGAATAAAATATAATTCTATTCATCCACATCTATGATGTTTTGTTTTTACTTTTTGCTTTATTCCGAAAATGGTAATCACAAAAAACATAAATAAACAATAAATTGTCCATCTGCATAATATTTGGTCACATATCACTTCTCTAAAATCAAAAATCAAACCATTATGCAAGTTGGTTTCTAACCCCATTGAATAGAATAATCCTTCTCCTTCTCCAAATTTTGAATTCCATGTGTTTGAGGCTGAGGAAGAAAGTGATGAAGAAGTAAGTGATGAATTATCTCGTCTTCTTGAGCATGAAGGAAAATCCATTCAGCCATTCGAAGAGTAGATTGAGTTAGTCAACTTGGGTTCCGAGGATGACGTGAAGGAAGTCAAGATTGGGTATCGACTGTGTCCAGATGTCAAGAAGGGGTTGGTTGATCTTCTCCGAGAGTATTCAGATGTGCTTGCTTGGTACTATTAAGACATGCCTGGTTTAGATTCTGAGATTGTGGAGCATAGATTTCCGTTGAAGCCAGAATGTCCGCCAGTCAAGCAGAAGTTGAGGAGAACTCATCCTGATATGGCAGTAAAGATAAAAGAAGAAGTGCAGAAGCAGATTGACGCCGGTTTCCTTATTACCGCTGAATATCCGCAATGGGTGGCCAATATTGTACCTGTTCCGAACAAGGATGGAAAAGTCTGTATGTGTGTTGATTATAGATATTTGAACAAAGCTAGTCTGAAATATGATTTCCCTCCGCCACACATTGATATGTTGGTAGACAATACAACTAAATTCAAAGTATTTTCGTTTATGGACAGATTTTCCGATTATAATCAGATCAAGATGGAACCTGAAGATATGGAGAAGACTATAAGACCCCAATTTTGACCCTAAGATCCCTCATGCAATTTCATCATAAGCATTAGCGTTGGGATCATACCTTGGCATCCTCCTTACCCCTCTTTCACTAGGTTTATTTTGGGAGAGATCACCAAGCACCATGTGATTATATCATACTTGTATATTATCATTTTTCTAACTAAAATACTAAAAATATGTCTTTGTATTTGCCTAACTCTTTTGTAGGTAAGGCATGATCTCCATTAATTTATCAAGCTCATATCTAGGGTTTGAGACCCTCATGACAAAGAGCACAACCATGAATTGATCCAATAATGGTTATGAGCATCATATATGAGTTCCATTGATCTCTACATGTTATTTTGATCAAGTTTTCTTCAAGAGTTTGAGGGTGATTTGCCTTGGAAACCCTAGTTTGACTGGGTATCTTGAGTAACTTCTCCAACGAGCTATCTCACCAATTGATCAAATTTATCAAGGGGAACTTCGAAATTCATCATCTTATGCATATATGACCTACCATGAGCCAAGAAAGTCCAAATAATTGAAGGTTAACAAGTTGGTTGATGGTGGTTGGCCAGATGAATTCATCTGATCAAAACTGGGTCTCCCTAGACCCTATCTCCTACAATTTTCACCATATGAAAATGATTACAAGATAAAAGTTACTCTAAATGACATTCCAAACAACTTTAATGTTGAGACCTAGAGCTAGTTTTTCTTGGAAAATCATTTTTTATGTTGAAACATTATAGGTCATTTTGTCTAAACCCTAATTTGAAAGTCAACTTCCCAAGGCCATAACTTGCTCAATTTTTATGATATGAAATATTTCCAAGTTTCATAATCAAATTCAATGTGTCTAATTAAACTTTGATGTTTTGAGTGAGAGCAAATTCAAATTTTATGAGCATGTGATATGAGGTTACGTTATAGGTCATTTTTTGACCTATACCATCGAACAAGTGATTTTTCCAAACTTCAAAAATGCATAACTCTATCATTCTAAATCTAAATGACATTAAATTGGTGACCATTTTGAAGGTCTTTGAAAGGGATACAACTTTGGTGAAGACACTTTTCTCATTTGAAGCTCACATAAAAAGTTAAGTAAGGTGGAATATTGAGATATATGGCTTGACACTTGGAAATTTTTTTGATATGTTGAAATTTCCAAACTTCCACCTCAAAATTCATCATGATACAAGCTCCAAATGAAAAGGTTTTGAACACGAAAGTTGTTCCTCTTGATCTAACCTTTCCAAAAAGTCCAATTTCATCCATTTTGGACAAGAATTGCTAGGGCTGCGCATGGCATGAACATTGCATCATCATTTGGCAAAGATCAAACTTCAAGCTTCCATATACATTTGCCTTGCATTCCAAGTTGATTTCAGACTTACTCACACTCAATTATGGACCTAAAGGAATGATCTCATGGGTATGTACATGCCCATGCACACAAGCATCACTCATTGCCAATTTTGGAAACTCATTTGGAAGATGCAAATATCACATGATCCAGCTATAAATAGAGTTCCATATGCTTAGAATTGAGGACCCATTCGCGCCAGATTTGATCCCAAACTCCTAACTCTTCCATTTGAGAGGATAATCCTGATAATTTTCATTAGAAATTGAGTTGGAATCTCACTGTTTTGAGATTCAAAACTCCAGGGATCCAAGACCTTTTGTGCATTCTAATCCACTTCTGCAAGCATACTGAGCAAGATCGAGCACGAGCCAAAGCAAGAACAAGTGAATCTAGACCTGCAATGAAGGTATTTTACAGAAAATTTCATCTCTTTGATTCTCTCTCAATTCCACTCAATTCTCTTGGATCTTTGGTTTCCTGAAGTCATACCAATGTAGGCAAGAAGATTGAGTTGCTTAGAAGTCAAATCGAAGCAACCCAGTTGACACACCTCAAAATTCAACTCCTCATATCTTTCTATATATGTGGAGTTAGTTAAAATTGAGGTCAGATTCGTGCTCTACGCCATTTTTTCTTTCAGATCATGTTCTCCTTTTTTATTTTGGTGATGGTTGAAGGTGGACCAGTCCGGTGAGGTCCACCAGAGAAGAAGACCCGAGCTACAACTCCGGCCGTGTGTTGGCACGTCTCCAACCATAGGATCCATTTAAAATGATCTAATCTGACGCGTCGGTTCTGATTACCATTCATGTGGCGCATTGACTCAAGTCCACGGTGGAAAGCGCGTTGAGGACTGTCGCAACCTGAAAAAGGAGATGCGAAAAAACAACCGGCGAGAAAGAAATGACAGAAGAGTCGCCACCGTGCATTATTTATCCCAAAGGAGGGAAAGTAAACGCTCAAAGTAAACCTGGAAAAAGGAAAGAAAAAGACAAGGTCTCGCAACCAAATCTTGGGTTCGGGAGCCGATTATGCGAAGGGAAGGTATTAGCACCCCTACGCATCCGTAGTACTCTACGGGATCCACTTTTGTCGTTCTTGTCTAAAGGGTGTAGGTTTATCTAATGTACTATTTGCTAAAAGAGGGGGTCAAAAGAAAATGACTCACATGGATATCGCATCCACTGCATACGTATCTCATATGGATATGAGAATCAGAGTCTTCGTAGCTCGGCTGCCTATGGGCTAAAGAGGAGTGTGCTCGCTAAGACATCACATCTTATGCCTACGTATCTCATCTGGAATGAGAATCAGAGCAAACCGTAGTTCGGCTAACTACGGGTTAAGGGTTGTGTTTTTTAGATGAACGACGTTACTACGCAATCTACCGGATGCTCGACCTTTGGAGACTTACTCGCCTGTAGTAGAAGGAGTTAACGTGTTCTTAGGAGAAGAAAAATAAATGAGTTTGTTTGGGTTTTAGGAATGCTCATGCAAAAAAGGAAGTCCTAGACGAATGAACAGTGCTACCTTAATTGACATGCAAACGAGAGACTATACGAAGCCTAGCAATCCTATGGGGAGACGATCACACCATACAAAACAAACATGCATAAAGTAAAATGCCACCAAGGGGGCTCAAACCTACATGGGTAGGGCTTTAGTCAAGAGGGGTCATATCAACCTCGACAAACAAGCCATGGAATAGGTAATCAAATAGGCTCTTAACCACTGACATTGAACGTCAGGGTGAGCAGATCAAAAGGGTAATGAGGATAAGACCTCATAGATCTTAACCCTGGACAGGGTGAGCTCATGACAAAAAGTGGGGATTCAGAATGGCGGAACCCTCTCCACTGACTGACCGGACAAAAGATCTTGGGCTTTTGTTCTGAAGCATCAGCATGTAGTGCGAGCATAAAGAACGACACACTGAATAACGGGGGATTGATTACTAATCCCTTTTATCCGTCAATTGCCTCTTCGTGGAGGTCTTTAGCACTAGTGCCTCCTTTTGGAGGTCTTTGGGCATAAAAGTAAACAAACAAAAGAAAACATTGCCTCCTATCGAGGTCTTCCAGCTAAGAAAGCGGTAAAATGCGGGAAAGATAAAGGATCAAGAGATCTACCACACGGATAAAAATCCGAAGTAATAACAACTAAAGAAGCAAGAAACCCAGAGATCTCTCGAGCTGGCACCATCAAAGAAAGCAAGTTAATACAGGTAATCGGAATAAATCTCCATATGGTATCCCACAAATAAAGGGGAATACCAAGCAAGCTATCTCTTCAAGGTTCATGTGATCCCTCACAAAAAAACTCAACAAACAGGTTAGAGAAACAAGATGGAGTGCAATCAAGAGTTGCACCAAACAGAGAATCACATGAATCATGCCATTAAAGTTCACAAAAAAACTCACAAAAAGCAACCAAGGGTGGGAGGCCTAAACCTCTTGTCAATCAAATGCATTAAAAGGGTATCAAAACTCAAAGTCAGGGGAAATGATCCACACATCAAGACATGACATACCTACTGATTGGAGAGATCGATTGCAATTGAATTGCACCGTTGGCTTTGCAGAACAATCTTAGGGTTTATATGAGATGGAATTGACTCTTTGCAGATGAGTTCCTTTCAGTCTCTGGAGGTTGCTCTGAACTCTGTTAGCTCTTCTCTCACTATCTTTTTCCCAGGTTTTTTTGGGAGATGGAAGTCTAGAATTTATAACCTGATTTTTGTGACTTTGTGGGCTCAAAAGAGAGAGGTCCAAGTCCAAGATTTTTCTGTTATATTTTATTTATTTATTTTCGTTTTTTTTTAATTTATTTTTTAATTTAATTTTTTTCTTTTTTTTTCTTTTTTTTTCTTTTTTTTTCTTTTTTTTTCAAAACGCGTGGGCTTCGCCTAGCGAGCATGACAGTTCAAGAAATTCCTCTGAGCGTAGGTGATTCAGGTGGCTTTTCTTGGGACTCGCTAGGCGACCCATTCTGCTCGCCTAGCGAGCATGACAGCTCATGAACAAACTTTTGCTCCTTCAAGATTAACGTTTTGACTGATGAATAGACCCCATTTGAACATGTTGGAAGTATCTCAAGCCATTCCCCTTGTGTTGACTGATCACCCAGATAGGACCCACAAAGTGTCTTGGATGATATTCAAGCTTCTTGGATCTAATTCCGATTGACATGATGAAATGCAATATGAAATGTTAAATGACCTAAAATAAATGCATGAATGAGGGGGGCAAATTTTGAGGTATTACAGCTGCCCCTATTCAATCAACTGGAGACCCGAAAAGAAGATAGTAGCGGCTTTCGCACTTTCGAGATATCAAGGGATTGAATACAATAAAAGCCCGAAAATTTGAACTGAAGTGAAGTGAAGTAACAATGCCTGTCAGAATTGGCAAAGAGGTGGTCTTGAAAGAAAAATCCGTCTGGTACGGTGAGAGTCAGTCTGAATATCGAAAAAGAATGTTAACATGGATACCAAAATAAATGGTAACACAGAAATAACCATGGCATGAATGCCGCTCATCAGTCTGAATACTGGAAATGACTTCGATCTGAACATCAAAAGATATGAGATTATTAATATCGGTCTGAAGACCAAGAGGCTGGCCTGAATGCCACAAGTTGCGTCGACCTGAATGTCGGAAACTTCTTCGATCTGAACATCGGAAAACTGGCCTGAATGCCACTTCGATCTGAATATCAGAAAATTGGCCTGAATGCCACTTCGATCTGAATATCGGAAAATTGGCCTGAATGCCACAAGTTGCATCGACCTGAACGTCGGAAACTTCTTCTATCTGAACATCGAAAAACTGGCCTGAACGCTACTTCGGTCTGAATACCAGAAACTTGCCTGAATGCCACTTCGGTCTGAATACCGGAAACTGGCCTGAATGCCACTTCGGTCTGAATACCGGAAAAACTTCATGCCTGTCAGCATCAGCAGAAATAGGGAAAGATAATAGAGGCGACGCATGGGTCAATGACACTTGCTGGGGATAATAAAGGTAAGTCATGAACAATCTTCAGTCTGAGTACTAGAAACAACTTCTGGCTTATCACTTGGGATACCGAGAATGTTTTATGCTTACATGCGTATGTTTGAATTTTTCAATGGCGTAATGCTCCATAAAAATGGAAATGCTACGCGATTTGGGAGGATGCAATGCAATATGATTCTACATGCAGAGATGCGAATTGCTGGGTAGAATGCCAAGCCGGGGCAAAGGAATCTGTTGGGGAAATGATCACCATCTTCTGGACCCTGGCAAGGCTGTTGGAGATGCACAGCGCAAAGAACTCTGTGGGGTAATGACCCGCCACACGGTGTTCTAGCAATGACGAAATACCGAGACTCTGATTGGGGAGAGAAAGGCACTGAAAACCTGCTATTGGGGAAAGTGATAGTGGTTCTGGCAACCATAATCTGTGAGAGAGACGACTTAGCAGGGGAAGAAAACACCGATACGGTACCGAGATTCTGCTTCAAGGAAAGAGACCATGGATCTGGCGTCGAGATCATCGATCTGGCATCGAACCCTGAGGAGCAGCCGCTTCTGCTGGGAAGATAAAGTCTGGCACTGTCAACTCCGCTGGGGATATATATTCTGGCACTGTCAACTCTATTGGGGAGTGTATATTCTGAAACAACCGCTTGGGGGAGGTACAACAGTGAGATCCTGCTAGGGATCGAAGAATCCAATGCTCTGATCAGCTCTGTAGGGATAAGATACCAACTTCGACTGTTGGGGGAAAACATTCGCGATCATCGACTGGGAACCTTAAGGAAATGCCCCGAGGGTACCTCTTCTGAATAGACGATCCAAAGCACTTAACATTTACAACAATTTTAAATGTTTATTAAGCATGTACCTGTAAAGCTCTTATGTTTCATGATGCAATGTTTATCAAAAATTCGGACGTCATTTTTGCAAACAAAACAGTAAAATGAAAATGAAAATAGAGATATACTGAATAACATGATTTTATGGATTGAATGGCCTCTGAATAGGCATTTACATCAGGAAGCAATCCTTGGAAAGAGGTAATCGCACAAAAGATAAAAACAGAAATTAATCTAATGGCAATGTGAAATGGATTTCTATTGGGTTCCAATTCTGCTATGACTCGCTCGTCTTCAAGATCCTCCAGATGATCAGCTTTCCAAAAAGAGTGATTGGACTATTTCATATCCTTCAAAAGTTTCTAGTCATTGACACGAGATGAGATTCAGAACTACTCAGAACGCAGTCATTCGTTTAATCCCTAACTTTTGCCTGGATCGCCCTTTTCGGGTTTTCAATCCACCGGGATACCCATTTTTGCCTAAGTTGCCTTTTCAGGTTTTCAACTTACCGGGTGTACGATCTTTTCATTTTTAATCCCTAATTTTTGCCCGAACCTTTTCATTTTCTTGGTTCATCGGGATGCCCATTTTTTGCCTGGACTATTCTTTTTACTGTCCAGCGGGTCTATTTTATGCGAAGTATTTTTTAACTGCGTCTGAGTTCACAGGGGAAGTGAAGTTTTCACCATCCATAGTTGCAAGCATTAAGGCCCCACCATCAAAAACCTTGGTGACAATATACGGTCCATCATAGTTAGGAGTCCACTTGCCCCTGTGATCTGTCTGAGGAGGAAGGATCCTTTTCAACACCAAATCTCCAACTTGGAAACATCGAGGACGCACTTTCTGATCAAAGGCTCTCTTCATCCGACTCTGATACAACTGCCCATGACAAATGGCTGCCATTCGCTTCTCTTCAATAAGACTCAACTCATTGAACCTTATCTGAATCCATTCAGCTTCGTCTAACTTGACATCCAACATGACTCTTAGAGAAGGAATCTCCACTTCAACAGGTAGGACTGCTTCCATACCATACACAAGGGAGTAAGGGGTTGCCCTGGTCGATGTATGTACTGAAGTACGGTACCCATGCAAGGCGAAGGGTAGCATCTCATGCCAATCTCTGTACCTAACGACCATCTTCTGCACAATCTTCTTTATGTTCTTATTTGCCGCCTCAACAACACTGTTCATCTTAGGGCGGTAAGGGGAAGAATAGTGATGCTGAATGTTGAAGTTCTGGCACAACTCCTTCATCATTTTGTTGTTTAGATTAGAACCATTATCAGTAATTATTCTTTCGGGAATCCCATAGCGACAAATGATTTCTTTCTTGATGAAATGGGCAACCACATGTCTGGTGACATTCGCGAACGATGCTGCTTCGACCCACTTGGTGAAATAGTCGATGGCAACAAGGATGAAGCGATGCCCATTGGAGGCGGTCGACTCAATCTTTCCAATCAAATCGATGCCCCACATAGCAAAAGGCCACGGCGAAGACATCACATTCAAAGGATTTGGCGGCACATGTACCTTATCAACATAAATCTGGCATTTATGACACTTCCGAGCATATTTGAAACAATCAGATTCCATGGTCATCCAGTAATATCCCGCTCTCAACAATTTCTTAGCCATTGCATGTCCGCCAACATGAGTACCGAAGGAGCCTTCATGAACTTCCTGCATTAACATGTCTGCTTCATGTCTATCCACGTATTTGAGCAAAACCATGTCGAAGTTCCTCTTATACAGCACATCGTCTTTGTTCAAGAAGAAATAGCCTGCCAATCTTCTCAAAGTCTTTCTATCATTGTTGGATGCCCCTGCAGGGTACTCTTGATTCTTTAGAAAGCACTTGATGTCGTGATACCAGGGTTTATCGTCAACTACCAGTTCAGCAGCGAACACATAGGCGGCCCTGTCGAGGCGCATCACATCGATCCTGGGAGCATGGTTCCACCGAATCACCTTGATCATGGAGGATAGAGTAGCAAGAGCATCTGCCATCTGATTCTCATCCCGAGGTATATGATACAACTTTACTGTTGTGAAGAAAGTCAATAGTCTTCTCGTGTAATCTCTGTAAGGGACCAGATTGGGCTGGAGGGTGTTCCAATCACCATTCACTTGATTGATCACTAGAGCTGAATCTCCGAAGATGTCCAGAGTCTTGATTCTCAAATCGATGGCTTGCTCAATACCCAAGATACAGGCTTCATACTCAGCTTCATTATTGGTGCACTCAAAAGTCAGACGAGCGGTGAAAGGCATGTGGGCACCTTTCGGAGTAGTAATGACAGAGCCAATTCCACTTCCTCTGGCATTGACAGCCCCATCAAACAACAAAGTCCACTTTTCGTCTGGATCAGGTCCCTCCTCAACAACTGGCTCTTCACAGTCTTTCATCTTGAGGAACATGATGTCTTCATTTGGAAAATCAAACTTCATCGACTCATAATCATCAACCGGCTGTTGAGCAAGATAGTCTGACAGAATACTCCCCTTGATGGCTTTCTGGGATGTATACTGGATATCGTACTCTGTCAGTACCATTTGCCAACGAGTAACCCTTCCGGTGAGAGCTGGCTTCTCGAATATATACTTGACTGGATCCATCTTGGAGATCAATAAGGTTGTGTGAGTCAGCGTGTATTGTCTCAATCGCTTAGCAGCCCATGCAAGTGCACAACATGTCTTTTCAAGCATCGAGTATCTCGACTCGCAATCTATGAATTTCTTACTCAGGTAGTAGATGGCATGCTCTTTCCTACCTGTCTCGTCGTGTTGACCGAGAACACAACCCATGGAATTGTCTAGCACTGTCAAGTACATAATTAGTGGTCTCCCTGGGACTGGAGGCATGAGGATAAGAGGATTCTGCAAATACTCTTTTATCTTCTCGAAAGCCCTTTGGCAGTCATCATTCCACCTGATAGCCTGATCTTTTCTCAGCAATTTGAATATTGGCTCGCACGTGGCTGTTAGGTGAGAGATGAACCTTGCAATGTAGTTCAACCTTCCTAAGAAACCACAGACTTGTTTCTCTGTTCTTGGCTCAGGCATTTCCTGTATCGCTTTCACTTTGTCCGGATCCACCTCAATCCCTTTTTCACTAACAATAAAACCTAGTAGTTTTCCAGATCTCACCCCAAAAGTACACTTGTTCGGATTAAGCCTCAGCTTGAATTTTCTCAAACTCTCAAACAATTTCTGCAAACTCACCAAATGTTCTTCTTCCGTCTGAGATTTGGCAATCATATCATCAACATAAACCTCGATTTCATGATGAATCATATCATGGAAAAGAGTCACCATCGCTCGTTGATATGTTGCTCCGGCATTTTTCAGACCAAACGGCATCACCTTGTAGCAGAAGGTGCCCCATGGGGTTATGAATGTTGTCTTCTCCATGTCTTCTGGTGCCATCTTAATTTGATTATAGCCAGAAAAGCCATCCATGAAGGAGAATACCGAGAACTGAGCTGTGTTATCCATCAAAACGTCGATGTGAGGTAATGGGAAATCATCTTTAGGACTAGCTCTGTTCAGATCCCGGTAGTCAACACACATCCGTACCTTTCCATCCTTCTTAGGTACTGGAACGATATTTGCAACCCATGGCGGATAATTTGTGACTGCTAGAAACCCTGCATCCAACTGTTTTTGCACTTCTTCCTTTATCTTGACAACCTTCTCTGGTCTTGTTCTTCTGAGCTTCTGCTTGATCGGAGGGTAATCCTCTTTGAGAGGCAAACGGTATACCACAATGTCTGTGTCAAGCCCTGGCATGTCCTGATAAGACCAAGCGAAGATGTCAACATATTCTTGCAGCAATTTAATCATCCCTTTCTTCACATTATCTTCCAAAGCAGCCCCTATCTTGATTTCTCTCTTGGCGTCCTCGGTGCCGAGATTAATCACTTCAACAGACTCTTGATGCGGTTGAATGACCCTTTCCTCCTGTTTTAATAACCTGGCAAGTTCTACAGGGAGTTCACAGTCTTCATCATCCTCTTCTTCAGCTTGAAAGATTGGATTTTCAAAGTCGAAGCGAGCCATAGCAGAACTGTTATCAATAGGATCCGGTGATGTGCATCTACATGAGTGATGGTATGTGCTTATGAGTGTGAAAAAAAAGATGTAAACTAAACAAAACATTGCCAAATGTTTTTTGATTTTTGAAAACTGCAAAAATAGAAAGACAGTGAGCAAAATATTTGAATGCAAAAAGACGTCCTTTATTCATGATAAAAAATGCAGGTATCCACATAGATGAGCCCTACAATGAGTCATTACGCCCTGGACGGAACGTAAGACTTGGATATGCATGAATAAACAAAGAAAATTACTCCTCCAGAAAAGTGACTTGGACAATCTCCTCAGAAGACCAATTGTTGATGACTTCACCCGGGATCCTCGGACGCACCCAGTTGTCGATGTCGCAATCACTATCTCCATCTTATTCGTTGATTCCTTCGGGTACCATATCAGTGAATGCCTGAGTCAGCTATCCTAGTGGAGCACCAAACAACTGAGAACACTATGGCGTTACCTGTTATGCAAGACATGCAGATGGATATGCAAATGCAATGACATGTTTATCAATTCCAAAAGGCATTCTACCCCCTTGATTCAAGTCTCACATTTGATAAACAGTGTAAGAAGAAAAACCCGACTAGAATCAAGAAAAAGATGTAAGCCCCTAGTGGATGTAAACATGTGTTAAATGATATGAATGCGAAATGACGTGATGCAATGCAGTGACATGCAAATCAGGATTGCTGCATCTGCTTGAACAACTGTCAGGTTGCACTATCTGAAGAGAAACCCACTTAGGAATGTAATACGAGATCAAAACTCTGCTCCAGAAAACCGGGTTGGTTGTATATCACGAGGCACAGGATCAGAACTTCAGCATGAATTCGGAACCGGGAACCATAGAACACAATCATCGACTTAGAACCCATACTTCAGAACCAACGGTCACCAACAAGAACCAAACAAAAGTCACCAACAAGACACGGTCACCAACAGAACGAGTCACCATCAGGGGTGTAATCTAGGCCAGGGTAAGGTCAAGAGAAATGCAGGATAAACAATCCTTTCAAGAATATCATCATATGCACACCAGGTGTATGCAACGATAATACCCCATCAGAATCTAAACTGCTCGTGATACCATGTTCCGCTAAGTGGCGCCATACCACCCGCTTCCCATGAATCACTATATTCCTAGGTGTCCTAAAGTTCACTCATAGCCTGTGTATTGGGTCTTTTACCTCTTGTGACTCCCACCCAACAGTGAAACAGATACACAGCCAGCACAGTATGCATGAGACGGTAAAGCGCACATAGGATGCAATGCAAGCAGATACGTATGCAAAGCAATAAATAAATAACACACAATAGGCAATAAACAAACAAACGCTAGGAAAGGCCCACTAGGGAAAATGTGTCCCCAACAGAGTCGCCAGCTGTCGCAACCTGAAAAAGGAGATGCAAAAAAACAACCGGCGAGAAAGAAATGACAGAAGAGTCGCCACCGTGCGTTATTTATCCCAAAGAAGGGAAAGGAAACGCTCAAAGTAAACCTGGAAAAAGGAAAGGAAAAGACAAGGTCTCGCAACCAAATCTTGGGTTCGGGAGCCGATTATGCGAAGGGAAGGTATTAGCACCCCTACGCATCCGTAGTACTCTACGGGATCCACTTTTGTCGTTCTTGTCTAAAGGGTGTAGGTTTATCTAATGTACTATTTGCTAAAAGAGGGGGTCAAAAGAAAATGACTCGCACGGATATCGCATCCACTGCATATGTATCTCATCTGGATATGAGAATCAGAGTCTTCGTAGCTCGGCTGCCTATGGGCTAAAGAGGAGTGTGCTCGCTAAGACATCGCGTCTTATGCCTACGTATCTCATCTGGAATGAGAATCAGAGCAAACCGTAGTTCGGCTAACTACGGGTTAAGGGTTGTGTTTTTTAGATGAACGACGTTACTACGCAATCTACCGGATGCTCGACCTTTGGAGACTTACTCGCCTGTAGTAGAAGGAGTTAACGTGTTCTTAGGAGAAGAAAAATCAATGAGTTTGTTTGGGGTTTAGGAATGCTCATGCAAAAAAGGAAGTCCTAGAAGAAGGAACAGTGCTACCTTAATTGACATGCAAACGAGAGACTATACGAAACCTAGCAATCCTATGGGGAAACGATCACACCATACAAAACAAACATGCATGAAGTGAAATGCCACCAAGGGGGCTCAAACCTACATGGGTAGGGCTTTAGTCAAGAGGGGTCATATCAACCTCGACAAACAAGCCATGGAATAGGTAATCAAATGGGCTCTTAACCACTGACATTGAACGTCAGGGTGAGCAGATCAAAAGGGTAATGAGGATAAGACCTCATAGCTCTTAACCCTGGACAGGGTGAGCTCATGACAAAAAGTGGGGATTCAGAAAGGTGGAACCCTCTCCACTGACTGACCGGACAAAAGATCTTGGGATTTTGTTCTGAAGCATCAGCATGTAGTGCGAGCATAAAGAACGACACACTGAATAACGGGGGATTGATTACTAATCCCTTTTATCCGTCAATTGCCTCTTCGTGGAGGTCTTTAGCAATGGTGCCTCCTTTTGGAGGTCTTTGGGCACAAAAGTAAACAAACAAAATAAAACATTGTCTCCTATCGAGGTCTTCCAACTAAGAAAGCGGTAAAATGCGGGAAAGATAAAGGATCAAGAAATCTACCACACGGATAAAAATCCGAAGTAATAACAACTAAAGAAGCAAGAAACCCAGAGATCTCTCGAGCTGGCACCATCAAAGAAAGCAAGTCAATACAGGTAATCGGAATAAATCTCCAAATGGTATCTGATCAGAAAAATAGCAAGTGTATTATTTTTACCGATGTAGTAATAAGGCGTTTTATTTCCAAGTATCGATCTCAGGGATTGCGTAGGAAATACTTATTCTAATTTGATTCTATCAGAACAAAAAGATAATGGTGTGGTTGTTTTGGAATTTATAATAGTAAACACAAAAAATAGTAGAAATAATTGATTAAGATAAAATATGCTAGGTTGAGTGGTTGATTTAACCAGTTATGAATTCAGCCAAGATTTCCTTAATACATATGAAACATTCAATCACCTAACCTCAGAATGTTCTTCCTTAAGTCCTTAAGGAAAAAACTATTAAACTACCAATTCTTACTCAAATGTCCATTCAATTAATCATTGGTTTTAATCATAAACAATATCAAGGTTTACGGTGATTTACAAAAGTTACTAGTCCTAGATGATGCATTCATAAACCCAATTGTGTGAAAACCCTAACAATCACAATCCTGTTATTGAAAGTCATAGATCAATTTGTATTTGTCCGATACAAAAGCATAATAACATCACACAATTGAATTGAAATAAGTAACATGGTAATAAAGAAATCATTTGTTCAAATTCATAACATACGATCAAATCAGGACCACCCCCCTAGCAAAAGGGGTTTAGCCTCTCATAGTGCTCAAAGAATTCATAATGTAAAGATTAGACATTACAAAGAATTAGGAGATTTTGATCTTCAATGGTTGATGCCCTTGAATCTCGCCGTCTTCAACTCCTTCGTAGTAGCTATCTTCTCCAATGAAATGTTTTCTTTCGTCCGTCAAAAAGTACCTTCTCCTTTCTATTCCAAGTCTTCTTATAGCTTCAGATGAATCTCTTCCAAGTAAAAGGTCCAAACTACCCTTAATGAGCAGAATAGGCTCACAAAGCAAAAGTTAGGGTTTCCAAGCCGCGCCCAACAACATGGGCCGTGTGTGTACACACGGGTGCCCGTGTTGCTCTTCATGATAATTATCTTCAAAACAAGCTACAGAGGCAACAACACGGGCCGTGTTCCTCCACACGGGTGCCCGTGTTAATGCACTGTTTTAAACAACACGGTCGTGTGTCACCACACGGGTGCCCGTGTTGATCTCTGTTTTTCTTCTCCCATTTTGCTCTGCCTGATCAACAACACGGGCAGTGTTGTTGCACACGGGTGCCCGTGTTGACCTGCTGTCTCTTCATATTTTTGCCTTTCTGAGTATCCAAAACTTCACCATTAATTCTTTTAAACCTGTGCAATGGCTTGTAACAATGACACTACCAAACGAAGCATAAAAGAGATCTTTTTGACATAAACTTGTAATCGAATGCAATGCGATACCAAACCAACAAAACATGATAAATGACTCCGAAGCAACTAAAAATAAACATAAATCTTTCCAAAGTGATGAAAATATGTCGGATTAACGGTGGGAATTCAATGGAAATGGTGACCGATCACAACCCCAAACTTGTCTCATTGCTTGTCCTCAAGTGATGTATTGAGTCCAAACAAAGGTCACCCCCGGATTCAATTTCCACAATGCAACCTAGTCTTTCACAATTTGTGTTCTTCCTTTCCAATCGAGTTTCAGGTCTCTCCGATTCAGGTAGTTTACCACATTTCCACATCAGAAACCTCTTCACCTGCAAGCTTTTCACACAGTCACAACATCTCTCAGGGTTATGTGTACACTCACAGCACAATATACAATACCAAACTCTTAAATTTGAATACATTCTAATGTCACTACCACAGCAGATTCCACACACTTTTCGAGGTCTTTTTGGGTTGTAATGGGGCTTGGGTACGGTGGGATAAACAAAAAAAATGGATAACAAAGGGTTTTGAACTTGGTAGTCATGTTGTGTGATTTTTATTTCTCTTTTTCTCGTGCATCACGTATACTCTAGGGGTTAATTTCACTCTTTTTCTACTCAAATTTTTCGAGCATTTTATATGTGCTAGAGTCTTAAGTCTCGACAAGTGCATTTTTCTCTTGTTTTTTTTTTTTTTCTTTTTTTTTTTCTTTTTAAGGAACATACATACTATTTCTCTTTTTGTATGATCTCTTATTATGCACTTGCCTTCTCTTTCAAGATTTCCACCCCAAACTTAGTTTTATTGCACATCTTGCAATTCACACAATCATACCGAGTTATGAAAAAAATGAATGATTAATAGTTAACATGGGGTTTATGATGAATAAATGCTTAATAGTTAACAGGGGGTTTATGATGAATAAAATGGCTAAGGCTCAACGGGGTTCATGAAGGGAAACATACAGATAGGGATGGTTAGAAAGGCCCTGGCTAAACAAACAACTTACCTCAGTGTGTGTTGTCATGCTGTGACGTGTCAACAAGACATGCGCAAAATCAGAGTGATAAAGTCATACCTGGCTGAACTCTCATGCTGATATTTAGTGTTTGGCTTTTTATGATCTCACCATGTTGGTTAGCTTGCAAGCTCTGAAGCCTCCTCGTGTTATGTGGTTCTTTTCTGACTTGGTTTTTCCATACCGCTCTCTTGGTCCGATGTCCCCAAATTGTGTCCGACTTCTTTTCTCAAGGTTGCATCAACTTTCGGGGTGCCTTATCAGCCTAAGTTTGAGGGGTGTCATTCATCCACTACCATTGATCCCCGGCTCTTCCAACCCTTTCTCATCACTCTGTACTGTAAGACCCCAATTTTTTCCCTAAGAGCCCTCATGGCATCATATCATATCATACCATTGCCTCAAGGATCTTTGTGCACCTTTGCTTCTCTCCTAGTGGGTGGGTTATCTTGTGAGTGTGGTTCTTGATCACCAAGCATGTATTGCATTTGTGTATCATTGTTTTTCATCTATCTATTAACCAAAAGTACAAAAATATTGTCATCTAACCATGCTACTTGCAGATGAAGCCAGCTAGGTCAAATCAGTCAAAACAGTCATTGAGCAATAGATGGTGGCCATTCTTGAAGAATTTGGGCACCATGATCATTCATCAAGAGTTCATATGAGTTGTGACATCATTTTGAACCAAGATCTCAAGTGGTAGGGGCTTGGAATTCATCAGAACATGGTTCAGTCAACCAAAACCCTAACAAAGTCAACTGTGGTCAACTGTGCATTTAATCAGTGATTTGATGGTGGGAATTGGTTTGAGAGGTCTCATTCATGTCCATATAAGCCTCATATAACATGTCAAACATCATCAGTGAAGAATTTGAGGTCAGACAACAAATTTCCAAAAATAGTAAGTTGACCTGTAATTGGAATTTGCCAAAAATGGAAAGTTCTTCTCCTCAAAATTACTTCATCATACAAGCTTCAAATGAATTTTTGTCCAACATGAAAGTTGAAGATCTTGTTCTCCCATTTCTAAAAAGTCCAAGAACACTCATTTCTCATGTGTGGTTGGCAAGTTATGATCAAATCTTTCTCAAGAATTTTTGAACTTCAAAGTGAGATAACTTTCAAACCATTTGGCCAAATTGAGTGAGGTTTTTTGCTACAAGTCACATTTGATATGCTCTATCCAAATCCTTCATCACATTTCACCAAAAATCTTCCAATCAAAATGGCCTTTTTCAAGTGCATTGAATTAAAAAGGGAGGGGTGAAAAATGAACTTTCAAATTAACCATTGTCCATGTATTCTACCATTTGCAAATGACCAAAAATCACATTTGGAGATTGATTAGGCCCATTTTCGCACTGTAGCACATGCACATGCAATTTGAGTTAATTTCACTAATTAACCAAAACATTTCCATTTGAGCTAAATGCAATTACCACTTCATTAACCAAACTTAAGCTTCATTAAACAGAGTATATATGGCTCATTTCTGATTGAAAAACCCTAGCCACTATTGACAAACCAGATCTGAAATTCATTTTCTCTCAAAAAATTCTCATTCTTCATTTGAGACTTTTTCTGAAAATCTTCAAAGAACTCGTGTTCTTGAGCTTTGTGCCATCACCTACCATCATTTTTGAACCTTTTGCAAGCATCAATCTCCAACTGTAAAGCCATTTCCGCTACTGTTCCATTGAACCCCTTCCATGGCAGTTGGATTTTTGAGCTGGAATTGAGACAACTGAGCTTTCAAGACTCCTTCATTCATCATCTGGAACATCAAGAAGCTACTGTTTCTACTTTACACGGCCAGAAAATCACTATTCCATCACTGTTCTTCAAACAAGGTAAAAATTCGAACCATGCTTTTGTCCAAATCATGCTATGCTTATTAAAGATCTCTCCATGCTGATTGCAATGAACTTTGAATCGTGAGAAATGGTTGTGTATTGAGAGAGAAACATGGATTTAAAGTTTGTTGGTCAAATGTTGTTCTTGCTTATTTCTTTCTTGTTAGCTCGAATTAATGAAAATCAAGGTTGGATTTGTGATGTACATTGTTGGATGATTGGAATGGTATATTTGTTTCCAAATTCTGGGAAAAAAGTTCATCACGATGATGAACACGATGAACAGTACACACGAACCCTAATTTGAAAACCCAGAAATCGCGTTTGGCTGTTTGGATTTTCATTTTTGCATGCAGTCACTGTTTTATTGCCATGCACCAGTAAGAACGTGACACGCCCTTAAGTGAAACGCGGCGTTTCACTTAAGGGACCGGATAATTACCAAAGTGCCACTGGCGGTTATTTATTTTAATTAAATCATTTCATTTTTCAATATTTATTTCATTTGGCATGGCAATCTTCAAAAATTCATAAGTTCTTCAATATTTGTCCAAATTTTATGGGATTTTTTGTGAAATGCTCCTCATGATCTCTAGTTTATTATGATGATTTTTCCAGATTTTTTTCATGTGTAGATTTTTAAATGTGCTAGGGTTTGTTCATGTGTGTCCATTTTGTATATGCCATGCCATTTTGCTTGTGAAATGATGATACTTAATCCAATGCCTCTGAAATGTTTTGTGCTTAAAATAGACATGTTCATGGTGATTTTGGTGTAGAGTTTGTGAATTTATCATTGCTGGTTGATGAGATATGATTTTTTGAATAGAGGTGTGACAATTTGTGTCACACCATTCATGTCCAACTTCATGATTTTAATTACCATGCTTATTGAACTCAAAATGGTCTGGATTTTTGCATGAACATACTTATGGATGTTGAGAATACATGTGAATTTTGCTGGAATTATTGATGGCATTTCCTATTTGATTGGAATTTTCTCCCATGTTTGACCAAATTGTTGACCCCTTGTGATACATGTTTGTATTTGGTTTGTGAAATTCTAATGCTTAATTGGATGGACTTGAAATTTGACATGTAAATTATAGACATCTTAAAGTTTGTCATGGCTTTGGTCCCATTCATTTATCATGTGTTGTCACTGTTTTATGATTTATTGAAGTTGGTGCATGTTTTGGTGCTTTGTTTGAGTTTGCTTGAACTTGCTTTGACTTTCTGATTTTCATTGACCTACTTCCCTTGATCCAAATGAGCTGAAATTTGGTATGCTTATCATGTTTTGGATGATGGTTGATCATGAATTATTTGAGAATTGTTTGAAATGTTTGTGACTGGATTTGAGTGGAGTCTTTCTATTGACTTCTTTGAGGTTCTATATGACATGCTTTGACCTAATTTGTTTGTGAAATGATAATGATGAATGATATGAACATGAAACCACTTGGGTTTGTTTCTTAATTGTTTGAACTTGATTTTGGATAGCTTTCACTTACTGTTTTGGATTTTTTATCTCCTTTTGACCCTAGGCTTGTCCTAGTGGTCTTGTTGCTCATGTTTAAGTTTGGTTTTTCAGGTTAAGAAGCAAATGCTTCAAGGAGATTAATGCAAGTTGCTTGAGTTTGATTGATTATCATGAACTAACTTGTTTGTTTTGTAGGATGCTTAGCTCATATGCTTTGAGCTTTGTGCATTGCACATTTGACTGATTGTGTTGATCCTTATCTTATATTGGTTTTGAATTTGAGTTGTATACTGATTTTATTTGATTGATTTCAGGTACCATTAGTTGCTCAGTTCTTTTAAGAACTTGCATTGCTTTGCTTGATAGCATTTGCATTGAGGTAGAATCCTTTTTCTTCATGTAGTCTGGAAGACCTGGCCTGTTACTTGGCCAGGCAACTGTCTGAAGTCCTCCTTAAGAGGCGATGTTTGTGCTTGTTTACTTTTGTCCCAAGCAGGAAAAGTCCTTTGAATAAGGCAATTGGTAGACAAAAGAGATATGTAGCCTATCTCCTACTATTCTGTGAGTCACTCACCTTGCTCACACTACTTGTGTTGATGCATAGTGAGTAAAAACCCAAGATCTATCGAGTCTAACTTGTGGAGAGAGTTCCTACTTTCTGAACTCCCACACCTTCTGATATTCAAAGCTCTCCCTGACCAGGGATAAGAGCATGAGGCACACCCCTCATATCCTTTCATCTGCTTCACCTTGGCTCTCAATGTCAAGGTTAAGAGCACCATTAACCCTATTCCAGTTGGCTTTAATGCTTAACCCTTTGTATGAGCCTCATTGTTTGGTTATAGAGTGTGCTGAATGACTTTGGTTGATTGATTACTTAGTTCATTTGTACATGTCATCTGTTATGCTTTGCGCATTAATCATCATCAATTGCTCATTAGTGCATGATCATTTCATTTGTCTTTGTGACATATCTTTGTTGTTTGCCCATTGAGGACAATTGTAAGACCATTCATTGGCCATTGTTCCTATGATATGGAAGTGAGTATAAGACCATTTCATTGGCCACTCATCTTCTCTTTGCTTGATGCATTTGTTTGTTTTATGTGAGGATGCAATTGTAAGTCCGTGTAATTTGGCATTTGTTTTCCTATGATCACATGTTGGAGGTTAGAGTAAGCCCAGATAGATTGGCATCTGACATCCAAGTGTTTGTTTTGTTTTTGTTGGAGATTGGTATAAGCCCAGATAGATTGGCATCCGGTATCCACTTTTCATTCATTTGTTGAGGAGATTGGTATAAGTCCATAGAGTGGCCGCTGATATCTAGTTCTGTTTTAGGAGATTGGTATAAGTCCAGTAATTGGCATCCGGTATCCGCTTTTGTTGACTTTCTTCCTTTGCTTTGCTTGTTTGTTATTGCTCATTGTCTATTCCAAAGGACACACTTGAGTCATTTTCTATATGATTTCAAGAGGTGAACCTTCTAGGAAGTTTTACACTCCATCTTCATCCATTCATCCATTTTGTCCTAAACCTTTTCACACATTGCTTTTAAAACTTGAGATAAATATTGTGCAAACATCTTCATGCTTTTAAATTAAAAACCTGGACCCCAAGTCCTTGACTTTTTCAAACTCCATTTCATAATACTTCTTTTGAATCAATCTTAATCATACTTTGACCCTCCTTTTGTGAATAATCATAATCCATTAACTTCACCCATTCAATTGTTTTGTGGCTTTGTCCATTCTTGTTAAGTTTTCATACATTAGCCATAGGTTTGATTTATCCTAGTTGGTTGATGTTAATCTCACCTATTTGTCCTTAGTTGATTGAATTGTAAGTCTTCCTTGCTTATTATAGGGTTAACCCCTCACTAGCAAGTTGAAGCTTTTCTCACATGGTGGACTTGTTGTTTTGTATAAGGTTGAGTTTTCTCCCGTGGATAACGTAAGACCTTAGGGCTTGTGTTTAAAATTGAATCCACTAACTTTTGGAAACCTTTTAGCCGAACTACGGCGTTTTGATCCTTACCTTTGATGGAAGGTACGTAGGCAACGGGTTCATCCGTTCGAACACAAAAACAATAAAAATTGTATATTCTTTTCTCATCATCCCAATCATGTTTGCACAATAAATATTTCAAAACAAATAACAATTTTATACAACAAGTGTGAAAAGGGCTCCCTAGGAGTACCTAGGACGTGATGGGTGCCTAACACCTTCCCATTGCGTAATTTACCCATTACCCAGACTCTCTGATCTTTTTATTAGTTTTCTACGCGTAAAACTTCTTAGGCTTTTGTTCGCTTTTTAGCCAGTCCTTTGGATAAATAAAAGTGCGGTGGCGACTCGATTCATTGTATGCTTTGCTTATGGTTTAATCAATAAATCATATAGCGACGAATACACCGCTACAGAAAAGTGGCGACTCTGCTGGGGAAAAGAGATCCTTGGTGGTATTGCCTACTTTTCACCCTTGTTGTGTGATATATTGTTATTTGTTATATGACATATTTTTGTACCATTTGGGATAACTGTATTGATTGTAATGTTTGAATTGCTTGATATACAATTGCTGTTTGCTTTGGTGATCTGTGAGATGAGTTCTATACCCGAACTCGAGTGCAGTCTAGGATAGGAGAATGGCATAGTCTTGTTGACTGGTGTGGAGTATTCCTTAGCCAGTTGACTTGCGAGCCCATTCACTTGGTGGAGGTCATGTTGGATTAATAATGTCACACAAGTTATTTGTGGTTAGACATTATTCTTTCAATCATGTGCCGCAGAAGCCAAGGACCGTAGTTTACCAAACCCATCTTGGCCTATTTTTTAGGACGTAGTGCGGAGGTCGTTCAGATGTAAGTTCTGATGCGATTGTTACGCGATACTACACTCATAAGAGTTTCTCTTGAGAATATTTTTGGAATACGAGTATTCGTTCCTCCGATAATATTTGAAAGATGGAACAATGATTATGGGAACCTCTGGTAGAACATGTCTGGCAGGTTTAAACCCTAGTACACTCCCTTTGGGTGGTTCTTAACCGAGACTCCATGCTCGTGACTCTCAACAAACCCGTGATTCGTGGTTGAGTCGTTCAGACGACCTTAATATCAATGGAACCTGGGTGTTGATCAGGTATAAAACCTAAATCCCCCAAAACGGATGGTTGATGTTAAGGATGATCGAGCCGGTTCATGTACCGTTAATATCAATGGAACTTGGGTGTCGATAAGGTGAAAACCTAAATCCACCAAAATGGATGATTGATATTAGGGATACAATGAGCTTTCCCATGACCTTTGTTTGGTGTGACTTGTTTGATCCTTGAGTGTGATTGTTGCATTCATGCATTCATGCATTCATCTGCACTTCATGTCATCAGAAAAAGAAAATTTTCAAGGAACTTAAAAGGGTTTATTTGCAAAATTTTCAGACATGGAAAGACCAAAAAGGCATACGAAGAAGTACAGCTTTAAACAGCCCGATGTAAAAGAGTTAAGGAATCTGACATCTTATGTATTAGATCCCTTGGGTTTCAAAGCTCGCTATGGGAAGCTTCTGCCTCTGCTGACTACTCAGGTCGACGAAGGGTTGATGAGTACTCTGGCTCAGTTTTATGATCCGCTGTATCATTGCTTCTCATTCCCGGATTTCCAGTTGCTGCCAACTTTGGAGGAGTATTCTCATCTCATTGGGATTCCGATTCTGGATCAAGTGCCGTTCAGTGGCCTAGAGAGCATTCCGACTGCTCGAGAGATTGCCAACTTGTTGCACATAGATGAAGATTTGATTAGGGCTAATCTAACTACCAAAGGCGGAATTCAGGGTTTTCCTTCCGAGTTCCTCATTGCTCAAGCTACCTTTTATGGGAAGGCCATGAGTGAGGATGCCTTTGAAGCTTTGTTTGTGCTGCTCATCTATGGATTAGTGTTATTTCCCAACTTCGACAAGTTCGTGGACATGAACGCCATTAGGATCTTCTCAGTTCTTAATCCCGTTCCGACTTTGTTGGGCGATGCCTATGTCTCTTTGCATCTGAGGAATGCAAAGGGTGGAGGAGTTATTGTCTGCTGTCTACCCCTGCTGTACAAGTGGTTTATTTCGCACTTGCCGCAGACAGTTGCTTTCAAGGAGAACAAGGGATGTCTACGGTGGTCTCAGAGACTTATGTCTCTCACTAATGATGATATCACTTGGTATGATCGCGTGTATGATACCGTCCAGATCATTGACTATTGTGGTGAATTCCCTAATGTGCCTCTTCTTGGCACATGTGGTGGGATCAGCTACAAACCTATTCTCGCACGACGTCAGCTTGGGTTCCCCCTAAAGGATAAACCTCATAACATTCTGTTAGAAGGCGTATTCTTTCAGGAGGGTAAAGATCCCCAAGGCCTGAAAGCCAGATTTGTCCGTGCTTGGCGCAGTATTCACAAGAAGAGTAGGAACGAGTTGGGTCCAAAGAACTGCATCGCTTTGGAGCCATACACCTCTTGGGTCAGACAGAGAGCTGCCGTGTACTTGATGCCATATGATCATTCGAGACCTACACCGTTGGATGTGGCGGGGCCTTCAACCCTCCCTACCCAACGTGTAGAGGAGTTGAGAGAGGAAGACCTTTCACGTGCTTGGATCCGTGAAAGAGAAGATATGCTTCAGCAGCTTAAGGAGAAGGACGCTATGATTGAGTTCCTCGAGCATCGAGTGATCGACGATCCGAACGACACTTGGACCTCTCTGCTTCCTCAGTCTTCCAAATTCTGGAAGAGAAGGTATGATCGACTTGCAAAGGAGAAAGCAGACATGGAAGCGGCCTATGAGAGAGAGATCAAGAAGCTGTGTACTTCTCGTCTTCCAGCATCCCGAGCTTCTAGGGATCCATAGGATGTTTATTTCCCTTTTCTCTTTGTAATGATAAAAAATGCTGTACTCCTTTGTCTCGACATATTGAATGAAATATTTTCCATGAGAAATTAAAATGTTTTAACTATTCAAAATATTGCAAATAATACCCTAAGGGTTCCTTGGAAAAAAAAACAAAGCATCCGCACAAGCATTTCATGCATCATTTTTGCATAAGCAGGTACCCTTTGTTTCTGGTCTTCTTGTCCTAACTCTGTGTTCTTCATTTATTTTGAAGACAAGCTGACTCACCGGTATTATACTCGAGTCAAATTTGCAAGAGTCATAGAGCAGCTAGAACAAGAGAACAGAGAACTGAAAGAAGAGGTCGCCAGACTTGGCACTTTGATGGAGCAACTCCTCGCTGCTCAAAATCAACCTGCTCAACCGCCTGCAACTCCTGTCCAGAGGACGGTCATTTCAGAGGTCTCCACTTCGACTGTGCCAGCCAGTGCTCATGTGCCCAATGCTATGCCAACCGGGTTCCCTTGGGGAATGCCTCCAGGTTTTATGCCTGATCGGCCTGCTCCAACTTTTGCTCACATGCCGGCATCTAGCCCGGTCCCTGTTCCCGCTCCTCCTGTCGTGCATACCATGCCAAGGGTAGACGACACCATCTATCACTCTGAGCCGTCTGAGGGCCCAGACGTTTATGAAAAGATGGACGCCATGAACGACCAATTCCTTGAGCTGAGAAAGGAGTTGAAGACCCTTCGAGGTAAAGATCTGTTCGGCAAGTCTGCTGCCGAGTTGTGCCTTGTTCCCGGTGTGAAGATACCGATTAAATTCAAAGTACCTGACTTTGAAAAGTATAAAGGGAACACCTGTCCACTCGCTCACCTGGTCATGTACGCCAGGAAGATGTCTACCCAGACTGATAATGATCAGCTTCTGATTCATTATTTCCAAGACAGTCTGTCTGGTGCCGCGCTCAGATGGTACATGAGCTTAGACAGTGCCAATATCAGATCCTTCAACGACCTTGGCGAAGCCTTCGTCAAGCAGTATAAATATAACGTCGATATGGCGCCTGACCGAGATCAACTCAGGTCCATGTCGCAGAAGGACAAGGAAACTTTCAAGGAGTACGCCCAAAGATGGCGAGAGCTGGCAGCTCAAATCACTCCACCGCTTGAGGAGAAAGAAATGACCAAGATCTTTTTGAAGACTCTTGGCTCATTCTATTATGAGCGGATGGTAGCAAGCGCTCCCTCTGATTTCACCGAGATGGTGAACATGGGGATGCGTCTTGAGGAAGGTGTCCGTGAAGGACGATTGGCGAAGGATGAGAGCTCTTCTTCTAAACGATATGGAGCGTTTAAGAGGAAGGATGGGGAAGCACATGTTGTGCAATCCCATCCCAAGCACAGAAGACCATCTGCTCAGAGGAAGCCTGCACGTTGTGCCGGTCATCAGCACCAGGTGGCTCATATAGCACCTGTCTTTAAAGACAATGCTCAGCAACATCAGCAATATCAACAGCCTCAGTATCAACAACAACAACGTCCACAGCAACAGGCTTACCAGCCTCGTGGCAGTACAACCAATCAAGCTAACTTGAGTTATGATAGGAAGAAGATCAGCTTCGATCCAATTCCTATGTCATATGCAGAGCTTTATCCTTCCTTGTTGGAAAGGAAATTGGTTTCTCCCAGGGATCCTCCTGTCATTCCTGCAAATCCACAATGGTGGTACAAACCAGATCAGCATTGTGTCTACCATTCCGGTGCTCCGGGTCACAACATCGAGAATTGCTACCCACTCAAGACTAAGGTTCAAGACCTTATGAGATGTGGAATCTTGAGTTTTGAAGATTCAGGCCCGAATGTCACCAAGAACCCATTGCCTGCGCATGGGAAATCAGTTAATATGGTTCAGGAATGCCTTGGGAAGTACAAGGTCAGATATGTAAGCCACATTAGGCAGTCGTTGGTTGAATTACATCGTTTGCTGTGTCAGTACAGCTACTTGGAGCATAACCACGACAAGTGCCGCGTCTGCTCGGTTAACCGCTTGGGTTGCGATCAAGTACGCCGAGAACTTCAAAAGTTGTTGGATGAGGGTACCATTGAGATTCTGCAGAATCGCAATGTTGATAAAGACGAGCCTGAAGTGAATGTGATTTCACCAGTGTTCAAGCTGCCCGAGCCTGTTGTTGTTCGTTACAATAGCAGCAAGCCGAAGGCTTCCCCTTCTTTGGTCATTAAACCTGCAGGCCATGTGCCTTACTCTTCAGACAGAGCCGTACCATTAAGATACAATCCTGTCGCTGTGCAAGATGGGGTAGAAGTGCCTTTGCCTTCAACTTCCGTGACCAACGTCGCTGATGTAAGTGGGTTGACCCGAAGTGGTCGTGTGTTTTCTGCGCCTCCTAAGGCTGTTGCTTCTGATACGGTTGAGCGTCCGGTTGGAACCGCTGTGAATATTCAGAATCAGGCACGTGATGTTGCCAAACCATCCTCCTTTGTACACAAAACTCCTACTTCTTCAGTTGGCCCGAGTGGCATTGTAGATGAAGAATCTGATGAGATGCTGAGGCTCATCAGAAAGAGTGAGTACAACGTTGTAGACCAGCTTCTACAAACGCCATCCAAGAGTTCCATTCTTTCTCTGCTGTTGAATTCAGAACCCCATAGGGAGGCTCTGCAGAAAGTCTTGGACCTGGCGTACGTTGATCACGACGTCACCATTGAGCAATTTGATAGTATTGTTGCAAACATTACCGCTTGCAACACTTTGAGCTTTTGTGACGTTGATCTCCCTGAGGAGGGAAGAGACCACAACATGGCTTTACATATCTCCATGAATTGCAAATCTGATGCAATGTCCAACGTGCTGGTGGACACTGGATCTTCTTTAAATGTATTGCCAAAGACCACACTCTCCAGATTGTCATATCAAGGTCCTCCTATGAGGCAGAGTGGGGTTGTTGTGAAAGCATTTGATGGGTCGCGTAAGACCGTGATTGGGGAAGTTGATCTCCCTATCAAAATTGGACCAAGTGATTTCCAGGTTACCTTCCAGGTAATGGATATCCACCCATCTTATAGCTGTCTCTTGGGCAGACCATGGATTCACGAGGCTGGCGCCGTGACATCCACCCTACACCAGAAGTTGAAATTTGTCAAAAACAAGAAATTGGTTGTAGTAGGGGGAGAAAAGGCTCTCCTGGTTAGCCATCTGTCTTCTTTCTCGTACATTGACGCTGAGGATGAAGTTGGAACGCCGTTCCAAGCTTTATCTATTGATGAACCAATCGAGAAGAAGTCTCCTTCATTCACTTCCTACCGAGATGCGAAGCTGGCCATTGAATGTGGTGCAGTTGCTGGATTAGGGAAGGTGATTGAACTTGAAGACAATAGATCCCAGGCTGGCATTGGCTACTGTTCTGGGGCATGTAATGAGCAAGGTTTGTTCACAAGTGGAGGATTCATCCATGCTGATCAACCTGAGGAGGAAGCTGCTGCTATCTTGGAAGAGGATGCAGAAGACGTTAAAATTCTGGTGTAGTCAGAATTCAGATGTTCTACTCCACGTCATGACATCTGATCTAACATTGTAACTAATACAGCAAGATAGTTATTAACCACTGTACTAATATGCACAAGTTCACAGATGTCACGACATCTCATTCTATGTCACCCTAGAATGTATGAACACCTGGTTCTGTGCATCAGGAAGAAGGACTCAACAGAAATCAAACCTAGCACTCACTTCTGTTGTTTTCTTCCACAGTTATCAGCATGATGTCTTACTGTTGTTTGAGGACATCATCTGTTACATTGTTCCAGTGTGTATATCTTTTACTTGTATTTCCTGAATTAAAGGTTGAACACGTCAATCTAATTTCCACTTATTAGATTGCTAACAACTAGGCTATTTGTTAGGTTCATTAATTGTAGGTTGGTAGTTGGTTTCCTGGTTTTTCTCTAAGCTATTGAATCCCTGAAGAATAGCCTGAGAAAAATACTTGACCAGAAAACCAATCATCCTACACTTTAGCACCTGCTGTTGGGAATGAATGTCACAACATTCAGTTTGACATCCAGAACATATGCTGAGTCTGTTATGTTCCTGGACACGTGCTGTGCTAAGTTTGCAATACTGTAAAAGACCAACTAGTCTCTACTTCAGTATCAGCCTTCAGTATCAACTGTCAGAACATCCAGTTTGACAGTTTCACTATGATCCTTCAGCCAAGTCTGTTATCCTTAAAGAGAACAGACTTAAATAAATACTGAACTAAAGTTAACTTACTTATCATTCAGTATGCACTGTCCCTGATGAATGTTACAGCTTTCTGATTGACATTCAAACAGAAGGCTATATGCCAGGTCAGTTATCATCTTGACAAGCTGACTGGAATACCTGCTGAGTTATGGCAGTAATAAACACATGCAGAAGGAAAACAAACACAGGAAATTGTTAACCCAGTTCAGTCCAACATGACCTACATCTGGGGGCTACCAAGCCAGGAAGAAGATCCACTATTAGCAGTATTAATTCAGAGTTAAACTCACCCGTTTACAACTCTTCACTTAATCCCTACCCAATGCAATCTATACCTAGGAACTCCTAGATAGAAACCTCCAGTTTCCATTCCTATCACTACAAGTACAATGTAATGTTAACACACCTTGAACTTGCTTCACAGCTTCATTCAAGAACAAAATCACTCTTGCCTACAGGCTTTGAGTTACAAAACTCTCAGCTTTTACCACTGAGAAACATATGGTAACCTTCCCACAGATTGGGAGGTTTACCTCACACACACCCCTAAATTTTCATTCTAGGAGGCTTACAAATACTAGGTTACAATCAGCTATTTATAACCGAATCACCCAACTGGATTTGGGCCTTCAGAAATCGCAGCAGACTTGTTCTTTGCTGTTACAACTTCAGCAGAAAAATTCTGCTACAAACAAGGTCTTCAATCCTAGAATCTCTCCATATATATCTCCATATTTTGAGCCTATATATCTTCTGATTGAGTCTTCAAGACCTCCACATGGGTGTTAGGATATTCACTAGATATCCTTGCTGATCCCAGAATATATACTGAATTAATTAATTCAGTTTTCTACACATGTGCGATGTTACAGACCTGATGTCGTGACATCGTACATGACATGTTGGTCCAGATGTTGAATTTCTTCAACCCAACATATTAAAACAACAGAGATGATTACATTATTTTTTTTCTAAAATTAATTCCAATCCTAAGGAATCAACAATCTCCCCCTTTGGCAAATTTTAGCTAAAACAAATAAACAATACACTGGACAAAACATCCCAATTTGGGAATGCTCTTCATCTCCGTCATTGGCTCCACCACCACAAACACCAAAGTTGGTGTACATGGGGAAGAAGAGGGACAAGACTCAGTTGTACCAGAACCCTTCCCCTCAACCGGAGAGCTTCCTGAAGAATATGTAATACTGAGTACATAGTCAATGTAACTCAGATCACAAGGCACAACTGTCTTCTTAACTCAGATCACAAGACACAAGTGGTAAACCCAGTTGGTGGATTTTGTGCCTGATGCCAACTTCTATTTGCTGCCACATCCACAGTTGGCTTGCTTCTGGTACATTCTCAACCCCAGAACTATATTTCTCTCCCCCTTTTTAGCTAAACATTTGTAAAGGTACCCTTCACAAAACCAGATCCAGGCGCAGCTTGCCCAAACCTTAACATACCCCATGATTCTGAGAATGGAGTGTTTTTCTTGTGAGAGGAAGAGGGCTATTGCATCCTTTAAATAGTCCATCCCGTGCTTAGGAATTTCCGATAGAAATAAATGCTTGGTCAAGATGCATTTATTTTTGCTGAGAAACAGTCAGAGAATCACCAACAAAATCTCAGATTATCTTTGAATACCTTTTATAGCTCTTGACTGTTTCTTTTTCCAAAACAGCCGTTCCAGTGCATGGAGACTATTCCATATATGCAGTCAGACATGTTGCACGCGATGTCTTAACATTTCACGCGGCTTTTTCCTGCATTCTGCTAGTATTCACCATTTTCCAAGGTTCCTGTCATACCTCCAGTAGATACTTGACATCTGGCACTGATACAGTCAAATTCCCACACTTCAGCAGATGGTTACTCCCCCTGTACCACACAGCTGTGGCCATCTGGCTTATTCTGATTTACCAGAATTTGACACATCACCTTCATAATTCCTACTGACTTTAAGTTTTAGAAGGAATTAGCAGCATTGTCCAGGGCAATGTCATGACATTCGGTCAGACATTCTTCAGCTCACTCAGCCTTGACACAGCATCCTGATAGCTGACAAGGTGCCATACCTGGTTATCTGAGTACACATAGACCACAAGCTTGATGATTACTTGCAGCTTCAAGGCCAGAACTCCCCCTGTCATGGACACCCCACTCTCCTCTTGAAGATTGGAGATCACACATGGGCATATCCAATATCCCAAAGTTGGACCTTCACATGCTTCCTGATTCATAGAGAATCCAGACCACTTGATGAATGGAAAACACAAGACGCATCTTCATGTCTTCAAGAGCACACCCTCTGTTCAACCCTCTTAGCTGAACACATTCACACTCTGTGTCAATCTCTCTTCTAACCAGAATAGAAGACCACTTCACTGGATGTTCTAACATCAGCTGGGACATCCTTTACAACAAGACAAGGCACACCATCTGATAGTCTTCAGATATCACTGAGTCATCGGGTTGATCAAGAAGAACCCAACCATTTATTGGGAAATATACATTTTCATCCCATTACACGAGATAATCTTCCATAGATAGCTCAGAACTCCTACCACAAGCTCCAAGGGATGAATAGAAAACACCTCCTTTAGTCTTCAACTTACTACTTTTCTACTCAAGAGTAATTTGTCTCAGACTTTCCTCAAGCATAATCAGCTGCCATATGTTGATTATCTTGATTCTTCAAACTCACTTCTGAGGTAGACCAATTGCCACTGGTTGATTACCTCCTTCATGAATCCTCATATGAAAAGGTCAAATGCTGCTTTTTGACCTCCCCAAGTTTATCAGACTTCTCCCAAAGATATTCTGACCTTCCAAGTGAGACTAGAACTTCAAGCTTTTTGAAGTATCCAATCTACAACCCTGTAGACCTTTCTATCTCAAGTTGATGTGCCACCTCACCAACTAAGAATCTGATGTTGAACCAAATGTCACAACATTGTGTTTTGACATCTAGCTGTTGAATTGAGCTCCTTCTTCTGCCACTTGAAGGAACTTCCTCCCTTCACAGAACTGAGTTCAATGTTCTCATAGACTTGATTGTGGAACCAAGTTTGAGTAAACAACCTCCATCCTGCAGGTTTGCAGTTAAGTCATCCAAGCTCACACCTTGATGAATCCCTGCTTCTTCTCCAAAGACATCAGACACTCTGATGTATGAGTCTTCAGAAGGACCAGTTAGAAACCAACCCTTCAGCTCTACCAAGGATTCCATATCCTAAGGCAAGGCTGTTTCCATGATGTCAAGACTGCTGCCACTAGTTCTTGACTCCACAGTGTGCATAAGCTAATGCACTTCCTTACCTAGATCAGAGATAAACTGATCCAAGCAACCACCATCAAGACTATGATGTCTTCTTCTTCTTGTACATACCAAGGCTGAGTCATGTTTCTTGCCAGGAAACCTTTTCAGAGATCATATGCTTTTGCTGCCACCAAAGATATAGATCATAAGCCAATGTACTATCCTTCCTGTGATTCTGCACAGGGTCTTGAAGAAGTGATGTTCCAACATCTTTAAGAACATCCGTTATCTTGAGCTCCAAGGATAATCAATTAAACACTTGTACTTGACACAAGTAGACATTGATCTTAAATCCTTTCCCAATTTTCCTTTCAAATACTTCCACCATAAGAATACTTTGAAAGTACTCTTCTTGTGTCAACATCTTCTGCTTGCAAGCACCTAGACAATTTTGAAAGTCTTCCCAGATTAAATTCACCCTTAGGAATGAGAGAGATGAATTCTTCCTTGCAAATTGTGTCACACAACTCCCAGAACCCATGTGACACAGGTCAACAGCCAACCAGATCCTAGGCTGACCAAATGTGAGGAGGTTAACCAAAACTCCCCCTCAAATTAACAATCATGGAAACTTCACACTAATATCCATGCATTGTACATACATACTCCATCCCTACCAGTGGTAACTAACTCTATGAGTTATACCTACGCATACTCCTACCACACCAATCAGACTTTAGCTGACCATAAGTACTCGAGGAACACCAGTCAATAGCAGATATGCATTGCCAGAGCATACTTCATCAACCAACCTATGAATCTTCATATTCTCACTCCTTGAAAGAACTGCCACTTCTGATCGTGGTGCTTGAATAACAAGATTCATGGTCCCAATCCTCTGAGTTGAAGCAGCAGTCAGGTTACCCCGTTGTTGACTGCTAACATCCAGAGGACTTGTCTTCTAACACTCCATAGAACTCCAGAGAACAGCCATCCATCCCTGATCAATCTACAGGAGTAGGACAAGCAGCAGGAGATTGCTCAATGTCACATCTCACCCAGCTCCACTTCTAGAGACCAGACCTCTACATGTGACCTTCTTGAGCATACACACAGTTGACCCTACCCTTGTCAACTTAGCTCACACAGGTGTCTCCTCTTCCCGGTCAGGAGTAGGTTCCAAACAAGAGTATCCCTTTGTTTGACACCTAAAAACATCTGTTCTTCAACCAGCAGCTGCATACTTGTTGAACAACATGTTCTAACATCACATAGAACATTGGTTCCACCTCCTTGGAACACACCCTCCTTGAAAGACTTCAAGGTCTTCATATACACTACCCAAGAGTGTAAAAGAATCAGTGATCAGGTGATTCTTACCATCCTGACGTGAGTACATCATGATGAGTGGACTTGAGGGGACTCAAGTAGCTTTGACATCTTCAGAGGTTCTGATGAAATCTTGAACACAGCAGCCTTTCATCCACATGAGTGGAAACTACATCAGAGTTTGAGTTTTGCCAGGTATTATGCAGCGGAAATCATAATACAACTCAACCTAAGAACACACTTTTCACCAGATCAGCCTCAAAGACCATACCAAGTTTGAATGGGATTCAATACTGGCACAGCTGTCCCACACACAGGCCAATTGCCAACCTCCAGATACAGGTACACATTATTCCTGTCATGAACAGTCCATCCACCTACTTCAAGGGACCATTCAGGGAAATTACAGAACCTTCCACTGGTTCCAACATAACTTCTTGCAAGATACCAGAAAGTATCACCCATGGATCTCATCCAGAAGTAGAACAGGATGCCTGCTCTGATACCAATTGAAATTCTGGTGTAGTCAAAATTCAGATGTTCTACTCCACGTCATGACATCTGATCTAACATTGTAACTAATACAGCAAGATAGTTATTAACCACTGTACTAATATGCACAAGTTCATAGATGTCACGACATCTCATTCTATGTCACCCTAGAATGTATGAACACCTGGTTCTGTGCATCAGGAAGAAGGACTCAACAGAAATCAAACCTAGCACTCACTTCTGTTGTTTTCTTCCACAGTTATCAGCATGATGTCTTACTGTTGTTTGAGGACATCATCTGTTACATTGTTCCAGTGTGTATATCTTTTACTTGTATTTCCTGAATTAAAGGTTGAACACGTCAATCTAATTTCCACTTATTAGATTGCTAACAACTAGGCTATTTGTTAGGTTCATTAATTGTAGGTTGGTAGTTGGTTTCCTGGTTTTTCTCTAAGCTATTGAATCCCTGAAGAATAGCCTGAGAAAAATACTTGACCAGAAAACCAATCATCCTACACTTTAGCACCTGCTGTTGGGAATGAATGTCACAACATTCAGTTTGACATCCAGAACATATGCTGAGTCTGTTATGTTCATGGACACGTGCTGTGCTAAGTTTGCAATACTGTAAAAGACCAACTAGTCTCTACTTCAGTATCAGCCTTCAGTATCAACTGTCAGAACATCCAGTTTGACAGTTTCACTATGATCCTTCAGCCAGGTCTGTTATCCTTAAAGAGAACAGACTTAAATAAATACTGAACTAAAGTTAACTTACTTATCATTCAGTATGCACTGTCCCTGATGAATGTTACAGCTTTCTGATTGACATTCAAACAGAAGGCTATATGCCAGGTCAGTTATCATCTTGACAAGCTGACTGGAATACCTGCTGAGTTATGGCAGTAATAAACACATGCAGAAGGAAAACAAACACAGGAAATTGTTAACCCAGTTCAGTCCAACATGACCTACATCTGGGGGCTACCAAGCCAGGAAGAAGATCCACTATTAGCAGTATTAATTCAGAGTTAAACTCACCCGTTTACAACTCTTCACTTAATCCCTACCCAATGCAATCTATACCTAGGAACTACTAGATAGAAACCTCCAGTTTCCATTCCTATCACTACAAGTACAATGTAATGTTAACACACCTTGAACTTGCTTCACAGCTTCATTCAAGAACAAAATCACTCTTGCCTACAGGCTTTGAGTTACAAAACTCTCAGCTTTTACCACTGAGAAACATATGGTAACCTTCCCACAGATTGGGAGGTTTACCTCACACACACCCCTAAATTTTCATTCTAGGAGGCTTACAAATACTAGGTTACAATCAGCTATTTATAACCTAATCACCCAACTGGATTTGGGCCTTCAGAAATCGCAGCAGACTTGTTCTTTGCTGTTACAACTTCAGCAGAAAAATTCTGCTACAAACAAGGTCTTCAATCCTAGAATCTCTCCATATATATCTCCATATTTTGAGCCTATATATCTTCTGATCGAGTCTTCAAGACCTCCACATGGGTGTTAGGATATTCACCAGATATCCTTGCTGATCCGAGAATATATACTGAATTAATTAATTCAGTTTTCTACACATGTGCGATGTCACAAACCTGATGTCGTGACATCGTACATGACATGTTGGTCCAGATGTTGAATTTCTTCAACCCAACATATTAAAACAACAGAGATGATTACATTATTTGTTTTCTAAAATTAATGCCAATCCTAAGGAATCAACAGACGTGAACAACTTCGTTATTCCTGGTGGTGTCTGCCACAATTGGGTCGCTGTAGATGTTCCTACGGTCATCCATAGATCAGAGTAATTGTTCACTTTGTTTAAAACCCTTCTCCCATGCCAAAAGGAGAAGTGATGACATTGTTGGCAAAGCATATATACAATGATGTTTTCATTCAGTTAATGCATTGTTAAACATTTGTTTTTCCTTTGTTTTCACTTTTTGCTTTTACATGAAATCAGTGATCACAAAAAAAAAACCATAAAAAACAAGAATAAAAGCAATCTTTTTCATCTGCATAATGGTTTGCTTGTTTAAATTCTAAAAGTTTTTCATTAACCAAAATCATTATGCAGGTTGATCCTAAAACCCATTGAACATAATGATCCAACGCCATCTCCCAATTTTGAATTCCCTGTATTTGAGGCAGAGGAAGATGACGTTGAAGGGATTCCTGATGAGATCACCCGTCTCCTTGAGCATGAAGAGAAGATCATTCAGCCGCATCTCGAAGACTTGGAAACAGTCAACTTGGGGTCTGAGGATTGTGTTCGTCTGGTGAAGATTGGGGCACTTCTTGAAGGGTCTGTCAAGGAAGATTTGATCAGTTTTCTACGAGAATATTCAGATATCTTTGCTTGGTCCTATGAAGACATGCCGGGTTTAGATACAGATATTGTGCAGCATTTCCTGCCTTTAAAGCCTGAGTGCGTGCCTGTGAAGCAGAAGCTCAGAAGAACTCATCCAGATATGGCAGTGAAGATCAAAGAGGAAGTTCAGAAGCAAATTGATACGGTGTTTCTGGTGACTTCTACATATCCTCAATGGGTGGCCAATATTGTGCCTGTTCCTAAGAAGGACGGAAAAGTCCGTATGTGCGTTGATTATAGAGATTTGAATAAGGCTAGCCCGAAAGACGATTTTCCTCTACCACACATTGATATGTTGGTAGACAATACAGCTAAATTCAAAGTCTTTTCGTTTATGGACGGATTTTCCGAATATAATCAAATCAAGATGGCACCAAAGGATATGGAGAAGACAACATTCATCACACCTTGGGGAACATTCTGTTATCGAGTGATGCCCTTCGGTTTGAAGAACGCCGGAGCCACGTATCAACGAGCTATGACTACCTTGTTTCATGATATGATGCACAAGGAGATAGAGGTCTATGTTGATGATATGATTGCTAAGTCCCGAACGGAAGTTGAACATGTTGAGCATTTGTTGAAGCTTTTTCAGCGTTTGAGGAAGTTTAAACTTCGCCTGAATCCGAACAAATGTACATTTGGAGTCCGTTCCGGCAAATTGTTGGGTTTTGTGGTAAGTGAAAGAGGTATTGAGGTTGATCCTGCAAAGGTCAAAGCAATACAAGAGATGCCTGCACCCAAAACTGAGAAGCAAGTCCGAGGTTTTCTTGGCCGCTTGAATTACATTTCCAGATTTATATCCCACATGACTGCCACATGTGCGCCGATATTCAAGCTTCTTCGGAAAGATCAGTCTCATGATTGGACCGAGGATTGCCAGAAAGCTTTCGACAGTATCAAAGAATATCTGTCTGAACCTCCGATCTTGTCTCCGCCTGTGGAAGGAAGACCTCTGATCATGTATTTGACAGTTCTTGAAGACTCGATGGGTTGTGTACTCGGTCAACAAGATGAATCAGGGAAGAAGGAATTTGCTATATACTACCTCAGTAAGAAGTTTACTGATTGTGAGTCTCGGTACTCTATGCTTGAGAAGACGTGCTGTGCTTTGGCTTGGGCTGCTAAGCGTTTGCGCCAGTACATGATAAATCATACAACTTGGTTGATATCCAGAATGGATCCGATTAAGTATATCTTCGAGAAGCCTGCCTTAACCGGGAGGATTTCCCGTTGGCAGATGTTGTTGTCTGAGTATGATATTGAGTATCGAGCTCAAAAGGCTATCAAAGGTAGTATCTTGGCTGACCATTTAGCGCACCAGCCGATCGAAGATCATCAGTCTGTTCAGTATGACTTCCCTGATGAGGAAATTCTGTATTTGAAGATGAAAGATTGCGATGAGCCTACCCTTGATGAAGGTCCAGAACCTGGTTCCAGATGGACGATGGTGTTTGATGGCGCTGTTAATCAGTATGGAAATGGAATTGAGGCAGTGATCATTACTCCTCAAGGTTCACACATTCCGTTTACAGCAAGGCTAACTTTCAAATGCACGAATAATATGGCGGAGTATGAAGCCTGTATTATGGGACTTGAAGAATGCATTGATTTGAGAATCAAGTATCTAGATGTGTATGGTTATTCGGCCCTGGTTGTTAATCAGATCAAGGGAGAATGGGAGACGAATCAACCAGGTCTCATCCCATACAGAGATTACGCAAGGAGGATTTCAACATTCTTCACAGAAGTTGAATTTTATCACATTCCTCGAGAGGATAATCAGATGGCAGATGCTCTTGCTACGCTTGCCTCCATGATTGTGGTCAGACGGTGGAATGATGTCCCCAATATTACTGTGATGCGCTTGGACAGACCAGCTCACATATTTGCAATTGAAGATGTGAAAGATGACAAGCCTTGGTATTTTGATATCAAGAATTTCCTCCAGAACCAGGTCTACCCGCCTGGGGCATCTGTGAAAGATAGGAAAACTTTGAGAAGGTTGTCAGGCAGTTTCTACCTCAGCGGTGAAGTGCTGTATAAGAGAAATTTCGATATGGTTTTGCTCAGATGCGTGGATAGACACGAAGCAAACCTGTTGATGACTGAGGTCCATGAGGGTTCATTTGGTACTCATTCCAATGGACATGCCATGGCTAAGAAGATGTTGAGAGCAGGCTACTATTGGTTGACAATGGAGTCTGACTGTTGCAAGTATGTGAAGAAATGTCACAAGTGTCAAATTTATGTGGATAAGATTCATATTCCTCCGACACTTCTGAATGTGATTTCGTCACCATGGCCTTTCTCTATGTGGGGAATCGACATGATCGGCATGATTGAGCCGAAAGCGTCCAACGGACACCGGTTTATCCTCGTAGCAATTGATTACTTCACTAAATGGGTTGAAGCCGCTTCGTATGCGAATGTGACTAGACAGGTGGTTGTGAAGTTTATCAAGAACCAGCTGATTTGCCGTTATGGTGTGCCAGAGAGGATCATTACCGATAATGGATCTAATCTGAATAATAAGATGATGGATGAGTTGTGCGCTGAATTCAAGATTGCACACCATAATTCCTCTCCCTACAGACCTAAGATGAATGGGGTTGTTGAAGCTGCTAATAAGAACATCAAGAAGATTATCCAGAAGATGACTGTCACGTACAAAGATTGGCATGAGATGCTGCCATTCGCTTTGCATGGATATCGTACGTCTGTACGCACTTCAACAGGGGCAACCCCTTTCTCTCTTGTTTACGGCATGGAAGCTGTTCTCCCAGTAGAGGTGGAGATCCCATCAATGAGAGTCTTGATGGAAGCCAAGTTGACTGATGCTGAATGGATCCAGAGTCGTTATGACCAATTGAATTTGATTGAAGAGAAGCGATTAACGGCCATGTGTCATGGTCAGTTATATCAGCAGAGAATGAAGAAAGCATTCGATAAGAAGGTCAAGCCGCGTGTGTTCCGAGAAGGTGACCTCGTGCTCAAGAAGGTCTTGTCTTTCGCGCCCGATTCCAGGGGCAAGTGGACTCCAAACTACGAGGGTCCATATGTTGTTAAGAGAGCCTTTTCAGGCGGAGCTTTGATGCTTACAACAATGGATGGGGAGGATTTCACTCGTCCTGTGAATTCAGATGCAGTCAAGAGATACTTTGCCTAGAAAAAAAAAGTATATGCAAATGAAAAACAGAATAGCTCGCTAAGTTGAAAACCCGAAAGGGCGGCTTAGGCAAAAATGAGCGTCTCGGTGGAAAACCTGCAAGGGTAATCCAGGCAAAAATTAGAGACTTGAAAAAAGGAATATTTGCATCCCGCTAGATTGAGTACCTCACCCTGGGGCAATCTAGGCAAAAATTAGGGATTTGGCAAGTAACTGCATCCTGACAAGACTTTCTGTTTCACCAGCTGTCTTTTCATCAGAGGATTCTCGACTCATCGTCAAACTGAAGCTTCGAATACATCGAGATTCAAATTGGTAGAGAAAGGATCATTATGTTCAATGTAGCCCTCTTCCAATATATATCACTGATTTCAAATTTGTACAGATCTATGGAGTCTTGCCATTTGCAGGCTACCATTCCATCAAATGAATTTGAGCTTTTATCCAATTATTTGCACTCTTATTTGTTTCAATTCAACAAATGTTTTGCATGTTTTAATTGATAAAATATCATTGTTTTTAAACAAATCAAATTTTTCAAAAAAATTGTTGTTTTAAACAAAGTGAACATTCACAAGGTTGAAAAGATACTTAAGAATATCCCAGTGCTCTCCCAAGGGTGGCATGATCTCCAACAGGTAAGACATTTGGTTCATATTCCTGGTTTGATTGTATCTTCTTTCTTCATATCTTGTGATGGGGTTGTTCCCCAGCATAGTTGCAAGCAGAGTGTTGTTGAAGACTCAGTTTTCTCCAGCAGCAGTTTTCCCCAGTAGAGTTGCTTATGCAGTTGGATTCTACTTGGATGATGTTGTTCTCCCAGTGGGTTGTTCCCCGGAGTTGTTTGAAGTTGCAAAGCTCTTTGTTTCTCAGTTGATGCTGAGATCCCCTGCGGATCTTCGAGATTTTCTCTTGTTCCCCAACAGATTCGTCTTGGTGGCTGTTTTGCCCGTTGTGACTTTCTGTACCAGGATTGGGTTGTTTGCTGATCCAGCACTCAGAGATTTGGTGTTTCCTGATATCTTTGATCCTCTGCTTCCCCAGTAGTACCCGCAGATCTATGCTTTATAGCATGTAGATCTCCGCAGATTGGCTTTCCAGTTGGTTCTCCCCTAGAAGTATAGTACCGGGCGTTTGATTCCTGGACCTATTTGTGTTAGATATGTCTGTTTTGTCAGCATTCAGCTAACATAAATCACGCATATTCATGCATATTCATAAACATTCAGATATTCATGTTGCATTTTTTTGCCATATATCTTTCGTTTGTCGTTTCCTGCTATGGATACAGATCCCCAATAGATCTCCCCTAGCAGATGTCGGGTGTTAAATCTCTCCATATAGAGTCAACCCCATAAGCAGAAAGTGTCTGTTGTCTTTCCTTCTGCAATTCCCCACTGAGATATATCCTCGTGGATGACGGTTTCTTCCGTTTCCTTCCCAACATATATATTGGGATGGATTTTCCTATTTGAGTTACATCCTCATTAGGACGTCTTTTGATTCAGTCTGTCTTTTCGGATTATTCCCGGATTGGCTATTTGTCAACTGCCTTGTGCTTCCCAGTGGGTTGTTCCCCAGCGGAGTTTTTCGGGCCTCTACCCTTATACCGGTAGTTGTAAGTCCTATTTTTCTTTGCCCTTTCAGCGGAATTGGTGGTTATATACCTTTTATTCCTCGGCAAGATTTTTGGTTTTCTACCCCTTATTCGGTAGATGTAAACCCTAATTCATGGTTATCCCCATCAGAGTATGGCTATTACCTCATATTCGGTAGTTGTAAGTCCTATCTTTTTTCCCCTAACAGGGTAACTTTTGTGGTTCGTCCTGATTATAAGTGGATTCCTGTTGTTGTGGTTTTATCCCTAACAGAGTTGGTGTCTCCCTGTGGTGATTTCTATCCCCAGTTGAGTTTGTGGTCTTCTACCCCGTATTCGGTAGTTGTAAATCCCAAGTGTTGATGTTTCTCCCCAGCGGAGTTTGTGCCTTGTGGTACAGATGGATAATTGCCGGATGCTTGCAATTTATCCCCAGCGGGTCTTCTTTCATTTACCCTTGAGTTGGTAATGTTGTTGTTCCCTTTGATTGGTCATCATTATATACCTAGTTTGGTATCCCGATACCTTTCTTTTCGGTTGATTTATCCTTTATTAACCCAGTAACCGGTTGTGGATAATCTTCCATGCGAGTATGTTATTCACGGTCTGCCGGTAATGAATAATATATCTCATGCACTCTTCAGTCGAAGCCTTTTGTGTTTCCCTGGTCGAGTAAGTTTCGTTATTTCCTTTTGCGGAATCGAATATTTGTTGAGTTGGATAATTGCCGGATGCTTGCAATTTATCTCTTTGAGTTGTCTTTCGTTTACCCGGATGCTTGGTATCGATTGTCTCTCTTTTTGGTTAGTCACCTATTATATACTTCGGTATCTCTGGTGTCTTTTCCTTTCGAGTATATTATTCACGGTCTGCCGGTAATGAATAATATGTCTCATGCGCTCTTTAGTTGGAATCCTTTGTTGATTTTCCCCAGCTGAGCAAGATTCGTATTCTTTGTAGAATCGAATATCCATCCTTTAACCAGTTTGTGTTTCGGATGATGAGTGTTTTGGCACATATACCAATTCACGTGTTCGGTAGATCACCTATTATATACCTTGGTATCTCTGGTGTTTCTTACCATGCGAGTTTATTATCTACGTTCTGACGGTAATAGATAATATATCTCATGCGAGTTTTCTTATCCACGGTCTGCCGGTAATGGATATTATATCTCATGCACTCTTTGGGTTTGTGCCCCCAGTTGAGTAAGGTTCGTTTTCCCGTTGTGGATTCGAATGTCCATCCTGTAAGTCGATTTGCTTTTTCAAGCCCTCCTTTCGGATGATGAGTGTTTTGGCATATATACCAATTCACGCTCTGGTCGGTCACCTATTATATACCTCGGTATCCCTGGTGTTCCTTTCCTTTCTACTCCCTATTATGACTTTGGTCCCTTGTGGAGTCAGATTTTCCTGAGTTTATGTACCTTTTCCAGGTCTTTCTCAGATGTTTGGTTGATTGATATCTCTCACCCTTATACCGGTCTTAGATATTTATTCTTCCTGAGTTTGTTGCCCTTATACCGGTAACACCTCATTGCTTGGTGCTTCCTCAGTGGAGTTTCCTTTTGCTTCTCCCCAAGAGTCAGCTTGTGTCTCTCCAATGGATGTTCTTCCTGTGGAATTTCCTTCTCCCCAGTGTGAGTCCTTCACCCCCCAGGGAGGTCTCCAGTTTGATTTCTGTTATTACCCTAATCAGAGTCGTGTCTTGTTCACGCTATGTCAGTTTTGTTTTTCCTCGACTTGAAGTCGTGTCCTGTTCACGCATTCTTTTTCTTTTACTATCCCCAATAAGAGTCTTGTTAGAGTCTCTGTTCCTGGTGAGTGTATTACTCCGACGGATCGTATTTTCTTCTGTGTGAATCATATTCCCCACAGAGTTTGTGTCTTTTGCACGCATACATTTGCATCATGAGGTCTCTTAGGGACCAAAATTTGTCTCATTACTGTTATTTAAGCCCATTCTACCGCGTCGAGATGAAGATTTCTAAACTTCACTTCTCCGGCTAGAATGACCTTAAATAGGGGCATCTGTAAGACCCCAATTTTGTCCCTAAGAGCCCTCATGGCATCATATCATATCATACCATTGCCTCAAGGATCTTTGTGCACCTTTGCTTCTCTCCTAGTGGGTGGGTTATCTTGTGAGTGTGGTTCTTGATCACCAAGCATGTATTGCATTTGTGTATCATTGTTTTTCATCTGTCTATTAACCAAAAGTACAAAAATATTGTCATCTAACCATGCTACTTGCAGATGAAGCCAGCTAGGTCAAATCAGTCAAAACAGTCATTGAGCAATAGATGGTGGCCATTCTTGAAGAATTTGGGCACCATGATCATTCATCAAGAGTTCATATGAGTTGTGACATCATTTTGAACCAAGATCTCAAGTGGTAGGGGCTTGGAATTCATCAGAACATGGTTCAGTCAACCAAAACCCTAACAAAGTCAACTGTGGTCAACTGTGCATTTAATCAGTGATTTGATGGTGGGAATTGGTTTGAGAGGTCTCATTCATGTCCATATAAGCCTCATATAACATGTCAAACATCATCAGTGAAGAATTTGAGGTCAGACAACAAATTTCCAAAAATAGTAAGTTGACCTGTAATTGGAATTTGCCAAAAATGGAAAGTTCTTCTCCTCAAAATTACTTCATCATACAAGCTTCAAATGAATTTTTGTCCAACATGAAAGTTGAAGATCTTGTTCTCCCATTTCTAAAAAGTCCAAGAACACTCATTTCTCATGTGTGGTTGGCAAGTTATGATCAAATCTTTCTCAAGAATTTTTGAACTTCAAAGTGAGATAACTTTCAAACCATTTGGCCAAATTGAGTGAGGTTTTTTGCTACAAGTCACATTTGATATGCTCTATCCAAATCCTTCATCACATTTCACCAAAAATCTTCCAATCAAAATGGCCTTTTTCAAGTGCATTGAATTAAAAAAGGGAGGGGTGAAAAATGAACTTTCAAATTAACCATTGTCCATGTATTCTACCATTTGCAAATGACCAAAAATCACATTTGGAGATTGATTAGGCCCATTTTCGCACTGTAGCACATGCACATGCAATTTGAGTTAATTTCACTAATTAACCAAAACATTTCCATTTGAGCTAAATGCAATTACCACTTCATTAACCAAACTTAAGCTTCATTAAACAGAGTATATATGGCTCATTTCTGATTGAAAAACCCTAGCCACTATTGACAAACCAGATCTGAAATTCATTTTCTCTCAAAAAATTCTCATTCTTCATTTGAGACTTTTTCTGAAAATCTTCAAAGAACTCGTGTTCTTGAGCTTTGTGCCATCACCTACCATCATTTTTGAACCTTTTGCAAGCATCAATCTCCAACTGTAAAGCCATTTCCGCTACTGTTCCATTGAACCCCTTCCATGGCAGTTGGATTTTTGAGCTGGAATTGAGACAACTGAGCTTTCAAGACTCCTTCATTCATCATCTGGAACATCAAGAAGCTACTGTTTCTACTTTACACGGCCAGAAAATCACTATTCCATCACTGTTCTTCAAACAAGGTAAAAATTCGAACCATGCTTTTGTCCAAATCATGCTATGCTTATTAAAGATCTCTCCATGCTGATTGCAATGAACTTTGAATCGTGAGAAATGGTTGTGTATTGAGAGAGAAACATGGATTTAAAGTTTGTTGGTCAAATGTTGTTCTTGCTTATTTCTTTCTTGTTAGCTCGAATTAATGAAAATCAAGGTTGGATTTGTGATGTACATTGTTGGATGATTGGAATGGTATATTTGTTTCCAAATTCTGGGAAAAAAGTTCATCACGATGATGAACACGATGAACAGTACACACGAACCCTAATTTGAAAACCCAGAAATCGCGTTTGGCTGTTTGGATTTTCATTTTTGCATGCAGTCACTGTTTTATTGCCATGCACCAGTAAGAACGTGACACGCCCTTAAGTGAAACGCGGCGTTTCACTTAAGGGACCGGATAATTACCAAAGTGCCACTGGCGGTTATTTATTTTAATTAAATCATTTCATTTTTCAATATTTATTTCATTTGGCATGGCAATCTTCAAAAATTCATAAGTTCTTCAATATTTGTCCAAATTTTATGGGATTTTTTGTGAAATGCTCCTCATGATCTCTAGTTTATTATGATGATTTTTCCAGATTTTTTGCACGTGTAGATTTTTAAATGTGCTAGGGTTTGTTCATGTGTGTCCATTTTGTATATGCCATGCCATTTTGCTTGTGAAATGATGATACTTAATCCAATGCCTCTGAACTTTTTTGTGCTTAAACTAGACATGTTCATGGTGATTTTGGTGTAGAGTTTGTGAATTTTTTCATTGCTGGTTGATGAGATATGATTTTTTGAATAGAGGTGTGACAATTGTGTCACACCATTCATGTCCAACTTCATGATTTTAATTACCATGCTTATTGAACTCAAAATGGTCTGGATTTTTGCATGAACATACTTATGGATGTTGAGAATGCATGTGAATTTTTCTGGAATTATTGATGGCATTTCCTATTTGATTGGAATTTTCTCCCCTGTTTGACCAAATTGTTGACCCCTTGTGATACATGTCTGTATTTGGTTTGTGAAATTCTAATGCTTAATTGGATGGACTTGAAATTTGACATGTGAATTATAGACATCTTAGAGTTTGTCATGGCTTTGGTCCCATTCATTTATCATGTGTTGTCACTGTTTTATGATTTATTGAAGTTGGTGCATGTTTTGGTGCTTTGTTTGAGTTTGCTTGAACTTGCTTTGACTTTCTGATTTTCATTGACCTACTTCCCTTGATCCAAATGATCTGAAATTTGGTATGCTTATCATGTTTTAGATGATGGTTGATCATGAATTATTTGAGAATTTTTTGAAATGTTTGTGACTGGATTTGAGTGGAGTCTTTCTGTTGACTTCTTTGAGGTTCTATATGACATGCTTTGACCTAATTTGTTTGTGAAATGATAATGATGAATGATATAAACATGAAACCACTTGGGTTTGTTTCTTAATTGTTTGAACTTGATTTTGGATAGCTTTCACTTGCTGTTTTGGATTTTTTATCTCCTTTTGACCCTAGGCTTGTCCTAGTGGTCTTATTGCTCATGTTTAAGTTTGGTTTTTCAAGTTAAGAAGCAAATGCTTCAAGGAGATTAATGCAAGTTGCTTGAGTTTGATTGATTATCATGAACTAACTTGTTTGTTTTGTAGGATGCTTAACTCATATGCTTTGAGCTTTGTGCATTGCACATTTGACTGATTGTGTTGATCCTTATCTTATATTGGTTTTGAATTTGAGTTGTATACTGATTTTATTTGATTGATTTCAGGTACCATTAGTTGCTCAGTTCTTTTAAGAACTTGCATTGCTTTGCTTGATAGCATTTGCATTGAGGTAGAATCCTTTTTCTTCATGTAGTCTGGAAGACCTGGCCTGTTACTTGGCCAGGCAACTGTCTGAAGTCCTCCTTAAGAGGCGATGTTTGTGCTTGTTTACTTTTGTCCCAAGCAGGAAAAGTCCTTTGAATAAGGCAATTGGTAGACAAAAGAGATATGTAGCCTATCTCCTACTATTCTGTGAGTCACTCACCTTGCTCACACTACTTGTGTTGATGCATAGTGAGTAAAAACCCAAGATCTATCGAGTCTAACTTGTGGAGAGAGTTCCTACTTTCTGAACTCCCACACCTTCTGATATTCAAAGCTCTCCCTGACCAGGGATAAGAGCATGAGGCACACCCCTCATATCCTTTCATCTGCTTCACCTTGGCTCTCAATGTCAAGGTTAAGAGCACCATTAACCCTATTCCAGTTGGCTTTAATGCCTAACCCTTTGTATGAGCCTCATTGTTTGGTTATAGAGTGTGCTGAATGACTTTGGTTGATTGATTACTTAGTTCATTTGTACATGTCTACTGTTATGCTTTGCGCATTAATCATCATCAATTGCTCATTAGTGCATGATCATTTCATTTGTCTTTATGACATATCTTTGTTGTTTGCCCATTGAGGACAATTGTAAGACCATTCATTGGCCATTGTTCCTATGATATGGAAGTGAGTATAAGACCATTTCATTGGCCACTCATCTTCTCTTTGCTTGATGCATTTGTTTGTTTTATGTGAGGATGCAATTGTAAGTCCGTGTAATTTGGCATTTGTTTTCCTATGATCACATGTTGGAGGTTAGAGTAAGCCCAGATAGATTGGCATCTGACATCCAAGTGTTTGTTTTGTTTTTGTTGGAGATTGGTATAAGCCCAGATAGATTGGCATCCGGTATCCACTTTTCATTCCTTTGTTGAGGAGATTGGTATAAGTCCATAGAGTGGCCGCTGATATCCAGTTCTGTTTTAGGAGATTGGTATAAGTCCAGTAATTGGCATCCGGTATCCGCTTTTGTTGACTTTCTTCCTTTGCTTTGCTTGTTTGTTATTGCTCATTGTCTATTCCAAAGGACACACTTGAGTCATTTTCTATATGATTTCAAGAGGTGAACCTTCTAGGAAGTTTTACACTCCATCTTCATCCATTCATCCATTTTGTCCTAAACCTTTTCACACATTGCTTTTAAAACTTGAGATAAATATTGTGCAAACATCTTCATGCTTTTAAATTAAAAACCTGGACCCCAAGTCCTTGACTTTTTCAAACTCCATTTCATAATACTTCTTTTGAATCAATCTTAATCATACTTTGACCCTCCTTTTGTGAATAATCATAATCCATTAACTTCACCCATTCAATTGTTTTGTGGCTTTGTCCATTCTTGTTAAGTTTTCATACATTAGCCATAGGTTTGATTTATCTTAGTTGGTTGATGTTAATCTCACCTATTTGTCCTTAGTTGATTGAATTGTAAGTCTTCCTTGCTTATTATAGGGTTAACCCCTCACTAGCAAGTTGAAGCTTTTCTCACATGGTGGACTTGTTGTTTTGTATAAGGTTGAGTTTTCTCCCGTGGATAACGTAAGACCTTAGGGCTTGTGTTTAAAATTGAATCCACTAACTTTTGGAAACCTTTTAGCCGAACTACGGTGTTTTGATCCTTACCTTTGATGGAAGGTACGTAGGCAACGAGTTCCTCCGTTCGAACACAAAAACAATAAAAATTGTATATTCTTTTCTCATCATCCCAATCATGTTTGCACAATAAATATTTCAAAACAAATAACAATTTTATACAACAAGTGTGAAAAGGGCTCCCTAGGAGTACCTAGGACGTGATGGGTGCCTAACACCTTCCCATTGCGTAATTTACCCCTTACCCAGACTCTCTGATCTTTTTATTAGTTTTCTACGCGTAAAACTTCTTAGGCTTTTGTTCGCTTTTTAGCCAGTCCTTTGGATAAATAAAAGTGCGGTGGCGACTCGATTCATTGTATGCTTTGCTTATGGTTTAATCAATAAATCATATAGCGACGAATACACCGCTATATGTACACACAGTAAGTCCAAAAGAAAAGAAAACAAACAAAACAAATAAACATACTAATATAATGATAACATAACATAAACAAAACAAATTGAAAGAGAATTAAAACATGAAAGGAGAACCCCCCCCCCCCCCCCCCCCACACACACACACTTGAACTAAACATTGGCCTCAATGTTTAAATTCAAAGACGAAGGGGACTTATAGTGATCACTGTTGTGGAGGAGGCGGAGGATCGTGCGGGAAATGCAACATCAGACGTTGCATCATGGCTTGCATGTCATCCATGACTGTCCCTTGTCGGAACAGTTCCACATTCTGTCTATCTAATTCCGCACCTTGTCTGGTTTGCTCGGCGTGGAGAGTTCCCATCTCAGTTTGGATCCAACCCCACTGGTCCTGAGACATAAAAGAGGATCCTTCACCATGTAGGCTCGAATCATGTGGGGGTGGCATACCGTGGGTAGCTGGCCTCTCATCTTCTTCCATGTCCTCACCTGAAAGGTCAAGGTCAAACTGAGCATCTTCCCCTACAGCTTGGGCTGAACCTGTGTACAACCAGTTAACAACATTGGCAATGCTAATGGAACCAGGTGCTGGTAGTGTGAGCACTTCCACATTGTGAATCACCAGAGCGTAATGAGTCGGCCTGATGGCAATCATTTACTGATTGACAAGAGTGTGCATGTCGATCTTAGTCTTTCCCATCACTGCAGTCTCTTCCAGCAAGAGTTGATCATACCCAAAGTGGCCCACAATCTGCGTGATCATACCACCTACAGAAATATCACCGGTAGTTGCGTGGCCAACCTGCTTCAAATGATTGGCGGCGAAAGCCGCTGCATTGATTCGTTAATTGTGGGCCATGCAATGAAGAAAAAATAACTCTCTCTTAGCAGCGACCCCAATACTATCACCCCGTCCGAACAAGGTGTAGGCTAACCCTTTTTGTGCATATCTGAAGCACGGGTTATGAATTCCAGAAGCTTTTCCCGAGCTAGGGTTATAGCCAGTTTTACCTGTAATAGCCCTTCAGAAATCAATTGCAGAAAAAGTGTCCGGAGGGGTTCCGGGTCCAGATACCGGGAGTCTCAGAATACTCCCAAGTTCCTCAACAGATAACTCGTGATCTTCATCAAACAAGCGGAAAGTAATTTGACCATAAAATTCCATCTCCGAACCTGTCCACCTTCTCCTCATCTTGAACTCAACCGTACTTAAGAATTCAAGTGTGATACGAGTGAAGGTCGGTGCTTCGAATTGCATGAATTCTAACATACCGATGTTGTGAAACATGCGGTGCACCTCTTCCTTTAAACCTAACTCATCCAGTGTAGCATCACACATATATCGTGTCGGAATAAGCTTACGTTTAGCGAGAATCACATACCTATCTTGATGATTCGGTTGGTCAAACAAAATGCCATGAGGATTTATAGAGCGTCTAACCCGTTGCTTCGGTCGAGAAGACGTGGCTACATCCTTCTCCTTGCTTATACGCTTTGGGGGCATAATGATCCCTGCAAAAATTTCTCAAAATACAAAAAACAGATTAGTGAAAACTGCCACCGTCACTGTGTAGAGGACAACGAGAGGAACGATTTTTGTGAAGGTGAGATGAGGTTAAAGTGAGTGGAGCTATGAGAAAAGTGAAGCTTAATTTGATGGAGGCTAGGTTAACAATGGAGGAAGAGGGAGAGAGAAGTTTCAAAAATCAGAAAAAGTGAGAATAAGTGGTGGGGAAGAGATGTAATAGCAAGTGGGCCCCAACATTAAAAGTACCCAAAATCACAAAATTTCAAAAATTAATCCGTTACAAACAACACGGCCGTGTTCCTGCACACGGGCGCCCATGTTAATTCACTGTTTTAATTAACACGGCCGTGTGTCACCACACGGGCGCCCGTGTTAATCCACTGTTTTGATTAACACGACCGTGTGTCACCACACGGGTGGCCGTGTGGATGCCCTGTTTTCCTCAATTTCTGAATTCTACAATGCTTCTTAGGTCTGGCATCCTTTCGCTGAGAAGTGATTATGACTATACTCTCCAAGTTCCACTCCTTACCTGCAATAACGTTTCACACCCACACAGAAAAGAAAAAAAAACAAAATAAGTTAACAATCGAACACGTGGGTTGCCTCCCACGAAGCGCTTCGTTTAACGTCGCATGGCTCGACGGTTGTCCACCTCATTAGGCGAGGCGCATATGGTCAATCAATCCAGGCTGTTGGCCTCTGTAATAGGGCTTCAGCCTCTGGCCATTCACCTTGAATATATCTCCATTGTTTTTGTTCTTAATCTCTATTGCTCCGTGGGGAAAAACCTTATGCACGACAAATGGCCCGGACCATCTTGACTTCAATTTCCCAGGAAACAACTTGAGCCTCGAATTGAACAACAATACCGGTTGTCCTTCCCAGAAATCTTTCCTGATGATTCTCTGATCATGCCACTTCTGTGTTTGCTCCTTGTACATCTTTGCATTCTCATATGCCTGATTACGAAATTCTTCCAACTCATGAAGTTGAAGAATTCAGGATTCACCGGCTTTTGCAAGATCACAATTTAAGAACTTAGATGCCCAAAAGGCTTTGTGCTCTAATTCCAGAGGAAGATGACACGCCTTACCATAAATCAGTTGATACGGAGACATGCCAATTGGGGTTTTAAAAGCGGTTCGGTACGCCCATAACGCATCATCTAATTTGATTGCCCAATCTTTTCTTGAAGCACTCACTGTCTTTTCCCAAATCTGTTTAATTTGCCGATTAGACACTTCAACTTGCCCACTCGTTTGGGGATGATATGGTGTGGCAATCTTGTGCTTCACATTATATTTCTTCAATAAGTTCTCCATGAGCTTATTCAAGAAATGTGTTCCTTCATCACTGATAAGTGCTCTAGGCACACCAAACCTTGAGAAGATGTTTTGTTTGAGGAAGTTTACCACTACTCTCACATCATTAGAAGGGAGGGCTACAGCTTCCACCCATTTGGAGACATAGTCCACAACAACCAGAATATAATTTTTTCCAAATGAGGGTGGAAATGCCCCCATAAAGTCTATCCCCCAAACATCAAATAATTCCACTTCAAGCATGCCCTTTTGAGGAATTTGATTCCTCCTTGAAATATTTCCTGTCCGTTGGCATCTGTCACATTCCTTCACAACGACTTAGGCATCCTTAAACAACGTGGGCCAGTACAACCCTGATTGGAGGACTTTTGCGGCTGTCCTGTCTCCACTAAAGTGTCCCCCATAATCTGAGTCATGACATGCCTTTAAGACATCATTTTGTTCTTCCTCAGGGACACATCGACGAATTAGTCCGTCTACCCCTTTCTTATACAAGAATGGTTCGTCCCACAAATAAAACCTGCAATCATGAAGAAACTTTTTCTTTTTGTTATAATCAAAGTCGTCAGGAATTATACCACCCACCAGGTAGTTTGCGTAGTCAGCAAACCAAGGAACACCCACCACCGCGAGGATTCTTTCATCTATAAACTCGTCCTTTATGGGATGTTCCTCTTTCGTCTCTTCAATCGGAGACATTCGAGATAGGTGGTCAGCAACGGTGTTTTCACACCCCTTTTTGTCTCGAATTTCAAGGTCAAATTCTTCCAACAGCAAAATCCATTTGAGTAGCCTTGGCTTCGAGTCCTGTTTAGAAAAAAGATATTTCAACACAGCATGGTCAGTATAAACAATTACCTTTGTTCCCAACAAGTATTGCCGAAATTTGTCAAAGGCATAAACCACAGCCAGTAACTCCTTCTCTGTAGTTGCATAATTCATCTGGGCTGGATTCAACACATGGCTAGCATAGTAGATGACATGGAGGCGTTTTTCTTTTCTTTACCCCAAGACTGCCCCTACTGCTATATCGCTCGCATCACACATTATCTCAAAGGGTAGAGACCAGTCAGGCGAGATCACTATAGGAGCAGACACCAATTTATTTTTCAGGGTCTCGAAGGCTTCGTTGCACTTTTTGTCAAACAGAAACGGAGTATCCTTCACCAGTAGGCTAGTCAAAGGTTTTGTGATCTTAGAGAAATCTTTGATAAACCTATGATAGAATCCTGCATGTCCCAAGAAACTCCGTATACCTTTCTCATTCACAGGATGAGGGAGATTGGCGATCACTTCCACTTTTGCCTTGTCAACTTCTATCCCTTGATGGGAAATTTTATGACCTAGTACTATCCCTTCTCTCACCATGAAGTGACACTTTTCCCAATTCAGGATTAGATTGGTTTGTTGACATCTTTCCAGCACAAGTGACAAATTATACAAACAATTTTCGAAAGAAGATCCAAAAACCAAAAAATCATCCATAAACACCTCCATATGCTTCTCAAGCATATCAGAAAATATGGATGTCATGCACCTCTGAAATGTCGCAGGTGCGTTGCATAAACCAAATGGCATTCTTCTATAAGCAAAGATTCCATACGGGCATGTGAACGCTGTTTTTTCTTGATCCTCAGGTGCCACAGCAATTTGGTTGTACCCTGAGTACCCATCCAGAAAACAGTAGAAATCATGACCTGCCAATCTTTCCAGCATCTGATCGATAAAAGGTAAAGGAAAATGGTCCTTCCTTGTAGCAGTGTTCAGTATTCTATAGTCTATGCAAACTCTCCAACCTGTAACAGTACGGGTGGGGATCAACTCATTTTTCTCATTTTTTATCACAATTGTCCCTCCCTTCTTTGGCACCACATGAACTGAGCTCACCCACGAACTGTAAGATATTGGGTAAATTAACCCCACATCTAAAAGTTTCATAACCTCCTTGCGAGCAACTTCTTTCATAGCTGGATTCAATCTTCTTTGAGGTTGGACGACCGGTTTCTGATTATCCTCCATCAAAATCTTGTGCATACACATTGTCGGGCTGATTCCTTTCAAATCGTCCATCGCCCACCCAATAGCACCCTTGTATTTCTTTAGGACTTTGATTAGCTCTCCTTCTTGGGTCTCTCTCAAACCTGAATTGATGATTGCTGGACATTTTTCCTCATTGTCAAGAAAGACATATTTGAGATGTTCTGGTAATTGTTTCAACTCTATCCCCTTTTTTATATCCTGTTTCGATTCTGAAGATGTTTTAGGTCGAAGTTCCTCCCACCGTTGCGGTCGGGAACGAACCCAAGGCGGTTGTTCCTTTAACATCGCTACCACTTCGGATTCTTTCTCATCAATTCCTTCAGTATCCTCAACAATAGATAAACTCAAAACTTTCTCCAAAGGAAGCTTGGGTGTTGTAATCTGCATAGATTGAGCAAAAACCGTATCTAACACTTCAATACTTTTACTCGCCCCTTCGTCATCCTTGAATTTCATAGTATCCCTCACATCAATTTTGAGCTTTTCATCATAAACTTTAAGGGTCATGGTTCCTTCCTTAATATCTATCATGCATCTTCCAGTTTCCAGGAAAGGTCTTCCCAATATGAGAGGAATCTCCTCATCTTCCGGCATCTCGAGTATCACAAAATCCACCGGGAATACAAATTTATCAATCTTCACCAGAACATCTGTTGCTATAACATAGGGTCTCTTCATAGAATGATCCACAAACTGCAGTATCATGCGAGTATCCTGCACCTCCCCTAACTCAAGTTTTTTGTAAATCGAGAGGGGCATTAGACTAACACTTGCTCCCAAATCGATCAGTGCCTTTTTGAATGATCTGTCTCCAATGGTACAAGGAATAGTGACTGCACCTCTATCTTTTTTCTTCATCGGAATTTTTAGGCCCTGCAAAATAGCACTACAAGTTTCAGTTAGCATGACTGGCTCGCTGTCGATCGACCTTTTCTTTGATATGATGTCTTTCATGAATTTGGCGTAGATCGGCATCTGTTCCAGAGCTTCAGCAAAGGTATGTTGATCTCGAGCTTCTTGAATAATTCTAAGAATTTCTCAAAAAAAAAATTCATGGAGATCTTTCTTCTTTGTTCTCGTCGGAAAAGGAAGAATGGTCTTTGGTTTTTGTTTCTCTTGCTGGCTTGTCGGCTTGACCACCACTTCTTCAGTTTGTTTTGGCTCTTCTCTAATCTCCAAGTCAACTTCCAACAATCCATCTTCTTCAACCTGTTCGTCAACTTGTGGTTCCTTAGCCTTTCCTTTTCTGGTGACCACAACTTTAATGTGACTTTGATCACGAGGATTAACGACTGTCCCACTAGGAAGCGTGCCAGGTGCATGGGAGTTTGAAGCTAACTGTTGGGCAATTTGACCCATCTGAATTTCAAGATTTTTTATGGATGTCGTAGTGTTCTTCTGATTATTTCGAGTCTCCTCTTGGAATTGGATGTTGTAAGCTTCCATCTTTTCAATTGCGATCTCCCAATCTGCCTTCTTAGGTACCTGTTGTTGCTGATGCTGATATTGATTTTGATATTGACCCTGTGCCTGCTGTTGCACGTTCCCTCTTTGATCTTTCCATGCAAAGTTGGGATGATTCTTCCACCCCGGATTGTATGTGTTGGAGTAGGGATTGTTTTGCTTTAAAAATTTTATATCTTCGATCTGTTGCGGTGTTGCAAAGCAATGAATAGTATTGTGTGGTCCATTGCAAATGCCACACACTTCACTCGGTGCCTGTTGCACTTGAGCCACTTTCTGAGCACCTATGTTTAGTGCTTTCAACCTTTTCTCTACCTCCACAGCAACAACTTCTTCAATTTTCACCTGTTTGTTTGTTTCAAGCTTCAAGTCAATAACTGCAGATTTGCTTGATACCTTGTCATATAACTCTAAATGCTCGTTTGAGGCAATAGCTTCAATTATGTTCTTCATACCGGTGGCTGTTGCAAAGTTGGCTGAGCCACCAGCTGCTGAATCAAGGATTTGTCTCGTTTGAATTCGAAGACCATTGACAAACATTTGCATTTGTTAAGTTTCATCCATGTTGTGAGTAGGACAAGCCACTAGGATTCTCTTGAATCGTTTGTAGGCATCTCCTAGTGACTCACCCTCCTTCTGTTTGAAGTTTAGGATCTCATATCTTTTCCGCAATGACACAGATGCGGGAAAATACTCCTACAAGAATGTTGTTTCCATGTGCTCCCATGTAGTGATACTATCAGCAGGTAAGGAATAAAACCACTCTTCAGCCTCATCTGCTAAAGTGAATGGGAACATACGAAGTCGGATTGCTTCTTCGCTATGTCCAGGCATTTTCAGTGTTGTGCTCATGGTTAAAAATCTTTGCAGATGCTTGTTGGCATCTTCATTCACTCTTCCAGAGAAGGACCGTCTTTCGAGTTGATTAATGGTGCTGGGATGCAGCTGAAATTGTTCCACATTAACCGGTTGGTTGACAATTGTCATACGACCACCCGGGGTGTTGGTTCCACCATAGTCACCGAGGAGTCTCTCTGGTGGTGGTGGTGGTGGATTAGCAACCATGATTTCAGGAACTGTTTCCGCGTCTGAATCTGAATTCTCTGAGTGCACTGAAACAACTTCCCCCTCCGCTTTCTCTACTAATTCCAGTTTCTTTCTCTTAGCTTATCTTAGTCTGGCGCGAAGAGTTCTTTCTGGATCTGCGTCAAAAGGAAAATCCACTGAGGCCTTACCTCGCATAAACAAGTTAGACAAAGATTAAAATTGAATAAAAAAATTGTCACAGATAAAATTTTGGTTGGCGAGCAACAAAATTTCGATAGAATAGAAATTAAAATATGTATTTTGGCAATCCCCGGCAACGACGCCAAAAACTTGATCGGAAAAATAGCAAGTGTACTATTTTTACCGATGTAGTAATAAGGAGTTTTATTTCCAAGTATCGATCTCAGGGATTGCATAGGAAATACTTATTCTAATTTGATTCTATCAGAACAAAAAGATAATGGTGTGGTTGTTTTGGAATTTATAATAGTAAACACAAAAAATAGTAGAAATAATTGATTAAGATAAAATATGGTAGGGTGAGTGGTTGATTTAACCAGTTATGAATTCAGCCAAGATTTCCTTAATACATATGAAACATTCAATCACCTAACCTCAGAATGTTCTTCCTTAAGTCCTTAAGGAAAAAACTATTAAACTACCAATTCTTACTCAAATGTCCATTCAATTAATCATTGGTTTTAATCATAAACGATATCAAGGTTTACGGTGATTTACAAAAGTTACTAGTCCTAGATGATGCATTCATAAACCCAATTGTGTGAAAACCCTAACAATCACAATCCCGTTATTGAAAGTCATAGATCAATTTGTATTTGTCCGATACAAAAGCATAATAACATCACACAATTGAATTGAAATAAGTAACATGGTAATAAAGAAATCATTTGTTCAAATTCATAACATACGATCAAATCAAGACCACCCCCCTAGCAAAAGGGGTTTAGCCTCTTATAGTGCTCAAAGAATTCATAATGTAAAGATTAGACATTACAAAGAATTAGGAGATTTTGATCTTCAATGGTTGATGCCATTGAATCTCGCCGTCTTCAACTCCTTTGTAGTAGCTATCTTCTCCAATGCAATGTTTTCTTTCGTCCGTCAAAAAGTACCTTCTCCTTTCCATTCCAAGTCTTCTTATAGCTTCAGATGAATCTCTTCCAAGCAAAAGGTCCAAACTACCCTTAATGAGCAGAATAGGCTCACAAAGCAAAAGTTAGGGTTTCCAAGCCGCGCCCAACAACACGGGCCGTGTGTGTACACACGGGTGCCCGTGTTGCTCTTCATGATAATTATCTTCAAAACAAGATACAGAGGCAACAACACGGGCCGTGTTCCTCCACACGGGTGCTCGTGTTAATGCACTGTTTTAAACAACACGGCCGTGTGTCACCACACGGGTGCCCGTGTTGATCTCTGTTTTTCTTCTCCCATTTTGCTCTGCCTGATCAACAACACGGGCAGTGTTGTTGCACACGGGTGCCCGTGTTCACCTGCTGCCTCTTCATATTTTTGTCTTTCTGAGTATCTAAAACTTCACCATTAATGCTTTTAAACCTGTGCAATGGCCTGTAACGATGACACTACCAAACGAAGCATAAAAGAGATCTTTTTGACATAAACTTGTAATCGAATGCAATGCGATACCAAACCAACAAAACATGATAAATGACTCCGAAACAACTAAAAACAAACATAAATCTTACCAAAGTGATGAAAATATGTCGGATTAACGGTGGGAATTCAATGGAAATGGTGACCGATCAGTATCCCACAAATAAAGGGGAATACCAAGCAAGCTATCTCTTCAAGGTTCATGTGAGCCCTCACAAAAAAACTCAACAAACAGGTTAGAGAAACAAGATGGAGTGCAATCAAGAGTTGCACCAAACAGAGAATCACATGAATCATGCCATTAAAGTTCACAAAAAGCTCACAAAAAGCAACCAAGGGTGGGAGGCCTAAACCTCTTGTCAAACAAATGCATTAAAAGGGTATCAAAACTCAAAGTCAGGGGCAAGGATCCACACATCAAGACATGACATACCTACTGATTGGAGAGATCGATTGCAATTGAATTGCACCGTTGGCTTTGTAGAACAATCTTAGGGTTTATATGAGATGGAATTGGCTCTTTGCAGATGAGTTCCTTTCAGTCTCTGGAGGTTGCTCTGAACTCTGTTAGCTCTTCTCTCACTATCTTTTTCCCAGGGTTTTTTTAGGAGATGGAAGTCTAGAATTTATAACCTGATTTTTGTGACTTTGTGGGCTCAAAAGAGAGAGGTCCAAGTCCAAGATTTTTCTGTTATATTTTATTTATTTATTTATATTTTTTTTTTTCGTTTTTGTTTTTGTTTTTGTTTTTTTTTCTTTGTTTTTTTCGTTTTTTTTCTTTGTTTTTTCGTTTTTTTTCAAAACGCGTGGGCTTTGCCTAGCGAGCATGACAGTTCAAGAAATTCCTCTGAGCGTAGGTGATTCTGGTGGATTTTCTTGGGACTCGCTAGGCGACCCATTCTGCTCGCCTAGCGAGCATGACAGCTCAAGAACAAACTTTTGTTCCTTCAAGATTAACGTTTTGACTGATGAATATACCCCATTTGAACATGTTGGAAGTATCTCAAGCCATTCCCTTGTGTTGACTGATCACCCAGATAGGACCCACAAAGTGTCTTGGATGATATTCAAGCTTCTTGGATCTAATTCCGATTGATATGATGAAATACAATATGAAATGTTAAATGACCTAAAAATGAATGCATGAATGAGAGGGGCAAATTTTGAGGTATTACAAGGACCACTTGATCTGCCACCTCAATTAATGAGGGAGATCAAGTGGTCCACGTTTTTTTGATTTTTTGATTTTAATTTTTATTCCTTTCATTTTCGTTAATTCATATTAATTTTAATATTGATCCAAAAAATATGATAGTTTCACCAAAAAAATTCAAATAATTTCCTCTTTCATATTCTGAATTAAAATTATTTTTTGGATCATTATTAATGTTTTTCATGATTTAATTGATTTTTCATTTGTTTTTAATTGTTTAAAAATACTTTCAAGTCTTTAAAAATTCTGAAAATTTTTCTCCAAGGTCCTTTGACCTTGTTTGACCTATGATAAATCTCATGGCCATTTATTTGGTGTTTTGATGAGGTTTTAGGAATTTGACAAACCATATTTAATTTAAATGCCTTATTTTAGTATTTTTAATTTGAATAAATGCCAAATAATTTTGTTGACCAATTGTGATAACTTGTTTGTGTTTGACCTTTGTTGTTGGGCCTTGGTCAAGGTTGATTTGACTTTGTCAAGTTAATATCATTGGATTTAGGGGATTGATGGAATGTACATTCCGTCTCCCAAAATGAATGGATGGTATTAATTTGGTAAAAGTCCTCCTTTGATCAATTTGAGTTTGGATACATTCCCCTCCCTCTTCATTTCCCTCCCCTTCTTTATGCATTCATCTCATTTGGCCTATGATATCTCAAAGTCCTAAAGCTAGTTGATTGAAAAATTAACATGAGTATAGATGAGATTAGGCCACCTCTTTTGCATATTCTTTTTGTGTGCGGTATGTTTCATGAGCATAGTCCATTATACTATGTCTCAAACATGCATTAACACCAAAATTCTATTGCCCAACCTCAAATAGTTGTGACTTCTTGTAAGACCCTAATTTTGACCCTAAGATCCTTCATGGCATCATATCATTTGCTCAATGCATTTGCCTCAAGGATCATAGCATGTGTGGCCCCTTTACCCTAGGGTTGGGACTTGTTGAGTTGGTTTGAGACCACCAAGCATGCTTGAATTGTATATTATTGATTTTCTTACTTTGTTTACTAACCAAAAGCACAAAAATATGTCACTAACTCTTTTTGTTTTGAAGCTCAAGTGATCATGTGTGCCCTTGCTCCTAGGAGGCTCTTAAGCTCAATGAAGTGGCTAGATGAAGATGAAAGCAAGCATGACAATGGTCCACAAAGCTCCTAATCATCATATATGTCTCCCAAGTATCTCAAGCTGCCAATTTGATTAAGATAACCCAAAGGGCTTGAGGATTACTTCCCAAGGAAACCCTAATTCAACTGTGCATTGATTGTGCCTTGCTCATGAAACAACCTCAACCTATTATCAAATTCAATCAAGGTAATTTCTTTCATTCATTACTTTATGCATATATGAGCCTATGTGAGTATCCTCAATCATTAATTCATCAAGATTTGAGGTTTGACCTTGAGAAGTTGACCAGTCAAGTCATCTGACTAAACTGAGGATCACTGAGACCTAACTTTTAATGTGTTTGTCAAATGAAGATGACCCCAAGAGAAAACATGTTCTTAAGAACCATATTAACAACTTTCATGTTCATCAAAAATCTATTTGAAACTTGGAAGGTCATCATTAATTTCAAAACGTTATAGGTCATTTTGATTGAAACCCTAATTTTAGGTCAACTTCCCAAGGACCTAACTTCCTTATTTTTTATGATTTTGAGGTGAGACCAATTGAATCGGAAAGCTTAAGGTGTATACTTAAAATGTTATGTTGGACAAAATTTCATAATCCTAAAATAAATACATGTGATAATACAAAATATTATAGGTCACTTTGGACCAAAGCCATTGAATTTTGAAAATGTCCAACTTCAAGTGACCATAACTTTATTATTAAAAATCCAAATAATGCAAAATTTAAGTCCAAATTGATCATATTGGAAATACCTATAACTTTTATGTTGGAAGTGTTTCCATTTGATGCTTGCATCATTGAAACAGAAGGGCTTGAATTTGATCACTTTTGGCAAAAAAATTCAAAGGGGACCTAGACATGTTTTGTACCCCAAACTTCAAGGCCAGTTTTTATAAATTTCCAAACTCCAAATGGATTTTTTCCCAACATAGCTTTTGTTCCTTATGTCAAGAGCTTTCCAACCATTACTCACACTACCATGTTTGGATTTTCCATGTGTGATTTTCGAAGGGCTTAAGATTTATGTTCAATTATGCAATTCACATTGAAACTTCATGCACAAGCTAACACCAGGCCTTGTGCACGTCCAAACCATCTACAAATGATCTCAGCTTGCAATTCCATTCACTTTTGGGCCTTACATGCGCCTGTATAGGCTCATGCATGGAGGACCCAATTCTCATGCACACGACCATTTCATTGCATTGCTTTATCTCCAACTATAAATACATGGCCTTGCTCATTCAAAAATGAACCTCAAGGTGATCTGAAAGGCTGCTAAAGTGAAAACCCAACCTCACTCAAAGGAATTTCCATTTTCAATTTTCAAATTCAAGCTTGAATTTCGACATAATCAGTTGATCTTCAAGTCTCAATTCCTTAGCCTTGCATCCTCATTACCTCAAGATCAAATTGGAAGCAAAAGTTTGAAGAGACCGTGTTGATTAAAGCTGCACTTCAAAGGTATATCTCCAAACTGTTTTGATCCGAATCTTGGTTTACAATGTGAATTTCTTTGATTGGAATTGTTTTCTGAAGTCCTCGAGCAAGAGGCAGGCCAGTGGTGGTCTTGATTTCATGATTTGAGCCATTTCAGTTTGCATACCTTGATTTTCAAGCTCAGATTTCTCACTTAATAGAAACATTGAGGACAATCCAAGGTTACAGGGGTGATGTACATCACCCCAACTTCATTTTGGTACCATAGTTTTTCATTTTGGTTGAGGTTAAAAAACCTGCGCGTGGTGGCCGGAGTTTGTTCTCTGGCCGGAGAAGATGGTGGTTTCCACCATCATCCCCATGTGGATGCATCTGAGCCATTGGATGATGTTCATACGTTCTAATCTCAGCCTTGCATTTGTTTGACTCGTTTTAAATATGCATGTTGCGCACTTGACTTTAGACCATGGTACATCAGCGACTCTGAGCCGTGTGATGAGGCCACGTCATTTAATGAAATCAATCCAAGTGCTCCTGATTTTCCTATTTTCTATTTTTCTGTTTTAATTTCTTTTAATTCCTTTTAATTTCAAAAATTCATAACTATTTTATTTGAAGTCACAAAAATATGAGACCAATGGCAAAAAATTGCTTGAAAAATCTAGTTTCATAATCTGATTTTTAATTATTTTTGTAACTTCATTTAATATTTTTTGTGAATTATTTTGTTTTTAATAGTTTTTAATTTACTTTAAATACTTTTTGATATTTGAAAATTCCAAAAATATTTTCTTAATACACATGGATCATGATGAGTCAATGAAAAATAGTCTCATAAATTTCTTAATTGATTTGAGATTTTAATTCATTTGTGTTATTTTTCATTGTTTTTAATTGATTTTAAATAGTTTCTGTTTTTCATTGAGAAAATTTGTCAAACTTTGTTTGACCATGTTAGACCTATGAAAATTTAATTGGACTTATCCAAGTTGGTTTGAATTGAATTTGAGGTTTGACCATATTTTGTCCATTTTAATTTTGCATTTATTTTAATTCAAAAAAATATATTTGACTTGTTGACTTCTAATCTTCATTTCTTTTCTGTTTACATGGTTGATGATGGTTTGATCCATATTTTGATCATTGTGTTTTGATATTTTCATTTGAATTCTCCTTTTATTTCATTTCATCTTCATCTCATTTCTTCTTTTTTTAATTTGGCCAATGAGTTAATGATTTGTGGTTGGTCTTGACATATGAGAGGCATAACCTTCTTTGATCCAAATCAAACTCAACTTGATCAAAGATCAAGTGAGTTGCTTTGTGTCCAAGATAGGTTGCTTCTTGGTCAAGCAAAAAACCTAAAATTCATACAAGGCCTTTCTTCTTTTCTTTTGGCATGGCAAGTTGTAGGAGTTTGGCTTACTAGTCATGATCTCTAACTTGTGTTTATTTGCCTATAGTTTTATTGACCGGCCTCAGATAGGTGTGACTACTACATTAGTCCACTTACGATTGCTTAACAGAGCGCTAAATTGTCTTATGACACACTAACATAACTACTAACTACTAACTTTAATTTGAGCATTTAATTTCTTGCAATTTACTTTAATGCAAATTACTTTCTTGCTCATTTATTCATATTGTTTTTTTTTCTTTGCTCACTTGAGCACATATTTTATGTTTATGCCATTTTCCCTTTGCTCATTTGAGCTCATTATTGTATATAAATATATTGTTGCTTTGTGTTTGTTTTGTCTTTGTTTGTGTGACTCAATGAAAAAAGGAGAAAGGACTTAGAATTAAGACCTTACTTATGCTTAAAGGAGTTCAAGAGCAACTAGGCCTCATGCCTTTAGAATGCTAAAGGAGTTCAAGAGCAACTAGGCCTCATGCCTTTAGAATGCTAAATTGAAAAGTTGACTTCAAAGGACCCCTAATCTAAACTCATTCTTTGTTCATTTCTATTATTGTGTTGTGAACCTTTTGATGTTTGCTCTTGTGTGATAAGGATTCCATCTTGAGATAGAAGGACCATTGTCATGAGTAGCAAAGTTAAGAGAGACAAGCCAAATGGAGATCCTAGGAGTTTGAATCTAAATATTTGTTTGATTGCTTGAGTGATTGCTAAGTCCAAAGGAAAGGAGCATCTTGAATCATCTTTATGATTTCAAGAAAAGGAACTCCAAGGGTTTTATCTCTTCTCTTATCTTTGTATGCTTTAGGACTAGCCCTTATCTTCTTCTCTCCACTCTAACCCAAGCCAAACTCATTTATGTGCAAACTTTGACATTGTTTTCAAATTAGAAACCTAGGCCTTATGAATTTGACTTTTCAAAATCTTTTCATTAATACTCATTATGAATGAACCTTAAGTCAACTTTGACCTCATTTTGTAAATACATCTAACTTGTAAATACAACTCACCTCAAGTTGATTTTGTGGTTTCAATGGCCACCTTTGTTAAAACTTTTTCATAAACATTAGCCATAGGTTTGAGTTATCATAGTGCTTGATGTAAACCTCACCTTATCCTTAGTGATTGGACTATAAGTCTTCCATATTTATTATAGGGTGGATCCCTCACTAGTATGTTGAAGCTCTTCTCACATGGTGGATTGTTGGTTTAGGTTGAGTTTTCTCCCTTTGATAACAAAAGACCTTAAGGCTTTTGGTCAAATCAATTCACCAATCTTTGTGATTTTTACCCCGAACTACGAGGTTTTGATCCTACCTTTGTGATGGTACGTAGGCAATGGGTTCATCCATTCAAATAATAAAATTGTAAATATAATGTATATTCTATTCTCATCCCCCCAATCTTTTGCACATATTTTCACAAATACCAACCTATAACACATTTGCAAAAAGGGCTCCCTTAGAGTACTAAGGATGTTTTGGGTGTTTAAAACCTTCCCATTTCATAACCAACCCCCTTACCTAGATCTCTGACATTTTTATTAGTTTTTGATTTGATAAAACTTCTTACTTGGCTTTTGTTCGCTTTTTAGCCTTTCCTTTGGACAAATAAAAGTGTGGTGGCGACTCGAATTGTATGATTTACTTTTGGTTTAATCAATAAGCCATAAGGTAACGAATACCCTGCTACAGAAAAGTGGCGACTCTGCTGGGGAAGGAAATGCCTTCCTAGTGGGTTTAGCCTACTTTTTGCTTGTTGTATTGTATGTTTATATTTATTTGTGACATATTTTTTGTGCAAATTTGGGATGACTGTATTGTTTGTAATGTATGAATTGCTTGATATATCAATTGTTTGTGTGCTTGATGGTCTCTTGTGAGATGAGTTCTATACCCGAACTCGAGTGCACTTATGATAGGAGAATGGCATAGTCTTGTTAATTTGTGTGGAGTTATTCCTTAGCAAGTTGACTTGCAAGCCTATTCACTTGGTGGAGGTCTTGTTGGGATCAATAATGTCACACGAGTAGTCGTGGTTAGGCATTACTCTTTCCAATATAAACCTTAGAAGCCAAGGACCTTAGATTACCTAGCCCATCTTGGCCTAGTTTAGGACGTAGTGCAAAGATCATTCAAGTGTAAGATTTGATACGATTGTTACGCGATACTACACTCATAAGAGTCTCTCTTGAGAATATTTTTGGAATATGAGTAGTCGTTTTATCTGATAATATCCGAAAGATGAGATGATGACTATGGGAACCTTTTTAGAACATGATTGTCAGGTTTAACCATAGTACATTCCCTTTGGGTGGTTCTTAACCGAGACTCCATGCTCGTGACTTGCAACAAACTCTTGATTCGCAGTTGATTCGTTCTCGTATATCCTTAACATTAATGGAACTTGGGTGTTGATAAGGTGTAAACTACAATCCACCAAAATGGATGATTGATATTGGAGATGACTTGAACTGTCCCGTGACCTTTGCATGGTGTGACTTGCTTGATCCTTGAGTGTGATTGTTGCATCCATGCATTCATGCATTCATTTGCATCCATATCGTCAACAATGAAAAATTTCAAGGAACTTAAGAGGTCTATTTGCACATTTTCAGACATGGATAAGCAAAGAAGGAATATGAAGAAGTACAGTTTCAAACAACCCGACTTGAAAGAGTTAAGAAGTTTGACATCTTATGTATTAGAGCCTTTGGAGTTCAAAGCTCGCCATGGGAAGCTTCTGTTTATTCTTTCTACTCAAGTGGATGAAGGTCTGATGAGTGTGCTAGTGCAGTTCTATGATCCTCTGTATCGATGCTTCACTTTTCTGGATTTCCAGCTTCTGCCTACGCTTGAGGAGTATGCCTATCTTGTGGGTATACCTATTCTGAATCAGTTGCCGTTCAGTGGTTTGGAGAGGGTTCCTTCTTCCCAAGAGATTGCTGACATGCTTCACATAGATGTATATGAGATTGTTGCTCATATGACTACCAAAGGTGAAATTCAAGGTCTCCCATCTGATTTTCTCATTGCCCAAGCTACTTTGTTTGGGAAGGCCATGAGTGAGGACGCCTTTGAAGCCATATTTGTACTTCTCATCTATGGGCTAGTGTTATTCCCCAACATCGATAATTTTGTGGATGTGAATGCTATTAGGATTTTCTCTACTCTTAATCCCGTTCCGACTCTGTTGGGTGACACTTATTTCTCTTTGCATATGAGGAATGCAAAGGGTGGTGGTACCATTGTGTGCTGTTTGCCTCTGTTATACAAGTGGTTTATTTCGCACTTGCCTCAGACGCTTGCTTTCAAGGAGAATAAGGGATGTCTACGGTGGTCTATGAGACTTATGTCTCTCACTAATGATGATATCTTTTGGTATAATCGTGTGTATGATGGTGTCTAGATTATTGATTCTTGTGGTGAATTCTCCAATGTGCCTCTTCTTGGTACATGTGGTGGAATTAACTACAACCCTATTTTGGCTCGCCGTCAGCTTGGGTTCCCCTTAAAGGATAAACCTAACAACATTCTGTTGGAAGGTGTGTTCTTTCAAGAGGGTAAAGATCCCCAGAACTTGAAGGGCAGGATGGTCCGCGCTTGGCGCAAGGTTCATAGGAAGGGAAAGAAGGAGCTTGGTCTGAAGAATTGTATTGCTTTGGAACCCTATACCTCTTGGGTAAGAAAGAAAGCGCTTGAGTACCACATGCCCTATGACTATCCGAGACCTACCCCTATGATTATGGTTGGGCCTTCAAGCCTCCCTAACCAAGGAGTAGAGGAGTTGAGAGATAAAGACCGTTCGCGTGCATGGGTTCATGAGCGAGAGGAACTACTTCAGCAACTCAGAGATAAGGATGTTGTGGTAGAATTTCTAGAGCATCAGGTTATTGATGAGCCTAATGATGTGGTTACTTCTCTTCTTCCTTAATCATCTAGGTTTTGGAAGAGGAAGCATGATCGGCTTGCCAAGGAGAAAGCTGATATGGAAGCAGCTTATGAGAGAGAGGTGAAGAGGCTTCATGCAACGTATCTTCCGATCTCGAGAGCTTTGGACAATTGTTTCTAGGGCTCCATGGGATGTTTATTCTCCTTTCCTCTTGTATTGTATTTGGTTACCAAAATTGTACTTCTTCTTTGGTGTAAATTTTGTTTCCAAATATTATTGCTATGAATATTCCATATATGTCTTAAAAGATTAATATTTTCAAATATTTGCAAATAGATCTCTATAAAGTTCCTCTGATAAAAACAAATCATATGCACAAACATTGCATGCATCATATGCATAAGCAGGTTTTGTTCAGCTCAGTGGTCTAACTCTTTGCTCTTCATTTATTTTGAAGACAAGCTGACGCACCAGTATAACACCAGAGCCAATCTTCCGAAGATCATGGATCATCTAGATCAAGAGAACCGGGAATTGAAGGATGAGATAGCTAGGTTGACTGCCATGATGGAGCAGTGCTAGCTACCCAGAGCTAATTGTCGCTAACTCCTGCAACTCCTCCCGCGAGGACTGTTATATCTGAGGCCGCTTCTTCAACCGTGCCTGCTACAACAACCCATTTCGCGCCTACTATGCCAGCCGGGTTCCCGTGGGGGATGCCCGCCAATTTTGTGCCCGAGGGTTTTGCTCTAACTCTCGCTTCTCTGTCGGCATCTATCCCGGTCCTTTCTGTGCCACCTCCCATTGTACACACCTTACCTCGTGTCGAAGACACCATCTATCATTCTGAGCCGTCTGAGGGCCCAAATGTTTATGAAAAGATGGATGAAATGAAAGACCAATTCCTTGAGCTGCGCAAGGAACTGAAGACTCTGAGGGGTAAGGACCTCTTCGGTAAGAGTGCTGCTGAGTTTTGCCTCGTACCCAAGGTTAAGATACCTATTAAGTTCAAAGTGCTTGACTTTGAGAAGTATAAGGGAAAGACCTGCCCTCTCAGCCATCTTGTGATGTATGCTCGCAAGATGTCAACGCAAACAGATAATGATCAGCTTCTTATCCACTACTTCCAGGACAACCTGTCTAGTGCTGCTCTCCGATGGTACATGGGTTTGGAGAGTTCGAACATCCGCTCTTTCAATGATCTTGGCGAAGCCTTCGTCAAGCAATATAAATACAATGTGGATATGGCTCCCGATAGGGACCAGTTGAGGGTGATGTCCCAGAAAGAGAAGGAGACTTTCAAAGGGTACGCCCAGAGATGGCGCGAGTTGGCAACTCAGATAGTTCCACCCCTTGAAGAGAAAGAAATGACCAAGATCTTTTTGAAGACCTTGAGTTCTTTCTATTATGAGAGGATGATAGCCAGTGCTCCCTCAGACTTCACTGAGATGGTGAATATGGGGATGAGGTTAGAAGAAGGAGTCCGTGAAGGACGTTTGACTAGAGATGAAGGCTCTTCAGCAAAGAGATATGGGAGCTTTGCTAAGAAGAATGAGGGAGAGGCACATGATGTGTCCTCCCATGTTAATAGAAGACTCTATGTGAAGAGGAAGAACGTACGCCCTGCCGTTAGCCAACACCAGGTGGCTCATATAGCACCTGCCTTTAGAGAAGTTCAACATCATCATCAATAACAACAACAATATCAACAACAACATCGTCAACAATAGCAGGCCTACCAGCCTCGAAACAACAATAACACCAGCACCAGCTACGATAGGAAGATGGTCACTTTTGATCCAATTCCAATGACATACTATGAGCTCTATCCTTCTCTGATAGACAAAAAACTGATTACTCCGCTAGACCCTCCTGTTGTACCGACCAACCCTCAGTGGTGGTACAAGCCTGAATTACACTATGTATATCATTCTGGTGCTCCCAGACATGATGTGGAGAATTGCTATCCCTTGAAGACCAAGGTGCAAGACCTTGTGAGAAGTGGTATATTGTTTTTTGAGGACGTAGGTCCTAATGTGAAGAAGAACCCATTGCCCGAGCATGGGAAAGCTTATGTGAATATGGTCCAGGGTTGCCCTGGCAAATATAAAGTCCTATATGTCAATGATATCAGGCAATCTTTGGTCGAGATGCATAGACTGTTGTGTGGATACAGTCACTATGAGCATGACCATGATAGGTTCCAGGTGTGCACTATCGACGAAACAGGATGCCGACAAGTTAGAAAGGACATCCAAGAGATGCTGGATCAGGGAATGATCGAAATACTTCAGAATCGTAATGAGGACGTAGAGTTCGCTGGGGGTTCCGCTGCCCGGTCAGGGGAAGATGGTTCCCTAATTGTAACTCTTGTGCAGTCACAACCCTAATCGCATAACTCTTTGATAACACAACCCTTTTACCTCCATGAACCCTAATGCAGCAATTTCATACCGTCAAACACACCTCGATTGATAATTTAATATGATTGATCAACACGCCATTGCTTCACCATACTAATGTCGGATTCCGAAGCATAGTCAACATCAATCATCCAAATCATACACACATGATGCCAAATTTAGTTACTCTTTTATTATTTAATTCATTTTGTCTTTTAATCATATTAACACATAAAATAAACAACTATCAGATGCATGGTTTCGTAAGTGGCTCTGATACCACTGAAGGAAAATTGTGATCCAAAACTCAACTGAAATTAAAATTTTTCCTTGAGTGATCCTTACGAATAGGCATGATCAATGATAGAAACCCTTACCTCTTGGCTATTGAAACATTTGATACAGATCTAAGGAGTGATCACGAGCGTTGAATGGCAACAACGCCTCTACTCGGTCCATACGAACAGATTCCTTCAGTCTCAGTGCTAGCTGCTATGAATGAAGGCTTTGAGTGAGTGAGAGAGAGAGAGAGAGAGAGAGAGAAATGAAATTTCATCAAGTGAAATTCTTCTACACAAGGATTCTATTTATAGTACCACTTGTGTGGGTTGCAAGCTAAAAATCTCACTTAAGTGTATGTGGCCCATATCTTACAGTATACAAAAAATAACTTAAGCGTGTAGTACCTTACCATATTTCGTATTCACTTAAGTGCACCGTATCTTACGGTGTTCCTTATTTACTCTGCCTCTCATCAATCCGTCGTTTTGTGTGTGACCCTATAGGTTTTCGTAATATTGACAATTATATTAAATCACGTATTTAACATAATAAATAGTAAGCGGTATCTAGAAACACATCATTGCTACCTAAGACATGAAAATGTCATGTGATCTGACAAATCCTTTTTTGTGATAATACTTGTGTGTAAAATTACCTTTTTACCCTTATCTCTATATTGAACACAAGGCATAAAGTGTGTCATCGTTGTCCAGTTCAATATTAGGCCCTTAGACATTTATCCTGTTACGCAGCATGGGTAAATTCCATATAGGTCACTCATGTCCCTCAACATGCTTCGTGAAGTACCCATCAACTATCTTTATGGTAATCCAGTTACGGACAATGTTTGATCAATAATAAAGCACTTAACTCTACATCTAGGGACAATGGGGGATTCAGGTCGAAGGGTGGTATACACCACTATCACCATGAGAATAACTTATGACACTTTGCATAACATTCTATGCAGTATTCTTATAGCGGGTCAATCCAGTATAAATATTACTCCTAATATACATACCTATGTTTAAGACTTGATAACTCCTTATCCATGATCCATGGGATGTGATCATCAGTCTATATACATAATAGTCTTAATGCTTTAATGTTATCCCACTTCACAACAAAACTCGACTACGTATACTTTAATAATAGTGTCCTTATGTCTAATGGAATCTCATGATTAAGTCACACTTTATACATTAAACGGAGTAGCTATTCTAGGGAATTTATTAAACAAACATAATAAAGAAAAAGCCTTTTATTATTAATAAATAATTGGATATAAGTAGCAAAAGTATTGGCCTTTAGGGCTTACACTAACACACATGGCCTAAAGGGGAGTAATTCTTTAGAGATAAAAATTTAAATGTACACAGTCCCCCAAGCATAAGGCTTGTAGAGGAAAAATGTTGAACATGTGATTCCATACACAAGAAGGGGATGGGGATTAATTGTGGGGTTTAAAAAATGACAGTTTAAAATAATTTTAAGTCAAATTTGATTTTAGAAACCTAGGCATTATGCCTTTGATTTTTCAAACTCTTTTTTTATAATACTTATTTTGAATTGAACTTTAAGTCAACTTTGACTTTATTTTGTGAATACTTTTCATTTGTAAATACAACTCACTCAAACGTTTTTGTGGTTCCAATGACCACTTTTACCAAAGCTTTTCATAAACATTAGCTATTAGGTTTTAGTTATCCTAGAGGTTGATATAATATTCACCTATATCCTTAGTGATGGACTATAAGTCTTCCATGCTTATTATAGGGTTAACCCCTCACTAGCATGTTGAAGCTCTCCTCACATGGTGGATTTGTGGTTCTAGGTTGAGTTTTCTCCCTTTGATAACAAAAGACCTTAAGGCTTTTGACCTATCAATTCACCAACTTCTTTTGAGATTTTTACCCCGAACTACGAGGTTTTGATCCTACTTTTAAGATGGTACGTAGGCAATGGGTTTATCCATTCAAACACAAAAATTATAAATAAATTGTATATTCTTTTCTCATCTCCCCAATCATGTTTGCACAAATATTTTCTCAAATACCAACCTACCATACAACATTTGTAAAAAGGGCTCCCTTAAAGTACTAAGGATGTTTTGGGTGCTTAAAACCTTCCCATTGCATAACCAACCCCCTTACCCAGATCTCTGACATTTTTATTAGTTTTTCATTTGATAAAACTTCTCAGTTTTTGTTCGCTTTCTAACCTTTCCTTTGGATAAATAGAAGTGCGGTGGCGACTCGAATTGTATGATTTACATTTGATTTAGTCAATAAATCTAAAGGTAACGAATACCCCGCTACAAAAATGTGGCGACTCTGCTGGGGATCTAACTTGCCTAGTGGGTTTTGCCTACTTTTTACCTTTGTTGTATTGTGTGTTTATATTATTTGTGACATATTTTTGTGCAAATTTGGGTTTACTGTATTGTTTGTAATGTATGAAATGCTTGATATATCTATTGCTTGTGTGCTTGGTGGTCTTTTGTGAGATGAGTTCTATACCCGAACTCGAGTGCACTTATGATAGGAGAACTGGAGTTATTCCTTAGCAAGTTGACTTGCAAGTCCATTCACTTGGTGGAGGTTAATGTTGGGATCAATAATGTCACACGAGTAGTCGTGGTTAGGCGTTACTCTTTCCAATATATGCCTTAGAAGCCAAGGACCTTAGATTACCTAGCCCATCTTAGCCTATTTTTAGGACGTAGTGCGAAGATCGTTCAAGTGTAAGATTTGATACGATTGTTACGCGATACTACACTCATAAGAGTCTCTCTTGAGAATTTTTTTGGAATACGAGTAGTCGTTTAGCCGATAATATTCGAAAGATGGGATGATAACTATGGGAACCTCTTGTAGAACATGATTGTCAGGTTTAACCATAGTACACTCCTTTTGGGTGGTTCTTAACCGAGACTCCATGCTTGTGACTTGCAACAAACCCTTGATTCGCGGTTGATCCGTTCTCGTATATCCTTAATATCAATGGAACTTGGGTGTTGATAAGGTGTAAACCATAATCCACCAAAATGGATGATTGATATTAAGGATGACTTGATCCTTCCCGTGACCTTTGTGTGGTGTGATTTACTTGATTCTTGAGTGTGATTGTTGCATCCATGCATTCATGCACATCCATACCATCAACAATGAGAAACTTTTCAAGGAACTTAAGAGGTTTATTTGCAAATTTTCAGACATGGATAAGCAAAGAAGGAATACGAAGAAGTACAGTTTCAGACAACCCGACTTGAAAGAGTTAAGGAGTTTGACATCCTATGTATTAGATCCCTTGGAGTTCAAGGCTCGTCATGGGAAGCTTCTGTCTATTCTTACTACTCAGGTGGATAAAGGCCTGATGAGTGTGCTGGTGCAGTTCTATGATCCTCTGTATCGTTGCTTCACTTTTTCGGATTTCCAGCTTTTCCCTACGCTTGAGGAGTATGCCTATTTTATGGGTATACCTATCTTAGATCAGTTGCCGTTCAGTGGCTTGGAGAGAGTTCCTTCTTCCCAAGAGATTGCTGATCTGTTGCATATAGATGAATCTATTGTTTGTGCTCATATGACTACCAAAGGTGGAATTCAAGGTCTCCCATCTGATTTCCTCATTGCTCTAGCTACTATGTTTGGGAAGGCCATGAGTGAGGACGCCTTTGAGGCCATATTTGTACTTTTCATCTATGGGCTAGTGTTATTCCCTAACATCGACAATTTTGTGGATGTGAACGCCATTAGGGTTTTCTCTACTCTTAATCATGTTCCTACTCTGTTGGGTGACACTTATTTCTCTTTGAATATGAGGAATGCAAAAGGGTGGTGGTACCATTGTGTGTTGTTTGCCTCTATTGTACAAGTGGTTTATTTCGCACTTGCCACAGACGCTCGCCTTAAAGGAGAACAAAGGATGTCTACGGTGGTCCACGAGACTTATGTCTCTCACTAATGATGATATCTTTTGGTATAACCGTGTATATGATGATGTGCAAATTATTGACTCTTGTGGTGAATTCTCCAATGTGCCTCTTCTTGGTACATGTGGTGGGATTAACTACAACCCTATTTTGGCCCGTCGTCAGCTTGGGCTTAAAGGATAAACCCAATAACATTTTGTTAGAAGGTGTTTTCTTTCAAGAGGGTAAAGATCCCCAAAACTTGAAGGGCAGGATGGTCTGCGCTTGGCGCAAGATTCATAGGAAGGGAAGGAAAGAGCTTGGTCTGAAGAATTGTATTGCTTTAGAACCCTACACCTTGTGGGTGAGGAGGAGAGCTTCTGAGTATCACATGCCCTATGACTACCCGAGACCTACACCTATGGTTATGGCTGGGCCTTCAACCCTCCCTGACCAAGGAGTAGAGGAGTTGAGAGATGAAGACCGTTCGCGTGCTTGGGTCCGTGAGCGAGAGGAGCTACTTCAGCAACTTAGAGATAAGGATGCATTAATAGAGTTTCTGGAGCATCAGGTTATCGACGAGTCTGATGATGTGGTTACTTCTCTTCTTCCTCAGTCTTCCAGGTTTTGGAAGAGGAAGTACGACCGACTCGCCAAAGAGAAAGCAGATATGGAGGCAGCCTATGAGAGAGAGGTGAAGAGGCTTCGTGCAACTTATCTTCCGGTCTCGAGAGCTTTGGACGATTGTTTCTAGGGTTCCCTAGGATGTTCATTTTCCTTCTCTCTTGTATTGTATTTTGGTTACCAAGACTGTACTTCTTTGGTGTAATTTTTTTTCCAGATATTATTGATATGATTATTCCATTATATGTCTAAATGATTAATATTTCCAAATGTTTGCAAATAAATCTCTAAAGAATTCCTCTGATAAAAAATAAAATCATATGCACAAGCATTGCATGCATCATGTGCATAAGCAGGTTTTGTTCAGGGCTTCTTGATCAGTGGTCTAACTCTGTGTTTTTCATTTATTTTGAAGACAAGCTGACGCACCGGTACTACACTAGAGCCAACTCATCAAAGCTAATGGATCACCTCGAGCAAGAAAACAGAGAACTCAAGGAGGAAGTGGCAAGATTGACTACCCTGATGGAGTCATTCTTGGCCGCCCAAAGCCAGTCTTCTCCAACGCCTTAAACTCCTCCCCAGAGGACGGTCATTTCAGAGGTTGCTTCCTCTACCGTGCCTACTGCCAGTGCTCACTTCGCTCTATCTGCTATGCCAGCCGGGTTTCCCTGGGGGATGCCCGCTAATTTTTTTCCAGAGGGTCTCTCCCCTATATTTGCTTCTCTGCTGGCATCTAGCTCGGTCCTTGTTGTGCCACCTCCAGTCGTGCATACTTTGCCGAGAGTTGATGACACCATTTGTCACTATGAGCCATCTGAGGGCCCAGATGTGTACGAGAAAATGGACGCTATGAATGATCAATTCCTTGAGCTTCACAAGGAACTTAAAACTCTCAAAGGGAAGGACCTCTTTGGTAAATCTGCTGCTGAGCTATGCCTCGTGCCTAATGTCAAGATTCCGATCAAATTCAAAGTGCCTGACTTTGAAAAGTACAAAGGAAACACTTGCCTGCTCAGCCATCTTGTGATGTATGCACACAAGATGTCGACTCAGACTGACAATGATCAACTCCTGATCCACTACTTCCAGGACAACCTGTCTGGTGCCACTTTGAGATGGTACATAGGCCTGGATAGTGGGAACATCCGCTCCTTCAACGACCTTGGCGAAGCTTTCGTCAAGCAGTACAAATGCAACATTGATATGACTCCCGATAGGGACCAACTGAGGGCCATGTCCCAGAAGGAGAAAGAAACATTTAAGGAGTACGCCTAGAGGTGGCATGAATTGGCTGCACAGATTGTGCCCCTGCTCGAAGAGAAAGAAATGACGAAGATCTTTCTTAAGACTTTAAGCTCTTTCTACTACGAGCGGATGATTGCTAGCGCTCCCTCTGATTTCACCGAGATGGTGAACATGGGGATGCGACTAGAAGAGGGAGTCAGGGAAGGGCGCCTGACCAAAGAAGAAGGCTCTTCTGCCAAACATTATGGGGCATTTGCCAAGAAGAAAGATGGAGAGGCGCATGCTGTGTCCTCCCATGTCAAACCAAGAAGACCCTCTATGAAGAGGAAGATTGTGCGTCCCGCCAGTAACCAGCACCAGGTGGCTCATATAGCACCTGCATTCAGAGAAAACCAACATTATCAACATCATAACCAGCAACAACAACATCAACAGTATCAACAACAACAACATCGTCCGCAACAGCATGCCTACCAGCCTCGAAACAACAATCAAACCAACACTAGCTATGATAGGAAGAGGGTTAGTTTTATCCGATTCCAATGACTTATGCCGAGCTATATCCTTCATTGATTGAAAGGAAGATGATTACTCCACGTGACCCACCTGCTGTACCTACCAACCCTCAGTGATGGTACAAGCCCGAGCTTCACTGTGTTTATCATTCCGGTGCTCCCGGACATGATGTGGAGAACTGTTACCCTCTCAAGACCAAGGTTCAAGACCTTGTTAGAAACGGTATTTTATTTTTCGAGGACGTGGGTCCTAATGTTAAGAAGAACCCATTGCCCGAGCATGGGAAATCTACTGTTAATATGGTTCAGGGTTGCCCTAGCAAGTACAAGGTCAGATATGTTAGCCATATCAGACAATCTTTGGTCGAGATGCATAGACTGTTACATGGATACAGTCATTATGAGCATGACCACGACAGCTGCCGTGTATGCACTGTCAATGAGAGGGGATGTCGTCAAGTCAAGAAAGATATCCAAGAAATGCTGGATCAGGGTGTGATCGAGATACTTCAGAATCGTGATGAGGACGAAGTCAATGTTCAGATTTCCTGAGCCTGTTGTTGTCAGATATGATGGTAGCAAGCAGAAGGCCTCTCTTAGTCTCATTATTAAGCCATCTGGCCCTGTTCCATACTCTTCCGACAAGGTTGTTCCCTATCGATATAATGCGGTTGCATTAGAAGATGGGAAGGAGGTGCCTCTACCCTCAACTTCTGTAACCAATATTGCTGATGTCAGTGGTTTGACCCGCAATGGTCGTGTATTCTCGTCGCCGGCGAAAGCCCAGGTTGACACCAGAAGAGCTGATGCTGCTGATAGTGCTGCCCGTCCTATGGGGAATTCTTCTCCTTCTCCGAATCCGGCACTTGCTGTTGATAGACATGTCGTGACTGCTAGAGCTCCTGTCCCTGCTGGCCAGAATGGCATGTTAAGAGAGGACTGTGATGAGATATTGAGGCTCATCAAGAGGAGCGAGTATAATGTTGTAGATCAGCTGCTACAAACACCTTCAAAGATATTTGTGTTGTCTTTATTAATGAACTTCGAGCCACACCGCGATGCTTTGCAGAGGGTGTTGGACATGGCATACGTGGATCACGATGTCACAATCAAGCAGTTTGATAGCGTTGTTGCAAACATTACTGCTTGTAACAACCTGAGCTTCTGCAATGCTGATCTTCCCGAGGAGGGAAAGGACCATAATTTGGAACTTCACATCTCTATGAACTGCAAGGATGATGCCTTATCTAATGTGCTGGTAGACACAGGATCATCGCTGAATGTGTTGCCAAAATCCACTTTGGCGAAACTTTCTTACCAGGGGCCTTACATGAGGCAGAGTTGAGTGGTCATCAAAGCTTTTGATGGATCCTGAAAGACTGTGATTGGCGAGGTTGAGCTCCCAATCAAGATAAGACCTAGTGATTTCCAGATCACTTTCCAGGTCATGGATATCCATCCATCATATAGCTGTTTGTTGGGCAGACCATGGATTCACGACGCAGGCGCCGTGACATCCACCCTACACCAAAAGTTGAAGTTCATAAAGAACAAAAAGTTGGTGGTGGTAGGGGGAGAGAAGGCTATCTTGGTAAGCCATATGTCTTCCTTTTCTTATATTGATGCTGAGGATGAGGTTGGGACGTCGTTCCAAGCCTTATCTGTTGCTGAGCCTTCTAAGAAAGGAACTTCTTCATTTGCGTCCTACAATGATGCGAAGTTAGCCATTGAGCATGGCGCAACTACTGGTTTAGGACAAATGATCAAGCTGGAAGAAAATAAATCCCGGGTTGGCATAGGGTACTCTTCAGGCACTTTCAACAAGCACGGTCTGTTTCAGAGTGGTGGTTTCATCCACACGGTCGAAGACCAAGAGGCAACTGCTATAGTGGAAGATGATGCAGAGGAAGATTCTGGCAACTTTGTCATCCCTGGAGGAGTCTGCAATAATTGGGTTGCTGTTGATGTTCCAACAGTTGTCCATAAGTCCACGTAATGTTCATTTTTGTTTAAAAACCCTTCTCACATGCCAAAAGGATAAGTGATGACATTGTTGGCACATAAATACAATGATATTCATTCAATAAATTCATGTTAAATGTTTGTTTTTCCAAATTATTTTCACTTTTTCTTTTTTGCATGAAATTGGTGATCACCATAAAACCCTAAAAAAGAGAATAAAATCAATCTTTTCATCTGCATAATGATTTGCCTTGTTTGAATTCTAAAATCTCTTTTATATCCAAAATCATTATGCAGGTTGATCAAACCCATTGAACATAATGATCCAACACCATCTCTCAACTTTGAGTTCCCTGCATTTGAGGCCAAAGAAGATGATGTTGAAGAGATTCCTGATGACATTACCCGTCTGCTTGAGCATGAAGAGAAGATCATTCAACCATATCTTGAGAATCTGGAAACAGTCAACTTGGGGTCTGAGGATTGTGTTCGCGAAGTGAAGATTGGGGCACTCCTGGAAGAGTCTGTATAGAAGGGGTTGATTGAGTTGCTACGAGAATATGTCGACATCTTTGCCTGGTCATATGAAGACATGCCCGGTCTGGATACTGATATCGTGCAACATTTCCTGCCTTTGAAGTCTGAGTGTGTGCCTGTGAAGCAAAAGCTCAGAAGAACTCATCCTGATATGGCAGTGAAGATTAAAGAAGAAGTTCAGAAGTAAATTGATGTTGGGTTTCTAGTGACTTCTACATATCCTCAATGGGTGGCCAATATTGTGCCTATGCCTAAGAAAGATGGAAAAGTCTGAATGTGTGTGGACTATAGAGACTTGAATAAAGCTAGTCCGAAAGATGATTTTCCTCTGCCACACATTGATATGTTGGTAGATAATACAGCTAAATTTAATGTCTTCTCATTTATGGATGGATTTTCCGGTTATAATCAGATCAAAATGGCACCCGAGGATATGGAGAATACAACATTCATCACACCTTGGGGAACATTCTGTTATCGAGTGATGCCCTTCGGTTTGAAGAACGCCGGAGCCACGTATCAATGAGCTATGACTACCTTGTTTCACGATATTATGCACAAGGAGATCGAGGTATATGTTGATGATATGATTGCGAAGTCGAGAACGAAAGTTGCACATGTTGAGCACTTGTTGAAGCTTTTTCTGCGTCTGAGGAAGTACAAACTTCATCTGAATCCGAACAAGTGTACATTTGGAGTCTGTTCCGGCAAGTTATTGGGCTTTATTGTCAGTGAGAGAGGTATTGAAGTTGATCCTACCAAGGTCAAAGCAGTACAAGATATGCCTGCGCCCAAAACTAAGAAGCAAGTCCGAGGTTTTCTTGGCCGCTTGAATTATATTTCTAGATTTATATCCCACATGACTGCCACATGTGCGCCTATATTCAAGCTCCTCCGGAAAGATCAGTGTCATGATTGGACCGAGGATTGCCAGAAGGCCTTTGACAGTATCAAAGAGTATTTGTCCGAGCCTCTGATTTTGTCTCCGCCTGTGGAATGAAGACCATTGATTATGTACTTGACAGTTCTTGAAGACTCTGTGGGTTGTGTATTGGGTCAGCAAGATGAATCAGGGAAGAAAGAGTATGCCATCTACTATCTGTGTAAAAAGTTCACTGATTGTGAGTCTCGATACTCAATGCTTGAGAAGACATGTTGTGCTTTGGCTTGGGCTGCTAAGCGCTTACGCCAGTATATGTTAAATCATACAACTTGGTTAATATCCAAAATGGATCAACTCAAGTATATTTTTGAGAAGCCTACTTTAACTAGGAGGATTTCCCGTTGGCAGTTGTTGTTGTGTGAGTATGATATTGAGTATCGAGCTCAGAAAGCTATTAAAGGTAGTATCTTGGCTGACCACTTGGCACATCAACCAATTGAGGATTATCAGTCTATTCAGTACGACTTTCCTGATGAGGAGATTCTGTATTTGAAAATGAAAGATTGCAATGAGCCTACACTCTATGAAGGGCCAGAGCCTGGTTCCCGATGGAGCATGGTATTTGATGGCGCTATAAATCAATATGGAAATGGTATTAGGGCAGTGATTATTACTCCTCAGGGCACACATTTTCCTTTTACAGCAAGGCTAACTTTCAAATGCACGAATAATATCGCGGAGTATGAGGCCTGTATTATGGGTTTGGAAGAGTGTATTGATCTTAGGATCAAACATCTTGATGTTTATGGTGATTCGACCCTTGTTGTTAATCAGATTAAGGGTGAATGGGAGACAAATTAGCCTGGCCTCATCCCATACAGAGATTATGCGAGGAGGATTTCAACATTCTTTACTGATGTTGACTTCCATCATATTCCTCGAGATGAGAATCGAATGGCAGATGCTCTTGCTACACTTGCTTCGATGATTGTGGTGAAATTCTGGAATGAAGTCCCCAATATCACTGTGATGCGCTTGGATAGACCAACTCATGTATTTGCAGTAGAAGAAGTGAAAGATGATAAGCCTTGGTATTTTGACATCAAATGTTTTCTTCAGAGTCAGATTTACCCACCTGGGGCATCTGTTAAAGATAAGAAGACTTTGAGGAGATTATCAGGCAGTTTCTACCTCAATGGCGATGTGCTTTACAAGAGGAATTTTGACATGGTTCTGCTCAGATGCGTGGATAGACACGAAGCAGACCTGTTAATGACTGAAGTCCATGAGGGTTCATTTGGTACTCATTCCAATGGACATGCCATGGCAAAGAAGATGTTGAGAGCAGGCTACTATTGGCTGACAATGGAGTCTGATTGCTGCAAATATGTGAAGAAATGCCATAAGTGTCATATTTATGCGGATAAGATTCATATTCCCCTGACACTTCTAAATGTTATTTCATCCCCATGGCCTTTCTCTATGTGGGGAATTGACATGATTGGGATGATAGAGCCAAAAGCGTCTGACGATCACAGATTTATTCTCGTAGCAATTGATTACTTCACCAAGTGGGTTGAAGCGGCATCATATGCAAATGTGACCAGGTAAGTGGTTGTGAAGTTTATCAAAAATCAACTCATATGCCGTTATGGTGTGCCAGATAAGATCATTGCTGATAATGGATCTAACTTGAACAACAATATGATGGAAGAGCTGTGTAGCGAGTTCAAGATTGCACATCATAATTCTTCTCCTTATAGATCCAAGATGAATGGGGTTGTTGAAGCTTCTAATAAGAACATCAAGAAGATTATCCAGAAGATGGTTTTTACATACAAAGATTGGCATGAGATGCTGCCATTTGCTTTGCATGGTTATCATACATCTGTCCGCAACTTCAACAGGGGCAACCCCTTTCTCTCTAGTATATGGTATGGAGGTTATGCTCCCCGTTGAGGTTGAGATCCCATCAATGAGAGTCTTGATGGAAGCCAAGTTGACTGAGGCTGAATGGGTTCAGAGTCGTTATGACCAACTGAATTTAATAGAAGAGAAGATATTAACTGTCATGTGCCATGGTTAGTTGTATAAGCAAAGGATGAAGAAAGCCTTTGATAAGAAGGTCAAGCCTCGTGTGTTCCGAGAAGGTGACCTTGTGCAAAAGAAAGTCTTGTCTTTCACGCCCGATTCCAGGGGCAAGTGGACTCCAAACTATGAAGGTCCATATGTTGTTAAGAGAGCCTTTTCAGGCGGTGCTTTGATACTCACAACTATGGATGGGGAGGATTTCACTCGTCCTGTGAATTCAGATGCAGTCAAGAAATACTTCGCCTAAAATAAAAACAGAATAGCTCGCTAAGTTGAAAACCCGAAAGGGCGACTTAGGCAAAAATGAGCGTCTCGGTGGATTGAAAACCCGAAAGGGCGATCCAGGCAAAAGTTAGAGACAAAAAAATGAATAAATATATCCCGCTAGATTGAGTACCTCACCTTGGGGCAATCTAGGCAAAAACTAGGGATTTGGCAAGTAACTGCATCCTGACAAGACTTTGTTTTTCAACCGTCAACTGTCAAAGATTCTCGCTCAGTCATCGTCAACTGAAGCTTCAAATACATTGGATTCAGAGTTGGTGAAGAAATGGTCATTATGTTCAATGTAGCCTTTTTCCAATATATATCACCAATTTCAAATTTGTAAAGATCCATGGAGTCTTGCCATTTGCAGACTATCATTCCATCAAATAAATTTGAGCCTTTATCCAATTCTTTGCACTCTTATTTGTTTCTGTTCAACAAATGTTTGCATGTCTTAATTGATAAATATCATTGTTTAAATAAATAAAGTTTTTATAAACTGTTTTTACACAAAATGAACATTCACAATGACTCAAAGGATAAATGAAACATCTTCAGTGCTCTCCCAAGGATAGTATGATCTCCAAAAGGGTAAGGCATTTGTTCATATTCCTAGCATATATGTTATCCTCTTCATCATCTTTCAGGTTTGTCTCCTTAGTGAGTGCAGAGAAGGGTGATACACCACCAAAGTCCCCAGAAAGTTTGGAGTTTGGTCTCAATCTTCTAGCTCCCTAGTGAGTCTGGATCTAGCATCTGTGTGTTATCAATTATATGGTTGTCATCTCTTGTGTGGATTGACCTAAAATCCCTTATAGATTGATAAATTGACGTGCTATCTTCTTTCGAGGAAGTTGGTCTTCCCTTATTCAGATTGGAAATCCCTCCGCTTAGTGAGCAGGAAATCCCAGCGTGAGAGGAATTTTCAACGAGTTGGTTTGTAGCTTATCCCTAGTGGATTCACATACATTGATCTCCAGCAGGGTTGCCTACCGTTCATCCTCAGTAGGGTTGCTCCCATTAGACTTCCCCAGTTTGGTCGCCAGCAGGTTATCTCTAGCTGATCGCCTACAGGTCATCCTCGGTTCAATCATTTAGCAGTTGTACCCTAGTGGAGTTGCTTGATCGAAGTCTGATTGTTGCTTGCTGCCTCCTTCTCAGATAGTTTTCCTCTTGGCATAGCGGATGATGAAAATGTTTATTTTCTATCCCCAACGGAGCAGTGTTTCTCTTCTCCTCGGCAGAGATTATTTCTCCATGTAGTGCGAGGAAATGTGATGGTTTTCTGGAACTTTTGTTCGGTGGTTTTTCCCCAGTGGAGTTACTTCTACGGTGGATCTTATCCGTGTTTAGCTTCCCCAGCTAAGACTCTACCTGATCCTAGTTTGGCTCTGGAACTCTAAGAATGACGTGTTATCTTCTTCCCCAACAGAGTGTTTGGTGTTGTCTCCGCAGTAGAGACATTCCTTCTGTGGTTAGAAGTGAATACTTATTTGATGTATTTCTGTTTGGTGGTTGTTCCCCACAGAATTCCACATCACCTTCTGACAAGATCCTCAATAGAGTTCTTCTTTGGTTGATCTTGTCCTTATCTCTGCGTACTGTTGGAAGATCCCCAGCTTTGATGGTTGTGATCCTTTGCTTATTCCCAACAGTGGTCTCTGATCCCCGGTGATCCTGCTTGCTCCCCTAACAGTGGTCTTTGTCCCTAGTAGTGACTTCGCCCGATCCTCAGTGATGATTGGTTTCCTGGTATTTGTTGCCCCCGCCAGATTGGATTTCTCCTGTGGGCCTGGCTTTCTCTTTTGAGATGTTGTACCGGATATCTGTCCACTGATTCTTGGACCTGTTTGTGTTAGATATGTCTGTCTGTCAGCATAAATCATACATAAACCATGCGTATACATGCATATTTATAACATTCAGATATTCATGTTGCATTCTTTGCCATATATCTTTGTTTGTTACCTCCTGTTATGTGGTGAAATATTTCCCCAAGCAGATGATTGTGTCTGATCTCTCCATATAGAGTCAGCCCCATAAGCAGAAAGTGTCTATCCTTTCTCCCATATTCCCCACTAAGTTATGTTCTCGAGGATGATTTTTGTTTCAGTTTCCTCCCTAACATGTGTTGGGATGGAATTACTCCCCTGAGTTATATCCTCATCAGGCCGAATCTTGTTTCATTGCGTCTCTCTAGTTTGTCCCTAGATTGACTCCTCTTGTTATTTTTCCCTACAGTTCCCTGTGGTTCAAATGACCAATTGCTCAGTAAACAGTAATTGTTCATTCTCTTCCCAGCGAATGTTGTGGCCTTCTACCCAGTAACCGGTAGTTATAAGTCCTATTTCTGTGGTCTACTACCCAGTAACCGGTAGTTGTAAACCCCATTTTGTTCCCTTATAGAGTTAAACCTTGATTGTTATTCATCCTAACCGACGACGGTTACTCTCTTTTGTGGTTTTCTACCCAGTAACCGGTAGACGTAATCCCCTCTTTGTTGGTTATCTTTATCCAATATTTAGTATTGATATTCCTTCATCTTTTTTTAGTATACCACCCAGTAACCGATGATATATTTCTTGGATAATTGCTCTAATTAGGCAATTTATCCCCGGAGAGTCATCTTTCATTTACCCTTGTTTGGTAAGGATTGTTTCTCCCCTTGATTGGTCATCATTTAATACCCAGTAGCCGGTATCCCGATGTCCTTCCTTTTCGGTTGATTTATCCTTTATTAACCCAATAACCGGTTGTGGATAATCTTTCATGCGAGTATGCTATCTACGTTCTGACGGTAATAGATAATATATCTCATGCGCCCTTCTGTCGAAGTCTTTTTCTTCCCCAGTTAAGTAAGATTTGTATTTCCTTATGGAATTAAATGTTCATCCAGTAATCGAGTTCGCTTTTTCAGCCCTCCTTTCGGATGATGAGTGTCTTGGAAATATTCCCCAATTCACGCCTGGTTGGTCACCTATTATATACCCAGTAACCGGTATCCCTGGTGTTCCTTCCTTCTGCTCCCTATTATGACTTTCGTCCCCGGTGGAGTCAGATTTTCCTAAGTTGAAATATACCTTTTTAGGTCTTCCTCAGATATTTTTGGATGATTGATATCTTTCACCCTTATACCGGTCTTAGATATTCATTCTCCCCGAGTGTGTTGTTCTCTCACCCTTATACTGGTGTCTTGATCACATGTCTCTTTGAGCTTATTATCCAGTAACCGGTAATACCTCACTTGTTTCTTCCTCAGCTGAGTCTTTTATGGATATCCCCGCCTGAGTCCCTTAGTGGATTCTCCCCATCCGAGTCTGGATTTTTATCTGAAGTATCCTTTGTGGATAGTTTTGTTGTATTGGCATATTCCCCAATACATGCATCTTTGCGTCAGCTCGAGTCTTTCCATTGATTTATTTTCATGGAATCCCTTCGTGTCTCCCGGTAAGTTTCAAGTCGCGACCTGCTCACGCATTTTATTCCCCTTTATTCCCCGGTAAAATCCTCGGAGTCTCTGTCCCATTTACGAGTGTATTACTCATATTGGATTGTCAATTTCTCCTGATTTATTTGTGGACATATATCCCCATAGAGTATTAACTTTCGCATGCATACATTTGCATCATGAGGTCTCTTAGGGACCAAAATTCATCTCTTTGTTATTATTTAAGCCCATTCTACCTCGTCGAGACGAAGATTTTAACCTTCATATCTCCAGCTAGAATGACCTTAAATAGGGGCATCTGTATGACCCTAAGATCCCTCATGGCATCATAACATTGCTCATTGCATTTGCCTCAAGGATCATAGCATCTTGGCTCCTTAACCCTTGGGTCGGGACTTATTTGAGTTGGTTTGAGACCACCAAGCATGCTTGAATTGTATACCATTGCGTTTCTCATTTTGTTTACTAACCAAAAGCACAAAAATATGTCACTAACTTTGTTTGTTTTGAAGCTCAAGAAGTCATGTGATCCAAGGCTCCTAGGAGGCCCCTATACTCATTGAAGTGGCCAGATGAAAGAGAAAGCAAGCATGAAAATGTTTCCCAAAGCTCTCAATCATCATATATGTCTCCCAAGTATCTCAATTTGCCAATTTGATCAAGATAAACCAAAGGGCTTGAGGATTGTTTCTCAAGGAAACCCTAATTCAATTGTGCATTGACTATACCTTGCTCATGAAGCAACCTCAATTGATGATCAAATAAAATCAAGAGAAGTTCTTTCATTCATCATTTTATACATATATGATCTCATGTGAGTGTCCTCAATCATCAATTCATCAATATTTGAAGTTTGGCTTTGAGAAGTTGATCAATCAATTCATCTAACTATTTTGAAATCCACTGAGACCTAACTTTTGATGTGTTTGTCAAATGAAGATGACCCTAAGAGAAAAAATATTCTTAAGAACCATATGAACAACTTTAATGTTCATAAAAAATTGATTTGAATCTTGTAAGGTCATCATTCATTTCAAACCATTATAGGTCATTTTGACTGAAACCCTAATTTTGGGACAACTTCCCAAGGACCTAACTCCTTCATTTTTCATGATTTTAAGGTGGGACCAAATGCATTAGAAATTTAACGATTCCTAATTAAATTGTTATGTTGGACAAAATTTCATAATCCTAAAAGAAACACATGTGATAATACAAAACATTATAGGTCACTTTGGACCAAAGTCATTGAAATGTGAAAAAGTCCAACTTCAAGTGCCCATAACTTTCTCATCAAAAATACAAATAATGCAAAATTTAAGTCCAAACTTATTTTATTAAAAATATCTACAACTTCAATGTTGAAGGTTTTGTCATTTGAGGCTTTCATCATTAAAACAGAAGGGCTTGAAGTTGGCCTATTTTGGCAAAATTTCCATAGACATGTTTTGTACCTTGAACTTCATGACCAGTTTTAAATATTTTCCCAACTCCAAATGGATTTTTGTTCAACATAACATTTGTTCCTTATGTCAAGACCTTTCCAACCATTACCCACATGCTTATGTTTCAGTTTTGCAAAGGGCATTTTCGAAGAGGTGAAGTTTTGTGATCATTTACGGAAACCATGTTGAATCTTTGTGCACAAGCTAATACAATGAAATCTGCACATCTAAACCATCTCATATTTATCTCAGCTTGCATTTGCAATGGATTTTGGGCCTCTCATGCGCCTGTACAAGCCCATGCATGGAGGACCCAACTTCACATGCACACGAGTATTTCCTTGCTTGCATCAGCCTTGCCTATAAATAGAAGGCTCCATTCACTTCAAACTTCAACCTAAAGGCGCCTGAAATTCTGCATAAGTGAAATCCTAACCCTCACTCAAAGGAATTTTGATTTTTCTCTCAAATTTTCAAGTTCAAATTTCAGCTACATTTGTTGATTTTTGAACTTCAATTCCTTAGCCTAGCTTCTTTGTTACCTCAAGAGCAAGCTGCATCAAAGAATTGGAGTAGATCAAGCATTGAAAAGTTGTACTTCAAACTGTTTTCATTCCAATCTCCTTGGATATTGATCATTTCTTGTGTTGGTTGGTACCTCTGAAGTCCTCATGTGAGAGGCAATTTATTTGTGCTTTTAATTTTATGAATTAAGCAAGCTCAGATTGAACACCTCATTTTTCTATCTCAGATTTCTCCTTCTATGAGAGTCTAGAGTAGAAACTAAGGGCACAGGGGTGATGTACATCACCCCAGCTTTCTATTGATGTATGGATCGTGCATTATGGTGGAGGTTGAGAAACCTGCAACTCTGGCCGGAACAGTGAGTCTCACCGGAGAAGACGGTGGTTTCCACCACCGTCCCCACGTGGATGAGTTCCTGGCCCTTGGATCAAGCTTCCCAGATCTAATCTTGACCATTGCGTGATGACTTTTTTAATTCAACATGTGACGCATTGACTAGTGACTATGGTACGCGCGCGCTTCCAGTCCATTGGATGTTGCCACGTCAATTAATGAAGTCATCTAGCACTCCAGATTTTTTCTCATTTTTAATTTCTGTTTTAATTTTCTTTTATTTCATTTTATTTTAAAATTCATAACTTCTTTATTTGAAATCACAAAAATATGGGACCAATTGCAAAAAATTTCTCTTAAATTCTAGTTTCTAAAAATGATTTTTAATTATTTTTGTGATTCCATTTAATGTTTTTTGTGAATTTTCTATTTTCTGATTATTTTTAATCCATTTAAAATACTTTCCAATATTCAAAAATGGCAAAAATATTTTCTTAACATCTTTCAATGATGATGAATCTATGAAAAATATTCTCATCAATTTCTTAATTGATTTGAGATTTATTTGAGATTCTAGTTCAATTATGTTATTTTTCTTCATTTTTAATTGTTTAAAATTAGTTTCTGCTTTTAAAAAATGATGAAATTTTTTGTCAAACCTTGTTTGACCATGTTGAACTTATGATGATCCAATTGGACTTTTCCAAGTTGATTTGAATTGGAATTGAAGTTTGACCTCTATTTGTTTATTTTAATTCAAGTATTATTTTAATTCCAAAAATATTTTTATTGTTTCTTGACTTCTAAGCTTCATCTCACTTCTGTTTACCATTGATTGATGATGATCTCATTCATGTTTGATCAATGTGTATTGATTATGTTATTTGAATTTCAATTATGTACATTCCATTTCTTCTTTTTCTTTTTCTTTTTGATCAATGAGTTAATGATTGGTGGTTAGCCTTGACATATGAGGGGCTTAACCTTCTTTGATCCAAATCAAATTCATCTTGATCAAATATCAAGTGAATTAATTTGTATTAGAGATAGGTTGCTTCTTGGTCAAGCAAAAAACCTAAATCCATACAAGATCATTCTTCTTTTCTTTTGGCATGGCAAGTTGTAGGAGCTTGGCTTACTAGTCATGGTCTCTAACTTGTGTTTGTATGCCTATAGTTTTATTGATCGGCCTCAGATAGGTGTGACTACTACATTAGTCCACTTACGATTGCTTAACATAGCGCTAAATTGCCTTATGGCACACTAACACTAACTACTAACTTTTAAGTCAAGCATTTAATTCTTGCAATTTACTTTAATGCAATTTAATTTTTTTCTTATTAATTCATTTGTCTTTGCCCTTTACTCACTTGAGCTCATGTTTATGTTAATGCAATTTGCCTTTTGCTCACTTGAGCATATTATTGTGTATATACTATTGTCTTGTGCTTTGTTTTGTTTTGTTTGTGTGAACCCAATGCAAATGGAGAAAGGACTTAGATTTTAGGACCTTACCTATGCTAAATGGAGCCAAAGAGCAACTAGGCCTCATGCCTTTAGAATGCTAAAATTATCAAAGAGCAACTAGGCCTCATGCCTTTAGAATGCTTAATCTTGAAGGTGCATTGAAAGGACCCTCAATTCTAAACTCACTCTTGTCCATTCTTTCTATTGCATTGTGGAACTTTTTGATTTGTGTGTTCTTGTGATAGGGATACCAAACATGAGATACTTAGAAGGACCATTGTCATGAGCAACCAAAATGAGAGAGACAAGTCCAATTGGAAGATTCCTAGGAGCTTGATTGATCATTTGCTTGAGTTATTTGCTTATTGCTTGCTAAATCCAAAGGAAAGGAGCAACTTGGATCATCTTTATGATCTTAAGAAGGGAACTCCAAGTGGTTTTATTTCTTTTCCCTCATCTTTGCATGTTTAGGACCTAGCCCTTCTCTTCTTCTCTCCACTCTAACCAAAGCCAAACTTTTTGTGCAAACATTAACATTGCTTTTAAAAAATTAGAAACCTAGGCACTATGCCTTTGATTTTTCAAACTCTTTTTTTATAATCTTATTTTGAATTGAACTTTAAGTCAACTTTGACTTTATTTTGTGAATACTTTTCATTTGTAAATACAACTCACTCAAACGTTTTTGTGGTTCCAATGACCACTTTTACCAAAGCTTTTCATAAACATTAGCTATTAGGTTTTAGTTATCCTAGAGGTTGATATAATACTCACCTATATCCTTAGTGATGGACTATAAGTCTTCCATGCTTATTATAGGGTTAACCCCTCACTAGCATGTTGAAGCTCTCCTCACATGGTGGATTTGTGGTTCTACGTTGAGTTTTCTCCCTTTGATAACAAAAGACCTTAAGGCTTTTGACCAATCAATTCACTAACTTCTTTTGAGATTTTTACCCCGAACTATGAGGTTTTGATCCTACTTTTAAGATGGTACGTAGGCAATGGGTTTATCCATTCAAACACAAAAATTGTAAATAAATTGTATATTCTTTTCTCATCTCCCCAATCATGTTTGCACAAATATTTTCTCAAATACCAACCTACCATACAACATTTATAAAACGGGATCCCTTAGAGTACTAAGGATGTTTTGGGTGCTTAAAACCTTCCCATTGCATAACCAACCCCCTTACCCAGATCTCTGACATTTTTATTAGTTTTTGATTTGATAAAACTTCTCGATTTTTGTTCGCTTTCTAACCTTTCCTTTGGATAAATAGAAGTGCGGTGGCGACTCGAATTGTATGATTTACTTTTAATTTAGTAAATAAATTTAAAGGTAACGAATACCCCGCTACAGTATGTAACTTACCATCCATGCCAAGCTTCTTTTTAAAGACCCACTTGCATCATATAGGGTTAACTACAATAGGAGGCTCTACCAAGGTCCAAACCTGGTTTGTGTACATGGAATCCATTTCAGATTGCATGGCTTCTAGCCACTTCTCAGACTCAGGACTAGTTATGACCTCTTGGTAGGTCACAGGCACATCTTGATCCATGAGTAATACATCACCTTGATCAGTTATGAGATATCCATATATCTCAGGTAGGCGACGTATCGTGCTTGACCTACGCTAGTCTTGTTCTACTTGAGCAGGTTTATCTTCCACAACTACTTTTGTTTCCTGCTCTAATTCCTCCATAGGTGTATCAATGCTTTGTGATTCTTGAATTTCTTCAAGCTCTAATTTCCTCCCACTGATTCCTTTGGAAATAAAATATATTTCTAGGAAAACTCTAGTTCGAGTAACAAACACTTTGCCCTCAGAAGGATTGTAGAAGTAATACCCTCTTATTTCTTTAGGATACCACACAAATAAGAATTTTCCAGATTTGGGCTTAAGCTTAGTTGAAATTTGTCATTTCACATAAACTTTGCAACCCCAAACCTTCATGTAAGACATATGTGGTTTCTTACCACTCCATATCTCATATGGTGTCTTCTCAACCTTTTTGGATGGAACACGGTTAACTGTGTTAGCTAATGCCAATAGTGCATGACCCCAAAAGGAGTTTGAAAGATCGACGTGACTCATCATGGATCGGACCATGTCTAACAAGGTTCGATTTCTTCTCTTATATACACCATTCCATTGGGGTGTTCTAGTAGGAGTAAGTTGGGATAGAATCCCACACTCTTTCAGATGGTCATCAAACCCTAGGCTTAAATATTCACCACCTCGATCTAATCAAAGAGTTTTAATATTCTCACCTAGTTGGTTTTGTACTTCAATCTTGAATTCCTTGAATTTTTAAAAGGACTTTGATTTGTGTTTCATTAAATACACGTAACCATGTATACTAAAATCATCAGTAAATGTGATGAAGTACTGAAAACCTCCTCTGGTTGGTATGTTCAATGGTCCACATACATCAATATGTATGAGGGCCAAAAGATCATTAGCTCTTTCACATTTTCTTGTGAATGGAGTCTTTGTCATCTTTCCAATTAAACAAGATATGCATGTCTCATATGATTCATAATCAAAAGAGTCTAAGAGTCCATCTTTATGGAGTTTGGAAATGCATTTCTGATTTATGTGGCCTAATAGAAAATGCCAAAGGTAAGTTGGATTTAACTCATTAGGTTTCATCCTTTTAGTATTAATATTATAAATAGGCATTTCAAGATCAAGGACATATAGTCCATTATTCATTTGTTCAGTAGCATAGAATATATCATCCAAATAAATGGATCAACAATTGTTCTTTATTATGAATGAAAAATGAAACTTGTCCAAACAAGAAACAAAAATAATATTCATGCTAATTGCAGGTACATAATAATAGTTCTCTAACGGAATTATTAAACCACTAGGTAAAGTCAATACACAAGTCCTACGGCTAAAGCAACAACCTTTGCTCCATTGCCAACTCGTAGGCCAATTTCACATTTAGCCAAATCTCTACTCCTTTTTAGCCCTTGCACATTGGTACAAATGTGAAAACCACATCCAATATCTAATACACATGATACATAAGTAGACAGATTAATTTCAATAACAAAAATACCTGAAGTTGAACTCTCTACTCCGTTCTTCTTATATTGCAAGTATTTTAGAAGTTTCTCTTCTAGTGTCCGGTTTTACCGCAATGGAAGCAAGTGCCATCCTTTGCTAGGCATCCACTAGGATTAAAAGAAGGAGAAGTGGGTTTGGGTTTGGCAACTTCCTTGCCTTTCCCTTTACCACCCTGCTTAGTGGACCTTTTATTCTGTTTCTTTCCACTTCCGATCATCAGAATGGACTTCCCTTTTGACTTCAGATTATGCTCAGCAGTTCTTAACATGCCTAGCAATTCAGGAAGAGTTTTGTCCATATCATTCATGTTAAAATTAAGGACATATTGACTGAAGCTCTCTGGAAACAATTGCAATATCAAATCACTCGCAAGTTCCTTTTCGAGGGGAAAACCCAACCTCTCAAGGTTCTCCACAAACCCAATCATCTTGAGCACATGGGGACCTACAGGGGCTCCCTCAGCTAACTTGCCTTGAAAAAAGGATTTTAAAACTCCAAACCTTTCATGCCTTGCCTGCTCTTGATAGAGCATCTTCAGGTGTCTGATCATATCGAACGCTGTCATGTTCTCATGTTGCTTTTGCAACTCCAAGTTCATGGTAGCTAGCATGAGGCAAACACTTTCATTGGCATCATCGACATGCTTCTTATAAGCATCTTTTTCTGCATTAGGTGCAAAACTAGGAGGTTCCTCTTCAAGAACAGATTCCTCCAAGACATACAACTTTTTATCATGCTTGAGTATAATCCTCAGATTTCGGTGTCAATTCAGAATATTTGTCCTAGATAATTTTTCCTTATCAAAGATTGATCTAAAAATGTTGTTATAGGTGTTTGTTGTCATGGTAATCTACATGGAAAATATGAAAATATAAGTATCATTAAAATAACATATTTAATTAGACCTTTAATTAAATATGCTCCCACTATTTTACTCAAAACAAATGACCCTCACCATTTGATTCGAAAAATCTCGTTGGAAGATTTTCTAGTGGGTCAAGATGCACATTTCAATTTTTTTTAAGACCGCGTAGGCGGATTACATAAAACTAGGTTATTTAGGTAGGAACTCCTTCCAATTGTATCTAATACAACTCTCAAATATTTTAGTTGGGTGAATGACTCCTTATTCCAATCCATCATATGGATCATTTCCAACTCTTGCTTCTAAACGTATATAATCTTATTATAATTTGTTTAGTTAAGTTTGACCCGTTGTTTTAGAAATTTGATATTACAATTATCCCATCACATCTTACTAATATAGAACATGCACCTCGCGTAGGCGAAACCTACATTATTCGATACTAGTCTTAGTGAGTGCTAAAACTTTGAAAGCATAATCTTAATATTTAATTTGAGGGAATTTGCAATTATTTTGATCTCACCGGCTTATTTATTATATAAATCATCTCTCATATGCATCATCATACATTCACATGCGTCAACATACATACAAAATAAAACAGTTATGGCCCCTAGCGCAATTGTTCACCCAAGCCAATGAGAGAACCTAAGCTAACCTAATAACGATCTAAGCTTATCCAAGAAAGATTTTCAAGGTTGTCCTCCTTTGATATTGTATCATTCTCTTTTTTCATTATATTAAATTACATAAAAGAAACTCGTTTTACATACGAGGGAGTGAGATGAGAAAAGAACTTACATTAAGAGATTAAAAAGTGAGGCACGACACGCAGACCGTATTTTAAAATCCCAAAAACAAAATAAAGGAAAAATAAGGCCATAATTGATCAACATAAGACAATAATAATAAACACATTATTATTATTATTAATTTAAATTATTTTAATTAAATAAACCAAATTAAATTTCGGAGATTGATCATACAACGTAGAGTTAGCTGGGGGTTCTGCTGCCCGGTCAGGGGAAAATGGTTCCCTAATTGCAACTCTTATGCAGTCACAACCCTAATCGCATAACTCTTTGATAGCACAACCCTTTTACCTCCATGAACCCTAATGCAACAATTTCATACCATCAAACACACATCAATTGATAATTCAATATGATTGATCAACACGTCATTGCTTCACCATACTAACGTCGGATTTTGAAGCATAGTCAACATCAATCATCCAAATCATACACACATGATGCCAAATTTAATTACTCGTTTATTATTTAATTCATTTTGTATTTTAATCATATTAATACATAAAATAAATAGCTATTAGATGCATGGTTTCGTAAGTGGCTCTGATACCACTGAAGGAAAATTACGATCCAAAACTCAACTGAAATTAAATTTTTTCCTTGAGTGATCCTTACGAATAGGCATGATCAGTGATAGAAACCGTCACCTCTTGTGTCTATTGAAACCTTTGATGCATATCTAATGAGTGATCACGAGCGTTGAATGGCAACAACGCCTCTACTCGGTCCACACGAACAGATTCCTTCAGTCTCAGTGCTAGCTGCTATGAATGAAGGCTTTGAGTGAGAGAGAGAGAGAAATGAAATTTCATCAAGTGAAATTCTTCTGCACAAGGGTTCTATTTATAGTACCACTTGTGTGGGTTGTAAGCTAAAAATCTCACTTAAGTGTATGTGGCCCATATCTTACGGTATACCAAAAATAACTTAAGCGTGTGGTACCTTACCATATTTTGTATTCTACTTAAGTGAATCATACATTACGATGTTCTGTAATTCACTTAAGTGGACCGTACCTTACGGTGTTCCTTATTTACTCTGCCTCTCATCAATCCGTCCTTTTGTGTGTGACCCTATAGGTTTTCGCAATATTGACAATTATATTAAATCACGTATTTAACATAATAAATAGTAAGCGGTATCTAGAAACACATCATTGCTACGTAAGACATGAAAATGTCATGTGATTTGACAAATCCCTTTTTGTGATAATACTTATGTGTAAAATTACCTTTTTACCCTTATCTCTATATTGAACACAAGGCATAGAGCATGTTATCGTTGTCCAGATCAATATTGGACCCTTAGACATTTATCCTGTTACGCGGCATGGGTAAATTCCATCTAGGTCACTCATGTCCCTCAACATGCTTCGTGAAGTACCCATCAACTATCTTTATGGTAATCTAGTTACGGATAATGTTTGATCAACAATAAAGCACTTAACTCTACATCTAGGGACAATGGGGGATTCAGGTCGAAGGGTGGTATACACCACTATCACCATGAGAATAACTTATGACACTTTGCATAATGTTCTATGCAGTATTCTTATAGCGGGTCAATCCAGTATAAATATTACTCCTAATATCCATACCTATGTTTAAGACTTGATAACTCCTTATCCATGATCCATGGGATGTGATCATCAGTCTATATACATAATAGTCTTAATGCTTTAATGTTATCCCACTTCACAACAAAACTCGACTACGGATACTTTAATAATAGTGTCCTTATGTTTAATGGGATCTCATGATTAAGTCACACTTTATACATTAAACAGACTAGTTATTCTAGGGAATTTATTAAACAGACATAATAAAGAAAAAGCCTTTTATTATTAATAAATAATTGGATATAAGTACCAAAAGTATTGGCCTCTAGGGCTTACACTAACACACATGGCCTGAAGGGGAGTAATTCTTTAGAGATAAAAATTTAAATGTACACAGTCCCCCAAGCATAAGGCTTGTAGAGGAAAAATGTTGAACATGTGATTCCATACACAAGAGTGGGATGGGGATTAATTGTGTGGTTTAAAAAATGACAGTTTAAAATAATTTTTTTTTCTAAATCAAAGTTCAAAAACATTTTGAAGAAAACATTTGAACATAGTAGCGAAAAAGCAACGTAAAGAAAATATGCAAAATGTAAAGAGATAAGGGAAAAGATATGACTCCAAGATTTATAGATTTCAATCTAAAAAAGTGACTTACTCCTCTCCTTAAGACTTGATATTTAGAGTATTCAATAATCCTTATTACATTTTAGTAGGTTAATCTTACGAACCAAGGTATACAAGGAAAAATGAAGTTTCATGATCACCTTTAACCAAAAAACGAACAAAGGACTAAAATTGTTAGTCTTTCTTCCAAACACGAACAAAATCTTCACGCGGCTAGGCCCAAAGCTAAACCAAGATTTGATAAATAATTATCTCAAACCATTGCAGAGTTGTGAACTTATTATCCTCTAAAGGGAACTAAGGTTTTACGTGGACTGGCCATGAACCGAGTTGATATTATATACTAGGTTGGTCTTGAACCAAGTAGATATTTTACTCTAGGATGATCTCAAGAACCAATTAGAATATTTTTCATCGGTTATCTTCAAGGATCCAGAGAGAGAGAGAGAGAGAGAGAGAGAGAGAGAGAGAGAGAGAGAGCGAGAGAGAGAGAGAGAGAGAGAGAGAGAGAGAGAGAGAGCTCACGATTCTGGATGTGAAAAAGAGAAGGGATAATCCTATATTTATAGGCTACATATAGGAAGAAAAAAAATCCATGGGCTAATCTAATGGTTCAAATGATAGGAACCTTATCCCAATCCATTGGATGACCTAAAACAATCGATTACAAAATCCCATTTTAGAAGATTTTGATAGATAGTTGTTTCCCATTACTAAAACATTATCACAAGAGATTATGTACACAATTATCACTTATCCAATCGATTGGGAATATGCTCTAATTGATTGGACATTTTAAAAACTTGTCCAAATTGTTCTAATTGTTCCTTATTCATAGGGTTAAGCTCTAAAACACTTTAGGTTGTTTTCTTTGAGAAATAGAAGCATTTAACTTTTTTTTACTTCATGTGTGATTTAGTCATATTAATTTAAAAAATCCATTGTGTTCTTACAAAACAATGATCACTCAGACACGATTAGGAGAGCTTTCACAGTTCCTCTCTTTCAAACTATGAAGCTTCAAGAGTTTTCTGAATACACCAATCATATAAGCACTTTCTTGAGTCTACTTGGATATTAGGATTGAGATATCTTAGATTTGGATGCCATCATCAGAGGATATTCCTTAAATCATGAAACCCTAGTTCATCAGATTAATTCAGAGGAAGAGTTTGGATAAATTGTCTTGTGCATCTTTGACGGCCAACATACTTTTTTAACTGTATGATTTTAAGATCAGATTATATCTCCACAAGTTGTCATCAAGTATCATCAATTTTTCATAGTCACAAGTTTCAGCATCAAAACCAATCAAGGTTACATCTTCACAAATTATCATCATCAAAACCAAACCATTATAGTCATGACTTGCTTTATCTCTTTATCCTTTCTTAATTAAACCTGCAAGCACATAGTTCCATATTCTCCCCATTTTTGATGATGATAACACATATTTCAATTAGGTTGTAAAAGAACATATAAGTAGATAAAATTGGAGTGTTTAAACTCCTCTTTAAATGAGTAGAGAGTACACTTTACCCCCCCCCCCCCCCCCCCCCCCCCCCGAGAGTCTACTTATCCTCCTTTGTCATAATAAGAAAGGTGCGTAAGGATGAAAGGAAGGAATTTAAATATGCAAGCACATATTCACATAAGCATTTAGGAAAGGGAAAGCAACATTTTATTCAATTTTAAAGCATCTTTAAGTACAAGATAGGAATAGAAAAAATGAAGGACAATAAACAATGATAAATAAGCAAGTGACTAATTCATCTCCTCATCATCATCCTCATTGGACATCATTGGAGATATGAGAATTGATTTATCCAATTTGTTGACGAGCTTACAAAGATTTGAATGCATTGTCTTCTAGTCTTCAAGGATTTTGTTGAGGATGTTTGAAGAGTATGAAGGGAGGTAATTATTTTCTTGTTGTTGTCTCGTATTTGATAGTACCTTTGGAGGTAGAGAGATGTTTTCCTTTCATTGGATGTCATACCTCATTTGACTCAACATTTTTCCCCCTATTTTTGAGTTTTAATCACTGACTCCTCTACATCCAAATTGAAGTCGGAGTACTCCAAAATATTTATAACTAGTTCATAATATGGTAAAATCATGTTTTTCTTTCTATTATCCAACATATGATGGATCATAGTATCGACCCTATTTTTGTCAACTCGATTTTCCAAAAAAACCAAAGTGGAGGTATAACCAATTTGTGTATAATACTTGAGCTTTTCTTTCTTAGAAAGAGAACATGATTTACCATATAGTGAATCATCCAAATTTTTGGGCGTATAATGCTAATGGTGAATGGAATAGGAATACCAGAAGATGCATCAATCAAAATGGATTGGGCGACTACGATAAAAGTTGAACTCATTACCTTTTTGGTATTCATCATACTGTTGATTGAGGAATATTAGGTTGAAAACTCGTGCAAACTCTTTAATGATTAGTTCAATGAGGTGTTTCTTAACTTTAGAGGTAAGAACACCATTAGAGTGGAGAGGTTTGCATAGAACATTCTTACCAACTCGGGAAATATTTCTTGAGGTACTTCAAAGATGAATTTCCTCAAGCTGGCATCTTTGAAGACTTCGAAAAATTATAATCCTTGAAAAGTCCCTCATCCAAGTAGTGAGAAATGTTGACTTCTCTTTTGGTAAATTACTGATTGAAAGTGTTTTCTTGCTCTTGCGAGAAGAAGACTTTGGAGAAGTATGATGGATAAGCTTGAGTTGAATGAGCTCTTCTTGGTGTCATTTGGTGATGATGAGAGGATGGAGAGATTAAAGACTACTAATGCAATGCAGAAAAGAGAGGTAGGACGAGATGATAAGTTGAAGAAAATGTACCTATATTTATAGTTGTTGTCCAATCAATTTGGTAAAGACTCTGATTGGAAGCCTTAAACTATGATGGTTGGCCGTTGGAACTAGTTATTTTGTTCAGTCTTAAACCTCCTAGTCATTTCTTTATGTGATTTTTTTTTTTTAATTTTGAGAGCATCTAATCAATTGGGGCATGAGTCAAATCGATTAGTTATGCATTTTCAGCATTTTTGTGATTTTGGGATTTATATTGGATTTTGCCTTAGCCTTCCCATTTTTTTGCACCTCTTGCCATCTTATTGGTACAATTTTTATATAGAAGGACTAACAAACTCATTTGATTGGTTATCAAAAAATATTTTAAATGATGAGCAAAAAATTAAATTCACTATTTAAAGTATTAATTATAGTTTTCTGATCATTCAACCTTTAAGATAATGTACTACCTTGATTACCAATAAACCTTGATAGAAACTCCCTCTCTAGAAGGAATTCCAATATATTGAGGCATGTCTTTCTCTACGGATCGTTGGATTCGAAAGTTGGTAAAAAATACAAGATAGATATGTCCACCACAAAATTATCTTCTCAACTTACTAAGAGATTAAACTCATTATATATCAGAGATGTTGAGACACTCCTCAATGACAAAGCTTTCTTTGATCATGATCATTCATATACACCATTAGCGATCATCTTTGAATTAAAGACCTTAAAAGCAAAAATTGATGTATACTGGAGAGTATACTATTTGTTTTTCACAACATCATTTAATATGCACTAAAGCTTCATAAAAGCTAAAAAAAATTGTGCAAAAACATAATTGGTTTCACCTTTGGTACCCAAATTTTCTTAGGTCCCAATGTGTTAGTAGTTATAGAAGGTCTAGTGTTGTTTCCTTTAGACCTTTTCAATTTATCAAAATAAAAAGGCTCTAAGTGGCCAAACCTATTACAATGAGAGCATTTATAAACAAGTTGATTCATTTTCTCCCTATTTAATTCTTTACTATATGGTCTACAGGATTTTAAACCATAATCCAGTTTTATTTAAGAAAGGCCTTTAAGTTATAGAATGAAGTCAATGTTTTCTTGACTCTTAGTAAATTTACTTAATTTTTCATGCAAGTCTGCTACTTCCTTTTTCATTGAAACACAACTTCACGTGATCTAGTTGAGTTTCTAATATTAGCTATTTAAAACTTAAGTGTTTCATTACTCTTTTCTAGAAACTCAGGATAATCCTTAAGGTCTAGGTTATACTTATAAGATAGCTTTATTTCCTCATGGTCACCTTCCACGTGAGATACTTTTAAGCCGACGTCATTCTCTTTGTTGGAAGAAGATTCTTTAAAGGTTCTTCCTGAGGTTGAATCTTATTCATTTGCATATGTTTTATTCTCTCTTCTTCACTTTAAGATTCCATTAGATTAGGATTTTTGTACTTCATATCCTCTTACAGATGAAGTTCCTTCATTTGATGTTGAATTCTCCGAAGATTTCTCAACTTTTTAGTATGTTCTTTTGCATGAAACCACATGATTTTCCTTGTACGAATTTGATGCTTTTGAGCTTATGCCATCATCTTTAATTAATTGAACTAATTAGTTCAACCTTTCTACAAATTCTCCCTTCTTTGATTTTTCCTTAAAGTCATAAACACTTTCATCTCTTGATTTAAGGATTGAATAAGATTTAGGATTCCAACTCTTAACTATTATATCTTTTTTAATGATAAATATTCTGACATTATTGCTAACGTTTTTAAATTTAGAGAAACTGTTACATTCAAGAATTAGAAATGGATGCAGTTGAAAAACGGATGCTCTTGAACAGTGGATTTGATCTACTTTACGATGGGGTGAGGTGGACATGCATGGTTAGCGCTCTAACGCCCAAGTAAGTTCAAGATTCAAGATGAGTGTAATGAAAAATGGATATTAGAGATTATACCTTTTCTCTTAGCGTGGAAACTGATTTTATACCCGAATTAAATGGAGTGGATATGAGATTGATTGGGCATTATTCATTTAGGCACTTAGTCGGCCCATAACAGTTTCCGCAAGGCTTTTCCAAACACTGAAGGAGCTTGGGAAAACCTTAAATAATGCAAGTCGGCATCTAAAATGGGTCTGGTGTGAAATGGAACCGAAACACTTGGAATCCGTTGAAAAGTAGTGGGGAAGAGGATCATTAAATTCTTTCTTATCCTAGTGAAGCTCTAACACTTGTTCCTAGCGTGCCATCCTAGTGAAACGGGTTAGGGAGTGATTTTCCTATCTAGGACACTTGACTACTTTCGTCACTTCCATTTTTTCATGGAGGAGTGGTGTGATGAATTCCCTTGGATTGATACCTTACCATTGATACGGACTGTTGATACTTAATTGGTTTTCTATAAAAATTGGGTTTTGCCTCCAGGTCTTCGTTTTTCTCTTCTTAGTGCTCCTCAATAGTTGCTTTATCTAGATCATTAACCTTCGTTTTCTTAGTTTCAGCTTCAAGTTTCCACCGTCATTCCCTTTCTCTTTATCCAAGTATGTTGTTGCTTCTTTATTTAAGTGAACAATGTTTTTTCTCCTTTATCATTTTAGAGGGTTAATCCTCTATTTTCGACCCGTTGCCACTAACCCACACGATTTGTTCATATGTGGAGCTGAAATACAATCGATATGACAAAGACAAACACACAAGATTATTCCAAGGTATAACCACAGTATTTGGGAATAATCTTAAAGTATACCCAAAGAGACGAGAGAATAAGGGAGAATCATGGGCCAAAAAGGCGGTTTTATGCTTCCATAGGGAAAGACCAAAATGCCCGTCGTAGGTTTAAGTGAATTAACTGCTCCAATTAAGATCTAATTTAAAATACTTCGCTCTAATTCGACTAATTAGATGTTAAGTATTCAAAATTAGTTTGGGGTATTACATACCAATATACCATCTCCAAACCAAAACATTCCCCATGTCTTCCACATCTTTTGGTGTCATTGAAGAACTTGGAAAACAAACTAAATCATTCATGGTATTTCAAATCGATCAAATCACAACATGCCAAATCATCCTCAACTCCCTCTAGTCCTAGATTCTCCACTAAGAGGAGTAAACATTTGGAAAATGATCAAAATATCTCTAGGCATAACAATGCACCACCCCAACCACCTAAAAAACTTATACCAGACTATGGATGAAACCTCACAAGTCACAAAGAGATGAGAGGACGACTCAAGAACAAGGAACAAAAGGCGCAGGAAATAGTCCCTGAGGTCAACTGGATTCCCATCTTAAGTATGTTATCTCTAGATGGGATACGATCTTGAAGAAGATGCCTAGAGAAAACTATAACTTTATAAGGGACCCAACTGCACCAAATAGACAGAATGCCTAACTCAATGGGACATGCCTACTGACCTGAGGTGAGTTGATGGGATAAAAGACATGAGTAGGCAGAATAAATAGAATAAACACCATCACTCGCCTCACTCCACCTCCATACATCATTCTCAAACGAATGTGTAAAACCCTTAATTACTGACTAAAGGTTAGTGAAAAGTGTCAACTCATTATCAAAGAGAAAAAGGTATTTGCCACCTGAGGTCCCAAATCCAGTTTTCTCCCCCGGATCTACTGACCTCCCCTACTGAACTAGAGTTCTGATCAAAAATAGAAAAACATTCTAGAGAATCTAAGATGAAGGGGAGTATTCCCAACCCAAATATCCTCCCATAAGGAGGTAAGAAGGCCATATCCAAATTTCTAATTTTAGGAAGAAACAATCCATATTCCTAAAAATGTTGAACGAAATTATTTAACATATATTGTCTAGTCTCTCTCATTTCTTCAATCCAACCCAGACCTACACAGAAAGCCAAGAAAATATTTCTCCTATTTTTACTTTTAAAACATGCATGACAAAAACCAGTCTCATTCTTTCTACTTTTAACTAGCATTTAACCTTTGGTTTGTTCCTCCAGAAATATTAGTCAATCCAAAAACCCAGTGAAAATCTTCTTTGATATCAAAATCAACATCTCTTTCTAAATCATTATTAAAACAACCTGTATAGAAATCTAAAAAAACACCATTAACTGAACTAAACTCATCTTCATCAATAATCTGATCACCGAATAAATAAAAAATAAATGTAGCACCACCCAACTGTGAAGATATCCCTCCCCATAAATTTCTGTTTAGTTCCTCAGAAATAGAGATCAAGAACTAAACCAATAAATCAAGAGCACAAACACGAGAAGGTAAATAAAAATTTATTCCATACATTTAAAGTAAGAAAAGTATGATGTCTAAATTCCATAGAAAATACAAAATCAAGTGCTGATAACAGTGTCGATACTGGTCTATGTATAACTTTCCATACAAAACAAAATAATAAGAAGCAGTAACGTTTACAAATTGCATGCTACAACAACTACAATAAGTGAATTTGTAATGATAACATGAATTTGTTCATAACTTCACTCACATAATGCAATATGGTAATCCACTGCATTCAATAACACTGCTTTAATTAGATCAGAGTTCACTTTCTGACCTTGTATGCATTGCTGGAACGAAACATCAAAAATCAAAGTCAATATAGAAATATCTAATGAGATCAATGATGAGTTAATAATCAATGAGAAACATATTCAAATATTATTTTCTATATAAAACATGGATATGAAAAATAAATATATACCTCAACTTTGTATACATCTATGGCAAAACCATTGAAACAACTTATGGTAGCTTGGTGAATGTCCAATCCAAGGATATCAAATGCCTTCATTATTGAAACCAAAATAGCTGGTTTGTAGATACAAGATATACGGATGTTGACAGTTCCATCTTCCATTTCCCATGCCTCTACCTGCAAAATTTGTACAAGCTCAAGTAAAGTATAAAACAACATCAATTTATAGGGAATAACAAGTTAGCAGTACAGTAAACAAATACCTTTGTTGATTGGTTTCCAGGGCTTGGCACATTGCTATGACATAATTCTTCATTCACTTGTATAGGAAGGGTTGAAGTGGTGGGTACCAGAGATGGTTCAATAGAAATTAACTCTAGCTCAGTTTGAAGATCATTAACTTTTTGTCGTAACTCATTCATGTATTCAACAGCATCTCCAAGTATTGAAGCTTTATCCATCTATGAGAAAAATGAAATAATAGACTTGAACTATCTCATACATATTATTAAGGAATCAATTGTTTGATTATTTATAACCTATGCAATAAGAGAAACTCAAAAGTACACTTTTCAATCATATATATACATATATAAATATATATATATATATATATATATATATATATATATATATATATATATATATATATATATATATATATATCGCATTATAGAAATACCAAACATAATTACTAAGAATATTTCAAATACTAATTTGAGAGAATAGAGGGAATGTGTTTGAATTGTACACACAGAGAAGAGGGCAAGTTGTTGTATTCATAATGATTGCAAGATGGTTATATATATACAATAATACTAGTTGGACTTACAATCACCTTGTTTGTTTCTTGTACTCATATGTAATACTATTTATACTTTAATAAAGCATATACATAATTTTCTCATCCCTTTAAATTTTTAATTTTTTAGTGACTTGGTTAGAGCATCTACTATATGATCCTCTGTTCTACAATATGTTAAAGTAATCTTGTCATTTGTTACTAGATCTCTAAGAAGTACAACTTGACTTCAATATGTTTTCTCCTTCCATGAGCTATGTATTTTCTGCAAGGTTAATTATTGTCTATTCTTAGTACCATTTATTCCTCAATGCCTACCTTCAGTCCAATCAACAAATTAGATTGCAACCACACTTATTTACAACTATATTGCAAGATGAGATATAGTCAACTTCACAAAAAGACATGTCCACCAATGTTTACTTCTCAAGCAACCACATAATTGGAAAATTGAATAGCTTTAACACATATCACATTGTACTTCTTCATTTTACACCATAAGGTTTTGTAAATATGATGCATGGTATATTGTGCCTTTAAGAAATCTCATGATCCTTTAATAACTTGTATATATGAATGTTTAAGTTCATGGATAAATCTTCTTACACACTAACATTATGGCATATATCGAGTATGCAATTGCAAGAATACCTTAAGCATCCTACAGTTTTCTTGTATATTGTTCTATCTACAACATTTCCATGAATGTATTTGCTTAATTTTTAATTTTATTCAATAGGAGTACTTGTCGAGTTACAGTTTAGCATACTAATTTTCTTCAAGATATTACTGATGTACTTCCTTTGGTTAACTAAAATTAGACCTCTTAATTTAGTCATATCAAACTTAGTGTTCATGTTGAATTTGAGATTCAAAATCTTATTGTGATTGATTCACGTGATTAATAGATAATCTATCTATATATACACACTATACTAATATTGTCTTGATTCACACATTTCACATAAATTCCATGTTAAATTATACACTTGGAATAGCCAATCTGCTTTAGGAACTTTTGATTCCTCTTGTGCTAGGTTCATGAAGCTTATTTTAGGCCATAAAGAGCCTTATTGAGTTTAAAAACCTTATCTTCTTAACCTTTCACAATGAATCTCCGAGGTTGTTCAACATAAATTTTCTCCTTAAGGAAAACATTGAGAAATTCATACTTAACATTTAGTAAAACAAGATTCCATTGCGATCAGTTAACAACAAATACCAATGAATTGGTTGTCTCAATTCTTGCAACTGATGCAAAAACTTATGTGAAATCAAATCCATGTTTTTGTAAGTATCCCTTTTCAAAAATCCTTTCTTTATATTTGGAAATGAAATAAATTTGGAGGGTCTTCACTTTATAGACTCATTTCCCTATAATATGTATCTTATGTACTAGTAAGAAGACTAGTTTACATGTTTGATTCCTCTTTATAACCTTAATTTTTTCCTGCATAGCACTAATCTACATAGAGAATGTAGTTTCTTCTTCATAAATGAGAAGCTCAATATCAACAAATAAAGTAATCTGAAAGAGTTTCCCCCTGGTGTGATCATTTAGTCCAAAAGGACATCATATTCTTATAGAATTTTATTTGAGAATATTTAATCCTATATGGCCTTTTGGATTTTTCTACTTGTGTAGCTTCTCTTTTATATGATGCTCACTCTGATCATTATGGAATACTAATGACACATTTGAAAATTATACAAGATGTTAACTATACCAATCCCAACATTCCTACTAATTGATTATAACATCTTTACTTGTCACAAACATCAATGTGACATGGTTGTATAACTTAAATGAACTTAGAGGAGGCACCAATAATAATGGACCCCCTATATGAATATTTATTTTGTTTGAAATTGGGGTATATTGGGATATATGGGGGAATGGGTATTTTATGATATTGGTTAGAAAAGATAGGTATGGGGATAAAGAAAGTCTAACGTTGAAGGTAAATATGAGAGAGGGTGATGTGGCAATTTTCAATAGGCTTGTTGGGCGTGTTGTGATCTCCATTGTCCCATTTATTGTTAGCTTCTACATAGGCCCATTTATTGTTAGGATACCAATCTCCATTATCGATTATAGTTGTATGGAAGCCGAGCCCCACATACATTGTGTCAACTTGTGATTCATTAATGGTTCATGACGAGTTTCATGCTGGGTATCCTTTTTAAAAAAAGTGTTGGACTCTTTGTCAGAAGGCCTAAGATATTTTTATATTTCTCATACAATTGATATGGATTGCTAACCATATTATGAGGCATGTTATTCTAGTGTTAGATTTTCGAATGGTCTTAGTACTGAGGGATTTGTTGTGTGGATTTAAATCAAGTTGCAACAAGGATATTTTACAGATCATTGTCTTTTCGAGATTCATCATAACATCAACTTCCACCCCAAAATCACATCACCGTTTAACATCAAATTTAAATATGACTAGTTTTTTTACTCGAAAATTGAAGAAAACTCAACATTCATCCCAATAGGTATGTTTCTTGAAGGGATGACTTTTTACTTCCTCACACTGATACATGGTAGGTTTTCGAAAGGATCCTCATACTTTACTGAACTATGGTTCTAGGCAGGTCTTTGAATCCCTTATTTACTTAATTGTTTTCCAATGATTTTATCCCATATCCTCCCTTGTGGGAGGCGGGGGGGGGGGGGGGGGGGGGGGGTTCCCTTGGTTCCAAAATTTAAACCCATATAGATAATTATTTATTCTTGTTGTTACCTCTTGAATCTTTCCTATTTTTGTGAGAGGTTCTCAAAAAGGGTCGGTGAACCATTACACACAATTTGTTATGTGCTAGTGGTGAGGGATAACTTGGAAAAGGCTAATAATGAGTGTGTTAAGGGTGATAAATGATTATTGGCTCCTCTATTATTAAAGGTTTAGAGGGAAGAATAAGAAGGGTCAGATTAAGGACATTATTATGATGAACAACCTTAATTTATTATTATGCAAGATATTAAGTTTGCATTAGTGGATGTGTCTCTTGTTCATTACAATTAGGGTTATATGTATTGTAATCAGATTTACTCCTAGGTAGTGGGTTATAATGAGGGAATTCTTTTTATCTATTATCAATTAGAAGGATAATCCATATTCTATACTCAAAGTGTGATCTTGCTGACAAAAGGTTGTTGTGGGTTCAACTGGTTATAGTTAACGAGTCTTTTGCGTGTCTAGTTATATATGTGCTTCACAATTTTAACTTGGTCTTAGGTGGTAACAAGTGGAAAAGGATTTGAGAGCTCCTCTTCTTGGCATAGAGGTTGAGGTGGATGAGTTTCATAATTATGTGGTGTTTATGGTAATTCTTAACCATATTTTGTTTAGGGTAAGGTTTAACTCGTTCCAACCCAATGTGGGACTATGAGTAGATTAGACCGGGTCTCAATGTCTAACGTATGGCAGGAGAATTGGGGTAATTTTAGTATGTTGATCCTCGATGTTTCTGATAATCACCCTCTTGTTATTTGGTATTTCACACAATTGTGAGATCCTAAGAATTTAAGGTTTAATAATTACAAGTTGGATTATTATTCCATCCAAGATGTTATCCCGCAAAGTTGGTCGTCATGTGTTTCCTTAGATAGGATGATTGTCATCCTTAAAGAGAACTTGAAGTTCCTCAAAGTTCATCTTTAATAGTAAAGGGGGTCTTCAGAGATTCAGAGTCAAGGATTACTAGTATCGTGGATGCCATTAGGATGTAGAATTCTTTGGTTGAGGATAGTTCCCCCTCCCACACTAGAATAGGTGGCTCAGAAGAGTAGAGTGTGTGTGGACCTCCATATGTGCTCAAACTCAAAGATTCTCATATGTCCAAATACCAAGATAGAGGCAGGGGAAAGACAGAGATGACGGAACTACTTATTTTCAATATTTCCTCAATAGACGTACCATGAGGGACTTGGTATTATCTATAAGTGTAAAGGAAGATTGGACTGAAGAGGTGGCCGAGGTTAGTGCATAAATTATTAAGGTCTTTTTCCAATATTACCAAGAATATATTTTAACTAGCCAAACCTTGAGGGAACCCAGATCTACAATATTTATACTAGAGAGAATGTGGTTATTTCTATATCATTTCTCCTTTTTAAGATTAATGATGTGGTAACGGATAATGATGGTAATAGGTGTCTAGGTCATGACGTGTTTAGTTTCTCCTTTTTTTAATGGTTATGGACTTGCCTAAGAGGTGAGATGAGGGCTATGTTCCACAAGTTTTTCTTCAATACTATCCTTCTGAGGAGTCTTATATAGTATTTTATTACCTTTGTCCTTAACGTGGAATAACATCTTCACTTGGATGGTTTTTCGTCCAATTTTTTCTTTGAGTGCATAAACAATATCTTAGCAAAAGTCTTGGCTACTAAGCTCACCCCAATTATATAGGAGACTTTTTCCTCCAATTAATCTTGCCTTATTAAAGGTATGGATCTACTGGATAGAGTGGTGGCGTTGAACGAGATTATTGATTTTGCTAAAATGTCAGGGAGGGGAAATTTGACTTTGAAAAGATGGAGTCGATATATCACATGATTGTCACATGTGGTTTGATATACTATCTCTAGGTGGTTGAGGTGGGTAGTTGTCCACTCTTATTTGACTATCCGTCTTCTTGAACTCTTTATCCTAATAAGTGTTGACATCAATCTTAGGTGTAGTCAAGCTTTGGTTTGACACTTTGTGGTATGGATCATTTGTAGGACTTGTAATGAGTGTGTATTCTCTTATAGGGTCTAAACTTTTAGAGAAATTAGGGGATACAATTTTGTTTTCTTAGTGGAAATGTTTTCTTACCTTTTATGACATTAGTTCTTATTGTTCTAGTAGAGGGTTGGGTTGGAGCTTAGTTTTCATTATTTTCTTTCTTTAACAAAAGTTCCTCTCTTCTTGGTTGGGGTTTGTGATTGGTATCTCATAGAGGTAGACTGACTTGACTGTAGTGGTTGTCGGTTTTTCCCTCCTTCACCTTGTAGATATTGCGAGCCATTTTTGTTTGCCTCTTGTGGCATGGTTATTTGATCCCTTACAGCTGAGAGTTCCATCATTTATCAGTATCTTAATAGGCTTTGCGATTTGAGACCTGGTTATTTTTTTTTATCATCCTAAGGTTTATTTGGTACATGTTATATTGTTTTTGTTTATATTTGTGTTTCTTTTTATCTCGAGGTAGTTGGGTCTTAAAGCACCTTTGGTGCCTTACATCCTTTCTTTGGAAGCAATCATTAAAAAGTGATGCTTGAAATATTAAAAATAATGTATTATGGTTGTACCATAAATAATATTTAAAATATGTGTTGAATTTAAGAAATATATATTTTTCTAAATAATAAAAACAAATAAAAAGATTAATATAATATTTAATAAAAAATAAATAGTGTCTTATAAATATAAATTTCTTTATAGTTTCAAGAACATCTGACGTGTATGACAGATAATTCTTCACACTTAAATTGTGTGATTCTCACTATTAAATTATTTGACCAAAAAAAACTATTAAATTTAATACGAAATTCAATAAAGATATATTTAAAAAAGGTCAAATAACATTTTATAATATTTAATTTTGCGTATTTTCAATATTTTTAAATTTTAAAGTTATATCAATTTTAATATTATAACTAATATCAACAATATAAAAATATTATTATTTGTAACATTAAAGATTTCTATTAAAAATGGTTAACCAAAATAATATAAAAAAGGGTTAAATATCATTTTTTTGCACTTTATCTTTGACTCGGAATAAAATTTGGTCCCTTATTTATAAATGATCATAATAGTCTTTAAACTATACAAAACGTTTCACGTTAATCCTTTTCATATACTCAGTTAGTCAAAGTTAATGAGATAGTCTATGTAGTCCTGCTATGTAATCTGAAATAGCTAGGTGTCATTTTATTTTGTCAAGATGGAAACTACTAGGTATGCCACATAATAAATAAAATTTATTTAAAAATAAACATAATATAATCTCAGGCCAATTTGAAGAAGATGAAGATCGTAATTTTAAATCAAGGTATATGTCACAAATTTAGGGTTTTTGTCCGGGAAATAAGGTGAATTACAAGAACAATCAAGAACAATCACTAAATTCAGAGCAGTAGCCTTCAACATATCACAATCATAAAGATTCAATCGGATTTGTTCGTATTTCTCCAACCTGGGTTGTTGTTTTCATTTCCAGAAAATGAGAAACACTTGAATTTGGTGGAAGGAAGAAAACCTAGAAAACTTAATCACTATGATTTCGTTGCCCAAAATAAATCACTATGATTTGATTTCTGTTTCCAATGACTTCGTTAAGTTTGTTATGAAACGAAAATGAAATGAAAAATTGTGTTGTTGTTTTTACTTTACCCTTGTGGAAAACATATAGCAATAGAAAATAGTGATTTTACTTCAGTCTAATAATGGTAGAGAAATTAGATCTCCTTTTTTCATTGAAAACCCAGAAAAAAGTTAGAAGAGTTTTTTACACATCGTTTTCTTCCTAGAAAATCCAGAAAATCAAGAAGATATTAAAAACTCGGAAAATATCTTTTAGTGACCAATTTTATCGTCATTAAATTGGTTCCAAAAATTTAAAGTAAGAGATCAAAATGAATCTCGAGTAAAAGATACGAGACGAAAAATGATATTTAGCCTAAAACATAATAAGAACTTGTATACATGGTTACATACCTTGCTGATAATTGGCACAATAGAACGAAGAGTGTACATCTTATCGCCGAGCTTCTTCCTTCTCCTCTTCTCAGCCAAGAGACTCTTTGATGGATTTTCCTTCTTCTTTCCTTTTCGATCCACCTCACCAACACCATTTGCGTCTTCATCATCATTGCCACCCTGATTACCATCAATACCAACACCCTCTTTAAACTGGAAATTTAATCCTTCATCAATCTCCCCGTTTACCTCTTTCTCCGTCTTCTGATCAAAGTCATTCAAGCATGTCGATGTAAAGTGTGGAATCGACAGCGATCCCAACTTGTCTGCATCGCTAATGTTAGAACTCATATCCTTATTGTTCAATAAATTAGGCGATGCAAGAACAAGTGAAGGAGTGTCTACAGGCCGAAAGGCTTTGTCATTACTCAAAAACATGGAACTTGAAGGCCCTGAACCACCATCAAATGAAATTTCTTCTTGTAAACCCATTGGTATAAATCCAACAACATTCGTTTCCGGGAACTTACATAAATGGCCAGTTTGGGTTGGTAAGTCTGTCTGATTCCCTTGAAATGGAGTTAGGAAGCTACTCTGGGTTTCGAGACTTAAGACACTTCCAAATGGATTATTGTTGTTGGTAGTGGGGGTGTTGATGATGTTGTTGATATTGTCTTCAGTATTAAGTAGATGAGAGAAATTGAAGTTGGATGGTGGTGAAAAAGAGGTGGAACCCAAAGGTTGCATACCAACAGAACTGTTTGGATCTGAAGGAGAAACAAAGTTGTGTTGATGTTTTGTTTCAATTTGAAAATTTGGGATAACTTGTTCATCATGAGTTGGCATATTGTTCATGTACCACTCAATTTCCAGCATTGATCTGAAAGAAGAAAGACTTTCATCATCAGTTATGAAACCATCGCCATTGTTGTTGATGACGCTAGTTGTGTGCCGCTCTTCTTCGGTTGGAGGTTGCAACCAAGGTAGTTTATCTCTCTCCATTGATAAAGAGAAAACGTTTATGAGCTTTTTTGTTCTAAAATATTATTTTGAACACAAATTTTTACATTAGACAATGTATAAACATAAATTTTTCATTTTTTATCTAATTTTTATTTTGATATGATATAGCTTATTTTATTTTATATACAATGTAAACCTTATTTTTAAATACCAATGATTTAAAATATTATTTCTTCTGTTTTAAATTATATAAAATTTTGACTATTTCATTTCAATTAATGAATATAATTAATTTTATATGTGAAAATAAAATTATAAGTAATTTATAAATTTAATTTTTATTTTTGAGAATAAATATAAATATTTAAAAAGTTGTAAAACAATATAATAATAAATAATATGATAGAAAAATAAAAGCATAATTAGTGACCGAGATCCTTAACTTAATTTAACGTTTTGCTATAATCTTTTAACTAAAAAATATTACAAGTTAGTCTTTTAACTTCACTTCCGTTATCGTGTTTGCTCTCTTCCGTCAATTTTTGACAAAAAAAAATTAAGTTCTAGTGACGTGGAGTGTCAGAAAGGTCATTGGTACAAATATGAGTTAACATATATAGTTACAAACGGATACACTATTTAAACTACGAGTGTTTTCTTTTCGGAGTTTAATTAGTGTATCAGTTTTTAACTACATATGTTGACTTAAATTTGTACCAATGACCTTGTTGTTTCGTCACAAAATTAGAAGTTAACGTTTTTTTTGGTCATAAATTATCGAAAGAGATCAAATAGGGTAACCAAAGTAAAGTTAAGGGACTAACTTGTAACATTTTTTAGTTACGAGTTTAATATGGAATATTAAATTAAGTTAAAAGACTAAAATATGTATTAAACCAAAAAAAATATTAATATTTGATGAAAATTGAAAAATAATTTATAATTTATGATTTTTTTTATAAATAATTTGTCAATATTTTTATAAAACGAATTATAATAAACAGAGGGTGTATGTTGTATAAAAAAATGCGAGAAGTGCAGGTGACCTTTATAAGAAGTGTGCATGTAGGGGTGTAAATAAATTGGGTCCAGTCAAGTTTTACTTAAATAGGCCATACCAAAACCTGACTTATTACCATTTAAATGATTTATTTTAAACTTGAGTTGACCTTAAAACAAATCAACTAGTCAAGGGTCTTAAACAATAAATTAGCAAGCTATCAAGCATGATTATTTATAATCTTTCAAGATTTTATAAAAATTATTATGTACACTAAGTTTATAAATTAATATAATATATAAGATTACACATAATTAGGTCGTCCTAATAGATCTAAGATGTTTTTCTATAAGCTTTATTCCAGTTTATAAATTTTATAAATGATATTTAAAAAGAAACAATTTAAAAAAAAAAAAAATTCTTAAAAAGGAACGGAGGGAGTAATTATCAATCGATTTGTGATACAAAATTCATTGCAAGCTAACATTTTGTCTTCAATAGAAGGATACTAATTCCTTGAATTCACCGCATCCTTATCTTTAATGGAAGTATATTAATTAGTTGAATATATTGATAGTTTTCTTTTTATTATGAGTAAGAATTGGACTCGATACAATTTTTTAAAACACCTTAAATGGTAATTGAAAGGATGTTCAATTGCAAGATTGAGAATTCGAATGCAGGATATTTTATTTATTCACCAATTATTAAAACTATTATTAAAACTATTACATCCAAATTATTTCAATTATTTTAGTAACTTTGAAACAAAAGTCAATCATAACAATAAACTCTAAAAATGTTTTAACTAGATTGAGTGCGGTGATGTGCGATTTTGATCAATTTTGAAACAAAAAAAAATTACCCGATTCAAAGATATAATTAAGTGTACTTCAATTAGAGTGATTCACATAACAAATTCTATTTAATCTAATTCAATTTAATATATTTTAATTTAAACTTATGCTTAAATATTTAAATTATAATTATAAAAGTATTATAATTAATAATATCAATACAAGAAAAAATAATAAATTTCATGCAAACAATTCTATAATAAAACTAACGTTGCAAAATAGTAATGATCAATTATATTTGAAACATATGAAATAACTAATAAATTAAGTTAAATTGAATTAATAAATATCATGAAAAAATATACTAACAAATAATAGATATGGGAAATACATATCATAATAATAAATAAATAAACAAATAATTAATAAAATATGTGTATGCAATTTGATTTTAGAAAAATGAATTTGAAACTTATGGAAACAGTTTTTACCAAATGATACACCAACACATCCACTAACATTTGAAAGACTTGTGCAGTTTTAAACTTTTTTTTTTAGGATTTATTTATGGTTTTACTTTATTTTATTATGCAAAGGAACGTGTATAAAAAGGAAAAGAGGAACTTGAAATAGGAGAGGAAGGACTAGGCTAAATCGCTTTTGAAAAATGAACCTAAAACTTTGACAACTCATTTATTGTTAGATATCTAAGTCCTTAATCCTTGAATTATTTATTAAAATTTTGCTTAATTAGATTTATTTCAGTATATTTTATAGTTATTTGACTTAATTAATAATAAGTATATTAGGCATTATTCTTAAGTTTTTGTTTTCTTATGTGTTGGATTAGCCATGTTTACAAATGTTTATCACGACAGAGTTATAACGCTAACACCTAGCAGGCTCTAAGATAGAAGAAGATCAAAACTGACCTGAATGATGATTTTTGGGATGACGTGGAAGAATCCCAAACAAAACAATGTTGAAGGAGCGGTAAAGATAACGAGATAAGGATGAGCACTATAAAAAGATCAATTTTACAGGTCTACTGCAAATCATATTGTCTCACCCATTGATAAGTGACTTTTATATCATTTTTATTTGTTTTTTTTCCTTTATATTTAATCGTTTTCATCCGCTTTCCTTTTATTTTACCATATTTTATGCTTTAGTATTGTATTTTCTTTGTTTTCAGGTCATAATAGGCGTTCCAAGCGAAAGAAGGACGAAAAGTGGATAAAATGCGGAAAAAGGCGAAGAGTCGGAATTCTCCATACAAAAATTAGAGGCATATTACGACCACCTATAATGGCTATTACGGACCGTAACATGCATAGCCCTTCAAACCCTCATCAGAGGCGCCTCGGGCCAAGAACCAGGGGTCTGTTGCGGCCACCCGTAATGGCTATTACGGGCCATAACAGGGAAGCGAGCTTTCTCCCGATTTGTTTCCTTTTTCGGCCCAATTCCATCTGCTTTAAGACTTTCGATTGTTTGAATTCGACTTTATTCTATTTTTAAAAGGCATTGAAGCTGACGATTTGTGCCATGTTTAGAATAAGCTATAAAACTAAGAGTTGTTACTTAATTTGGGGCATCCAACATTATTTTCAGTTTTTAATTATACGCTTTATTTTACTGCTTATTGTAAAAGTATCCATTGGAGAAGCTAGATCATATCTCAAATCAAGTTCTTCTTTTCCTTTATTCAAGTTTTTATTTATCACTTTATTTATCGTTTTATCAATTATGTCTTCATCTGCAATAATTGTTTTGATCAGATCATTCCTCACCATGAGTGAGTAGTCCACTAGGGACTAAGGGTAATGAACCCTATTGTATGACTATCCGCATGAATTAACTTAAGTTAGTTACGAGAATTCCACTTTTTTAATTTAAAAATCCGATTTTTTAATTCAAACATCGCAACGAAATTAGGAGTGTTTTTATGTGTTCACCTCATACTGAAAGGTAGGCGTGAACGCTGGAAAGAAGTTCTTTAAACAATCAACTCCGAAGTCACGAAAGTGATCGAATGAAATTGAGAAAAGTCCCATCTTTAAATAGCTGTGTGAACGTAATGATCGCTAACGAATGCTTTTGCTAGAGCGAAAGCCGACAAGCACCTCGTTCGTTAGAGATAGGGCAATGCGCTGATGAAGGAAGGTGTTGCTCATAATAATCTACTTTTCTATAAATTATGTCAGAATTCTTGTAATAAAATAGCTTAAGTCGTGTGGAGAAGTCTAAGATAGGAGTCACGGTCCTAAGTCATGTTTGCTTTATATATTCTAAGTGTTTTCCATGGTTATTCACCCTAAACCCTAGAGCTTATTTTTCTATTTATTTTATTGTATTTGTTTGTTGTATTACTCTCGTTGTCGTTGTATGAGAGGAACTCGTTTTGATTATTCTAATCTACTATCATAGAAATTAGAGCAAATTTATCTTTTCAGTTGTTTCTTTTGTGGTATCCACGAGGTCTGCCCAAAATATGTTCAATTGTATGAATAATAACCATAATAACTCTTATCCCACTACCTATAACCCAGGGTGGATGGAACACCAAACTTTTTACTATGATAACCACTTCCATTATTTAGAGGAACCACCAAATTTACAATAATCCAACCTTGAAATGTTAATGGAGAATTTTATTGATACACAAACTCAGTCTAACTTGGAATATATGATATAAAGTCTTGTGGAAACACAAACTCTCATGAATGAAGAGTTTAGAAATCAAAACCTCCTCATAAGTGAGGTACTTAGTTAGTTGAACATTAAGGTTGAAAATGTTATCACCCATACCAAAATGTTGGAGACTATAAACTCCCAAGTAACACAATAATAAGTTGCTTCTTCCATCTCTCCCAGATTATTTCCAGGGCAACCCGAGCAAAACCCTAAGGGACATGTGAATATTATAATAAGTGGAAGTGAAAAACAAGTTGAAACTCCTATGGAGAACGATAAAAAGTTTGAGGAGAGTTCTAGTGAGAAAAAGGTAGAGAGTGGGGAAAATCCACCGACACCACCAGAAAAGGAAGTTACCAAAGAGGTAGAGAAGGAAACACCTTATCTTTCTCCTCCTCCCTACAAGCCACAAATTCCTTTCTCACAAAGATTGGTGGAAGCTAATGAAGACACCAATACAATAGGTATGTCGAGATGGTGGAAAATATGTTTACCAATGTACCATTAACTAAGGTCCAGCCTAAAACAAGAATATTAGAGGACCATGAAAATGAGAAAACTATTGATGTTAATAGGGGAAATTTAAACTTTTAGGTGGGGGATGAAATGATTAAATCCAAACTCAAAAAGATGATACTTATTGTAAGAACAAAAATTGTTCTACAACAGATTCCATAATTTTGATGATAACAAAGGATGAAATTAAAATTGGCACCCTAACAAAAAGTTTCTAAGTGTGCAGGGTTCTAAGGAAAGAAGGAAGAAATCATCAGATACATAATTATATCAGATACAAATTATCAGAAGACCAGAAGTATCTGAAGAAGAAACACGATTCAAGAAAGTCTAACTCTGAGCAAAACAGCAAAATATCAGAAGCATCTGAACGAGAAGTACGCTCTAGAACTTCTGCCTCTGAACTACGGTATGTCAAAATCCAGAAGCTATCAGCGCTATCTGAAGAAACCATCAGAACTCAAAAGAGATCAACATCAGAAGTAAGATTCCAAGATTTCCAGAAACACGAAGACTCTGATTATGGAATTGCCAAATAAGGAAGAGTAACGTTAACTTCAAATAAAGTTTTGGAAATGGATTTCCTAATACAGAAAGAGACGTTAAACTCCAAATTCAAATGAAAAGGAACTATATTTGGAAAGTAGTCATTCAAGGAGAGAAAGTCATTTTGGCAAGAAGCTATATAAGTTATGGCATTAATTCAAAGCATTGACCATCAGTTTCAACGACTACTTCACTCCTATATATAAAGGACTGCAAATCAACATTGTGTGCACAACAACAAGCAAAACAACACAACAAGAATATACTGAAACATCAACACACAAAAACGTTTTATTCTCTCAATCTTCACAAAGCTTTTGCTTAAAACGTGAAACACATTGTTCTTACTATTGTAATATTTGCTTATCTTAGAAGCACTCTAGATTACATAAGTTTTCATCTTTGTTGTATTTCCTCAAGTGACTATGTGAAGTCTGTATACTTGAGAGGACTAAGAGATCTTTCTCTTAGACGTTGTTTGTAATCAATCTTTCAAGATTAGTGGATTAAGTCCTTGTTAAAGGCGAAATCACCTTGGCCGGGTGGACTGGAGTAGCTTTGTGTTATAAGCGAACCAGTATAAAATCCTTGTGTGATTTTCACTTTGAAAAAGCGCTTATTTTCCAAACAATTCAAACCCCCCCTTTCTTGTTTTTCTCACCTTCACTTATTAGGATAGAACCATAACCACCCCCACAAGTTCAGAAGTATGAACCACCATATAGAAAGAAGAAGAAAAAGAGTAATGGATATAAGAGATGACTTTATAAGTGGGTAAGACACCTAATACTACTTAGAGTGAGGTTGATGAATCGTTTTTGAAATAACCACCATGAGTTCTTACACTCATCGACCGTCAAGCTAAAACGACGTTAAACAAAGCGCTACGTGGGAGGAAATCCATGTTTTTTGCAGTAATTTGTTTTCTTGTTATTTTATTTTTTCTTCTAGTTAATAAAAATTTCATTAAGTAGGAGAAAATAATACAAGGAATAGTCTTGGATGATATCTAAGAAATGATGCAATAACTCATGTTGCGGTTCCGACCTCCCGAGTGAGGTTCTTGTAAGTTCTATTCCCTCTTGCTTGCGACAAAGCATTGAGGATAATGTTTAGTTCAAGCTTGTGTGTGTGTTTGTGTGTGTGTGTGTGGGGGGGGGGGGGTACTTATTTATTTTATTTCACTTTTATTTGTTAAATTTTTATGTTCATGTTTCTTTCTCGATTTCTAATTTCTAGTTTGATTGATGCATTAAGACCTACTTTTTGTAGTTTTCCCAATACTAATACCGTGATTTTTTTATGACAAGTTTAGATTGTGGGGAAGGTGAGAAAGTATATAGAGTTTTAGGGATCAAAGGCTAGAACTAGGGGAATTGGGAAATTTTGAAAACTTAGGTATTACCCAAACACCTTAGGTCTCCCAAAGTAAGGATGCGAGTCCAACGTGTATATTTGTGCCATAGTACTCCGCTATGAGAAGTATTTCCTGATTAGTTTATATTTATGGCCTGACATAATTAAAAATACTTGCATGCATGTATGGTTGGTTGAGAAATAAATAATTTGGGCACCAAAAATGATGAAAAAGGAAATCAAGAAAACTAGACCTTCTAAGTTGGGTAACCCTTACCCGATTATTTAGCCTAATGGCGGTTGAGTTCTAATTTTCGTCCTAAAATGGACCAATAACTTCAATGTGCATAGAATCATCAGGAAAAAAAAAGAAAAAACATAATAAAAAGGTGCCTAGAAAATAATTCTCGATCAATCTTGTCCATGTGAGGGAAACAATAATTTCAAATGCCTTAATATGATTGTCCGAATGAAAGGGGAAGAAAATTGAAAAAGAGACTTAAGCCCAAAGCATAGTTGGAGAGGTGTGTGAAAATGGAGACTTAGGTTCGTGGTCTTACCGCGGTTAGTGTTCTTGTAATACCATTGTTGACGGATGACTACCAAGATAATTAAGCCTAGCCGATTGGAAGAAACACTCACATATGAGTACCATTAAAATGAGTTGGTGAATTGATTGGTCTAAAAGCCTTAAGGTCTTTTGTTATCCGAGGGAGAAAACTCAACCTAAAACCACAAATCCACCATGTGAGGATAGCTTCAACATGCTAGTGAGGGGTTAACCTTATAATAAGCATGGAAGACTCATTGTCCATCACTAAGGATATAGGTGAGTATTACATCTACCTCAAGGATAACTCAAACCTAATAGCTAAAGGTTATGAAAAGTTTTGGTTAAGGAAGTGGCCATTGAAACCACAAAAGTATTTGAATGAGTTATATTTACCAATGAAAAGTATTTACAAAATATGGTCAAAGTTGATTTAAAGGTTCAATTCAAAATAAGTGTTATGAAAAAGTTTGAAAATCAAAAGCATAAGGCTTAGGTTTCTAATATTTGAAAAGAAGTGTTAAATGTTTGCACAAAAGTTTTGGCTTGGGTTAGAGTGGAGGGAAGAAGAAGAATGGCTAAAGTCCTAAAACATACAAGAGATGAGGGATAAGAAACAAGACCACAAATGGAGTTCCTCTCTTGAGATCATATTGATGATCCAAGTAGCTCCCATCCTTTGGAATATGCAAGCAAAATAATTGTAAGCTTAAGCAATCAACATAATCAAACAAGCTCTTAGAAGATCCCCCAATGTTTCTTGTATCTTTCACTTTGGATGAACATGGCAAAGGTTCTTCAATTTGAGCTCTCATAGGATCCCCTAGCACAAAAGCACACACATCAGAAAGTTCTATGAAGTAAATCAAGAATGGACAAGAGTGGGTTTAGAGATTTGGTCCTTCTAATCCATCTTCAATATTAAGGTCCTTTTACTCCAAATTTTCATAGGGAAAGTCCTAGAAACTAAGTCCATTTGTCCATTTCTTTGCATTTGGTCCACAACAAACAAAACAAAATACAAGCACAATAATATATACATAATTATATGCTCAAGTGAGCAAAAGGCAAATTGCATTAACATAAACATGTGCTCAAATGAGCAAAGGGGGAAAAACAAATGAATAATATGTACAAGAATAGTAAATTGCATAAATGTAAAGAGCAAAAAGTAAATGTTAATGGTTAAGAGTTAGTGTTAATAGTTAGTGTGCCATAAGGAAAATTTAGCGTTATGTTAAGCAATCGTAATTGGACTTATGTAGAAGTCACAACTATCTGAGGCCGGTCAATAATAATGTAGGCAACAACACAAATTAGAGGTCTTGATTAGTGAATCAAACTCCAACAACTTGTCATGCCAAAAAGAAGATGAGAAATGATCTTGTATTGATTTAGGTCTTTTGCATGATTTAGGAAGCAACCTATCCTTAATGCAAAGTCATTCACTTGATCCATGATCAAGATGAATTAGATTTGAATCAAGGAAGATTAAACCTCTATGTATCAATGCTAACCACCAATCTTTAACTCATTGATCAAAAAGAAAAAAAGAAAAAAAAGGAGAAGAAGAAGATGAAGAATTAAAGTGCATTAATGGAAATGGAATGAGATAATCAACAAGCATTGACCAAAGATAAATAAGATCAAGGTCAAACAATAGAAAACAAAAGCAAAATGAAGATTAGAAGTCAAGAAACAAATAAAATATTTTTGGTATTTTTTTAATATTAAAATAAATCTTGAATTAAAATAATAAAGAAAGGTAAAACTTCAAACTTACTTCAAATCAACTTTGAAAAGTCCAAGTAAATTATCCCAAGTTCAACAAGGTCAAACAAAGTTTGACAAAAAAATTCAGCATTTTTAAAAGTCAGAAACTATTTTAAATCAATTAAAAAATGCATAAAAATAACCTAACTGAACTAAAATCTCAAATAAATCTCAAATCAATTAATAAATTGATGAGAATATTTTTCATAGATCTATCATCATTCAAAGAGGTTGGAAAAATATTTTTGTATTTTTTGAATATCAAAAACTATTTTAAATGAATTAAAAATAACCAGAAAAGAGAAAATTACTAAAAAATATCAAATGATAAAATAAAAAAATATTAAAAATCATTTTTAGAAAATAGAAATTAAAAGGAGAAGAATGAAATTGGTCCTATAATTTTTGGACCAATAATGAAAGAGATATGAATTTTAGAAATAAAATGGAATTAAAAGAAATAAAAGAAATTAAAATCAGAAATTAAAAAAAGGAAAAAAGCGTGAGCCATTGGATCTGAGCTCATTAATTGAGCTGGCAAATCATGAGGCCTAAACGCGCGCGTCTACCATGTTCCTTAGTCAATGCATCACATGTGGCATTATGGAAAGTCATAACATTGGACGCTTAGGATTAGATCTGGAAAAACAAATGGAAGGCCTAGATCTAATCTGGAGACCAGACGGTGGCCAGCGCCACCGTCTTCTCCGGCCAGCTCCGGCGAGGTTCAAAAATTACAGAGGAAAAAATGGCAACCAAAATGCACGATCCGGGCATCATTCGAAAGCTGGGGTGATGTACATCACCCCTGTACCACTCAATTCCATTCTAGATCTCTAGATTGAGAGAAATCAGAAGTGGAAATTCTGTGGTGTTCATATGAACTTCATGATTTTCAAAAATTGAAAGCATAGCAATGTTGCCTCTATGCAGAGAGGACTTCAGATCACACAAGAGCAAAGCAAATAGAGCAATATACAAGCTGGTTCGAAGCAAATAACAGTTGAAGTAAACCTTTGAATTTCAAGGCTTTGAGTCAAGATCCTTGGATGCTTTTGCTAACAGTACGCACTATGGATCAAGAGGAGAAGGTTTAGGAACTTTGAGATCTGAAGATTGATCAATGAAATCAAAATTCAGATCTGAAAAATTTGAAGAGAAATGAAATAGTTTCTTTAGTGAGAGGCCAAGGCATTGTATTTATAGCTGAAGCAATGCTGAATGCATGAATCAAAATTTACATGAATGGAAAGGGCCTCCATGCATGGCCCTGTACAGGCACATGGAGGGCCCAATTCCACTTGGAAATGGAAGCTTATGCATGATGTAAGTAGAATGGGCGTGCAAATTGGATTGTATGAGCTCATGCATGGCAATTGAAATGATTTTCACAAAATGCACTATTACATTGAAGTCTTCGAAAATGCCATGATAAAAATAATAATGCCACCTCATGAGTAATGGTTGGAAAGCTTATTGCATAAGGAACAAATATCATGTTGATAAAAATTCCATTTGGGCCTTGGAAATTAGTGAAAATTGAACTTGAAGTGTAAGGTGCAAAACATGCATAAGTGATCTTTTCAAAATTGGCCAAAGTTCAAGCCTTTCTGTATCAATGATGCAAGCTCCAAATGACAAAACCTTAAACATGAAAGTTGTAGATATTTTCAAGGAAATAAATTTGGACTTAAACTTTGAATCATTTGGATTTTTGATGAAGAAGTTATAGGCACTTGAAGTTGGACTTTTTCACATTTCAATGCATTTGGTCCAAAGTGACCTATAATGTTTTGCATTATCACATGTATTTATTTTGAGATTTTGAAATTTTGATAAACATAACATTTGAATTATACATCTTAATCTTTCCAATGCATTTGGTATCACCTCAAAATCATAAAAAATGAAAGAGTTGTGTCCTTGGGAAGCTAACCCAAAATTAGGGTTTCAGTCAAAATGACCTATAATGTCTTGGAATGAATGATGACCTTCCAAGCTTCAAATAAATTTTTGATTAACATGAAAGTTGTTCATATGGTTCTTAAGAACATTTTTTATCTTGGGGTCATATCCATTTGACAAATACATCAAAAGTTAGGTCTCAGTGTATTTCAAAATAGTCAGATGAATTGACTGATCAACTTCTCAAGTCCAAAACTCATATCTTGATGAATTGATGATTGAGGAAACTCAAATAAGTTCAAATAGGCATGAAATGATGAATTAAAGAACTTCCCTTGATTGTATTTGATCATGGGTTGAGGTTGCTTCATGAGCAAGACACAGTTGATGAGCAGATGAATTAGGGTTTCCTTGGGAAACAAGCCTCAAGCCCTTTGATTTGCTTTGATCAAAATGATGAATTGAGATACTTAGGAGACATATTTAATGGATGAGAGCTTTGGAAACCACCATATTCTCCGGTGGACCAACCAATTTCGGCCACCAGTTGCAGAGAAAATTTTGTTAATAAAAATGGAAAGTAAGGATATGAAATTGAAGCTTGTGTGATGGAGATTAACACTATATCCATGGATCTTCCTCACTCCTCCTATATTGAGAGAAATGTGAAGTGGAAGATCACGGCGTACCAACTGTAAGTGCATAAAATGGAAAATTGAAGCTGTCGCACCTCAAAAAAATGATAATCTGATCCCTCGCGATGGAACGCGGAAAAATGTTAGTTCGAACAGAGTCGCCACCGAACTTTATTTATTCCAATGAAGGAATAGGAAAATATCGAGAAAACATTTAAAAATAAGAATAATGGTCGTCGCAACCATATTCGGGTTCGGGAGTCGATTACGCAAGGGGAAGGTATTAACACCCCTTACGTCCGTTGTACTCAACGGGAACCTTTTAGTCTGATTTTGCCATTTGACTGTTATTCGTTTGCTTCGAGTGATTAGAATTGATGATAGATATGGATGAAGACCTCAGGAGGGGGAAATGGGAGGTTTTTTATTAGTGTGCTCGTGAAGATACAACAATCTCCTGCCTACGTATCCTTATAGTGCAATAAGGAAATCAGAGCATTCGTAGTTCTGGCTACTACGAATATTTGGTGTGTTTTGTTTTGATAAACGTCTGTGTAGGTCGGCGTTCTAACAGCTAAACGCTAGCTTGTCTACTCTCGGTGGAGGCTCTAGCACTGGTTTGTTGTGCGCATTAGAAAGGATTGACGGTGTTCTTTTGAAAGGAGTTTTGGTCACGCGGGGGTGACAAGTTGAATTGATGTGTTTGGGTGTTTTGATTTGGTTGGTTTCGATCGCACGGGGGCGAGAAGTTAGTTTTGATTTGTTGGAGATGTTTTTTGAAGAACGACGAAAGATTGAGCAATGTGGTGTACACCAATCGTCCAATTCTTTCGAGGAATAATAAGACGACCACCTTCTACCCCCTTTTTCGTTCGAATTTTTATTGAAAGTTTGTTTGCGGATGTTGAATATGCACGGTAGTGAGCGTACGCCCCCTACTTGCTTATTCAAGGAATAATAAGACGTATGCCACTTATTCCTTTATCCAAGTTTATTTAACGTGTTTTAGTCGGAAGTCGATCATTTGAGCAATGTGGCGTACGCCAATTATTCAAATAATCGAGAGATGGCGAGGCGAACGCCTCCCATCTTTTATCATCTGAGGTTTAAATTGTAAAAGAAATGCCCTTAGATGTTGTATTTGATTTGTGAAGATAGTTTGAATTTTGAATTGGTAGGTTTTGATCGAAAGATGATTTGAGCAATGTGGCGTACGCCAATTATTCAAATAATCAAGGAATGGTGAGGCGTACGCCTCCCATTCTCTATCGAAGTTTGAGTGAAAGTTTATTTTGTGAAATTGGATTTGATCTGAAATGTGATTTGAATTTGTATGATTATTAGGGTTTTATTTGAATGACGAAAATCCGAGCAATATGGCGTACGCCAATTATTCGAATAATCGAGAGATAATAAAGCGGATGCTCACTATTCTCCTTTTCATTCAAAGATTAATAGAGCTTTTAGAATTTATAATTAATTGGGGGAGTGATTTTAATTTTATGGAGTTTTAGGGTTTTAAATGAATGACGAAAATCCGAGCAATATGGCGTACGCCAATTATTCGAATAGTCGAGAGATAGTGAAGCGGAAGCTTACTATTCTCCTTTTCATCCCAATGTTTATGTTTAAAAGAGAAAATTCTTTTGAAATTGAATGGTTTGGAAAAATGATTTGAATTTGTGTTTATGAATGAAATGAATTTTATTTAGTGTACTATTTCATCTACTCGATTAATCAATAACCAAGTAGGTTTCATTGTAAGGAAGCCCAAGAGTAAGCTATGTGAGGTTGATGGCGATGCGAAGAGCAATCGACTTACAAGCATGTTTTAAAATGGGCTCGATATTTAAATCGAGAATTGTATGATTTGTGCTTTTAGAAATTGGTTTGTGTTGTTGATGAATTGATATTGAATGAAATTGAAAATGATTTATGAAGTGATGATGATATGAAATAGTTTTTTTTTGTTTGAAATAATGTGAAGTTGTGAGAGTGGGAAGAATCGATCAATTTCTTTTTAACAAAATTAATTTATTAAAATTTGATTAAATCGATTAATTGAATTAATTAAAATTAATTATCAAAATTATTTAATTAAATCAAATAATTAAGTTAATTAAAATTGATTAATTAAACTAATTAAAGATTTTAATCAATTTAATTGAATCACAAGAGAAAGAATGTTTGATTTATTTGTTTGAATTGAGCCGGTGTGCTCAAACCGGTTTGTACATAGCGACCATGGAATTAAAAAGTCGTATGTGAGATCTAAACGCGGTGAAGTCGCACAATTAATTTATAGACACTTTGGCAGCGTAACGACATTGAATTACCGAATTCACATTTTAAACTGATTTGAAATGAGAAACTAAAATAACAGCAGTATTTCACTTTGAATAATGAATGCATAATCCTATATATGAATGCCTAGTTAACAGCCTGTATTTCCATTTGAATAATGAATGCATAATCGATAGTGAAACTTAACATAAACAAACTATAACATCCAAACCACACTGCAATATTTCACTGTTTGTAAGTACTAAAACAAAGTTTAATGTTCAGAATGAAATTCACAACACAGCCAAATATTCTAATGTTCAAAAGTTCAAGATATGAAAACAAACCAACACGCACTCTGCAATGCTTCAATGCTCAAAATGAATTTAATCACCACTGGCCGAATCGAACAAAATGAATGACCAATATAGTAAAATATAAAAACATGGTAGACTTTCAACATCAAGAGATTACCGAGTTTGACTGGATACGCCGAACCTGTTGAACTTTGATCAGAAATAACGAACAAAAATCGTTGCAAACAAATGGTAATAATCAATTCATCTCTGGGTAAGCCAAGTCGTCCGAATCTGAACGACGATTTTGTTGTTGCTGGAATATGACGGAACCCCACAATCTTGACGAAACTCGAACGATTGCAAACTCGCAGGGTTATTGGATCTCCGCGACGCTGAGTGAAATTGATTTCACGGTGGTGTGGTCTCGGCGGAAGTTGAATCGATGGTGAGGAAAATATGGGTTTGCGATGAAGGAAAGGCTACGGTGGTTTGTGGTTCGAGTGGCGCCGTTGAGTTGTGGTGATGGTGGTTTGAAGGTTGTTGAGAAAGGTGAACGGCGATTCGAAGGTGGTGAGGGGTTTTCGTATGGGGTTTCGTGGTGTGCGATGGTGAGTGGGTTGTGGGATGGAGATGGAGCGAAGGTGAGTTGTTGTTATGGTGAGCCGGCAGAATCGAAGAATGTTGCATAGTGGATTTGGGTCTTGTGGCGTTGAAGAGGTGTCGGCGGTGTGGAGTTGAGGGTTTTGGAAGCGTGGTGGCTTGAGGTTTCGTGTGGTGTTTGAGGGAAGATGGTGGAGATGATGACGATGAAGGGTAACGTTTCGTGGTGGGTTGGTTGTGAGGAGAGGTGAAGATGGAAGATTGCAGATTTGCGTGGTTTTCTTTTTTTCAAAAAAGTGAGGGCGACGAGAGAGAGAGTGATGAGTGAATCAGTTGGTAGGTGATAGGTTTGTTGTGAGTGTGAGGTGATAAATCGTGAGTGGGTGAGGAGGGAGAGAAGCGGACGCGTGGCCAAGTGTGTGGAGAGACCGAGGGAAAAACGTGAGAGAGATAGTAGTGGGGCATTAGGTGCTAGCTGGCAAAGAAAGGAGAATCCAATGCTAAAACATTTTTTTTAATATACTTACTATTCACTTAAATACATAAAAACATTAATTAAAAAACTAATTAACATTTGATTTAAATAAATTTTAACTACTTTAATTAAATAATTAAACCAAAAAAGATAGCGATCGATTAGAAACAGAAACAGAATATAAATTTGCTTGGGAAATTAAATCGACCATACTAAAATTGTCAGGACAAAATATACTTATTAAAAAAATACAGTCTTTCCTCCAATTCTGAAATAATTTTGTATCGGTTAAAAGGCTCAGGCGGGTCAAGATGCAACCGAAACAGTTACTGCTGATTTTGCCGGTTCTTGAGAAATGATTCAACCGATTTGTCTGTATTTTTAATAAATTCATTCTGACTGACATTTTAGGTATTATTCATGATGGAATGTATGTCATGCTATGCATATGATGCAAAAATGAAAATGAACTCAATTCTATGAAAGTTTAAATATGCCCGGACAAAATTGGGGTATGACAGCCACCATTGGCTTGCCTCAAGTGTGAGGACTTCAGAAAACCAGACAAGCACAAGGATACTACATTGAATTGAGAGTTCTAGATCCAAAAAGTTTGAGGTTATACCTCTGAATTGAAGCTCTTCAAGCCACGAAACCTTCAAGATCTTGACTCCTCTTTTCTCTAGGGATGCAGTGGAGATGATAGGCTAAGGAATTAAGCTTTGAAGATCAACTAATGATGTTGAATTTCAAGCTCGAAAGTGGGAAAAATTCCTGAAAAATTCCTTTGGTATGGCTATGGTTTGAATGCTGCAGCAATTCAGTTCTCCAAAAGGTTCCTGAATGAATGAGAGGGAGTGGTTATTTATAGTTGACATTGGATGTGCATCATGCTTCCCTCGTGTGCATGAATTTTGAATTTTGCTTGCATGGGCCTGTGCAAGCGTGTAGCAGGCCCAATGATGGATGAAACATCTTGCTGATACCACATGGAATGGATTTGGACGTGTACATCAAAGGGAATCAGCTTGCATACCAAGTTACATCATGAAATGCCAAAATGCACATAAATGAAGAGTTCTTCGAAACTCCCAAATGGTAGGTCCAAAAAGTAATGTGAGTAATGGTTGGAAATCCCTTGAAATAAGGAAAAAAAGTCATGTTGGGCAAAAATTCATTTGGAATTTGGAAATTAATGAAAACTGGCCTGGAAAATCCAAGTACAAAACATGTTTAAGTCACCTTTGAAAAATTTCACCAAAAGCAAGCCTATTCAGACCCCTATACTTTTATGATGAAAGCTTCAAATGGAAAAACCTCCAACATAAAAGTTGTAAATATTTTCAATATGATCAATTTAGACTCACAATTTTCATCATTTGGATTTTCTATGACAAAGTTATGGGCATTTGAATTTGGGTACTTTTTCAAATTCAATGAATTAGGTCCAATGTGACTTATAATGTTTTGTATTATCACATGTATTTATTTTAGGATTACGAAATTTTGTCCAACATAAAATTTTAAGTATACATCTCAAGATTTCAAATTCATTTTGTATCACCTCAAAATCATAAAAATTAAGGAAGTTATGCCCTTGGTAGGTTGACCCAAAATTAGGGTTTCAGTCAAAATGACCTATAATGTTTTGAAATTAATGATGACCTTCCAAGTTTCAAATGGATTTTTGATGAACATAAAAGTTGTTCATATGGTTCTTAAGAACATATTTTCTCTTGGGGTAATCTTCATTTGACAAACACATCACAAGTTATATCTCAATAGGGCTCAGTTTAGTCATATGACTTTGACTGGTCAACTTTTCAAGGCCAAACTTCCAATCTTAATGAACAAATGATTGAGGATCTTCAAATAGGTTCATATATGCATAAAATAATGAATGAAAGAACTTACCTGGATTAAATTTGATTAGAGGTTGAGATTGCTTCATGGGCAAGGTACAGTCAAAGCATAGTTGAATTAGGGTTTCCTTGGGAACAATCCTCAGGCCCTTTGGGTTATCTTGATAAAATTGGAAAATTGAGATACTTGGGAGACATATATGATAATTAGGAGCTTTGTGGACCATTGTCATGCTTTTCCTCATCTTCATCTGGCCATTGCATTGGGCTTAGGAGCCTCCTAGGAGCATTGTGGCACATGATCATTTGAGCTTCAAAACAAAAAGAGTTAGTGACATATTTTTGTGCTTTTGGTTAGTAAACAAATAAGAAATGAAATGATATACAACACAAGCATGCTTGGTGGTCTCAAACCACTCACACAAGTCCCAACCCTAGGGCTAAGGAGCCAAACATGCTATGATCCTTGAGGCAATGCACTTGTGCAATAACATGATGCCATGAGGGATCTTAGGGTAAAAATTAGGGTCTTACACTATGTCCTCTCTGAAAGATGCACAAAGAATTGTTGAAGAAGATCCTGTTGATCAGTGGGGGCGCGTGGTAGAGGTCGCCGACAACAAAGGAAGAACTGGTTTGGGGTTCCAGAAGGGTTCGTCGACCGTTAGATCTGAAGAGATGCAAATCAGTTTCCATAGCGGAGGGTTCATTCATGGGAATGAACAACACTTAGCTGCTGTGCTAGAGGACAATGAAGAGGAAGACTGCACCAACTTTGTGACGCATGGAAAGACATGCAACAATTGGACTGCCGTTGATATTCCTGTTATTTTGCATCAATATAAGTAATTGCTTTTATATTTTAAAAATCCTTCTCCTATGCCTAAGGGAGAAGTGAACATTGTTTGGGCATTTTAAATTGATCATTAATAAAATTAATTCTATTCATCCACATCTTTGATGTCTATTTTTACTTTTTACTTTATTCTGAAAATGGTAATCACAAAAAACATAAATAAACAATATAATTGTCCATCTGCATAATATTTGGTCACAAATTCACTTATCTAAAATCAAAATATCAAATCATTATGCAGGCTGGTTCCTAACCCCATTGAATACAATGATCCTTCTCCTTATCCAAATTTTGAACTCCCTGTGTTTGAGACCGAGGAGGAAAGTGATGTAGAAGTGAGTGAGGAATTGTCTCGTCTTCTTGAGCAAGATGAAAAGATTATTCAGTCATTTGAAGAATAGATTGAGCTAGTCAACTTGGGTTCCGAAGGTGATGTGAAGGAAGTCAAGATTGGGTCTCGACTGTGTCCAGATGCTAAGAAGGGGTTGATTGATCTTCTTCGAGAGTATTCAGATGTGTTTGCTTGGTCTTATCAAGACATGCCTGGGTTAGATTATGATATTGTGGAGTATAGATTACCGTTGAAGCCAGAATGCCCGCTAGTCAAGCAGAAGTTGAGAAGAACGCATCCTGATATGGCAGTGAAGATCAAAGAGGAAGTTCAGAAGCAAATTGATGCCGGTTTCCTTGTAACTGCTGAGTATCCCCAATGGGTGGCCAATATTGTTCCAGTGCCAAAGAAATATGGAAAAGTCCGCATGTGTGTCGACTATAGAGGTTTAAATAAAGCCAGTCCGAAAGATGATTTCCCTCTGCCACACATTGATATGTTGGTAGACAATACTGCTAAATTTAAAGTCTTTTCGTTTCTGGATGGATTTTCCGGATATAATCAAATCAAGATGGCACACGAGGATATGGAGAAGACCATATTCATTACACCCTGGGGAACATTCTGTTATAGAGTGATGCCTTTCGGTCTAAAGAATGCTGGTGCAACTTATCAGAGAGAAATGACTACTTTTTTTCATGATATGATGCATAAAGAGATCGAAGTTTATGTCAATGACATGATTGCTAAATCAATTGATAAAGAGGAACATGTTAAGCATTTGTTGAAGCTATTCCAGCATTTGAGGAAGTATAAACTCCGCTTGAATCCCAATAAGTGTACTTTTGGTGTTCGTTCTAGTAAATTGTTGGGCTTTATTGTCAGCAAGAAGGGTATTGAAGTTGATCCTGCCAAGGTCAAAGCAATACAAGAGATGCCTGCGCCCAAAACTGAGAAGCAAGTCAGAGGTTTTCTCGGCCGCTTGAATTATATTTCCATATTCATTTCCCACATGACTGCCACATGTGCGCCTATATTCAAGCTTCTTCGGAAAGATCAGTCTTGTGATTGGACCGAAGATTGCCAAAAAGCTTTTGACAGTACCAAAGAATATTTACTTGAACCTCCGATTTTGTCCCCACTTGTTGAAGGAAGACCGTTGATCATGTATTTGACTGGGCTCGAAGATAGTATGGGATGTGTTCTTGGTCAGCATGATGAGACTGGAAAGAAAGAATTTGCAATTTACTACCTCAGTAAGAAGTTTACCAACTGTGAGACTCGGTATTCAATGCTTGAGAAGACTTGTTGCGCATTGGCTTGGGATGCTAAGCGTTTGCGCCAGTATATGTTGAATCATACCACTTGGTTGATATCCAAAATGGATCCAATCAAGTATATATTTCAGAAGCCTGCTTTAACTGGGAGAATTTCCCGTTGGCAGATGTTGTTATCAGAGTATGATATAGAATACCGATCTCAGAAAGCGATCAAAGGTAGTATCTTGGCTGACCATTTGGCTCACCAACCAATTCAAGATTATCAGTCAGTGCAGTATGACTTTCCTGATGAAGAAATTTTGTACTTGAAAATGAAAGACTGTGATGAACCATTGCTAGAAGAAGGGCCAAAACCTGGTTCCCGTTGGGGCATGGTATTTGATGGAGCTGTTAATCAATATGGAAATGGCATTGGGGCAGTGATTATTACTCCTCAAGGCACGCACTTACCATTTACAGCTAGATTGACTTTCAAGTGTACAAACAACATGGCAGAATATGAAGCTTGCATTATGGGGCTTGAAGAGGCCTGAATCTCAAAATCAAATATTTGGATGTCTTCGGTGATTCGACTTTGGTTGTGAATCAAATCAAAGGATAATGGGCGACGAATCAACCTAGTTTAATACCGTATAGAGATTATGCAAGGAGGATTTTAACTTTCTTTACAAAGATTGAATTTCATCATATCCCTCGAGATGAGAACCGGATGGCAGATGCTCTTGCAACATTAGCGTCAATGATTGTAGTGAAGTATTGGAATGAGGTTCCCAATTTATCTGTGATGCGTCTTGATAGGCCAATTCATGTGTTTGCTGTTGAAGAGATCAAAGACGAGAAGCTGTGGTATTACGACATCAAGTGTTTCCTCCAAAGTCAGATTTACCCTCTTGGGGCATCTTTGAAAGATAAGAAGACTTTGAGAAGATTAGCCGGTAATTTCTACTTGAATGGTGATATACTGTACAAGAGAAACTTCGACGTGGTTTTGCTCAGATGCGTGGATAGACATGAAGCAGACTTGTTGACGACTGAAGTGCATGAAGGTTCCTTTGGTACTCATTCCAATGGACATGCAATGGCGAAGAAGATGTTGTGAGCAAGTTACTATTGGCTGACAATGGAATTTGACTGTTGCAAGTTTGTGAAGAAATGCCACAAGTGTCAAAGTTATGCTGATAAGATTCATGTTCCTCCGACACTATTGAATGTTATCTCTTCCCCATGGCCCTTCTCCATGTGGGGAATTGATATGATTGGGATGATTGAGCCCAAAGCTTCGAATGGACATTGTTTCATTTTGGTGGCAATTGACTACTTCACAAAATGGGTTGAAGTAGCATCGTATGCAAATGTAACTAAGCAAGTTGTTGTAAGGTTTATTGAGAATCAGATTATATGACGTTATGGTGTGCCAAGTAAGATCATTACTGACAATTGATTGAACTTGAATAATAATATGGTGGAAGCTCTTTGCAAAGACTTCAAGATTGCACATCATAACTCTTCTCCCTATAGACCTAAGATGAATGAGGCTGTTGAAGCTGCGAATAAGAACTTTAAGAAGATTATTCAGAAGATGGTCGTCACGTATAAAGATTGGCATGAGATGCTCCCATTTGCTTTACATGGGTATCATACATTTGTCCGCACTTCAACAGGGGCAACCCCTTTCTCTCTCGTATATGGTATGGAAGCAGTACTCCCCGTAGAGGTTGAGATTCCTTCATTGCGTGTGCTCATGGAAGCCAAGTTGACTGAAGCTGAATGGTGTCAGACCAGGTTTGATCAGCTGAATTTGATAGAAGAGAAGAGATTAACTGCCATGTGTCATGGTCAGTTATATCAGCAGAGGATGAAGAAAGCTTTTGATAAGAAGGTCAAACCTCGAGTGTTCAGAGAAGGTGACCTTGTGCTCAAGAAGATTTTATCGTTCAAGCCAGATTCCAGAGGAAAATGGACTCCTAATTATGAAGGCCCATATGTTGTCAAGTGAGCTTTTTCAGGCGGTGATTCTTACAACTATGGATGGTGAAGAGTTCACTCGTCCCGTGAACATAGATGCAGTCAAGAAATACTTCACCTAAAAAGAGAAAAGAACAGCTCGCTAAGTTGAAAACCCGAAAGGGCGACTTAGGCAAAAATGAGTGTCTCGGTGGATTAAAAACCCGAAAGGGCGATCCAGGCAAAAATTAGAGACATGAAATAATAAATAATTTCTCTATAAGTTGAGTACACCTTGGGGAAAATTATGCAAAAAATAGGTATTATGGCAAGTAACTGCATTCTGCTGATCTTCAGTGATTTTGAAGACTTGTTTGAGCACAAGGGTTGACATCGATTCATTCCCAGCAGCTGCTAAAAGCACAGTGGACATCAAGATTTTTTAGAGGGATTAAGGATCATTTGTATTCAATGTAACTCTTTTCCATGTAAATTACCATTTTCAACTTTGTAAAATCTATGGAGTCTTGTCATTTACAGACTACCATCCTATTAAATAAAGTTGAGCTTTTATCCAATTATTTCCACTCTTATTTACTTCAGCCAATAGTTTTAAACTTTTATTATGATCATTTTAAAATTAAAGTTTTAAATCAAAATCAAGTTTTCTTTAAAACATAAAAGCAAGAACTTTTCCAAAGCAAGTAACAGTAATATCAACATCATTTCAGTGAAAAGTAAGTTTTTAAGTGTGAAGCATCGGAGGTTCCCCAAGCAGTAACTCTTCGGGTATCCCTAGACATTTAGTGTTGGTTCATTTCCTCAATGGATTGATGTTTTTCCTCAGCTAACGGATTCAGTTCCCCGGTGGAGTGTTTGGCCCCCAGTGGAGCTTCTTTCTTTATCCCTAGCTGAGTTGGTAGATTCAGATACCCTGCGACGTGTCCTTGTCCCCAACAGAGTTTCGGCCTTCCCCAGCGGAGTTCATATTTCCTCAGCAGGTGGATTTTTATCAGAGATGCTTGATATTTCCCTAGTAGATCACCTTGGTGTCCCCACCAATCGCCATCTATCCTTGCTCCCCAGTCAGAGTTTCCTCTTGGTTCCTGAGCAGCTTTTGACTTCTTCTCCAGTAAGGCTGTCTCCCATTTTTATGATGTTTTATCCTCAGCAGATCTCCTTCCCCATCTAGGGTTGAACCTTTGGGTTGTTGATCTCCCTGTTCTCCAGCAGTTTGTCTCCATGATTTGTGGATTGACCGAGGATTGTACCGGTGGTTCAATTTCCTTACGACACCTTTGTATCCCCCGTGATCGTTTTGTCAGCATAATCACCATGTACACATATACATATACATTCATATAAATTCATGATTTGCATATCCTGCATCTTCATATTTGATTTGTTTGAGATTTTCATTCTCTGTTATGGCGGTACTTTATCCTCATACCAAATCTGGTGTCTGTCCTCTTTCAATTGTAGAGTGTCAGCCTCTAAGCAGAAAAGACTTTAACCTTTCTCTATTTCCCCACTAAGTTTGTTTTCTCGTGGATGATTGTTATTTCAGTTTCCTCTCCAGCAATTTTTCTAGATGGAATTACTCCCCTTGAGTTATGTTCTCATTGGGTTAAGTCTTGATTGACCATTTTATTTCTAGCTCTTACCTAGAGAGGTATCTTGGTCCCCTAAGAGTCTATTACCCAGTAATTGGTAATATTCTTCTTGGTTGGTAGTTTTCTATTTCTTGCCCAATACCCGACAAAAGTACCCTTTTTCTCCTCAGCAGAATCCCTAGTGGATCTATTCCTCGAAAAGTATATCCTTGATATGTTCATCCTAACCGGTGAAGGATATCTTTTCTTCCCTCGTAGAGTCTATCCTTGATATGTTCACTTTAACCAGTGACGAATATTCTCTTCTTTGGTATTCTACCCAGTAAAAAGGTAATTGTAATTCCTATTTTGGTTCCTCAGAGAGTTAATCCTTGATATGTTCATCTTAATCGATGACAGGTTTTCTTCTCCTTTTTTGTCTTCTACCAGTAATCGGTAGTTGTAAATCCTACTTTCTTCTTATGTGTAGAGTCAATCCTTGATATGTTCACTTTAACAGGTGACGGATTTTTCTCTCCGTTGGTATTCTATCCAGTAACTGATAGATGTAATCCCTACTTTTATTCCCCATTTCAGAGTCAATCCTTGATATGTTCACTTTAACCGGTGACGGATTTTCTCTTTGATTGGTCTTCTACCCAGTAACCGGTAGTTGTAAATCCTACTTTGTTCCCTCGCAGAGATAATCCTTGATATGTTCATCCTAACCGGTGACGGATTTTTCTCTCTGACGGTTTCTATCCAATTTTTGATAGATGTAATTCCCCCTTTTGTTGTTCAGTTGGTATATCCTTGATATGACCATCCTAACCGATGACGGGTATCCTCCTTGACATCCCTAGTAAGGCTACTCTTACCCAATAACCGGTAATGAGTATTCCCCCTGGCTTTTCCTCAGAGAGTCATCCTTGATATGTTCATCTTAACCGATGACGAATGTTTTCTCTGTCAGATTTTTATTATCTCCTTACCCAGTAACAGGTAGTAGATAATATATTTCTGCTCCTCCTGTGTTGAAGTTTTTTCTCCCCAGTTGAGTTGAGTGCGCATTTCCTTAGTGAAATCGTTGTTCCCCTACATGATTTGAGTACCTCGGTTTTATCCTGGCTTATTCGTATCCCCTGCAGATGTTGTTTTACCCCGACTGAGTCTTTCCATTTTGTATGGAATCCCTCGAGCCCCCTAGTAGTTTTAAGTCGTAGTCTGGCCTACGCATAACTCCCTTTTTATCCCCCAGAGTCTCTGTCTCCCTAGTGAGATTTCCTTATGGAATGCATTTTGTTCCTGCGGACTTTCGGTCTCTCTGATTTCTTTTCCCTTTGTGGCAATATCTCTCCACAAAGCATTTACTTTTACATTCATATCATATGCATCATGAGGTCTCTTAGGGACCAAAATTTGTTTCTCTATGTTGTTATTTAAGCCTATTCTACTGAGTCGACATGAAGATTTTAACCTTCGCCTCCTTAGTTAGAATGTCCTTAAATAGGGGCAGCTGTAAGACCCCAATTTTGACCCTAAGATCCCTCATGCATTCCCATCATAAGCATAAGCATTGGGACCACACATTGGCATTCTCCTTACCCCTCTTCCATTGGGTTTGTTTTGGGAGAGAACACCAAGTACTTTGTGCTTATATCATACTTGTATATTATTATTTTACTAACCAAAATACCAAAAACATGTCTTTGTATCTATCTAACTCTTTTGTAGGTCGGGCTTGATCTCATTGATTCATCAAGATCACATCTAGGGTTTGAGACCCTCATGAGCAAAGAGCACAACCAAGAGTTGATTTAAGAATGGTTATGGGCATCATATATGAGTCCCAATGATCTCTATATGTTATTTTGATCAAGTTTGCTTCAAGAATTTGAGGGTGATTTGCCTTGGAAAACCTAGTTTGACTGGGTATCTTGAGTAACTTCTCCAACAAGCTATCTCACCAATTGATCAAATTTCTCAAGGGACACTTATAAATTCATCATATTATGCATATGTGATCTACCATGAGCCAAGAAAGTCAAGAGAATTGGAAATTAGCAAGTTGGTTGATGGTGGTTGGTCAGATGAATTCATCTGATCAAAACTGGGTCTCCCTAGACCCTATCTCCTACAATTTTCACCATATGAAAATTATTATAAGAGAAAACTTGCTCTAGATGACATTATAAACAACTTTCATGTTGATACCTAGAGCTAGTTTTGCTTGGAAAATCATTTTCTATGTTGAAACCTTATAGGTCATTTTGTCTAAACCCTAATTTGAAAGTCAACTTCCCAAGGCCATAACTTGCTCAATTTTTATGATATGAAAGATTACCAAGTTTCACAATCAAATTAAATTTGTCTAATTCAACTTTTATGTTTGGAGTGGGAGCAAATTCAACTTATTTAAACATGTCATATGAGGCTACATTATAGGTCACTTTTGACCTATACTATTGATCAAGTGATTTTTCCAAACTTCAAAAATGCATAACTCTATAATTTCAAATCCAAATGACATGAAATTGGTGACCATTCTTAATCTCTTTGAGATATCTACAACTTTGATGAATACACTTTTCTCATTTGAAGCTCCTATAAAAAGTTAAGCAAGGTGGAATATTGAGACATATGGCTTGACACTTAAAAAAGTTTTGATATGTTAAATTTTACCAAACTTCCACCTCAAATTTCTCCAAGTTCCAAGCTCCAAATAAAAAAGTGTTCAACATCAAACTTGTTCCTCTTGATCTCACCTTTCCAAAGAGCTCAAATTCATTTATTTTGGATGAGAAATGTATAGGTTGCGCATGGCTTAAACAGGATGATATCATTTGGCATGGATCAATCTTCAAGTGACAATGCACATGTACCTTGCAATCCAATCCATATTCAAAGCATCTAATCTTCAATTTGGACTTTCAAACCATCATTCCATGGGCCTATGCGCGCCCATGCAGCATGGCATCATTACCAAATTTGGAAAGTGGAGAGAGTGTGCAAATATCATTTGATTTCCCTATAAATTGAGGCTCTTATGCTCAGAATTAACACACACATTGCGCCAACTTTGAATCTTCATTGAAAACCCTTCACTCTAAGAGGATAACCCTGATAAATTCATTTGAATTTGAGCTTGAATCTCCACTATTTTGGAATTCAATTCTCCAGGAGTCCATTGCTTCTAAACCTTTCTATTCCTCTCCTGCAAGCAAATGAAGTGAAGCAAAGCACGATTCAGATCAAGATCTAGCAAGCTCAGACCTCCATTGAAGGTAATTTGCAGAAAATTTAAACTCTTCGATTCTCTCAATTTATTGCTCAATTCTATTGATTCTTGAGTTGTCTGAAGTCCTACCAATGTAGGAAAGAAGTTTGAGTTGCTTTGAGGCCAAATCGAATCAACTCAGATCATGAGCCTCATTTTTCAATTCCACATATCTCTTAATATAGTTGGAATTGGATGAATTGGAGGTGATATTCGTGCTCAGTGATGTTTTTTCTTTAAGATCATGTCCCTGTTTATTATTTTGGTGATGGTTCATATTGACCAGTCCGGTGAAGCTCACCGGAGAAGACAACCGGAGCTCTGGCTCCGGTGGTGAGGTGTCTTGAGTCTGAGCCACTTGATCCAAGTTCCACGTTCTAATCTGGAGCGTTTGTTTTGATTACCTCATTTTCCACGCAGTTGACTAAGGAACACATGGAACATGTGTTTTGGATCATTAGATCTGCCACCTCAATTAATGAGGGAGATCTGATGGTCCACGTATTTTTGGATTTTCTGGATTTCATTTTAATTCCATTTTCTTTAATAATTCATAATAAATTTAATATTGATCCAAAAAATATGGGACTTTCACAAAAAAAAATCAAAATATTTTTATCTTTCATATTCTGAATTAAAATTATTTTTTGGATCATTATTAATATTTTTCATGAATTAATTGATTTTTCATTTGTTTTTAATTGTTTAAAAATATTTTTAAGTGTCCAAAAATTATGAAATTTTTTCTCCAAGGTCTTTTGACCTTGTTTGACCTATGATAAATCTCATGACCATTTATTTGGTATTTTGATGAGATTTTAGGATTTGGACAAAACATATTTGAATTTAATGTACTATTTTATCATTTTTAATTGAATAAATGCCATTTTAATTGTGTTGACCATTTGTGTTGACTTAATTGAGTTTCTTATTTGTTGTTGGGTCTTGGTCAAGGTTGATTTGACTTTGTCAAGTTAATATTATTGGATTTAGGGGATTGATGAAATGTACATTCTGAAATTCTGGTATCAGATATGAGATGTCGAAGGTAATGTCACGACACTAATATCTGAACAATACAAACAGGATAAAAGATAAAGAACATTAATGCAAGAGACACAAGGAATTGTTAACCCAGTTCGGTGCAAACTCACCTACGTCTGGGGGCTACCAAGCCCGGAAGGAAATCCACTAAACAGAATCAGTTCAAAGACTCTCAGTAAACAACTTCAAGTTACAGTCTTTTCACACCTAATCTCTACCCGTATGACTTCTACCTAAGAACTCTTAGATATGAGATCCTACTCACTCCCCCTCAATCACAACAGTGATATAAAACAAGAATTACAATGAAAAGAAGACACTCTTCAAAGACACATACTTGATCTTACTTAAAAGCTTCAATCAAGTAAACACACACTCATGCTTCAAAGCTTAGAGTGAACAAATTACAACTCAAAAATCAGACCAATTCAATCATCTATGGATGAATTGAATGGCTTACAATTCACACGACCACACAAGACTAAAACCCTTATTCTCTCTCAATATTTCGTTCATTATTTCTTGTGTATAAAACCAGGTTTTCCATGTCCTTTATATAGAAGCATTTGGGTGGGCTTAGACATCACAAAACCCTAAAACTATTTTCCATTCATATCTTCTCATGACAGTTGATTATATCTCTTTGGAAAATAAATCAATCTAGTTGTAATTAGTGATTGATAGTGTGTTCAATCATCTTATTAATCATACATAGATTAGAATTAAAAACACAATCACATAATACATAACACTCAGACTGAATATTCTGTATACAGATGTCATGACATCGGGTCTGCCATCTCAGTAAAATCCTGCATAATCACATTTTAAACATTCTGCAGGTACATGTTATCTTATGTTAAGACAACACATGTGACAACTTGTGAACACTCTAGGTTTTACAAAAATTGCTGCCAACACAAGAACCAACAAACTCCCCTTTTGGCAAATTTTGACTAAAACATATATCTGTCCATTTGTTAACAAGAGTAAAAACATATCAGCAGTTAAGCAACAGCAGAAGTAATAAGCCACACATTTACTAGCTATAATAACAACTAGTAAACACACATTAAGCACATATGTGCTTCTTCTCCCCCTAAGTCTGTTCAACACAGACATCTTCTTCAACAACACCTGTAACATCCATCACTCCATCTGACATCTCCTTCAACATCACCTGTACAACACAGAACATCATTCTGTTCAACATCAGCTATCATCTATTTATAGCCTAGCTACTTCATAGCACATATTAACTGCAGCTCTCCTCTACATATTAACTACAGCTCTCCACATAGTAACTTCTCCCCCTTTTTAGTCAAAATAGACCAAAGAGACCAATGAGACAAAATAAATGTCTATTAGTCCAACAGAGAATGTCACAAGGAATGTTAAAACATATTGAATGTTAGAACATAATGTCAGGTATTATAGAACCACAATTATACACAACTATATGAGTTGAGATAAAAAGAAATCCAGAGAACTCACAAAGAGAACCCAAAAGTTACATCATGGCATCAAAACAAGACTGCCAGAAAAAAAATCAAACAACAAACATCAAACAGCACATCATCATAACAAGGGGACCATCTTCACCACAACTCAGTCTGAGGAGCTAGCATCTTCATCAGCTTCAGATCCAGAACTGCCACTTGATTTATCTTGAGATTCAGACCTCTCACTTGAGGTGTGGGCATCTGTGTCCTTGGCTTGACCAACATTATCCATGTCTCCTTGCTCCAAGATATTAATCAGAACCTCCAGAGCATCTTTCCTAGCTTTAGCCACCCTAATCCCTGTCTCCAATTCCTTACAGGTCTCTTTCAGTTCAACAATCAGGCCACCTTGAGAGGCTGGCTTCTTCATAGCAGATTTCATGACAATGTCATTGACATGACTGCCTTCAAATAACTTGTAATGAATTGACAATGGAGGTTTTCTTCTACTAGGGATATCACTTGTGCTCAAAATTCCAGGTTGCTGGCTTAGGATTATCCCACAAATTATTGAGGGAAAAGCAATGGACAGCTTCACTGCATTTGTGGAAGCATGTTTGATAATTTGTTCAAACATGAACCTTCCATAGTCAAAATTAAGCTTGGTTCCAATAGCAAATATGATCCTTCCAAGAGCATTAGAGATTGTAGATATATGGTTTGTTGGTACCCAGTTTGTTGACCCTATCTTATGCAAGATAACATATTTCACAGTTAATTTACCAGTAGAGAGATGCTTTTTACTTGGCCACTCCTTGACCTGTCCAGCAGTTATTGTCCTACAGCTCTCATTGTTTGTGGCCTCTAATTCAACAACACCTTCTGTTCCTTTTCCTAGGAACTTATTGATCACAGTAGGAGAAAACTTCACACACTTTTGTAACACCTCAAAATTTGCCCTCCTCCTCTTGGGACTAGTTTAGCATATTGCATTTCATATTTAGGGCATTAGTCATTGCATATTGCATATCCTGTGGATAAACAAGTCATCCTCTAAGGTCTTGTCAGAGATAGAGAGGTTAAAAGATTTAAGCCTGAGGGTCTCATGGATTGATCACTAGCCATCTGAGGTTTATGCTTCAATTAGAGTTTTCTTGGTCCTTCAAGGAGGTTGAGAATTATCTTGGTTGCAAGGGTACATCATCATCACCATCATCGTTATGCCCTTATCAAAGGCTTCAGAATTCATGCTCAGATTCCTTGGGATTAGGGTTTTGACCTCTGGTCAACCCTAATCAGTTGCATTCTACCAATCAGGGTTTCTCAAGGAGATGAGGTTATTTGCCTTGATGGGGATCATATGGTGATTTTATGGAGCTTTTACAAGCTAGGGTTTCATTTTGGAGCCAATTCCTCCAGTGGTTGAGGCTCAAGCTGATCAGAGCATTTTTAAGTCATCTATCAACCAAAAAGTCAATAGAAAGTCAACAGAGGGCTAGGAGGTGGAGGAATGAGTTTCAACATCTCATTCATGTTCAAAAGAGGCTTATTCATCATTACAAATGCATATCTTGAAGAATTTGAGGTCAGATCAAAAGTTTCCAAAAATGGAAAATGACCTGTAATTGGAAGTTTCCAAAAATGGAAAGTTTTTGGTTCAAAGTCAACTTGATCTTACATCATCAAAAAAGCTTCAAATGAAAATTTGTCCAACATGAAAGTTGAATATCTCTCTCTCCCATTTCCAAAAAGTCCAAGATCATGAATTTATGATGAATGGTTGAGGAGATATGATCAAATCATTGCCAAGTGTGCATGGAACTTCAAAAGGCCATAACTTTTGACTCGTAACTCCAAATTGAGTGCTCCTTTTTGCCAAATTCTTCTCATGACATGAACTTTCCAAATCATTCATCACATTGCATGAAATTTCTTCACATAATCATTTGTTAATTCATGTGATTTTTGGAGGGAAAATCATGAATTCAAAATTGGTGCATCATGTGGACTTTTTAACCATTCCAACATGTTCATGAGAGGATTTTAAGTGAAATTGCATGGCCATTGCTACTGTTCACGTGGGATTGCATGCATGGGGTGAAAAAATCAATTTTTGCATAACACTTCTTTTCTCACTAAATTTCATTAACCAAGCCTAAACATGATTAGCAAATGGATTAACATGTCATATAAATTGCTAATCATAACAGAATTGCTCATAATTCATCATTTCTAGATCTAGAATTTTTTCCCTCCAAAATTTTCTCTCCACCATAATTCAAAAATTCTTCAAAGAATACTTGATTTTTATTGCATATTCTGCTTTCTTGATCCTCAATTGATAGAATTCAAGCCATTGATTGAAGAAATTGGTGAAGAATCAAGCAATTCCAATCATGAACATGAACATGGAGTTTTGAATATCTAGCTAGATCTAGGTTGTGCCAAGGCTCAATTTCAACTTCAAGCTTCATAACAAGTGCTCAGGAGTGGATTTGGATGCTTGCCAAGCCTTGAATCTACCACTGCCATTGTTGGAGCTCCAAGAGGTCAGATTTTCGAACCTTCTAATTCTTGTTTTTATTGCCATAGACTTGTAGTCCTTTGCATGCTGATTCTACTGATATAAAGATCTTGAAAAACAGACAAATATTGATGAAGTTATGGCAAATTAAAGTTTGAATGTTCATTTTGTTTTCTCTTTGATTTGCATGTTTCTTTGAAAATTAGGATGAAATAATGATAGATTTGGATTCCTCATGTTGTAAGCTTTCCATTGGTGTATGAATTTTGAAATTTTGGAAAAAAAATCGTTGTGAACAGTAACAACCACCGTCTTCATGAAAAAGACGGTGGTTTCCGCCACTAGCGTCCACCTAGCGTCAGCATAGCGTCCGTTTCTGCATTTGGCTAGGGCACTGGTGAAACGAAGTCGTTTCGTCCTGGAAGCGCCCCTCCCTTCGATCCTCCGCTCCAGCGTTTTTAAAATTAATCATCATTTCCTCTTTCCTTCCATTATCATGTTTTCACATTTTTTTCAATATTTTCCTCAACTTCAAAAAATCATAACTAATTGTAGAATGATCCAAATAATTCCAGGTGTTTTCCTACATGATCCTTGAGATGTCTAGAATTTTATGGTGTTGAATTTAGGATTTTATCATTTCTGGAAAATAAAATGTGCTTGATCCTTTGAACATGTGTCCATATGTGACATTGCCTCCTTCTTTCTATTGTGAAATGCTCAATAATGCTTCAATTGCCATGAAATTTTGCATGATGATTCTTAACATGTTGATTGACATTCTAGGCTTGGTTGTGCATTTTTATCATTTGTCATTTCTGTTTTATGTACACGATTGCATGGTGTGACAATGTGTGTCACACAATTTGATGTCCAACTTGTGCATTTTCATATCCATATCAAATGAGCTCCTCTGTTTATGATTTTTGGTATGATAATTGAATTTGGTATGTTGTATGCTCATGAAAATTTCCATAATTGTTTGAATGATTTCTGTTTTGATTTGGAATTTTCATTCTTATTGATCATTTGTGTGTTTTGAAATTGTCTTTGTCTTCTCTTGCTCATTACATGACCTTGCTTAATGATTTTGATTTGGCACTTTTTAGGACATGTTCATGATTAATTAAGGATGATTCATGTTGAGTTTTAGCTTCTGTTTTGAATTTTTTCTTCACTTTTGACCCTAGGCTTTGCCCTAGGGGTTTGGACTCATATTTTGAGTTGTGCATTTCAGGTTTTCAAGCAATTAGCCACATTGGTTGATATGATCTCATCACTTGAGATACAAGTTATTTTGGTTGACTAACCTTTCTGTTTTGTAGGTCTTGTGGATGGTGAATCAATTTAGTTTGCTTGCATCTTATGCCTTGCACCATTGTTGTTTGATGATTGGTTGTCTGACTGTGATTAATTGTCTGATTTGTCTGAATGTAAATATTGACTGGTTTAGCTTTTCTTACAGGTACTTTAGCCGCTTTAACTCATTATTTGAGTTGCTTTGCTTTGCTTGTGGTTAGCATACCACCTAGGTAACTTCCTATTCTCCATGTAGTCTGGAAGACCTGTCATGTTATTTTGGCAGGCACCTGTCTGAAGCCCTCCTTAAGAGGCAATGTTTGTGGTTGTTTATCTTTGTGCCTTGTACCTATAAAGACCTCATAAGTGAAGAGGCATTGGCAGATAAAAGGGATGTGCAATCCATCCCCTGCTATTCAGTAGTGTCTTTCATCTTGCTCACACCCTGTGTTGATGCACTTTGAATAAAAACCCAAAATCTTATTGTGTCAGTCAGGTGGAATAGAGTCCCACATTCTGGACTCCCACACCTTCTTTAATTCAAGCTCACCCAGGCCCGGGTTAAGAGCTATGAGGCATAACCCTAATCTCCATTTCATCTGCTCACCCTAACTCTCAATGTTAGAGGTTAAGAGCCTGACCACGCATTCCAGTATTTGGCTTGTTTGTCAAGGTCGATATGACCCCTTGACTAAAGCCCAACCTTGCTTGAGCCCCCTTGGTTGTGTATAGTGTGTGCTAATTGCTTTTGATAATTATCTATTTTGCTTCTCATCTCCTTTCTGTAGGAGTCGTATGATCAACTTTTGAGGAAGTTGAATGTACGTAGAGATAGACTTGAGTTGACTCACTGCCTGTGTGAGTCAAACTCTTGTTAGAAACTTCAACCTAGGACTATTGTGGATTGCATGACAAATTTTAGGCTCGAGTCAGTCTCCCTTTTAGTTGTTATTTCCCGGTCTCTGGTTTAGGAGAAAGTTTCTCCCCTGTTAAGGGGAACTACGTCGCCCTGATCCTCATACCAGATGAGGTACGTAGGCAGGAGATCGTGCGAGATCTCTCCGAGCAACCTTTTCTTTTTTGTGTGTGTTTGCTTGATAGCTATTAGGCTCGAGTTCCAGACTCCCTATTAGCTTGTCTGTTTGATAACCTTTTTGTGTGTGTTAGGAGTTGGATGTAAGACCAGCGATTGGCATTCCGTTTCCTATTTGTGGCGTGCTGGGAGTCTGATGTAAGCCCAGCGATTGGCATTCGGTTTCCTATTTGTGGTGTGTTTGGAGTCTGATGTAAGTCCAGCGATTGGCATTCGGTTTCCTGTGTGCGCTTGTTTGTTTTGTTTGGAGTCTGATGTAAGTCCAGCCATTGGCATTCGGTTTGCTGTTGGTGTTTGTTGTTTGGAGTCTGATATAAGCCCAGCGATTGACATTCGGTTTCCTGTTTGTGTTTCTTTTGTTCGGAGTCGGACGTAAGACCAGCCATTGGCAGTCTGTTTCCATTTGCGTGTTTCTTTTGACGTCTCAGCGTCTTTGTGTTGTGTTTTGTTTCGGCGTGCGTTAGCCGAACTACGGTAGCTCTGATTCTCATTACATATGAGATACGTAGACATAGGATGCGATATCCTAGCGAGCCCGTTTCCCATTTCCCCGAACTACGTCGACTCTGATGTTTGTTTCTGACAAACTACGTAGGCCCAGGATGCGACATATTGCCGAGTCCGCTTCCGTCTTCTTCCATCTGTGTTTTATTCCAGTGTGTGTGCATTCTTCTTTGAGCATTTATTCAACAACCTTATTCTATTCTTTTGAGCGTGGATCCCTTCGAGTACGACGGACGTGAGGGGGTGCTAATACCTTCCCCTTGCGTAACCGACTCCCGATCCTTGCAATCTCCGGTCGTAAGACCATTTCCTTTCCAGGTTTACTTCGAGCGTTTCCTTTCCCTCCTTTGGGATAAATAACGCGCGGTGGCGGCTCTGTTTGTTTGTTTTTTCCCGCTGGTTGTTTTTCGCGGATGCGACAGCTGGCGACTCTGCTGGGGACTAGAAGTTGACCTCTTGCTGGTCCATCTTCCCTAAGCGAGTCAGTCCTAGCGCTCTCTAGGATAGTTTTGGTTGTTTGTGCTGCTTTATTTATTGCATTTATGATTATTACACTGAGACTGTATATATTTGCATATATGTTTGCATGCATCATGTTATCACTGTGCTGGATTCTGTATAGGTTTGGTTCCTCTGATTTGGGGTGGGTGTTCTGAGTGGGGCTAAAACCCAGGCCCGAGTATACACCTAGGATTAGTGTGGTCTCACGTTTCCTCACATGTTGTATCAGCATGTTGTTGCGACGTGACATACCACAAGCCGGACGAGGTTCTTCTGAGTGAGCTCTTCTGGGTGGAGTATTCCACTTTGGTTGAGTTGTCTCTTTAGAGCTATTGACTTCTGTGACCGTTCTTTCCCGGATCTTTGGTTTAGATGATCTTAAGAGAGCTGCAACGGCACACCCGAAAGGGCAAACCCGTTGAGTATCTTTGCCCGATTGTCGAGACCATTATCCGCCTCAGGATGACCTGATTAGAATTCACCTGTGAGGGGAGGGTTGATTCTTACAGATGCATGTTCTGATGGTGACTTTGATGGTGACTAATGGTTCAGTTCTTGATCTGGGTCCTATTTATAAGTCGGATTTATGGATTTATTTCTGAGACGCCGGAGTTCTGTCCGCGGTATTTATCAGTGGGGATCCGTTTATTTCAGGATTCCCTGGGTTGATTCAGATGATTTCGTGGTTATCAGATTAGTGGTTTTCCAGTGATGATGGTGGTATATCCTCAGGTTCCGTTTATTTCGGAACTCTCAAGTCGGATTTATGGTTACTCAGTACCTCAGATGGTTGTGATCAGTTCCGAGACCGTAACTCAGTGTAATGGATGTTCAGATGACTTGGAGGATGGCACAGTGCATTGCATTCATGCATCTATATCATCCACATTTTGCATTCATCCGCATCTAACTCATGTCTATCCATACTCAGGGTACATTCTCGATTGAGATCCCGGTTGAGAGACATCCTGATGTCAGAATATTGTTGTCAAATTATTACCCGTCTCGATGAAACCAGGATCGAAAGACAGAGTGTTCCTCATATGGATAAACATTGCATTCATGCGTGAGTCATATTAACCTGTCTTCTGTTTTGCAGGTGTCAGTATTTAACATGCTTGATTGACACAGGAATCATTGCTCGCGCACGCCGAATCATTCCCTTGCACGTAGCACGTCCACACAGATACCCTACCAGACGCAACAGACCCAAACTGATGGATACATCCAACGCAGATATTCTCGAGCTGAAAGAGAAGATGGGAGAGCTGATCAATGTTATGCAAGGGTTCGCCTTGGGGCAGAAGGCATTGGTTGAGAAAGTGGAGAAGCTTGAGCGGGCTTCAGCTGCCAACAGTGGTAATAATCAGGAGGGCGTTTCCAACAATGGTCTTGGTGGTTCTAGGGACGGTGGTGATCCCAGAAGGAAGGTAACTACTGTCGGTGTAGTGATCAACAATGGGGGAGGTTTTGGTTTCGCTGCAGGCGGTGTACCAGGTCCTATGGGCAATAATCTGAAGGATGATCAGTTTCCTCCTTTCTTTGGGGTTGAGGAGGATAGGGAGGAAGATCAGTTCTCTGTGCTGAACAAACAGTTTGGTCAATACGGTGCCCAACCACCAAACAAAGAGATTCAGGTGCTAGCAGAGAAGATCAGGGCTCTGGAAAGCCATGCTACTCCTGGGGCTATCAACATGACAAACATGGGGCTGGTCGAGGGGATTGTGATCCCACAAAAGTTTAAAGCGCCTGCGTTAGACAAGTACAATTGGAGTTCTTTCCCGGAAACTCATCTCTAGGCCTTTGTCCGAAAGATATCTGCCTATACAATGGACCAGAAGCTATGGATGTATTTCTTCCAGGACAGCTTGTCTGGCGGGTCTCTGGAATGGTATACCAAGCTGAGGTCGTCGGATATCAAGAGCTGGCAAGATCTGGGAGATGCGTTCTTTAAACAATATCAATTCAACGCTGACATGGCTCATAGCCGTACCCAGTTGCAGGGTATGTCTCAGAAGCCTAATGAAGGGTTTAAAGAATACACGCAGAGATGGAGGGAGTTGGCTGCCAGAGTTCAACCTCCTCTGGTGGATAGAGAAATGTCTGATCTGTTTATGGGTACCCTGTAGGGGATTTTTGCTGAAAGGATGGTGGGTTGTCCCGTCACTGGCTTTGCAGATATAGTGGTGGCTGGTGAGAGAATTGAAAGCTGGCTGAGAATGGGGAAAATACAGGAAAATGCTCCGTCATCTGGAGTAAGAAAGCCATTTGGGAATGGTCAACGCAAGAATGAGGGTGAATCGAGTGCTGTGTATGCCCAAAGGGGACACGGTAGGGATCGTTACTACCAGCACACTGCTGCGGTAACCATTCCTGCTGGTAATCAATCGGTACCACAACAACGTCAGCCACCTCAACAGAGAGCACAGAGAGCTGGGTACCAAGTGAGAGGAAAGGGGATTGATCGTCAGTTTGATAAGCCACCCGTGACATATGCTTTTCTGTTTAAGAAGTTGATGGATCTTGGGTTGGTTCAGCCAAGGACGATGGCTCCGGTAAGACCAGATCAGAGGCCTCCTAACTATGATGAGAACGCCAAGTGTGAATTCCATTCTGGTACACCAGGGCATAACATCGAGGGTTATAGAGCCTTTAAGCATGTTGTCCAAGACTTGGTAGACTCCAAGGCCATCAATTTTGCATCATCTCCGAATGTTAATGCTAATCCCATGCCGGCGCATGGTCAGGTGATGGTGGGTGTAATTGCTGAAGATTCAGGTCACGTCTGTGCGGTGGGTGAAGAGACTGACAGTGACTGCTGTAACACCCTTCTACCCCAAACGACATATTTAAATTGATTATCAGAGTACAACATGTAGAAGAGTTTACATTTCTTAAAACATAACCCTTATCGCATCACAACATAAATCATATTATTTATTTGATTTAAAACTTCGCAGCGGAAAACAACATAATTATTATAATAATGTGTCAACATGATCTCAACAAAACATCTCAACAATTATTCATCATAAACAACGTAAATAAAGATAATTTGGCTATCGAATCCCATAATCCCCGGTGTCACATGACCAGAGCATTTGACTCGACTCTGTAGAATAACTCTACACTTATTCTTCGAACCTCAACAATAGCTACTCCACTTTATCTGCACATTGCTCATCATAGATGAACATAAACACATGCAGAAGGGGTGAGAATTACATTATTAAATAATAATATAAAGACAGAAATATAAACCTAAATATATTTCACATATGCCAACACAGCTCATCATAATCATCATAATCAACATATTCATGAACATCAACAAAACAACATATCAAATGCAATGCACACACCCATGCATGACTCAACACGACTCGGTATACCCATTTTGTGACCAACACAGGATCACCACTCCCAGATTCATCACCATAGAATCCGAGTTCCCCGCAAGGAACTAAGCCTCTCAACAAGCCCGGAGTCAACAACATCATTGGAACTCAGTCCGTTCATCACTAGGCATCGGCCTTTCATGAATGCATGCACATCAAACATGCATCATAATCAACATAGCAACAACAGCATCATATAGTCATGTCATCATCATCATTAATACATTTTTATCACAGGAGCATATCACATCATGTCACATAATCAAACACAGTATTAGCACACCCTACTAATATCTATACTACTCAAAACAACGGGAATCGATCCCTCGTATGTCATGCATCAGCTAAGTCACCTTGCTCAGCCGAAACAACTAACAACTGCCCAACAACAGCCCAGGAAAACCACAAGTCTGCCCATACGCGTATGGCCTATACCCATACGCGTATTGCCCAAATCCATACGCGTAATGCCCATCTCATACGCGTATGTTACGCGTATCACATACCCATACGCGTACCAACAGAGACCAATTTCACGTTCAAAACCTCATCTCTTCCACTCATACGCGTATGACATACCCCATACGCGTACCACATCCAGGGATACGCGTATCACACGCGTATGGCGCGTACCAGCGCCAAAACTCCCTTTCCTAAGCCCTCCCATACGCGTATTGCCTAGTGCCATACGCGTATGACCAGAATCCAGTTTTCCAGATCTGCTATGGGTTTTCTCTGCTACGAACCTGTCCAATTCAACCGTTCACAGTCCCAATTTCACACAAAATCACTCATATCACCTAACACGAATCATACCCTATTTTATCTCACAATTTCTAACACTATTGCATCTAATTCCTACGAATTTCCTTCGGTTAAAAACCCCAAATTCGTTCACCCAATATTTCACCATTTTCAGCATATTATTGTTTAATAAGGTTCAGACCCCTTACCTCTTTGGATTGAAGGAAGCTCTGAGCAATCTTTGGCCTTTTCCTCTTCCTTCTCTTTCTCTTCAGCGATTCTCCCTTTTCTGACTCTGAGGCAAAATAGTTGAAAATGAAAACCTTCAGTTATCTCCTTTGGCCTCTTTTACCCAATTCCACTTTTACCCTTCCACTATTCATATTCCAATTATATTATTTATTTAATTATTATTAAAATAAATAATATCTATAATAATAATAATAATAATCCAATAATTCAACTTTATTTAATTAAATTAATAAAATACTATTAACTCAATTAAATAATTCTCTTATTTTAATCGGGGTGTTACAACTCTCCCCCACTTTAGAAGTTTTCGTCCTCGAAAACATACCTCAAGCAAATAGAGCCGGATACGACTCCTTCATCTGATCTTCACGCTCCCAAGTCAAGCTCTCACCAGCTGGACCTCCCCAAACAACTCGCACTAGAGCAATCTTCTTACCTCTCAGGGTCTTCTCTTCTCGGTCATCTATCCGAATTGGCAACACCTCAACGGTCAAATTATCCCTCACCTGGATATCATCCAACTGAACAACATGCGAAGGATCCGCAATATACTTTCTTAACTGAGATACATGAAACACATCATGCAGATTAGAAAGCGACGGCGGTAAAGCTATCCGATACGCCACTTCCCCAACCCTCTTCAAAATCTGATACGGACCCACAAACCTCGGAGTAAGCTTCTTAGACTTTAAAGCTCTACCCACACCTGTCGTCGGAGTAACTCTCAAGAACACATGATCTCCCTCTTGGAACTCAAGTGCTTTTCTCCTCTTGTCATGATAACTCTTCTGACGACTCTGAGAAATCTTCATTTTCTCCTGAATCATCTTAACCCTTTCAGTCGTCTGCTGTACAATCTCAGGTCCGAGTACAACACTCTCACCTGATTCATACCAACACAATGGAGTTCTACACCTCCTACCATACAATGCTTCATATGGAGCCATACCGATACTAGCATGAAAACTATTATTATAAGTAAACTCCACCAACGGCAAATAACTATCCCAAGAGCCACTCTGCTCCAACACACAAGCTCTCAACAAATCCTCCAAGGATTGGATAGTTCTTTCAGTCTGACCATCAGTCTGAGGATGATAAGCTGAACTCAACCTCAACTTAGTCCCCAACACTTTCTGCAAACTTTCCCAAAATCTAGAAGTAAATCTGGGATCTCTATCAGACACAATACTGGATGGAATACCATGCAGCCTCACTATCTCTTCAATATACAACTCTGCCAACTTCTCTAAAGAGTGATTAATCTTCATCGGCAAGAAATGCGCCGACTTAGTCAATCGATCCATAATCACCCAAATAGAATCATTACCTTTCACCGTCCTCGGCAATCCCGTCACAAAATCCATGGAAATGCTATCCCACTTCCATTCAGGAATCTTCAAAGGTTGCATCATACCTGCCGGTTTCTGATGTTCGATCTTTGACTTCTGACAGGTCAAACAGGCATACACAAACTTAGCAACATCTCTTTTCATACCAGCCCACCAAAACAACTTCTTCAAATCTTGATACATTTTAGTTGCACCTGGATGGATACTCAATCCACTCCTATGGCCCTCTTCAAGAATACTCTTTTTCAATTCAGACACCTCAGGAACACAAACTCTACCTTTAAATCGCAGGATGCCATTCTCATCAATCTCAAAATTACCACCATTACCCTGGTTAACCATAGTAATATGATCAACTAGAGCGACATCAACTTGCTGACCATTCCGAATATCTTCCAGAATTCCACTAGTCAACTTCAGCATACCCAACTTTACACTATCAGCGGAAACTTCACAACCCAAACTCATATCACGGAACTGTTCAATTAACTCAAGTTCCCGAACCATCATCATAGACATATGTAGAGACTTTCTACTCAGTGCATCTGCAACTACATTAGCCTTACCGGGATGATAACTCAATTCAAAGTCAAAATCCTTCAGTAATTCTAACCACCTTCTCTGCCTTATATTTAACTCTTTCTGATCAAACAGATACTTCAGACTCTTGTGATCACTGAACACTTCGAATCTGGAACCATACAGATAATGCCTCCACATTTTCAGCACAAATACAACAGCTGCAAGTTCTAGATCATGCGTAGGATAATTCCTCTCATGAACCCTCAACTGTCTAGAAGCATAAGCTACAACTTTACCATTCTGCATCAAAACACCACCAAGACCCATCAAAGAAGCATCACAATAAACAACGAAGGACTCACCAGGATTAGGCAAGATCAACACTGGAGCACTGGTCAACCGCTTCTTCAACTCAACAAAACTCGCTTCACAAGCTGCATCCCACACATACACTTGACCCTTCTTAGTCAACTGCGTCAACGGCAATGCCAACTTGGAGAAGCCCTCAATAAATCTGCGATAATAACCAGCCAACCCCAGAAAACTGCGTATCTCAGTAGCAGACTTCGGAGTCTCCCACTGTAATACGGCATCAACTTTAGCAGGATCAACGGAAATTCCACCACTCGAAATCACATGGCCAAGGAAACTCACTTCCTTCAACCAGAACTCACATTTAGATAACTTTGCATATAACTTCTTTTCTCTTAACACCTGCAAGACAAGTCTCAGATGTCCTGCATGCTCTTCTTCAGTCTTAGAATATATCAATATATCATCTATGAACACCACAACAAAAGTATCAAGGTACGGATGAAATATGCGATTCATATATTCCATAAACACACCTGGAGCATTAGATACACCGAACGGCATCACAGTGTATTCATAATGACCATACCTCGTACGGAAAGCAGTCTTCGCAATATCATCTGACTTCACTCTGATCTGATGATAACCCGACCGTAAATCAATCTTACTGAAAACATGAGCTCCAACCAACTGGTCCATCAAATCATCAATCCTCGGCAATGGATACCGATTCTTGATAGTCACCTTATTCAACTGCCGATAATCGACACACAACCTCATCGTACCTTCTTTCTTCTTCACTAACAATACTGGTGCACCCCAAGGAGACACACTTGGACGCACGAACTTCTTCTCAAGCAATTCCTCAAGTTGCTTCTTCAATTCAACTAATTCAGTTGCCGACATTCTATATGGAGACATCGACACCGGACTAGTACCTGGTACTAAGTCAATGGTAAATTCGACTTCACGTTCTGGAGGTAAATCACTTACATCCTCCGGAAACACATCCTGAAATTCACAGACAACAGGCAAATCTACACTCACCACTTTCTTATCCGCTTGCGGAGACGCAATTAAAGCGAATATCTGAGCTTCATCTTTCACCAAATCCCCTATCTGCCTAGCAGATAGAAATCTTGCCTCATCATTCTCACCAACTTCAGAAAACCGCACCGTCTTCCTATAGCAGTCGATGAACACGCCATAGAATCCTAGCCAATTCATTCCCAGGATAATATCAATTTGGTGCAAGGGTAAGCACACCAAATCCACCACGAACTCTCTCTCGAAGATCGTCAATTGACAATCTCGACAGACAACAGAAGTCTTCACAGAACCATTAGCAGGAGTATCTATCACCATACTTCCGCCTAGGGACGACATACTCACACCAATCCTGGTCGCACACTCATACGAAATGAACGAATGAGTAGCACCAGTGTCAACAATAGCAAGCAATTCAACATTATTAATCAAGCAAGTACCTTTAATCAGATTATCTTCTTTAGGAGCTTCAGCCCCACTCAGAGCAAACACCCTACCAGTAGTATGAGCTGCAGTAGCCGCCTTCTTCGGTTTCGAGCACTGCGAACTGATATGGCCTTTCTCGCCACAATTAAAACAAGTCGGACCAGCATCCTTACATTCAGTAACTCTATGACCAGCCTGACCGCATCGGAAACATCTCAGCATCTTCTTGGTACAGCTATCAGCACGGTGGCCTGGCTCGCCACACTTGAAACATTTACCAGTTATGGAAGATCCTCCCCCACTTGGCTTCTTCTCATCTACCACCTTCTGCTTACCTTTACCATTCGGAGATGCATAAGGACTGCCACGATCCCTATTCTTCTTCTCACTAAGACTCTTGTAATGAGCAGTCCTAGCCTTGCTATCTTCATCAAATATCCTGCACTTATTAACCAGTGTAGGAAACCTGCGAATCTCCTGATAACCAATGCCTTGTTTGATCTCGGGACGCAACCCGTTCTCGAACTTGACACACTTGGATTCCTCAGCATCAGCACCATTATAATGAGGACAATACTGCACCAGCTCCTCAAACTTCGAGGCGTAATCAGCAACAGACATGTTACCCTGCTTCAGTTCTAGAAATTCCATCTCCTTCTTACATCGCACATCAGCAGGAAAATACTTTTCCAGAAAGACCGTCTTGAACCCTTCCCAAGTCATCTCAGCACCTGGTGTTTCAATTCTCTGGCGAGTGTTATCCCACCAGTGTTCAGCCTCTTCAGATAACATGTGCGTACCAAACTGCACCTTCTGTGCTTCAGTACACGTCATCACCCGGAAAATCTTCTCAATTTCCCTCAGCCAATTCTGAGCGCCATCTGGATCATAGCGCCCTTTGAATGTAGGAGGGTTATTCTTCAGAAACCTTCCCAAATTCTTAAACTCGTCGACCGGCGGATTCTGCTGCGCCTGCATAGCCTGCGCTATAGCAGCCAGAGCCTCAGCAATCGCAAGGTCATTTTCTCCAGCCATACTCTCTGCACAACACAACCACAGCCGTTAAGCATCGACAGTGTCATCTACACTAATCGACCAACAGGGAAAACATCACATTATGACTCGACTGGACTAACAATGCTCTGATACCACTAATGTAACACCCTTCTACCCCAAACGACATATTTAAATTGATTATCAGAGTACAACATGTAGAAGAGTTTACATTTCTTAAAACATAACCCTTATCGCATCACAACATAAATCATATTATTTATTTGATTTAAAACTTCGCAGCGGAAAACAACATAATTATTATAATAATGTGTCAACATGATCTCAACAAAACATCTCAACAATTATTCATCATAAACAACGTAAATAAAGATAATTTGGCTATCGAATCCCATAATCCCCGGTGTCACATGACCAGAGCATTTGACTCGACTCTGTAGAATAACTCTACACTTATTCTTCGAACCTCAACAATAGCTACTCCACTTTATCTGCACATTGCTCATCATAGATGAACATAAACACATGCAGAAGGGGTGAGAATTACATTATTAAATAATAATATAAAGACAGAAATATAAACCTAAATATATTTCACATATGCCAACACAGCTCATCATAATCATCATAATCAACATATTCATGAACATCAACAAAACAACATATCAAATGCAATGCACACACCCATGCATGACTCAACACGACTCGGTATACCCATTTTGTGACCAACACAGGATCACCACTCCCAGATTCATCACCATAGAATCCGAGTTCCCCGCAAGGAACTAAGCCTCTCAACAAGCCCGGAGTCAACAACATCATTGGAACTCAGTCCGTTCATCACTAGGCATCGGCCTTTCATGAATGCATGCACATCAAACATGCATCATAATCAACATAGCAACAACAGCATCATATAGTCATGTCATCATCATCATTAATACATTTTTATCACAGGAGCATATCACATCATGTCACATAATCAAACACAGTATTAGCACACCCTACTAATATCTATACTACTCAAAACAACGGGAATCGATCCCTCGTATGTCATGCATCAGCTAAGTCACCTTGCTCAGCCGAAACAACTAACAACTGCCCAACAACAGCCCAGGAAAACCACAAGTCTGCCCATACGCGTATGGCCTATACCCATACGCGTATTGCCCAAATCCATACGCGTAATGCCCATCTCATACGCGTATGTTACGCGTATCACATACCCATACGCGTACCAACAGAGACCAATTTCACGTTCAAAACCTCATCTCTTCCACTCATACGCGTATGACATACCCCATACGCGTACCACATCCAGGGATACGCGTATCACACGCGTATGGCGCGTACCAGCGCCAAAACTCCCTTTCCTAAGCCCTCCCATACGCGTATTGCCTAGTGCCATACGCGTATGACCAGAATCCAGTTTTCCAGATCTGCTATGGGTTTTCTCTGCTACGAACCTGTCCAATTCAACCGTTCACAGTCCCAATTTCACACAAAATCACTCATATCACCTAACACGAATCATACCCTATTTTATCTCACAATTTCTAACACTATTGCATCTAATTCCTACGAATTTCCTTCGGTTAAAAACCCCAAATTCGTTCACCCAATATTTCACCATTTTCAGCATATTATTGTTTAATAAGGTTCAGACCCCTTACCTCTTTGGATTGAAGGAAGCTCTGAGCAATCTTTGGCCTTTTCCTCTTCCTTCTCTTTCTCTTCAGCGATTCTCCATTTTCTGACTCTGAGGCAAAATACGTGAAAATGAAAACCTTCAGTTATCTCCTTTGGCCTCTTTTACCCAATTCCACTTTTACCCTTCCACTCTTCATATTCCAATTATATTATTTATTTAATTATTATTAAAATAAATAATATCTATAATAATAATAATAATAATCCAATAATTCAACTTTATTTAATTAAATTAATAAAATACTATTAACTCAATTAAATAATTCTCTTATTTTAATCGGGGTGTTACAACTGCGAGCTTGATCAGTGGATAAAACCGTGCGTACCAGGGATGGAGATCCAGGACTGGAAGGCCGAAAATATCATCACTGTCACTCTACATGAAGAGTAGTATTTCTGTTTTTCAATTCTGTTTGCATGAAAGCCATACGTTTTGCCCGAAACGTAATGGTCCATTGTAAGGGTCACCTCATGTGTTTCATTGTGCAACATTTTGCATCATTAATAAATGGATGTTTTTCACATTAAAAGCGGTGTTCCCTGTTTTTCATTTATTTTTGCAGTTTTAAAAATAAAAAATGGCAATGTTTATTTTCATTCTCTTTCCTTTTGATTTGTCTCGTTCCGACCTCAAAAGCAATGCATGAATCCGCATTCATGTAGATGCGACTATTCTCCTGATCTCATTGATAACAATTTGGTTACACCTTTGTATGACTTCGACAATCCGATCTATCATGCCGAAGAAGAAGGCGAAGAAGATCGTGATCTGCTGGAAGATTAACCAGGTTATTGAAACAAGAGGAGAAGGTGATTCAACCGCACGAGGAGCGAGTTGAAGTTGTTAATCGGGGCACCGAGGAGGTCTGAAAGGAAATAAAGGTTGGGGTTGCCTTGGAGGCGAGTGTCAAGAGCGGAGGTGATGCCATTCGGTCTCAAGAACGCCGGTGCCACACATCAGAGAGCTATGGTGGCTTTGTTTCATGATATGATTCATCATGAAATCGAATGCTATGTTGATGACATGATAACAAAGTCCCAAACAGAAGAGGGGCATTCGGTAGACTTGGCCAGGTTGCTTGACCGATTGAGACAGTTCAAATTGAGGTTGAATCAGAATAAGTGCACTTTCGGAGTGCGGTCCGGTAAGTTGCCGAGGCTTATTGTGAGCGAAAGAGGAATCGAGGTTGATCCTGCTAAAGAAAAAAAAGAGAAAAGAAAAATTAATACGAGAAATGCCTGAACCGAGAACAGAAAAGGAGGTTCGTGGTCTCTTAGGTAGATTGAACTACATCTCATGGTTCATATCTCATCTAACAGCCACATGTGAACCCATATTCAAGCTGTTAAGAAAGATCAAACGGTCGGGTGGAATAACGATTGCCAAGGGGCATTTGAAAAATAAAAGAATATTTGCAGGAGCCACTGATTCTGATGCCTCCCTGTAGAGGGACGACCATTAATTCCGTACTTGACAGTCCTCGAGGGATCTATGAGGTGTACTGGGTCAGCATGACGAGTCTGGTCGAAAAGAGCATGCAATTTACCTTAGCAAAAAGTTTACCGACTGTGAAACAAAATATTCACTGCTCGAGAAAACTTGTTGGGCTTTGGCATAGGCTGCTCGCCGACTAAGACAGTATATGCTGGTTCATACCACTTTATGGATTTTCAAGATGGATCCGATCAAGTATATGTTTGAAAAGCCAGCATTGACCGGACGGGTTGCGAGATGGCAAATGATTTTTGGATGATTTTGATATACAGTATACCTCTCAGAAAGCAACAAAGGGGAGTGTATTGTCTGATCACCTTGCCGAGCAACCCATTGAGGATTATCAACCGATGAAGTTTGAGTTCCCTGATGAGGACATCATGGTTCTCAAATCGAAAGATTATGAGGAACCAATCCCGGAGGAGGGGCCTGACCCTGAATCCGAACGGATTCTGATGTTTGATGGGGCCGTTGACGTGAATGGTATGAGTGAGTGTTGTTTTGGTTATACCGAAGGGATCCCACGTCCCTTGTGTTGCCCGGCTAACGGTCGAATGCACCAATGATGTGGCTGAATGCGAAGTTTGCACGGGTATCAAACCTTGGTGCGTACTTACTGGGGCAACGCTTTTCTCACTCGTGTATGGAATGGAAGCGGTGCTATCGGTTGAGGTTCAGATTCCGTCGTTAAGAGTCCTGATGGACGTGCAATTGCAAGAGGCTGAATGGGTAAGGACTTGGTATGAAGAGTTAAGCCTGATTGAAGAAAAGAGGCTGGCAGCCATCTGTCATGGGCAGTTGTACCAGCAGCGGATGAAGCGTGCTTTTGACCGAAAGGTACGACCTCGTGTGTATCACGTAGGAGATTTGGTGTTGAAAAGGATCCTTCCTCCTCAAAACGATGGTCGGGGCAAGTGGACACCCAATTACGAGGGTCCATTCGTGGTCAGGAAGGTTTTCTCTAGCGGAGCCTTGTTGTTGACGACCATGGATGGAGAGGATTGTCCATCCCCTATGAATGCGGACGCAGTTAAAAAATACTTCGTATAAAGAGACCCGCTGGACGAAAAGAATAAAATAGTCCAGGCAAAAATGGGCATCCCGGCGAACTGAAAAAAAATGATGAAAAAGGTTCGGGCAAAAATTAGGGATAAAAAAGAGAAAAAACTGTACACCTGGCAAGTCGAAAACCCCACAAGGGCGACTTGGGCAAAAAAGGGTAGCCCGGTGGATTAAAAACCCGAAAGGACGGTCCGGGCAAAAGAGGGATTGAAACGAACAACTGCGTCCAGCATGATCGTTTGTATTTTGGTTAAGACACGTGGATAATCCCCGATAGGGATCGGTCGGAAGCGTCTTGTTCAGAAGGCAGAAAGCACGGAGAGTCTTGAGGACATTTGGGGGTGTAACCGAGTTGGAACTTGATGAGATCACGGTTTCACATTGCCATTAGGATAGATTTTTCCTTTTGTGCGCAATTACCTCTTTTCAGGGATTGCTTCCTGTGCTGCTCAATTATGAGCCAAATTTTTCAATCAATAAAATGCATATTCAGTCAAATAATTTTGTTTTTTGTTTTCATTACCGCTTTGATTGCAAAAAAATCCAATTATTTTTGATAAATAATATTTGCATTTTGAGACATGGAGGTCCCTTCCAATGCATGTTTATAAGATTGAAAATTTGAAATCTTATTCGGAAGGTGGAGTGACCCAAGTGTTGAAATTTTGGCACGCCTGGGGCACGTTTTTATCTAACGATCTCTTTTGCAGGTGCTGTTAGATATTTTCACTCACTTGCAGGTTGTGATGTGAAGCCTGTTGACAAAAGATCCCCGTGGAGTCCAATCAGGGACGAGGAATGGAGGAACGGTGAAAATACGACGGAAGAACGTGCGACGATCCTGGAGGATTAATCAAGAAGATTCTTCAAAGTCTGAAGAATTGGAAAGCTAATACCAATTTGAGGGGTTCGATCTCCGTAGAGTACGGAGAAGTCGAGAATACAAGGTGATGAATCAGAAAAGTTCAGACGAGTCTGGAAGCCCTCAAAAGTGGAAAGTTGACACTGGAGTTAGATGGTGAATACCAGGGTTCGACGAGTCGACGGGTGTTCCGTGCCAAATTTTCCTTGTTTCCCCTAGCAGGGTCGGGATTGTTATCTCCCCAGCGGGTTCAAGATCTGTGTTTCTTGGGCATCCAGGCCTGAAGGTGGCAGTTTCCCCAAGCAGTGTCGGGATTGTTGTATCCCCCAGCAAGTCGAAGATTGCTGTTTTCCCCGCAGAGTGCGTTGGTGGTTTCTTCCCCAGCGAAGTCCCCAAGCGGATCGGGTTCAATGGAGGTCATCCCTGGCGAGGGTGGTCCTTTCCCCAGCGGCAGTGCTATTCCCCAGCAGGGTGGAGATTGGAGCGATAGCGAGTTCCTCAGCAGAGTGCCTCGAGCTTCCCAGTAGAGTCCCTTGAGGGGGATACTTTTTTTAGGCATTCATCATTTAGATAAGCATAGCATATTACATAGCTAATTGCATAGCATTTCCATGGTTGTGGAGCATTACGCTGTGAAAAAATCATGCATCAGCATTGCAAGCATAAGCTAGTCTCAAGTCGTGGTTACCATTTGAGAATCAGTTTATTTGGTTTGAAGATCAGCCTCAGCATTGCAAGCATCAGTTACTCAAGCCGTGGTTACCATCCGAGAATGGGTTTTGTCGGTCGGTGAAGATGATACTCCGAGGAGGTCAGCATCGTGACGTTGGGTCAACGGTATTTCCCCCCAGTAGTGCGATATTGGAGGAAGATTTCTGTCGTGCGAGATGGAAGTTTGAAGATGTTACTCTGAGGAGTTTAGCATCGTGACGTTGGGTCAATGGTATTCCCCAGTAGTGCGATATTGGAGGAAGAATTTCTGTCGTGCGAGATGGAAGTTGGAAGGTGTTACTCTTAGGAGTTCAACATCGTGATTTTGGATCAACGACATTCCCTAGTTAGTCCCCGGCAAGCGTCTGCCTGGTTTTGACATATGGAGATGTCATCCCTGCGATACTGGTAAGTGTCGTGTCGATCCCCGTAATATCTTTTCTTTGGTGTCAGTAAACATCATTGTTCGATGTCAGTAAACGTCGAGTTCTTTCCCAGTCATCAGTAAATGTCTGGTCGAATATCCTTTCTTTGGTGTCAGTAAACATCATTGTTCGATGTCAGTAAACGTCGAGTTCTTTCCCAGTCATCAGTAAATGTCTGGTCGAATATCCTTTCTTTGGTGTCAGTAAACATCATTGTTCGATGTCAGTAAACGTCGAGTTCCTTCCCAGTCATCAGTAAATGTCTAGTCGAATATCCTTTTCTTTGGTGTCTGTAAACATCATTGTTCGATGTCAGTAAACGTCGAGTTTCCTTCCCAGTCATTGGTCAATGTCTGGTCGAGTATTTTCTTTGGTGTCTGTAAACATCATTGTTCGATGTCAGTAAACGTCGAGTTTCCTTCCGAGTCATTGGTCAATGTCTGGTCGAGTATTTTCTTTGGTGTTAGTAAACATCATTGTTCGATGTCAGTAAACATCGAGTTCCTTCCCAGTCATTGGTAAATGTCTGGTCGAATACCCTCTTACATGTCGCCATCAGAGTGGTGGTTGGTGTTATTTCCGGCATTGCCAACGGAATTATCACAAGAAAATGGAGAACGAGGTTCATTGTTTGGCAGCAAGAGTAATATGAAGTTATCGGGTTTAAAATGCGGTGATCCGAAATCATCCGCGCGAAAGAAAATATTTTTCCGGGGTTCAAGAAAAACGAAAAAAGAGGAAATCATCAGAAAGTTTCGGGGTTCAAGAAAAGCAAAAAATATAATAATCCCCAGCGGAGCGCAAATTGTTCGTCTGTTCTTGGTATTCAATCACTCTTCACTCTGATCATCTGAAAGCCGAGGCTGTTCATATCGACAGGTTCACAGTGGATTGAATAGGGGCAGCTGTAACACCTCAAAATTTGCCCTCCTCCTCTTGGGACTAGTTTAGCATATTGCATTTCATATTTAGGGCATTAGTCATTGCATATTGCATATCCTGTGGATAAACAAGTCATCCTCTAAGGTCTTGTCAGAGATAGAGAGGTTAAGAGATTTAAGCCTGAGGGTCTCATGGATTGATCACTAGTCATCTGAGGTTTGTGCTTCAATTAGAGTTTTCTTCGTCCTTCAAGGAGGTTGAGAATTATCTTGGTTTCAAAGGTACATCATCATCATCATGGTTATGTCCTTATCAAAGGCTTCAGAATTCATGCTCAGATTCCTTGGGATTAGGGTTTTGACCTCTGGTCAACCCTAATCAGTTGTATTCTACCAATCAGGGTTTCTCAAGGAGATGAGGTTATTTGCTTGGATGGGGATCATATGGTGATTTTATGGAGCTTTTACAAGCTAGGGTTTCATTTTGGAGCCAATTCCTCCAGTGGTTGAGGCTCAAGCTGATCAGAGCATTTTTAAGTCATCTATCAACCAGAAAGTCAACAGAAAGTCAACTGAGGGCTAGGAGGTGGAGGAATGAGTTTCAACATCTCATTCATGTTCAAAAGAGGCTTATTCATCATTACAAATGCATATCTTGAAGAATTTGAGGTCAGATCAAAAGTTTCCAAAAATGGAAAATGATCTGTAATTGGAAATTTCCAAAAATGGAAAGTTTTTGGTTCAAAGTCAACTTGATCTTACATTATCAAAAAAGCTTCAAATGAAATTTTGTCCAACATGAAAGTTGAATATCTCTCTCTCCCATTTCCAAAAAGTCCAAGATCATGAATTTATGATGAATGGTTGAGGAGATATGATCAAATCATTGCCAAGTGTGCATGGAACTTCAAAAGGCCATAACTTTTGACTCGTAACTCCAAATTGAGTGCTCCTTTTTGCCAAATTCTTCTCATGACATGAACTTTCCAAATCATTCATCACATTGCATGAAATTTCTTCACATAATCGTTTGTTAATTCATGTGATTTTTGGAGGGAAAATCATGAATTCAAAATTGGTGCATCATGTGGACTTTTTAACCATTCCAACATGTTCATGAGAGGATTTTTAGTGAAATTGCATGGCCATTGCTACTGTTCACGTGGGATTGCATGCATGGGGTGAAAAAATCAATTTTTGCATAACACTTCTTTTCTCACTAAATTTCATTAACCAAGCCTAAACATGATTAGCAAATGGATTAACATGTCATATAAATAGCTAATCATAACAGAATTGCTCATAATTCATCATTTCTAGATCTAGAATTTTTTCCCTCCAAAATTTTCTCTCCACCATAATTCAAAAATTCTTCAAAGAATACTTGATTTTTATTGCATATTCTGCTTTCTTGATCCTCAATTGATAGAATTCAAGCCATTGATTGAAGAAATTGGTGAAGAATCAAGCAATTCCAATCATGAACATGAACATGGAGTTTTGAAGATCTAGCTAGATCTAGGTTGTGCCAAGGCTCAATTTCAACTTCAAGCTTCATAACAAGTGCTCAGGAGTGGATTTGGATGCTTGCCAAGCCTTGAATCTACCACTGCCATTGTTGGAGCTCCAAGAGGTCAGATTTTTGAACCTTCTAATTCTTGTTTTTATTGCCATAGACTTGTAGTCCTTTGCATGCTGATTCTACTGATATAAAGATCTTGAAAAACGGACAAATATTGATGAAGTTATGGCAAATTAAAGTTTGAATGTTCATTTTGTTTTCTCTTTGATTTGCATGTTTCTTTGAAAATTAGGATGAAATAATGATAGATTTGGATTCCTCATGTTGTAAGCTTTCCATTGGTGTATGAATTTTGAAATTTTGGAAAAAAAATTCGTCGTGAACAGTAACAACCACCGTCTTCATGAAGAAGACGGTGGTTTCCGCCACTAGCGTCCACCTAGCGTCAGCATAGCGTCCGTTTCTGCATTTGGCTAGGGCACTGGTGAGACGAAGTCGTTTCGTCCTAGAAGCGCCCCTCCCTTCGATCCTCCGCTCCAGCGTTTTTAAAATTAATCATCATTTCCTCTTTCCTTCCATTATCATGTTTTCACATTTTTTTCAATATTTTCCTCAACTTCAAAAAATCATAACTAATTGTAGAATGATCCAAATAATTCCAGGTTTTTTCCTACATGATCCTTGAGATGTCTAGAATTTTATGGTGTTGACTTTAGGATTTTATCATTTCTGGAAAATAAAATGTGTTTGATCCTTTGAACATGTGTGCATATGTGACATTGCCTCCTTCTTTCTATTGTGAAATGCTTAATAATGCTCCAATTGCCATGAAATTTTGCATGATGATTCTTAACATGTTGATTGACATTCTAGGCTTGGCTGTGCATTTTTATCATTTGTCATTTCTGTTTTATGTACATGATTGCATGGTGTGACAATGTGTGTCACACAATTTGATGTCCAACTTGTGCATTTTCATATCCATATCAAATGAGCTCCTCTGTTTATGATTTTTGGTATGATAATTGAATTTGGTATGTTGTATGCTCATGAAAATTTCCATAATTGTTTGAATGATTTCTGTTTTGATTTGGAATTTTCATTCTTATTGATCATTTGTGTGTTTTGAAATTGTCTTTGTCTTCTCTTGCTCATTACATGACCTTGCTTAATGATTTTGATTTGGAACTTTTTAGGACATGTTCATGATTGATTAAGGATGATTCATGTTGAGTTTTAGCTTCTGTTTTGAATTTTTTCTTCACTTTTGACCCTAGGCTTTGCCCTAGGGGTTTGGACTCACATTTTGAGTTGTGCATTTCAGGTTTTCAAGCAATTAGCCACATTGGTTGATATGATCTCATCACTTGAGATACAAGTTAGTTTGGTTGACTAACCTTTCTGTTCTGTAGGTCTTGTGGATGGTGAATCAATTTAGTTTGCTTGCATCTTATGCCTTGCACCATTGTTGTTTGATGATTGGTTGTCTGACTGTGATTAATTGTCTGATTTGTCTGAATGTAAATATTGACTGGTTTAGCTTTTCTTACAGGTACTTTAGCCGCTTTAACTCATTATTTGAGTTGCTTTACTTTGCTTGTGGTTAGCATACCACCTAGGTAACTTCCTATTCTCCATGTAGTCTGGAAGACCTGTCATGTTATTTTGGCAGGCACTTGTCTGAAGCCCTCCTTAAGAGGCAATGTTTGTGGTTGTTTATCTTTGTGCCTTTTACCTATAAAGACCTCCTAAGTGAAGAGGCATTGGCAGATAAAAGGGATGTGCAATCCATCCCCTGCTATTCAGTAGTGTCTTTCATCTTGCTCACACCCTGTGTTGATGCACTTTGAATAAAAACCCAAAATCTTGTTGTGTCAGTCAGGTGGAATAGAGTCCCACATTCTGGACTCCCACACCTTCTTTAATTCAAGCTCACCCAGGCCCGGGTTAAGAGTTATGAGGCATAACCCTCATCTCCATTTCATCTGCTCACCCTAACTCTCAATGTTAGAGGTTAAGAGCCTGACCACCCATTCCAGTATTTGGCTTGTTTGTCAAGGTCGATATGACCCCTTGACTAAAGCCCAACCTTGCTTGAGCCCCCTTGGTTGTGTATAGTGTGTGCTAATTGCTTTTGATAATTATCTGTTTTGCTTCTCATCTCCTTTCTGTAGGAGTCGTATGATCAACTTTCGAGGAAGTTGAATGTACGTAGAGATAGACTTGAGTTGACTCACTGCTGTGTGAGTCAAACTCTTGTTAGAAACTTCAACCTAGGACTATTGTGGATTGCATGACAACTTTTAGGCTCGAGTTAGTCTCCCTTTTAGTTGTTATTTCCCGGTCTCTGGTTTAGGAGAAAGTTTCTCCCCTGTTAAGGGGAACTACATCGCCCTGATCCTCATACCAGATGAGGTACGTAGGCAGGAGATCGTGCGAGATCTCTCCGGGCAACCTTTTCTTTTTTGTGTGTGTTTGCTTGATAGATATTAGGCTCGAGTTCCAGACTCCCTATTAGCTTGTCTGTTTGATAACCTTTTTGTGTGTGTTAGGAGTTGGATGTAAGACCAGCGATTGACATTCCGTTTCCTATTTGTGGCGTGCTGGGAGTCTGATGTAAGCCCAGCGATTGGCATTCGGTTTCCTATTTGTGGTGTGTTTGGAGTCTGATGTAAGTCCAGCGATTGGCATTCGGTTTCCTGTGTGCGCTTGTTTGTTTTATTTGGAGTCTGATGTAAGTCCAACCATTGGCATTCGGTTTCCTGTTGGTGTTTGTTGTTTGGAGTCTGATATAAGCCCAGCGGTTGGCATTCAGTTTCCTGTTTGTGTTTCTGTTGTTCGGAGTCGGACGTAAGACCAGCCATTGGTAGTCTGTTTCCATTTGCGTGTTTCTTTTGACGTCTCAGCGTCTTTGTGTTGTGTTTTGTTTCTGCGTGCGTTAGCCAAACTACGGTAGCTCTGATTCTCATTCTAGATGAGATACGTAGGCATAGGATGCGATATCCTAGCAAGCCCGTTTCCCATTTCCCCGAACTACGTCGACTCTGATGTTTGTTTCTGACAAACTACGTAGGCCCAGGATGCGACATCCTGCCGAGTCCGCTTCCGTCTTCTTCCATCTGTGTTTTATTCCAGTGTGTGTGCATTCTTCTTTGAGCAGTTATTCAACAACCTTATTCTATTCTTTTGAGCATGGATCCCGTCGAGTACGACGGATGTGAGGGGGTGCTAATACCTTCCCCTTGCGTAACCGACTCCCAATCCTTGCAATCTCCGGTCGTAAGACCATTTCCTTTCTAGGTTTACTTCGAGCATTTCCTTTCCCTCCTTTGGGATAAATAACGCACGGTGGCGGCTCTGTTTGTTTGTCTTTTCCCGCCGGTTGTTTTTCGCGGATGCATCCGTAACTGTTTTCATTAAACCAGCAGACTTGATCAGATCCATAACCTCCTTAACTTCCACAACATCCTTTCCCAGTTCTCTTTCCACAGCTACTCTCCTTTGGATTACAAATTTCCATTTTGCTGCACCATCTTCCAGATGGAAAGAAATGTTATCCAAATGCATAGCAGCAACCTTAGCAGGAGATTTTCTAACAATATACCTTTTGATAGGAGAGATGTTTGGGACATCGTCTTCAACATCATCCTCCGAATCAGAACTTTCTCTTACCTTTCTCTTCTTTACCTCCACTTTACTCCATGACTTTGAAGGACCTACAACAATAGCCTTCTTACTAGTTTTGGGTGTCATCATCTCAGCCACATACCTCCCTTTTCTGGTCTTCATTCTCTTTGTAACACTTGGCTTAAAGTGATGAAGCAAGTTGTCATCTTCATCATCTGAGCTTTCTTCTTCCAAGTTAATCACCTTCTTCCTAGAGTCATGCTTCTTAGACTGAGAAGCATCTACAGATTTTCTTACAAGGCACGGTTTTCCCTAAAGAACATAGTCCCTCAGTAGCTATGTCTTTCTCAGACCTAGATGGTTCATCATCTTTCTCATTGTGAGGTTCCACCTCAGGTGAGGGGTCCCTTCTAGATAGAGGATTCGAAACTCCCTTGATTGAGTGTCCTTCATTCAGGATCCTCGTGACCAAATTTATAATGACACGATCAGTATGATGCATGTCATCTTTAAAGGTAGGGTTATCAGAACTGTTACCTTGAATATGTCCAGCCGTGGAGGATGGACCAGGAGCGTCGCCTGGGATGACTGATAGGGGAATCACTTCCAAGATGTCCTCATGAAGAAAATCCGTGGATGGTGTTCTTGCTTTGTACGCAGGTTTAGAACTAGAAGATGAAGGATGTTGTGACATCTTGTTGAGCTTGTGAAAGAATTTTTGTTGCCCTAGCAGAGATGGTCGATAAAGTTTGAGGAAGATGGAAGTGGTTGAGCTGAGGTTGCGTGTGAAAATGCTATAGCTGGTAGTTCCAATATTAAGTAATGATTTACCATAAATGGGGCACTTTATTTTAAGTGGGCAGACAATATTTTTATTACCTTTTCCACTCCAAATTAATTGCTATAAATTCTCATGGATACAAATCCCTAATTTCCATCTTAAACATTCAAATTGATTAGCATCCAAAGCCTTTGTAAATATGTCAGCTAATTGCATTTCAGTAGTAACATGCTCCAAGAGTATGATTTTCTCTTCCACTAGTTCTCTAATAAAGTGATGACGAATATCAATGTGTTTTGTCCTGCTGTGCTGAATAGGATTCTTATAAATATTTATAGCACTCAGGTTGTCACAGTATAATGTCATGACATCTTGTGTGACATTGTATTCAGTCAACATTTGTTTCATCCAAACCAGTTGAGAACAACTACTCCCAGTTGCTATGTATTCAGCTTCAGCAGTGGATAGGGACACACAATTTTGTTTCTTACTAAACCATGATATCAAGTTGTTCCCCAAGAAGAAACATCCTCCTGATGTGCTTTTCCTATCATTAGCACTTCCAGCCCATTCAGCATCACAAAATCCAGTCAGCATAGATCCAGAACCATGAGTATACAACATCCCATAGTCACTGGTGCCATTGACATATTTCAGTATCCTCTTCACTTGGTTTATGTGATTGACTTTTGGTTCAGCTTGATACCTAGCACAAACACCTACAGCAAAAGCAATGTCAGGTCTGCTTGTTGTGAGATATAACAGACCTCCTATCATGCTTCTGTATAGACTTTGATCTACACTAACACCACTTTCATCTTTAGAGACTTTCAGATGTGTAGGAGCAGGTGTCCTCTTATGACTTGCATTCTCCATGCCAAACTTCTTAACAATGTTTTTGGCATATTTGCTTTGAGATAGAAAGATAGAATCTTCCATCTACTTGACTTGTAGCCCAAGAAAATAGGTCAGCTCTCCAACAGGGCTCATTTCAAACTCAGACTGCATTTGTTTGACAAAATGTTCGACCATCTGATCTGACATCCCACCAAACACAATATCATCAACATATATTTGAGCCACCATGAGTTTTCCTCCTTCATTCTTAACAAATAGGGTCTTGTCAATTCCTCCCTTCCTGTATCCATTGTTAATGAGGAACACTGTGAGTCTCTCATACCAAGCCCTAGGAGCTTGTTTCAAACCATAGAGGGCTTTCCTCAACTTGTACACATGCTTTGGAAGATTTGGATATGTAAATCCTTTAGGTTGTTCAACATAAACTTCCTCATTTAAGTAGCCATTCAAGAAGTCACTTTTTACATCCATTTGGAACAGTTTGAACTTCAGAATACATGCCACTCCAAGCAATAGCCTAATGGACTCAAGGCGAGCTACAGGGGCAAATGTTTCATCAAAGTCAACTCCTTTAACTTGAGTATATCCTTGTGCTACTAATCTTGCTTTATTTTCAGTAACCACACCTTGTTCATCAGATTTATTCTTATACACCCACTTTGTTCCTATGACATTTATTCCTTCAGGTCTTGGAACCAGTTCCCATACTTCATTCCTCTTAAATTGGACTAACTCTTCCTGCATGACATTGATCCAGAACTCATCAGTTAAGGCTTCCTTGACATTCCTAGGCTCAATCTTGGACACAAAACAGCCATGTGAGATCACTTCCCTTGATCTAGTTGTGACCCCTTTATTTGGGTCTCCTATAATGAGATCTTTGGGATGATCCTTCAGAACTCTGATGGAGGGTCCCTTATTGATTTTGTCAGCTTCAGGTTCAGCTTGTGGAGGTTCACTCTCATTATTTTTGTCTGGTAAGTCAGCTGGGGCATCATTTAGAGATGTCTCAACATCGTCTGTGACATCAGTTTGTTGATCATCAACCACAACATTGATAGATTCCATCATTACTTTTGTTCTGGAATTAAAGACTCTATATGCTCTGCTGTTTGTTGAGTAGCCCAGAAATATTCCTTCATCATTTTTGGGAACCATCTTCCTTCTTTGTTCACGATCAGTCAAGATATAACATTTACTACCAAACACATGGAAGTATTTGACTGTAGGTCTTCTCCCTTTCCAGACTTCATATAGGGTAGTAGGAGTCCCTTTCTTCAAGGTTACTCTGTTATGAACATAGCAGGCTGTATTCATAGCTTCAGCCCATAAGTGGTAGGGCAATTTCTTAGCATGAATCATAACTCTGGATGATTCTTGGAGAGTTCTATTTTTCCTTTCTACCACACCATTTTGCTGGGGAATAATGGGAGATGAGAACTCATGAATAATTCCTTCTGATGCACAGAATACAACAAATTTGCTATTCTCAAATTCCCTCCCATGATCACTTCTGATTTTGATAACTTGACTTTCTTTTTCTCTTTGAAGTCTTAGACAAAGATCTTTGAAGATTTCAAATACATCAGATTTTTCTCTTATAAAATTGACTCAGGTGTATCTGGAGAAGTCATCTACCACTACATAAGCATACTTCTTCCCTCCAAGACTTTCCACCTGCATGGGTCCCATCAAATCCATATGGAGGAGTTCTAGTACTCTGGAAGTGGTGTCATGTCTGAGCTTCTGGTGTGACATCCTTGTCTATTTTCCAATCTGACATTCCCCACAAACTCTACCTTCATCAATCTTCAAGTTGGGAATTCCTCTATCAGCTTCAACAGATATAATCCTCTTCATACCTTTAAGATGCAGATGGCCCAATCTTTGATGCCATATCTTCACTTCTTCTTCTTTGGCTAGAGTACACATTGATAAATAACCAGTTTCTTGAGGACTCCACATATAGCAATTGTCCTTAGATCTAACCCCTTTCATGATCACTTCATTTTCTTTATTTGTAATCATACATTCAGTTTTTGTGAAGTTTACAGTTAGACCTTGGTCACATAGTTGACTGATGCTTATTAGGTTTGCAGTCAGTCCCTTAACAAGTAGGACATTGTCAAGATTGGGAACTCCAGGGCAGTTAAGCTTAACAATTCCTTTGATTTCACCCTTTTCTCCATCACCAAAGGTTACATAGCTGGTGGCATGAGAATGAAGGCCAGTTAGTAGGTTTTTGTTTCCAGTCATGTGTCTGGAGAAGCCACTGTCAAAATACCAGTCTTTTTTGGCTGAAACTCTGAAGGAAGTGTGAGCTATCAAGTTTGTAACCCAAATCCTAGGAACCCATTATTTTCTGTTGACAGGTATGTGATGTTTAGGTCTAGGTTGATGATGAGAAGGACTAGGATAGCCATACAACTTATAGCAGAATGGTTTTATGTGGCCAAATTTTCCACAGTAATGACATATCCATCTTTGATGTTTCCCTTTCTGCTGTCTTCCTTTATGATGTTGTGACATATGATGTGACATCTCTGGTTTGCTACCAGTGTGACTTCACTTAGGTTTGGATTTAGGTTTGCTACCAGTGTGACTGCACTCAGGTTTAGATTCATTGAACCCAATGCCAGACTTGTCTCCTGCCATTTGTCCAGTCTGGAGAATTTTGTCTAAGGAGTCAGTTCCATTGTTTAGCATTCTGACATACTTTGTCACCTCATCCAGTTTAGAATTCAAGAATACTGCTTCAGTTTTTAACTTAGAGATGGTTTCCAAATGTTCTGCCTTCTCATTCTCCAGTTGTGCTATCACTTTCTTCTGACTTTTAACTTTTTGACACACTTCTTCACTTCTGTGACACAACTTTCTGTAGGTAGTGGCTAACTCATCAAAGCTCATTTCATCATCACTTGAGTCTTCATCAGAACCCCATCTTCCAGTCAGGGCAGTCACAAGATTTGCAGACTCTTCTGTTTCACTATCATCAAACCAAGTAGCAGCAAGACTTTTCTTCTGTTTCTTGAGGTAGGTTCCACATGCAGTTCTAATGTGTCCATACCCATCACATTCATGGCACTGGACTCCTTTTCCTTCTTTGGGCCTTTCATCTGATCTTGTTCTTCTTCCAGCATTGTTGGATTTACTAATGTCAGATGAGATGTTCTTGACATTAGCCTTAGACCTTACATCCATCTTTTTCAGAAGTCTGTTGAACTGTCTTCCCAGCAATGCTACATTATTTGTCAGATCTTCATCAATATCTTGACCACTTTCCTCCTCTTTCTCCTCAGTGTTTGACATGAAGGCTATGCTTTTGACTTTCTTTTCAGATCCATCACAAATTCCCATCTCAAATGTTTGGAGGGATCCAATTAGCTCATCAACTCTCATATTGGAAATGTCTTGAGACTCTTCTATGGCTGTCACTTTCATGACAAATCTCTTAGGAAGTGACATGGGTATTTTCCTTACTAATTTTTCATCTGACATCTTCTCACCCAGGGCTCCTGAGGCATTAGCAATTTCAAGGATATTCATATGAAATTCATGAATATTTCATCTTCTTTCATTCTTAAATTCTCAAACTTGGTAGTGAGCAGCTGTAGTCTAGATATCTTCACTCTAGAGGTGCCTTCATGAGTGGTTTTGAGAATGTTCCAATCATCTTTAGCCACCTCACAGTTGTTTACCAATCTGAAGATATTCTTATCTACTCCATTGAATATAGCATTCAATGCTTTAGAGTTCCCAAGGGATAAATCATCTTCCTCCTTGGTCAATTGTTCCTCAGCCTTCTTATCAGTTGTAGCTTCTCCATTCTTAGTAATAACTGGATGTTCCCAGCCTGTTAAAACAACCTTCCAAGCCTTATTATCCAGAGATTTTAGGAAGGCTACCATTCGAGGTTTCCAGTAGTCATAGTTGGATCCATCCAGAATAGGTGGTCTGTGAATAGATCCTCCGTCTCTATCCATAGTACCAGAAAGTAACGTCCCTAGATCTCACCCAGAACCAGAGTAGGATGCCTGCTCTGATACCAATTGAAATTCTGGTATCAGATATGAGATGTCGAAGGTAATGTCGCGACACTAATATCTGAGTAATGCAAACTGGATAAAGATAAAGAATAGTAATGCAATAGACACAATCAATTGTTAATCCAGTTCGGTGCAAACTCACCTACGTCTGGGGGCTACCAAGCCAGGAAGGAAATCCACTGAACAAAATCAGTTCAAAGACTCCCAGTAAACAACTTCAAGTTACAGTCTTTTCACCTAATCGCTACCCGTGGGACTTCTACCTAAGAACTCTTAGATATGAGATCATACTCACTCCCCCTCAATCACAACATTGATATAAAACAAGAATTACAATGAAAAAAAGACACTCTTCAAAAACACATACTTGATCTTACTTAAAAGCTTCAATCAAGTAAACACACACTCATGCTTCAAAGCTTAGAGTGAACAAATTACAACTCAAAAATCAGACCATCTCAATCATCTATGGATGAATTGAATGGCTTACAATTCACACAACCACACAAGACTAAAACCCTTATTCTCTCTCAATATTTCGTTCATTATTTCTTGTGTATAAAACCAGGTTTTCAATGTCCTTTATATAGAAGCATTTGGCTGGGCTTGGACATCATAAAACCCTAAAACTATTTTCCATTCATATCTTCTCATGACAATTGATTATATCTCTTTGGAAAATAAATCAATCTAGTTGTAATTACTAATTGATAGCGTGTTCAATCATAAATAGATTAGCATTAAAAATGATATCACATAATACATAACATTCAGACTGAATATTCTGTATACAAATGTCATGACATCGGGTCTGACATCTCAATAAAATCCTGTATAATCACATTTTAAACATTTTTCAGGTACATGTTATCTTATGTCAAGACAACACATGTGACAACTTGTGAACACTCTAGGTTTTACCAAAATTGATGCCAACACAAGAACCAACATATTCCATCTCCCAAAATGAATGAATAATATTAATTTGGTAAAAGTCCTCCTTTGACCAATTTGTGATTTCATTCATCCCCTTTCCTCTTCATCTAATTCCCCATCTTCATACATTCATTTTCAATTGGCCAATGACATCTCAAAGTCCTAATGCTAGTTGATTGAAAGATTAACATGAGTATGGATGAGATTAGGCCACACCTTTTGCATATTTTTTGTGTGTGGTATGTTTAATGAGCATAGTTCATAATACTATGTTTCCAACATGCATTAACACCAAAAGTCTATTGCCCGGCCTCAAATAGTTGTGACTTCTACATAAGTCCAATTACGATTGCTTAACATAGCGCTAAATTTGTGAGATAAAAGGCATAAGCATTCTAGTTAGTGAGATTGTAAGTCTCCCCTGTTCCATGGTATTGTGTGGAAACTTGGCCTTCTTTCCTTCCTTTGGAAGATGTTTTGGTTCAAGGATCCATGCTTGTGACAAGTGGGTTGAGTGTTCTCCAAAGAATGTCTTGAAATGAAAAGAAAAACAAAACTAACTACTAACTTACTAACCATTAACTTTTAATTTCAAGCTTTTACTTTAATGCAATTTACTTTTAGTACTTTATATCATTTTCCATTATACATATCATTCTAATTGTTTATGTTAATGTAGTTTTCACTTTGTCCATTTGGACCGTATTGTGTGATATTATTTTGTTTTGTGTATATCTTGTTTGCTTGTGTGGTCTTTGGCCATTAATGCACATAATAATAACAAAAAACCCTAAAAGACTTTTGAGTGGACTGTTGGTTTGATCTTGCCCAATTGGACTTAGAACTTAGGCAACATTCCTTTGCTAATGGACTTGGCTAATGCCAATTTGTTGAAGAACCAAGTGCCTGCAAAATTTGAATTCATCTGATACATCATTCTAGATCCCTCCAGATTCATCTGAAACATTGATCATTATGAAGTTGTTATGTTGAGCCTGTGACTTGTGGAATTCATCTGCTACATAGGCTATTTTGAAGAAGATCATTGAAGTGGATAAGCTTGGATGAGGCCATCTTTATTTGATGCCTTTTCTCTTCAAGATTGATATAATTGTGCATTTGTGTGTTGCTTGATTCTTAAAAGTCCAAGGGGATTATGGGTTTCTATTGACATACTTGTCTATTGGATTGCTACCCACTTGGTCAGATCTTTTCAACTTTAAACTTTTAATTTTTGTATATAGGATAGTCTCTTCATCTTCTCCCCATTTCTTTAATTTCAAAATCTCTCCATCCATTTAAAAAATCTTCTTTGTGTGGACTCTATTTGTTCTAAACTTTGACCACTTTCAAAAAGATAGAAACTTTGGCCTTAGGCCATTGCATTTTCAAACTCATTTTCTTAAATCAAACTTGTGAATAAACCTAACCATACTTGACTTAAAATTTCAAAAATCCAAAAAGAACTAACTCATTCAAACCATTTTAGGCCTTCGTGCCTTTCAGACTTAAATTTTTGTTAAAATCAATGCAATCATTTTGAAATTTGTACCGCGAACTACGAGGTTTTGATCCCTCATTTATATGTTGATACGTTGGCACAAGACCGAAGGTCTTGTCAAACACAAAAATATAATTAATGAATTCTTTTCTCATCCCCTCATTCTATTTGTTGGTTATAAGTGTTGGCAGCAATTTTGGTAAAATAAAGAGTGTTCACAAGATGTTGCATGTGATGTCTTAACATAAGATATATGTGTACCTGCTGGAGTTTAAAAAGTATAATTATGCAGGAATTGTTCAGGATGTCATACACAATGTCATGGAATCTGATATTATGTACCTGCTGGAAATTATAAATGGAATTATGCAGGATTGTTCCAGGATGTCAGGCCCGATGTCATGACATCCTGTACACAGAACATTCAGGGTGAATGTTATGTGTTTTATGATTGCGCATTTAATGGCAATCTATGTATGATTGAAGATCTGATTTGCAGGCGCATTCAATCATTGATTACAACCAGATTTACTTATTTTCCAAGGAGATCTAACCAGCTGTCATGAGAAGATTTAATTGGAAAATAGTTTTAGGGTTTTCAAGATGTCCAAGCCCAGCTGAAAACTTCTATAAAATCGGACTTGGAAAACCTGATTTGGTACACAACCAATACTGAGCGAAATATTGAGAGAACATAAGGGTTTGTGTCTTGTTTAGTCGTGAGACTTGTAAGCCATTCAATTCATCCATAGATGATTGAATTGGTTTGATTTGTGGGTTATAAATTGTCACTCTAAGCTTGTAAGCAAGAGTGTGTGTCTAGTGGATCAAAGTTGTTAATCAAGATCAAGTGTGTGTCTACTTGATCGAAGCTGTTAAGCAAGATCAAGTGTGTGTCTACTTGATCAAAGTTGTTAAGCAAGATCAAGAGTGTGTCTACTTGATTAAAGTTGTTAAGCAAGATCAAGTGTGTGTTATTGAAAAGTGTCTTATTTTCACAAGGAATTGTTGTTTAAAATCACAGGTGTGATTGAAGGGAAGTGAATGGGTTCTCATATCTAAGAGTGCTTAGGTAGAAGTCGCACGGGTAGAGATTAGGTGAGAAAGACTGTAACTTGTTGAAGTGTACGAAGAGTCTTTGAACTAATTCTATTTAGTGGATTTCCTTCCTGGCTTGGTAGCCCCCAGATATAGGTGAGTTGGACCGAACTGGGTTAACAATTGATTGTGTCTATTGCATTACTATTCTTTATCTTTATCTAGTTTGCATTACTCGGATATTAGTGTCGCGACATTACCTTCGACATCTCATATCTGATACTAGAATTTCAATTGGTATCAGAGCAGGCATCCTGCTCTGGTTCTGGGTGAGATCTAGGGACAATACTTTCTGGTACTATGGAGAGAGATGGAGGATCTGTTCACAGGCCACCAATTTTAGATGGATCTAACTATGAATATTGGAAACCTCGAATGGTAGCTTTCCTAAAATCTCTTGATAATAAGGCTTGGAAGGATGTCTTAACAGGCTAGGAACATCCAGTAGTTACTAAGGAAGGAGAAGCCACTACTGATAAGAAGCCTGAAGAACAATGGTCCAAGGAGGAGGATGACCTAGCCCTTGGAAATTCTAAAGCATTGAGTGCCATCTTCAATGGAGTAGACAAGAACATCTTCAGATTAGTAAACAACTGTGAAGTGGCTAAAGATGCTTGGGACATTCTCAAAACCACTCATGAAGGCACCTCTAGAGTGAAAATATCTAGACTACAACTGCTCACCACCAAGTTTGAAAACTTAAGGATGAAAGAAGATGAAAATATTCATGAATTTCACATGAATATCCTTGAAATTTCCAATGCCTCTGGAGCTCTGGGAGAGAAGATGTCAGATGAAAAGTTAGTAAGGAAAGTACTCATGTCACTCCCTAACAGATTTGCTATGAAAGTGACAACCATAGAAGAATCTCAAGACATCTCAAATATGAGAGTTGATGAGCTAATTGGATCCCTACAAACATTTGAGATGGGAATATGTGATGGATCTGAAAAGAAAGCCAAAAGCATAGCCTTCATGTCAAACACTGAAAGGGAAGATGAGGAAGGTGGTCAAGATATTGATGAAGATCTGGCAAATGAGGTAGCAATGCTGGGAAGACAGTTTAACAGACTTATGAAAAAGATAGATATAAGATCTAAGGCCAATGTCAAGAACATTGCATCTAACATCAGTAAATCCAACAGTTTTGGAAGAAGAACAAGGTCTGAAGAAAAGCCCAAAGAAGGAAAAGAAGTTCAGTGCTATGAATGTGATGGTATGGTCATATTAAAACTGAATGTGGGACCTACCTCAAGAAACAAAAGAGGAGTCTTGCTGCCTCTTGGTTTGATGGAAGTGAAACAGAAGAAGCTGCAAATCATGTGACTGCATTGACAGGAAGATGGGGTTCTGATGAAGAGTTAAGTGATGATGAAGTAACCTTTGAAGAGCTGGCCACTACCTATAAAGAGTTGTGTCACAAAAGTTCAGAAGTGTGTAGACAAGTTGAAAGCCAGAAGACAGTGATAGCTCAGCTGGAAAATGAAAAGGGAGAATATGTGGAAACCATCTCCAAGTTGAAGATTGAAGTTGTACTCTTGAATTCCAAACTAGATGAGATGACCAAATATGTAAGAATGCTTAACAATGGATATGACATCTTAGACAAGATTCTCCAGACTGGTCAAATAACAGGAGACAAATCTGGCATTGGATTCAATGAATCTAAGGTTGAGTGCAGCTACACTGGTAGCAAACCAAAATCCAAACCTAAGTGCGGCCATATTAAAAGCAAACTTGAGATGTCACATCATATGTCACAACATCAGAAGGGAAGACATCACAAAGGGAAACATCAAGGATGGAGATGCCATTATTGTGGAAAATTTGGCCACCTGAAGCCCTTCTGCTATAAGCTATATGGTTATCCTAGCCCTGTTCATCATCAGACTCAATATCAACCAAGACCCAAACATCACAGGCCTATCAACAAGAAGCAATGGGTTCCTAAGACAAATGTTACAAGTCTAATAGCTCACACTTCCTTCAGAGTTTCAGCCAAAGAAGATTGGAATTTTGACAGTGGTTGTTCCAGACACATGACTGGAAACAAAAACCTACTAACTGACATTCATACCCACGCCACAAGTTATGTTACCTTTGGTGATGGAGCAAAGGGTGAAATCAAGGGAATTGGTAAGCTGGATTTCCCTGGAGTTCCTGACCTTGACAATGTCCTACTTGTTAAGGGATTAACTGCTAATCTAATAAGCATCAGTCAACTGTGTGATCAAGGTCTGAATGTAAACTTCACTAGAACTGAATGTCTGATTACTAACAAGGAAAATGAAGTGATCATGAAAGGAGTTAGGTCTAAAGACAACTGCTACATGTGGAGTTCTCAAGAAACTGGTTACTCTTCAATGTGTACCTTGGCCAAAGAGGAAGAAGTAAAGATATGGCATCAAAGATTGGGCCATCTGCGTCTTAAAGGTATGAAGAGGATCATATCTGTTGAAGCTGTTAGAGGAATTCCCAACTTAAAGATTGATGAAGGAAAAATCTGTGGAGAATGTCAGATTGGAAAACAGGCAAGGATGTCACACCAGAAGCTCAGACATGACACCACTACCAAAGTTTTGGAACTCCTTCATATGGACCTGATGGGACCCATGCAAGTAGAAAGCCTTGGTGGGAAGAAGTATGCATATGTGATGGTGGATGATTTCTCCAGATACAGTTGGATCAATTTTATAAGAGAAAAATCTGATGTTTTTGAAGTCTTCAAGGAGCTTTATCTAAAACTACAAAGAGAAAAGGAAAGTCCTGTTATCAAAATTAGAAGTGATCATGGGAAGGAATTTGAGAATAACAAATTTGCTGAATTTTATTCTTCAGAAGGAATTCATCATGAGTTCTCATCTCCCATTACTCCCCAGCAAAATGGTGTGGTGGAAAGAAAAAATAGAACTCCTCGAGAATCAGCCAGAGCTATGATTCATGCTCAGAAATTGCCCAACCATTTTTGGGCTGAAGCCATGAACACAGCCTACTATGTTCATAACAGAGTGACATTGAATAAAGGGACTCCTACAACCCTATATGAAGTCTGGAAAGGAAGAAGACCTACAGTCAAATACATCCATGTATTTGGTAGTAAATGATATATCTTGGTTGATCATGAACAAAGAAGGAAGATGGATCCCAAAAGTGATGAGGGAATATTTCTGGGCTATTCAACAAACAGCAGAGCTTACAGAGTCTTTAATTCCAGAACTAATGTATTGATGGAATCTATTAATGTTGTGGTTGATGACCAACAGACTGATGTCACAGACGATGTCGAGACATCTCTGAATGATTCCCCAGCTGACTTCTCAGACAAAAATAAGGAAAGTGAACCTCCCCAAGCTGAACTTGAAGATGACAAAATCAACAAGGACCCTCTATCAGAATTCAGAAGGATCATCCCAAAGATCTCATTATAGGAGATCCAAATAAAGGGGTCACTACTAGAGCAAGGGAAGTAATCTCACATGGCTGCTTTGTGTCAAAGATTGAACCTAGGAATGTCAAGGAAGCCTTGACTGATGAGTTCTGGATCAATGCCATGCAGGAGGAGTTAGGTCAATTTAAGAGGAATGAAGTATGGGAACTGGTCCCTAGACCTGAAGGAGTAAATGTCATAGGTACAAAGTGGGTATATAAGAATAAATCTGATGAAAAAGGGGTTGTCACTAAAAACAAAGCAAGATTAGTAGCACAAGGATATACTTAAGTTGAAGGAGTGGACTTTGATAAAACATTTGCTCCTGTAGCTCGCCTTGAGTCCATTAGATTATTGCTTGGAGTGACATGTATTCTGAAATTCAAACTGTTCCAAATGGATGTGAAAAGTGCCTTCTTGAATGTCTACTTAAATGAGGAAGTATATGTTGAACAACCTAAAGGATTCACAGATCCAAATCTTCCACATCATGTATACAGATTGAAGAAAGCCCTCTATGGGTTGAAGCAAGCTCCCAGGGCTTGGTATGAGAGACTCACAGTGTTCCTCACTAACAATGGATACAGGAAAGGAGGTATTGACAAAACTCTATTCGTGAAGAATGAAGGAGGGAAGCTCATGGTGGCACAAATATATGTAGAAGACATTGTGTTTGGTGGGATGTCGGATCAGATGGTTGAACATTTTGTTAGACAAATGCAGTTTGAGTTTGAGATGAGCCTTGTTGGAGAACTGACCTACTTTCTTGGGCTACAAGTCAAGCAGATGGAAGACTCTATCTTTCTATCTCAAAGGAAGTATGCCAAGAACATTGTTAAGAAGTTTGGCATGGAGAACGCTATCCATAAAAGGACACCTGCTCCTACACATGTGAAAATCTCCAAAGATGAAGATGGTGTCATTGTAGATCAAAGTCTATACAGAAGCATGATAGGTAGTCTGCTATATCTCACAGCAAGCAGACCTGACATTGCATTTGCTGTTGGTGTTTGTGCTAGATATCAAGCTGAACCAAAAGTCAGTCACATAAACCAAGTGAAGAGAATACTGAAATATGTCAATGGCACCAGTGACTATGGAATGTTATATAGTCATGGATCTGGATCTAGACTGGCTGGTTACTGTGATGCTGACTGGGATGGAAGTGTTGATGATAGGAAGAGCACATCAGGAGGATGTTTCTTCTTGGGGAACAATCTGATATCATGGTTTAGCAAGAAACAAAATTGTGTATCTCTATCCACTGCTGAAGCTGAATACATAGCAGCTGGGAGTAGTTGTTCTCAACTGGTCTGGATGAAAGAAATGTTGTCTAAATACAATGTCACACAAGAAGTCATGACATTATACTGTGACAACCTAAGTGCTATAAATATTTCCAAAAATCCTATTCAGCACAGTAGGACAAAGCACATTGATATTCGTCATCACTTCATTAGAGAACTTGTGGAAGAGAAGATCATAGCACTGGAGCATGTTACTACTGAAAAGCAATTAGCTGACATATTTACAAAAGCTTTGGATGCCAATCAATTTGAATGTTTAAGAGGAAAATTGGGGGTTTGTATTCATGAGAATCTATAGCAATCAAAGGAGTTTGTGGTTAATACCCCAGAGGATAGTTCTTACAAAAATAACAAGGAGTTTTGCAAGGTGGTTGTAAAAAGAAGATGATGCCTCTTCCTCAAACTGAGTGGTAATGGTTCTCCTGAAATGAAGATTGTGTGTGTTGTTATGAAAGTTGGTCCCCCTGCTGTTTTGATGCTGAAGAAGTTGTTTTTTTTTTCTGTTGAAATGTGTGTAATTTGTGGCAGTCCTTACTGATGCCTTTATGTAATATTTGGGCTCTTAATGAGTTCCATGGATTTCTAATTATCTCAGCTATTGCAGCTGTGTATAATTATGGTTTGTATCTCCTAACATTTATGTTTTAACATTTTATATGTTATAACATCTGTTGTGACATTCTCTGCTAGGCTAATTGACATTTATTTTGTCTAATTGGTCACCTTTGGTCAATTTTGACTAAAAAGGGGGAGAAGTGTTGATGTGGAGCAGTTAAATTTGTGGAGCTGTGTGGAGATGTATGTGCTGGTGTAGCTGAACAGATTAACAGCTACTGTTGAAGGAGATGTGTTTGATGTAAAACAGAATGATGTTCTATTCTGTGATGTTAGGGGAGATGTCTCATGTTCTGTGCAGCTGATGTTGGAGGAGTTGTCTGATGTGGTGCACAGGTGATGTTGAAGCAGATGTCAGAATGATATTCTGATTGATATTTGTATTGCACAGATTTAGGGGGAGAAGTAGTAGCCTTGTGCATTTTGTGTTGCACAGATTTAGGGGGAGAAATAGTACCCTTGTGCATTTGTGTGTTTTACTAGTTGCTACTATAGCTAGTAATTCTGTTTGTTTGCTTCTGCTGCTTTTTAAACTATTGTTATGTTGTTTAATTGCTGATGTGTTTTTCTTGTGAACAAAAAGGACAGATATATGTTTTAGCCAAAATTTGCCAAAGGGGGAGTTTGTTGGTTCTAAGTGTTGGCAGCAATTTTGGTAAAACAAAGAGTGTTCACAAGATGTTGCATGTGATGTCTTAACATAAGATATATGTGTACCTGCTGGAGTTTAAAAAGTATAATTATGCAGGATTGGTTCAGGATGTCATACACAATGTCATGGCATCTGATATTATGTACTTGTTGGAAATTATAAATGGAATTATGTAGGATTGTTCCAGGATGTCAGACCCGATGTCATGACATCCTGTACATAGAACATTCAAGGTGAATGTTATGTGTTTTGTGATTGCGCATTTAATGGAAATCTATGTATGATTGAAGATCTGATTTGCAGGCGCATTCAATCATTGATTACAACCAGATTTACTTATTTTCCAAGGAGATCTAACCAACTGTCATGAGAAGATTTAATTGGAAAATAGTTTTAGGGTTTTCAAGATGTCCAAGCCCAGCTGAAAGCTTCTATAAAAAGGGACTTGGAAAACCTGATTTCGTACACAACCAATATTGAGCAAAATATTGACAAAATATAAGGGTTTGTGTCTTCTTTAGCCGTGAGACTTGTAAGCCATTCAATTCATCCATAGATGATTGAATTGGTCTGATTTGTGGGTTGTAAATTGTCACTCTAAGCTTGTAAGCAAGAGTGTGTGTCTACTTGATCAAAGTTGTTAAGCAAGATCAAGTGTGTGTCTACTTGATCGAAGCTGTTAAGCAAGATCAAGTGTGTGTCTACTTGATCAAAGTTGTTAAGCAAGATCAAGAGTGTGTCTACTTGATTAAAGTTGTTAAGCAAGATCAAGTGTGTGTTATTGAAAAGTGTCTTCTTTTCACAAGGAATTGTTGTTTAAAATCACATGTGTGATTGAAAGGAAGTGAGTGAGTTCTCATATCTAAGAGTGCTTAGGTAGAAGTCGCACGGGTAGAGATTAGGTGAGAAAGACTGTAACTTGTTGAAGTGTACGGAGAGTCTTTGAACTGATTCTATTTAGTTGATTTCCTTCCTGGCTTGGTAGCCCCCAGATGTAGGTGAGTTGGATCGAACTGGATTAACAATTGATTGTGTCTATTGCATTACTATTCTTTATCTTTATCCAGTTTGCATTACTCAGATATTAGTGTTGCGACATTACCTTCGACATCTCTCATCTGATACCAGAATTTCCCTATTTGTTTGTAAACATCACTTTGTACAAAATACATATGCACACAAAAAGGGCTCCCTAGGAGTACCTATGACACTTTGGGTGCTAATACCTTCCCTCTGTGTAACCAACCCCCTTACCCGTGATCTCTGACTTTTATTAGTTTTTATTTGAAAACTTCTTACTTATTGGGTTTTGTTCATACTTTTTCCCTTTTCCCTTGGAAACAATAAAAGCGCGATGGCGACTCTTGTTAATTGATCTCTAGCTTATCAATAGCTTGATGATCATGAATTTTCCGCTACACATTGAAGCTAGTGTTTTGTGTCATATTTAGAATAAGCTATAAAACTAAGAGTTGTCACATAGTTTGGGGCATCTAGGATTATTTTCAGTTTTCAATTCTACGCTTTATTTTAGTGCTTATTATAAAAGTCTCCATTGGAGCAGTTGGATCATTTCTTAATTCAAGTTCTTCTTTTCCTTTATTCATGTTTTTATTTATCGCTTTATTTATCATTTTATCAATTATGTCTTCATCTGCAATAGTTGTTTTGATCGAATCATTCTTCACCATGAGTCAGTAGTCCACTAGGGACTAAGGGTAATGAACCCTGTCGTATGACTATCCGCATGAATTAACTTAAGTTAGTTACGAGAATTCCATTTTTTTTTATTTTAAAAGTTTGAGTTTTTAATTCAAACCTTGCTACGAAAGTATGCGTGTTTTTAGGCGTTCACCTTATACTTAAATGGTAGGCGTGAACGTCGAAAAGCTGTTTTTTAAACAATCAAGTCTAAAGTCACGAAAGTATAAGATGAAATTGAGATAATTTAAATCTTTTAATAGATGTGTGAATATAAAGATCACTAACAAATGCTTATGTGTGAGTGTAAGACCCTAATTTTGGCCCTAAGATCCCTCATGTTATCTCATCATATGCATTGGCTTTGGGATCACACCTTGGCATCCTCCTTACCCCTCATTCATTAGGTTTGCATTGCGAGAGATCACCAAGAACATTTGATTGTATCATACTTTCTTTTTCATCATTCACTAATCAAAATGCCAAAAACATGTCAATGTATAACTTTATTTCTTTTGTAGGTAGTGTGTGCATCCACCAATGCCTCATTAAGCTCATATCTAGGGTTTAAGACCCTTAATGTAAGGAGAGTAATCAAGAAATGGTTCGCCTTGACTCTAGACATCATATATGGATCCCCATTATCTTCACATATCATTTTGATTAAGAATTCATCAAGAGTTTGAAGCTTGTTGGCCTTGGAAACCCTAATTCATCTGGGTATCTTGTGTGACTTCCTCAACAAGTTTCTTCAATACTCTATCAAATATATCAAGGGATAATTAATTATACATCATCTTACACATATATGATCCTCTATGAGTCCCAAAAATCAAGATAATGTCAAGTTAGCAAGTTGGTTCATGGTGGTTGACCAAAGAAAGTCAACTGGTCAAAACTGGGGTTCCCTAGACCCTATCGCCTACAATTTTTATCATATGAAAATGATTCCAAGAGAAAAGTTACTAATTATGACATTACAAACAACTTTAATGTTGAAGTAAAGATCTAGTTTGGCTTGGAAAGACATTTTTTATGGTGAAAGATTATAGGTCATTTTGTCTGAACCCTAGTTAGGAGGTCAACTTCTAAGGACCATAACTTGCTCAATGTTTATGAGATGAAAACCATTCAAGTTCCATGATTAAATTTAAGATGTACTCTTCAACTTCTATTCTTTTAAGAAATTAAAATTCAACATGAAAATGCATGTGCTAATAGGAAACATTATAGGTCATTTTAGACCATTACCATTGAACAAGTGATTTTCCTCAACTTCTAAAATGCATAACTCCTTCCTGCCAAGTCCAAATGACGTCAAATTTATGACCACATTGAATAGGTTTGAAATAGATACAACTTTTATGAAGGAATGTTTTCCATTTGAAGTCCATAGCAAAAGTTATTCAAGTTAGAAGAAGTGAACATTTGACTTGGTACTTAGAAAATTTTAAAATATGTTTGATTTTCCAAACTTCCACCTCAAAATTCATCATTATCCAAGCTTAAAATGGAAAAGTGTTCAACATAAAAGTTGTTCCCCTTGATCTCACCTTTCCAAGAAGTCAAATATCATCCCCTTTGGACAAGAAATGAAGGACTTGCTCATGGGTTCTTTTCAAAGGACAAATTGGATGGATTTCACCTTCACATTTCAAATTCAAATGCATGGCCACATGACATGATGTCAGCATGATACACAAGCAATTTTGGTCCTGAATATATCACTTGATGGATCTATCATACGCCCATGCAATGCAAATTGCTAAATTTGGCGATTTTTGGAAGTGTGGAAATGAATCACATTGACTATAAATACAACCCTAATGGCTCAGAATTGAGGACCTCATGCCCAAGCTTTGAACCTGAAATACAAACCCTCGCCATTAAAGAATAATCTTGAAGGTTTTCATTTGAAAATTGAGCTTCAAATCTCATTCTGTTTTTGAGATTGAAACTCCAAGAGTCCAAGCTTCTTTTTTTATCTTAATCACTTCCTACAAGCTTCTAAAACTAAGCCAATGACAATTGGGATCAAGATCAAGCAAGGTTGAAGTTCCTTCGAAGGTAATTTTTCATAATTTTCATCTCTTCGATTCTCTCTTAATTCTTCACTATTCTTTGTGATTTTTGGTTGGCTGAAGTCATACCAATGTAGGTAACAAGATTGAGTTGTTTTGAGGTCAAATCGAAGCAACTCAGTTCATGATCCTCAAAATTCAAACCCCTGTATCTTTTTATACACTTGGAATTGGAGAAAATTGATGCCAGATTCGAGCTCCTGAGCATTTTTTCTTTAAATCCATGTCCTTGTTTTTTATTTTCATGGTGGTTGGTGGTGGACCTGTCCGGTGAGGTCCACCAGAGAAGAAGACCGGAGCTAGGGGTTTCCGGTGGTTGGTTGGCGTGTCCAAAGCCATTGGATCATAACCCTACGTTATAATCTCAGCAATTACTTTTAATTATCACGATGTGCACACGTTGACTGAAGCGTTGGTGGATTGCGCGCTTCTAGCCATCAGATCTGCCACCTCAATTAATGAGGGAGATCTGATGGCCCTTGTTTTTTTTTTCTTTTTAATTTCTGAATTTATGTTTAATTGCTTTATTTTGTTTAATTCATAATAATTTCATTTTTAATCCAAAAAATATGAGACTTTCACCAAAAATCTTTAAATATTTTTCTCTTTCATTTTCTGAATTAAAATTATTTTTTGGATTAATTTTGATATTTTTTATGAATTAAATGTTTTTGTGCTTATTTTTAATTATTTAAAAATACTTCTGACTTTTCAAAAATGATGAAACTCTTTGTCTAAGGTCCTTTGACCTTGTTTGACCTAGGATAAATCTCTTGGCCATTTATTTGGTGTTTTGACGAGATTTTAGGTTTTGACCAAATTAAATTGAATTTTAATGCATTTTAATATGATTTTTTAATTGATTAATTGTGTAAAAATTATGTTGAGCCATTTTTATGGTCTTGTGATGTTTGACTATTCGTTTGGGCCTTGGTCAAAGTTGATTTGACTTTTTGTTGGATTAAAATCATTGGATTTAGGGGATTGATGAAATATACATTTCATCTCCCAAAATGAATGAATGGTTTTAATTTGATAAAATTCCTCCCATGACCAATTTGTGTTTCTCTCTGTAGCGGGAAATTCATGATCATCAAGCTATTGACATGCTAGAGATCAAATAACAAGAGTCGCCGTCGCGCTTTTATTATTTCCCAAGGGAAAAGGGAAAAAGTACGAACAAAACCCAAAAAGTAAGAAGTTTTCAAATCAAAACTAATAAAAAGTCAGAGATTACAGGTAAGGGGGTTGGTTACACAGAGGGAAGGTGTTAGCACCTAAAGTGTCCTAGGTACTCCTAGGGAGCCCTTTTTATGTGCATATGTATTTGGGTACAAAGTGATGTTTACAAACAAATAGAATGGGGGATGAGAAAAGAATTCATTAATTATATTTTTGTGTTTGACAAGACCTTCGGTCTTGTGCCTACGTACCAACATAAAAATGAGGGATCAAAACCTCGTAGTTCGTGATACAAATTTCAAAATGGATGCATTGCTTTTAATAAAAATTAAGTTTGAAAGGCACAAAGGCCTAAAATGGTCTGAATGAGTTAGTTCTTTTTGGCTTTTTGAAAGTTTAAGTTAAGTATAGTTAAGTCTATTTACAAGTTTGATTTAAGAAAAGAAGTTTGAAAATGCAATGGCATAAGGCCAAAGTTTCTATCTTTTTTTGCAAAAATGGTCAAAGTTTAGAACAAAAGTAGTTCACACAAAGAAACTTTTGAAAAATGGAGGGAGAGATTTTGAAATTAAAGAAATGGGGAAAAGATAAAGAGACTATCCTATGTACAAAATTAAAAGTTTAGAGTTGAAAAGGTCTAACCAAATGGGTAGCAATCCAATAGACAAAAATGTCAATAGAAACCCAGAATTCCCTTAGACTTTTAGAATCAAGCAACACGTAAATACACAATTATATTATCTTGAAGAGCAAGGCATCAAATAAAGATGGCCCCATCCAAGCTTATCCCTTCCATGATCTTCTTCAAAGTAGCCCATGTAACAGATGAGTTCCACAAGTCACAGGTTCAAAATAACAACTTCACAATGATCATGTTGCAGATGAACTTAGAGATGTCTTCAAAGATGTATCAGATGAATTTCAAATTGCAAGCACTTAGTTCTTCAACAAATTGGCATTGGCCAAGTTCTTTAGCATAGGAAGGTTGCCTAGATTTTAAGTCCATTTGTCCAAGATCAAGCCAACAGTCCACTCAAGAGTTTTTTTTAGGGTTTTTTGTTATTATTATGTACATTAATGATCAAAGACCATACAAACAAGCAAGGTATACACAAACAAAATATATCACACAATGTGGTCCAAATGGACAAAGTGAAAATTGCATTAACATAAACAATTAGAATGATATGAACAATGACAAATGAAATAGAGTGCTAAAAGTAAATTGCATTAAAGTAAAAGCTTGAAATTAAAAGTTAGTAGTTAATGGGTTAGAAGTTAGTATTGTTTTGCTTTTGCTTTTCATTTCAAGACATTCTTTGGAGAACACTCAACCCACTTATCACAAGCATGAATCCTTGAACCAAAACATCTTCCAAAAGAAGGAAAGAAGGCCAAGTTTCCACACAATACCATGAAAGAGTGGAGACTTACAATCTCACTAACTAGAATGCTTATGCCTTTTATGTCACAAATTTAGCGCTATGTTAAGCAATCGTAATTGGACTTATTCAGAAGTCACAACTATTTGTTGTCGGACAATAGAATTTTGGTGTTAATGCATGTTAGAGACATAGTATAATGGACTATGCTCATAAAACATACCACACACAAAAATAATATACAAAAGGTGTGACCTAATCTCATCCATACTCATGTCAATTTTTCAATCAACTTAGCATTAGGACTTTGAGATGTCATAAGCCAAATGGAATGAATGCATAAAGAAAGGGAATAAGATGGTGGGAGGGGAATGGATCAAAACACAAATTGGTCAAAGGAGGAATTTTACCAAATGAATATCATCCATTCATTTTGGGAGATGGAATGTACATTCCATCAATCCCCTAAATCCAATGATATTAATTTGATAAAGTCAAATCAACCTTGACCAAGGCCCAACAGCAAGAGTTAAACATAAACAAGTCATCTCAATTGGTCAACAAATTTATTTGGCATTTATTCAAATTAAAAAAATACTAAAATAATGCATTTAAATTAAATATGGTTTGTCAAATTCCTAAAATCTCATCAAAACACCAAAGAAATGGCCATGAGATTTACCATAGGTCAAACAAGGTCAAAGGACCTTGGAGAAAAAATTCATGATTTTTGGACATTTAAAAATATTTTTAAACAATTAAAAACAAATTCAAAATCAATTAATTCATGAAAAATATTAATAATGATCCAAAAAATAATTTTAATTCAGAATATGAAAGAGAAAAATATTTGAATTTTTTTGGTGAAAGTCCCATATTTTTTAGATCAATATTGAATTTAATATGAATTATTGAAAATAATGCAATTAAAATGAAAATTAAAATATCAGAAAAAATGTGGACCACTTGATCTCCCTCATTAATTGAGGTGGCAGATCAAGTGCCCAAAAACACGCGTTCCACCGTGCACATGAGTCAGCGCGCAACATGCATGATATTCAAAAGGAACACACGAGATTAAAACAAATGAGATGAATCCTTTGGCTATGAGACATGTCAGCGCATGGCCGGAGTTGTAACTCCGGTGGACCTCACCAGACTGGTCTACCATCAACCATCACCAAAATTAAAAACAAGGACATGATTTCAAATTAAAACTGGCACTGAGCTCGAATTTGGCCTCAATTCACTCTAACTCCAAGTATATTGAGAGATACATGGAGTTGAAATTTGAGGTACATGAACTGAGTTACTTCGATTTGGCCTCAAAGCAACTCAATCTTCTTGCCTACATTGGTAGAACTTCAGACAACCAAAGAATCAATAGAATTGAGCAAGAATTTGAGAGAATCGAAGAGATCAAAATTTTTGGAAAATACCTTCAATGGAGGTTTGGATTCAACTGATCTTGATCTTGCTTATGCTTGATCTCACTCCACTTGCTTGCAGAAGAAGGATTGGATGCTTACAAGGCTGTGGATTCCTGGAGATTTGAATTTCAAAATAGTGGAAATTCAACCTCAAATTCAAATGAATTTCTCAGGTTTATCCTTTGCAAAGTGAGGGTTAGAGATGGGGGATCAAAGCTGGCACGAATGTGTGTCGATTGCTGAGCATATGAGGCTCTATTTATAGCTGAAACCATTGATATTTGCACACTTGAAATCACTTTCCAAATTTGGTCATTGATGATGCATGGGTGCATGGGCGCACATAGGCCCATAAAATCATTGCCATAAGTCCACTAATGAATGTTAGATAGTCTGAATTCAGCTTGGATTGCAAGGAAAATGTGCATTTGGATTTGAAGTTTGATCCTTGCCAAGTGATGTCACCATGTTCATGCCATGCGCAACCTATGCATTCCTTGTCCAAAATGAATGAATTTGAGCTCTTTGGAAAGGTTAGATCAAGAGGAGAAACTTTCATGTTCAACACTTTTTCATTTGGAGCTTGCAACTTGGAGAAATTTGAGGTGGAATTTTGGAAATTTTGACATATCAAATTTTTTCTAAGTGTCAAGCCATATGTCTCAATATTCCACCTTGCTTAACTTTCTATATGAGCTTCAAATGAGAAAAGTGTATTCATCAAAGTTGTATCTCTCTCAAAGACCTTTAAAATGGTCACCAATTTCATGTCATTTGGAAAAATCACTTGGTCAATGGTATAGGTCAAAATTGACCTATAATGTAACCTCATATCACATGCTCAAAAAAGTTGAATCATCTCCCACTCCAAACATCAAAGTTGAATTATACACATTGAATTTAATTGTGAAACTTGGAAATATTTCATCTCATAAAAATTGAGCAAGTTATGGCCTTGGGAAGTTGACTTTCCAATTAGGGTTTAGACAAAATGACTTATAATGTTTGAACATAGAAAATGATTTTCCAAGCAAAAATAGCTCTAGGTCTCAACATGAAAGTTGTTTGGAATGTCATTTAGAGTAACTTTCTCTTAGAATTATTTTCACATGGTGAAAATTGTAGGAGATAGGGTCTAGGGAGACCCAGTTTTGATAAGATGAATCCATCTGGCTAACCACCATCAACCAACTTGCTAACTTCCAATTATCTTGACTTTCTTGGCTCATGGTAGATCATATATGCATAATATGATGAATTTTGAAGTGCCCCTTGAGAAATTTGATCAATTGGTGAGATAGCTTGTTGGAGAAGTTACTCAAGATACTCAGTCAAACTAGGGTTTCCAAGGCAAATCACCTTCAAACTCTTGAAGAAAACATGATCAATATAATATATATATAGAACATTGGGACTCATATATAATTCTCATAACCATTCTTGGATCAATTCTTGGTTGTGCTCTTTGTTCCTTGGGGTCTCAAACCCTAGATGTGAACTTGATGAATCAATGGAATCATGCCCTTCCTACAAAAGAGTTAGACAAAATGCAAAGACATGTTTTTGGTACTTGGTTAGTAAAATGATAAAATACAAGTATGATACAATCACAAAGTGCTTGGTGATCTCTCCTAAAACAAACCCAATGAAAGAGGGGTGAGGAGGATGTCAAGATATGATCCCAATGCTAGTTCTTATGATGAAATTTCATGAGGGATCTTAGGGTCAAAATTGGGGTCTTACAACTGTCCCTATTTAAGGACATTCTAACTGAGGAGGTGAAGGTTAAAATCTTCGGCTCGACTCAGTAGAATGGGCTTAAATAACAACATAGAGAAACAAATTTTGGTCCCTAAGAGACCTCATGATGCATATGACGTGAATGCAAAAGTTAATGCTTTATGGGGAAATATTGCCACAAAGGAAAAAGAAATCAGAGAGACCGAAAATCCGCAGGAGCACAATGCATTCCGTAAGGAAAACTCGCTGAGGAGACAGAGACTCTGGGGAAAAAAAAGTTATGTGTAGGTCAGGCTACGACTTAAAACTACTGGGGGACTCGAGGGATTCCATACAAACATGGAAAAGACTCAGCCGGGGAAACAACAACATCTGCAGGGGATACGAGTAAGTCAGGAAAATATTGAGGTACTCGAATCATGTAGGGGAAAAACGATTTCACTAAGGAAATGCGCACTCAACTCAACTGGGGAAGATAAACTTTAACTCAGGAGGAGCAAAAATATATTATCTACTACCTATTACTGGGTAAGAAGATAATAAAGATCTGACATAGAGAAACATCCGTCATCGGTTAGGATGAACATATCAAGGATGGCTCGCTGGGAACCACCAGGAGGGAGTATTCATTACCGGTTACTGGGTAAGAATAGCCTTGCTGGGAAAAACTGCAGAAAATGTAGGATTTACAACTACCAGTTACTGGGCAGAAGATCAAGGGTGAGAGTATCCGTCATCGGTTAGGATGAACATATCAAGGATAAACTCAACAGGGAAGAAAATCCGTCAACGGTTAAGATGCGCATATCAAGGATAGACTTTCCTGGAAATTCCAAGGAGGATACCCGTCATCGGTTAGGATGAACATATCAAGGATATTGTCGCATTACGCGAAAAACCGGCGGGAAAACGAAACAACAGAGCCGCCACCGTGCGTTATTTATCCCAAAAGAGGGAAAGGAAACGCTCGAAGTAAACCTGGAAAAGACATGGTCTCGCGACCAGAGAAAGATGGGATCGGAAGTCGGTTATGCGAAGGGAAGGTATTAGCACCCCTACGCATCCGTCGTACTCGACGGGATCCACGCTCGAAAGAAAGGATAAGGTTGCTAGAAACTGCTCACACACTGCACAAGGCTGGACACAAACACAGAAAGATGGAAGAAGATAACTCGGCAGGATATCGCATCCTGGGCCTACGTAGTCTGTCAGACACAGACATCAGAGTCGACGTAGTTCGGGATAGGGGAAACGTGCTCGCTAGGATGTCGCATCCTATGCATACATATCTTCTCTAACCAGAGAAGAATCAGAGCACTCGTAGCTCGGCTAACGCACGCCAAACAAAACCAACAGAGGAAACCGACTGCCAATCGCTGGACTTATGTCAGACTCCGCACAAGCAGGCAAACATGGAAACTGAATGCCAATCGCTGGACTTACATCAGACTCCGAACCAACAAACACACACACAGGAAACCGACTGCCAATCGCTGGACTTACATCAGACTCCAACAAGGAAGCAAACACAGGGTACCAACTGCCAATCGCTGGACTTACGTCAGACTCCAACAAGCAAACAAGACACGGGAAACCAACGGCCAATCGCTGGACTTATGTCAGACTCCAACACACACAAAGGGGTTGAAAAATAAAAAGGGCGCCCGGAGAGATCAACTCATCTCCTGCCTACGTACCTCATCTGGTATGAGGATCAGGGCGACGTAGTTCCCCTTAACAGGGAAAAAGGACTAGCCTAACCAGAAACAAAGGGAGACACAAACTACTAGGGAGACTACGACTCGAGCCTAGAAGTTGTCATGCATACGATCCCTAAGTTGAGGTTTCTATCTAACTTGCACAGGGAGCAAGCTATCCTAAACAGCACAGGCAAATACATACAAGCACACAAAGCAAGCACACACACTATATGCACACAATTGGGCTCATACAAGGTTAGGCTGTGAGACACAAGCCAACTGGAATCGGGTATAGTTAGCTCTTAACCCTAACATTGAGAGTTAGGGTGAAGCAGATGAAATGGGGATGAGGGTAAGACCTCACAGCTCTTATCCCTGGCCTGGGAGAGCTTCAGACAAATGAAAGTGTGGGAGTTCAGAAAGTAGGAACTCTTCTCCACATATGACTGACACAACAAAGATCTTGGGTTAATATCCACAATGCATCAACACATGGTGTGTGAGCAAAGTGAATGATACACTGAATAGCAGGAGATGGATTGCACATCTCTTTTATCCGCCAATTGCCTCATAAGAGGACTTTTCCTGCTTGGCACAAAAGTAAACAAACACAAGCATTGCCTCTTAAGGAGGGCTTCAGACAGGTGCCTGCCCACATAACAGGACAGGTCTTCCAGACTACATGAAGTCAGAGAGTTATACCTCAATGGTTAAGCAACCAAGCAAAGCAAAAGCAAGTTCAAAAGAACTCAAAGCAACTTAGGTACCTGAAAAAATCTAAACCAATCAGTTTACAATTCAAACAATCAGACAGACAACAGTCAATCACATAATCAGACAGATAAGGCATTAGGGAACAACGTGCAAGCCACAAGCTAATAGGCACAACACAAATGACTTGGCATCAACCTACAAAACAACATAAGGTTAGCCAATCATCAACCAATTAATCAACTCAAATGAGTGGACCAATCCAACCATGGCAATGTGCTTCTTAACCTGAAATCCACAATCCAAACAGTGAGTCCAAACCACTAGGTCAAAGCCTAGGGTCAAAAGTAGGTCAAACATTCAAAACAGAACATGAAATTTAACATGAATCAACTTCATTCAATCAAGAACACATTCCAAAAGGACCCATATCAATATCATTAACCAAAAGCATTTCATGAACCAAACATGGCAAGGTATGCAAATTGTGACCACATTGTGACATCAGAAGAAATAAATTCACATTAAATAAAAAATGATTCAAATAATCTTGGCAAAATTCATGAGTAAACAGAACATACAACATGATCACCACACAAAAAATTAGAGGCATTGGACATCATTAGGCATGGCAATCACATAGCATAAGTCAAGACAAGCACAACAAGCACATGTGTGACACAAATTGTCACACCAAATTAGCATAGGCATAAAACAGGGATGGATCATGGTAAAAGACTCAAACCAAAGCCAAAACAACACTCAACATGTCTAGAAATAGTATGCAAACATTCAGAATCATTGGATAAGGAACAAGCATTTTATGATCAAATGAAGTTCAAGGCAATTTTAAAGCTCAAATGTGACCATCCAGAATGAAAAATCTCAATTAAATCAGAAATGATCCAAATAATTCCAACAAAATTCATGCTTAATCACAACATCTATAATATGCATCACACAAAATATCAAGGCAATTGGAAATTATTTGGCATGGCAAAAACATCATTCAAGTTGGACATCACAAGGTGTGACACAAATTGTCACACCAACTTAGCATGATCATAAAACAGAAATGGTAAGTGATAGAAATACCAAATCAACACCAAAATGTCAAGCAATGTGTCTAGTTATAGCATGCAAATTTTCACATTCATTGGATAAGAATCAAGCATTTCACAAATGATATAGCAAGGCAATGTCAAACATACATACATGTTCAAACCTTCTAGCACCAAAAAATATCCAGCCAAGCACAACTTTCATTTTAATGATAAAAAAATAATAGACAAAATGAGGAACATAATGCAAAAAATTGGAGATCATTTGGTTGAGTTTTCAAATTATGGTGAATTTTGGAAGTTCATGGAAAATTGAAAAATGATTTTGGAGCCAAGGCATGAAAATATGAAGAAAAGGAGAAAAACACAAGGCAATGTGAGAAAAGCTCTCAGCCAGGTTCGAACCATGGCCATATTTGAATTCAGAAACGCGCCAAAGCCAAACGACGTAGTTTGGACACCTAAACCCTAGCGCGCGCTCCTGCATGGATTTAAAAATCCGCAGGAAATCCACATGAACTCGTGGATGAATCCGCAGGAAACCTCATGCGTTCCGCAGCAAAATTCGTAGGAAAACTGGACATGCTATGAACACGATGAAGATCTTCATCCCAATTTTTCCAGAAAAATTCAAACACTCCAGAAATGAAAAATGAAAACAGCATTGTGTAGATCTTTCATCATACAATCAAAATCCATAAACATTTCATGAAAAAACAATCACACATGCACGGATCGAAGCAAATAAAAATCATCATCCAAACTTTAATTGCATGTAACTTGCTCAAATCAACACCAAATCAATCCAAATTTCCATCAGAATTATCACCATTCCATGATCTACATGATAGGCCTAATGAATTGCAAAATTAAAGAGGTCGAAAATCATACCTCTTGATGAGCAGCAACTGAAATCATGTGTTTCCAAGGTTCTTGATGCTCCAATTCCTCTCCAATATGCTTAGGGAAGTGAATGATGATGAAATGAAAGCTTAACAATGCATGAAACAAGCTCAATCTTCAATTGCCATGGATGCTCCACTCTTTGAACATGAACAAAACAGGCACGATTTCTCTTGAATCTTGGTCCAAATGTGCTCAACAACACTTCCTGATGATGAATTAAGCAAGAGAAAGTGTTCTTGTTTGAAGAATTTTTGGAAAAAAGTGAGAGAAAAAATTGGAGATTTTGGTGATTCTAGATCTAGAATTGTTAATTGTGATGAAAACAGTTATGATTAAGGCTTTATACTCAATGCTAATCATGTTTAGGGAAGGATTAGGGCAAATGCACATGGGATTAGTGAGTTTGTGGTGTTTATGCAAAAATGAGATTTCATGCTCCATGCACCTCCATGCACGTGAACAGTGCATGTGCTTGGTCCAAAACCACTAAAAATGATTCCATGCACACATTGAAATGGATTTGGTATGCATATGTTCCATAAAAATGAGTTTATGCAATTTCTTCCCAAAATATTCATGAATGAACTAATGCCATGCAAATGAGATTTCATGTCAAATGATGATATGCTTGGAAAATACATGTTATAAGGATCAATATGCAAAAAGAACCACTCAAATTGGCCTTTTGGTTTGAAAGTTATGCTCATTTGAAGTTTAAACCACACTTTGCCATGATTGGACCATATCTCCTCAACCACATATGAGAAATTCATGATCTTGGACTTTTTGGAAATGGGAGAGAAAGATCTTCAACTTTCATGTTGGACAAAATTTCATTTGAAGCTTTCTTGATAATGTAATCTTGAGTTGAAGTTGGTCAAAAACCTTTCCATTTTTGGAAACTTCAAATTATAGGTCACCTGCTATTTTTGGAAATTATTGATCTGACTTCAAATTCTTCAATGTTGATGTTTGAAATGTCAAATGAGTCTTGTTTGAACATGAATGAGGCATCTCTAACCATTTCCCACCTCCCAATCCATAGTTGAATTGACAGTTGACTTTTGTTGACTTTTGTGGTTCTCAGATGATTTGATCATGCACTGATGAATTCTGAGCCTTCAACCTTTGGCCAAACCACTTCAAAATGATCCTTGGGTCACATGAACTCATTGTACCAACCCTAGGGCTTTGATCTCAGGAAAAATGCTCTTGTTGCCTTGCACAGTTGAATCTCCTGATCAGTCTTGTCTGATGAGATGTAACATGCTATGCAATATGAATGCAATGTTAATGACATAAAAATGAAATGTATATACAAATGGGAGGTGCAAATTTGAGGTGCTACAGATATACCAACTAAACAAAAAGGGCAGGAATTACATCTATCGAAAGCTGGATAGAAAACCGTCGGAGAGAAAATCCGTCATCGGTTAGGATGAACTTATCAAGGATTAACTCTGCGAGGGGACAAAGTAGGATTTACAACTACCGGTTACTGGGTAGAAAACCAATCAAAGAGAAAATCTGTCACCGGTTAAGATGAAAATATCAAGGATAGACTTTGAAAAGGGGATAAAGTAGGATTTACAACTACCGGTTACTGGGTAGTGTAGCGGGGTTTTCGTTACCTTTAGGTTTATTGACTAAACCAAAAGTCAACATACAATTCGAGTCGCCACCGCACTTTTATTTGTCCAAAGGAAAGGCTAAAAAGCGAACAAAAGCCAAGGTAAGAAGTTTTTCAAATCAAAAACTAATAAAATGTCAGAGATCTAGGTAAGGGGGTTGGTTATGAAATGGGAAGGTTTTACGCACCCAAAACATCCTTAGTACTCTAAGGGAACCCTTTTTGCAAATCTGTGTTGTAGGTTGGTATTTGTGAAAAGATTTGTACAAAAGATTGAAGGGATGAGAAGAGAATAGATTATATTTACAAATTTTGTTGTTTGAATGGATGAACCCATTGCCTACGTACCATCACAAAGGAGGATCAAAACCTCGTAGTTCGGGGTAAAAATCACAAAGATTGGTGAATTGATTTGACCAAGAGTCTTAAGGTCTTTTGTTATCAAAGGGAGAAAACTCAACCTAAACCAACAATCCACCATGTGAGGAAGGCTTCAACATTCTAGTGAGGGGTTAACCCTATAATAAACATGGAAGACTTATAATCCAATCACTAAGGATGAGGTGAGATTTACATCAGCCACTATGATAACTCAAACCTATGACTAATGCTTATGAAAAGGTTTTAATGAGGTGGCCATTGGAACTACAAAAACAACTTGAAGTGAGTTATATTTACAAGTTAGATTTATTTACAAAAATAAAGTCAAAGTTGGATTAAGATTTATTCACAATGAGTATTTATAAAAAGAGTTTGAAAAAGTCAAAGGCATAAGGCCTAGGTGTCTAGTTTGAAACAAAGTCAAAGTTTAGAAAATGATTTTGGCTTGGGTTAGAGTGGGGAAAAGAAGAGAAGGGCTAGTCCTAAAGCAAACAAAGATAAGAGGGGAAAGATAAATCCTTGGAGTTCCTTTTCTTGAAATCATAGAGATGATTCAAGATGCTCCTTTCCTTTGGACTGAGCAAACAAACAAGCAATCAAACAATTTGGATTCAAGCTCCTAGGATCTCCATTTGGCTTGTCTCTCTTAACTTGGCTACTCATGACAATGGCCCTCTTTTCATAATCTCAAGGTAGGATCCCTATCACACAAGAGCAAACATCAAAAAGTTCACAAACACAATAAGGGGAATGGACAGAGAATAAGTTTAGATGAGAAGTCCTTTAGAGTCAACTTTGAAATTTAGCATTCTAAAGGCATGAGGCCTAGTTGCTCTTCAATAAGTTTAGCATTCTAAAGGCATGAGGCCTAGTTGCTCTTGAACTTCTTTAAGCATAGGTAAGTCCTAACTCTAAGTCCTTTCTCCTTTTTGCATTTGGTTCACACAAAACAAAGACAAAGCAAACACAAGATAACAATATATTTATATACAATAATGGGCTCAAATGAGAAAAAGAAAAATGACATAAACATAAAATATGTGCTCAAGTGAGCAAACTGAAAAGTAATATGACTAAATGAGCAAGAAATAAATGGCATTAAAAGTAAAGGGCAAGAAATTAAATGCTCAAATTAAAGTTAGCAATTAGTGGAGGTTATGTTAGCTTGTCATAAGACAATGTAGCGCTATGTTAAGTAATCGTAAGTGGACTAATGTAGTAGTCACACCTATCTGAGGTCGGTCAATAAAAATATAGGCAAATAACACAAGTTAGAGATCATGACTAGTAAGCCAAGCTCCATAAACTTGCCATGCCAAAACAAAAGGGGAAGGGTCTTGTATTGTCTTTAGGTTATTTGCTTGACCAAGAAGCAACCTATCTTGGACACGAAACAACTCACTTGATCATGGATCAAGTTGAGTTTGGTTTGGATCAAAGAAGGTTAAACCTCTCATTTGTCAAGACCAACCATAAGAACTTAACTCATTGGCCAATGATGAAAAGAATGGGATGAAGATGAAAGGGAATGGAAAAGAAGACAAGCATCAAGTCCAATTGATCAAATGTGAATCAAATCAACATCAATCAACATCAAACAGAAAAGAAATGAAGATTACAAGTCAACAAGTCAACAAGTCAACAATAATTTTTTGTATTTTTTGAATTAAAATAAAATGCAAATATAAAATAAACAAATAAGGTCAAACCTCAAATTCAATTCAAATCAACTTCAACAAGTCCAATTAAATTCTCATAGGTCTAACATGGTCAAACAAACTTTGACTAATTTTCTCAACAATTTTGGAAATCAGAAAGTATTTAAAAACAATTAAAAACACTAAAAAATAACACAATATGAACTAAAATCTCAAATAAATCTCAAATCAAATAAGAAATTGATGAGACTATTTTTCATTGACTTATCATGATCCATAAGTGTTAGGAAAATATTTTTTGGATTTTTCAAATATCAGAAAGTATTTAAAAATGAATTAAAAATATTAAAAATCGAATAATTCACAAAAGATATTAAATGAAATCACAAAAATAATAAAAAATCAAAATATGAAACTAGATTTTTCAAGAAAATTTTTGGAATTGGTCTCATATTTTTGTGACTTCAAATAAAATTTTTATGAATTTTTGAAAATAAAAGGAATTAACTGAAATTAAAAGAAAATAGAAATAATAGAAAAATGCGCAGCCACGGGATCAGGTTCATTAATTGACGTGGCATGGATTAAAGGCTCAGATGTGAGGGCGCATGCTGGACATAAGTCAAACGCGCAGCAACACGTATTAAATGAAGTAAGCAAAATAAAAGATCAGGATTAAAACATGGCAAAGCAATCCAATGGTTAGAAAGATGCACACGTGGTGATGGTGGTGGAAACCACCATCTTCTCCGGTGAGCTACCAGAATCCGGCCACCACTTGCAGAGAATTTTTTTTTAACAAAAATGGAAAATAAGGACATCAGATTGAAGCTCGTGTGATGTAGATCACCACTGTATCCATGGATCTTCCTCACTCTTCCTATATTGAGAGAAATGTGAAGTGGAAGATCATGGTGTTCAAACTGAAAGTGCACGAAATGGAAAATTGAAAACACCATTGGCCTGCCTCAAGTGTGAGGACTTCAGAAAACCACACAAACAAGAGAATACTACATTGAATTGCAAGTTCTAGATCCAAAAAGTTTGAAGTTATACCTCTGAATTGAAGCTTTTCCAGCCACGAAACCTTCAAGATCTTGACTCCTCTTTGCTCTACGGATGTAATGGAGATGATAGGCTAAGGAATTGAGCTTTGAAAATCAACTAATGATGTTGAATTTCAAGCTTGAAAGTGAGGAGAAAATCTGGAAAATTCCTTTGGTATTGGTTAGGATTTCAGTGCTCCAGCGTTTCAGATCTCCAAAAGGTTACCAAATGAGTGAGAAGGAAGCTTTATTTATAGCTGAAGAGGGTTGTGCATCATGCTTCACTCGTGTGCATGGCAAATGGAAATTGGATGCATGGGCCTGTACAGGCGCATGTGAGGCCCATTGATGGGTGCAAAACCATACTGAGTTCATTTGAAATGGAATTGAACGTGTAATTTGGAGGGAACTGGCTTGCACATTAAGTTTCATCATGAAGTGTCAAAATGAACATAAATGAATAGCTCTTCGAAACTCACACATGGTAAGTCCAAAAAAGTAATGTGAGTAATGGTTGGAAAGCCCTTGAAATAAGGAACAAAAGTAATATTGGGCAAAAATTCATTTGGCATTTGGAAATTAATGAAAACTGGCTGCGAGAATTTAGGTACAAAACATGTTTAAGTCACCCTTTGAAAAAATTTACCAAAAGCAAGCCTATTCAAACCCCTCTGTTTTCATGATGCAAGTTTCAAATGAAAAAACCTCCAACATAAAAGTTGTATATATTTTCAATATGATCAATTTAGACTCACATTTTGCATCATTTGTATTTTCTATGACAAAGTTATGGGCATTTGAAGTTAGGTACTTTTTCAAATTCAATGACTTAGGTCCAATGTGACCTATAATGTTTTGTATTACCACATGTATTTATTTTAGGATTATGAAATTTTGTCCAACATAACTTTTAAATTATACATCTTAAGCTTTCCAATTCATTTGGTCTCACCTTAAAATCATAAAACTTAAGGAAGTTATGCCCTTGGTAGATTGACCCAAAATTAGGGTTTCAGTCAAAATGACCTATAATGTTTTGAAATGAATGATGACCTTAAAAGTTTCAAATGGATTTTTTAAGAACATGAAAGTTGTTTATATGGTTCTTAATAACATTCTTTCTCTTGGGGTCATCTTCATTTGACAAACACATCAAAAGTTATATCTCAATGGTGCTCAGCTTAGTCAGATGACTTGACTTGTCAACTTTTCAAGGCCAAACTTCCAATCTTGATGAATAAATGATTTAGGGGACTCAAATAGGCTCATATATGCATAAAATAATGAATGAAAGAACTTCCCTTGATTAAATTTGATCAGAGGTTGAGATTGCTTCATGGGCAAGGTACAGTCAAAGCACAGTTGAATTAGGGTTTCCTTGGGAAACAATCCTCAAGCCCTTTGGGTTATCTTGATTAAATTGGCAAATTGAGATACTTGGGAGACAAATATGATGATTAGGAGATTTTTAGACCATTGTCATTCTTTTTCTCATCTTCATCTGGCCATTGCATTGGGCTTAGGAGCCTCCTAGGAGCATGGTGGCACATGATCACTTGAGCTTCAAAACAAAAAGAGTTAGTGACATATTTTTGTGCTTTTGGTTAGTAATCAAAATAAGAAAAGCAATAATATACAATACAAGCATGCTTGGTGGTTTCAAAATACTCAAACAATTCCCGACCCTAGGGTTAAGGAGCCAAACATGTTGTGATCCTTGAGGCAATGCACTTGTGCAATAATATGATGCCATGAGGGATCTTAGGGTCAAAATTGGGGTCTTACAGGTAGAAAACCACAAAGAGAATAAAACATGTCATCAGATAAGATGAACATATCAAGGATTAACTCTCTGAGGAACAAAATAGGGATTACAACTACCTTTTTACTGGGTAGAATTCCAAAAATGAGAATATTCGTCACTGATAAGTGAACATATCAAGGATAGACTCAGGCAGGGGCAAGAAAGATATTTGTCACCGGTTAGGATGAACATATCAGGGATACACTTTCTGGGGACTCTATTGAGGAGAAAAAGGGTACTTTTTGTCGGGTATTGGGCAAGAAGTAACAAACTGCAAACTAAGAAGAATATTACTAGTTACTGGGTAATAGACTTTTAGGGGACCAAAGCATCTATCTAGGTAAGAGCTAGAAAGAAAAAATCAATCAAGACTCAACCCAATAAGGACATAACTCAAGGGGAGTAATTCCATCTAGAAAATCTACTGGAGAGGAAACTGAAATAATAACCATCCACGAGGAAATAAACTCAGTGGGGAAACGAAGAAAGGTTAAAGTCTTTCTGCTTAAGGGGCTGACACTCTACAATTGAAGGAGGACAGACACCATATTTGGTATGGGGATAAAATACCGCCATAACAGAGAATAAGAATCTCAAACAAATCAAATATGGAGATGCAGGATATGCAAATTATGAAATTATATGAATGTATATGTATATATGATGGTTATGCTGACAAAACAATCATAAAGGATACAGAGGTGTCACAAAGGATTTGAACCACTGGTACAATCCTCGGTCAATCCACAAAATATGGAGACAACTGCTGGAGAACAGAGAGATCAACATCCCAAGGGTTCAAACCTAACTGGGGAAGGAGGAGATTTGTTGAGGATAGAACATCCAATCTGTGGGGAATATTAGGTCAACACCATAAAAATGGGAAACAACCCTACAGAGAAATAATCATAATAAAGCTGCTCAGAAACCAGGAGGAAACTCTGCTGAGGAAATACAAACTTCGCTGGGGAAGGCAGAAACTCTGTCGGGGAAAACAACACGCCGCAGGGTATCTGAATCAACCAAATCAGCTGGGGACAAGGAAATAAATTCCACTGAGGATCAAACACTCCACCGAGGAACTGAATCAACATTAATGTCTAGGGATACCCAAAGGGTTAACTGCTTGGGGAACCTCTGATGTTTCACACTTAAGGACTTGTTATCCATTGAAATGTTGTTCATATTCCTTTTACTTGCCTTGGAAAAATTCTTGCTTTTATATATTAAAGAAAACTTGATTTTGATTTAAAAATTTAATTTCAAAATGATCATAATAAAATTTAAAACTATTGGCTGAAGTAAATAAGAGTGGAAACAATTTGGATAAAAGCTCAACTTTATTTAATAGAATGGTAGTCTGTAAATGACAAGACTCCATAGATTTTACAAAGTTGCAAATGGTAATTTACATGGAAAAGGGTTTAATTGAATACAAATGATCCTTAATCCCTCTACCAACTCTTGATATCCACTGTGTTCTTGACCGCTGTTGGGTGATGAACTGATGTCAACCCTTGTGCTCAATAAAGTTTCTCCAAAACACTGAAGATCAGCAGAATGCAGTTACTTGCCATAATCCCTAATTTTTGCATAAGTTTCCCCAAGGTGGGGTACTCAACTTATCGGGAAATTATTTCTGTTTTATGTCTCTAATTTTTGCCTGGATCGCCCTTTCGGGTTTTCAATCCACCGAGACGCTCATTTTTGCCTAATCCGCCCTTTCGTGTTTTCAACTTAGCGAGTTGTTCTTTTCTTTTTTAGGCGAAGTATTTCTTGACTGCATCTGCGTTCACAGGACGAGTGAACTCTTCACCATCCATTGTTGTAAGAATCAATGCACCGCCTGAAAAGGCTCTCTTCACAACATATAGGCTTTCATAATTAGGAGTCCATTTTCCTCTAGAATCTGGCTTGAACGTCAAAATCTTCTTGAGCACCAGGTCACCTTCTCTGAACACTCGAGGTCTGACCTTCTTATCAAAAGCCTTATTCATTCTCTGCTGATATAACTGACCATGACATATGGCAGTTAATCTCTTCTCTTCAATTAAATTCAATTGGTCAAACCTAGTCTGACACCATTCAGCTTCAGTCAACTTGGCTTCCATGAGCACTGTAACACCTCAAAAGTTGCCCTCCTCTCTTGGGACTAGCTTAGCATATTGCATTTCATTTTGTAGGACATTAGTCATTGCATATTGCATATCATGTGGAAACAATAAGCAAGTCATCCTCCTAAGTCTTGTTCAGAAGATAAAGAGGTTGAAAGATTCAAGCTTGAGGGTCTTATTGAATTGATCACTAGCCATCTGAGGGTTTGTGCTTCAATTAGGGTTTCTTGGTTCCTCAAGGAGATTGATCTTTATCTTGGTTGAAGTGGTACATCACCATCATCATGGTCTTATCATCACCAAGAGGTTCATTGTGCCTGATCAGATTCCTTGGGATTAGGGTTTTGACCTCTGGTCAACCCTAATCAATTGAATTATGCCAATCAGGGTTTGTCAAGGAGATGAGGTTTTTCATGAGATGGGGATCACCATATGGTTTTATGGAGCTTGTGAAAGCTAGGGTTTCATTTTGGAGCCATTTCATCAGGAGATTGAGGCTCAAATTCATCTGTGCATGGCCAAGTCATCTATCAACTGAAAAAAGTCAACCAAAAGTCAACTGTTGGATTTGGAGGTGGGAAGTGGTTAGAAATACTTCATTCATGTTCAAACGAGTCTCATTTGACATTTCAAACATCAACATTGAAGAAAATAAAGTCAGGACAAAACTTTCCAAAAATGGAAAGTGACTTGTAATTCAAAATTGCCAAAAATGGAAAGGTTTTCTCCTCAAGATTACATCATCATAAAAGCTTCAAATGAAATTTTGTTGAACATGAAAGTTGTAGATCGTGTTCTCCCATTTCCAAAAAGTCCAAGATCATCAATTTCTCATGTATGGTTGAAGAGATATGGTCAAATCTTGGTCAAATGAACATGGAACTTCAAAGGAGCATAACTTTCAAACCATAAGTCCAAATGAAGTGGCTTTTTTTTGCAACATTCTCCTTTTAACTTCTAGTTCCAAAATTGGCATTACATGGCATGCATTCCATTCATATAAATATTTGAAAATTCAATGCATTTTAGAGGGAAAAAATCAAGTTCAAAATTGGGGAATCATTTGCACATTCTACCACTTCCATTGGCCTTAAAAAGATCTTTTGAGTGAATTTGATCCAAAAAACATGCACTATTCACATGCATCCCATGCATAGGGGTGAAATCCCAATTTTTGCAAAACACCTCCAAACTTAACCATTTTTCATTAGCATTTGATTAGAGGTTAATTAATCATGATTAGTGAAGCATATAAATAGAAAATCATAACAGAATTTTCACAATTTTCCAATTCTAGATCTAGAAATTCTCAAAGTCTCTCAAAATTCTCTCTCATTTTTTTTCCAAATTTCTTCACATTTCATGCATTTTTCTTGATCAATTCATCATCTAGTATCATTATGGAGCAAGATTGAATCAAGAATCATAGCAATTCGTGTAGTTTGAAGCATATCCAAAGCTTGAGGTCATCAATGGTGGAATCAAAATTTTGTTGAATCAAGTGCAATCAAGCATCAAGACTTCATCCATACACTTATACAAGCTTGCTAGAGGAAGATCTAACCATTACAAGGCCTGGAACACGTGAATCCAAGAATTGCACTTCAAGAGGTCACTTTTTCGATCTCTTTATTTCTTGCAATTGTTGTGTGATTCTTGTAGATCTTTTAATGGTGATAATTCTGCAATTTGAATCGAGTGATTTGGTGTAATATTCATGAAGTTACATTCGTTTAAAGTTTTGATAATGAAACTTGAAACCTTCGATTCTTGCATATGGTGTTGTTTTTGGTTAAATTAATTGTGGATTATTGTTATGTGATGCAAGATCTAGTTATTCATGTGCTTAATTTGAAGAACTGAGAATTTTGTTCTTGAGATGTTCTTGCTGTTACTGTTCATGGCACGGGTTTGATGAAGAAGATGATGGAAGCTTTTAGGCCACGGTTTCAAAACCGTTGCCTTAGGATGATGGAAGCTTTTAGGCCACGCTGCAAAACCGTTGCCATAGGTTTAGTTGGGGCAGCGCTGTGATTGGCTGCATGCCAATGCCATGCAGCGCGCCATTTCCTCATTTGAAAAGGCAGCGTGTTCGAATCCTGCCTAGGACAGTTTTCCAAAGCTCATTTCCTTTATTCCTCACATGTTCATCTATGCTCTTCATGCTTTTTTTTAATTTTTCTTTAACTTTCAAAAATCATAACAAATAGAAAATTGATCCAAAAAATATGTGGTTTTTTTTGTTATGTCACATTTTGTCTCTAGTTTTTTTTTAATATTATTTTACAAATTGTTCATGGCTGTATAATTTTTTGTGCTAGGGAATGTTAACATGTATGCTTTTTGAACCTTGCCTTGATATATCAATTGTGAAATGCTCAATTCTTATCCAATGCTCATGAAATTTTACATGTAGAAACTAGACATCTTGCTGGACATTTGGTGTTAAGTTGGCATTTTTATCATGTGTCATTGCTGAGTTATGATTTTTCTAAGTTAGGTGTGACAATTGGTGTCGCACCTTTGCTTGTCCAACATGATGAATTTCTTTGCCATGCCAAATAAATTCCAATTGATGTGAATTTTTTGCATGATGCTTCTTCTGGATGTTGTGAATGCTCATGATTGTTTGTGGAATTTTTGGATTCATTTCTGATTTGTTTGAGATTTTTCTTTCTGGATTGTCATTTGTGAGCTTTTGAATGGTCTTGAACTTCAATGATTTGTGAAATGATGGTTGTTTATCATATGGATGTGGAATTTTGCAAATTGTTTCTAGATATATTGAAGTTTATTGTGGCTTTGGTTTGAGGTCTTTACCATGTTCCAATTCTGTTTTAGGCTTGTGCTAAGTTGATGTATCAAGTTGTGTCACATATGAGCTTATTTTGCTTGCCTGGACTTATGCAATTTTATTACCATGCCTAATATTGTCCAAATGCCCTAATTTTTGGTGTGATGATCATGTTGTGTGTTCTGTTTACCCATGATTTTTTCCAAAATTAATTGAAGCATTTTTTAATTAATGTGCATTTGTTCATTCTGTTGTCTTAATATGCTTTCAACTTGCATACCTTGCCATGATTGATTTATGAAATGAAATTGGTAATTGATATTGATGTGGGATTTTTTGGATGATGTTATTAATTGATTGAAGTTTATTCATGTCAATTTTCATGTTCTGTTTTGAATTTTTTCTCCATCTTTGACCCTAGGCCTTGCCCTAGTGGTTTGCCTCTCACAGTTGAGCTTTGTTTTCAGGTTAAGAAGTACATGGCCATGATGGAATTGATTCACTTGCTTGAGTTGAATAATTGGTTGATGTTGACTAATCTTGAGCTGTTTTGTAGGTGGATTTTAGCTCATTTGAGTTGAGCTTGTGCCTTGCACATTGTTGCATTGCTTGCTTAATTGTGTACTGTTAACTGTTGACTATTGGTTGTTTGTCTGTTTGACTTGTATACTGATTGAGTTAGATTTTTTTAGGTACATTAGTTGCTTAAGTTATTTTGAACTTGCTTTTGCTTTTGCTTGGTTGCTTAACCACATAGGTATAACTCTCTGACTTCATGTAGTCTGGAAGACCTGTCCTGTTACTTGGGCAGGCACCTGTCTGAAGTCCTCCTTAAGAGGCAATGCTTGTGTATGTTTATCTTTGTGCCAAGCAGGAAAAGTCCTTTGATAAGGCAATTGGCAGATAAAAGAGATGTGCAATCCATCTCCTGCTATTCAGTGTGTCATCCACTTTACTCACACACCTTGTGTTGATGCATTGTGGATATTAACCCAAGATCTGTGTTGAGTCAGTCACATGTGGATAAAAGAGTTCCCACTTTCTGAACTCCCACACTTTCATTTGTCTGAAGCTCTCCCAGGCCAGGGATAAGAGCTGTGAGGTCTTACCCTCACTTCCCATTTCATCTGCTTCACCCTAACTCTCAATGTTAGGGTTAAGAGCTAACATCACCCTGTTACAGTGGCTTGTTTGTCGAGGTTGACATGACCCCTCGACTAAAGCTTAACCTTGTGCGAGCCCATCTGGTTGTATATAGTGTGTGTGCTTGCTCTTGTATTTGTATGACTTTGTTTGTGTTGTTTAAGATAGCTTGTTGCCTGTGCAAGTTAGATAGAAACCTCAACCTAGGACCATTATGGATTACATGACAACTTTTAGGCTCGAGTCAGTCTCCCTTCTTGTTTGTCATTTCCCAGTCTCTGGTTAGGAGAAAGTTTCTCCCCTGTTAAGGGGAACTATGTTGCCCTGATCCTCATACCAGATGAGGTACGTAGGCAGGAGGTCGTACGAGATCTCTCCGGGCACCTTTTTTCTTTTTGTGTGTGTTTGCTTGACAGTTGCTAGGCTCGAGTGCCAGACTCCTTAGTAACTTGTTGTTTGTTATCCTTCTCGTGTGTGTTAGGAGATGGATGTAAGACCAGCGATTGGCATTCCGTATCCTATTGGTGTTTGTTGGTGTGGAGTCTGACGTAAGCCCAGCGATTGGCAGTTCGTTTCCTGTGTGTGTTTGTTGGTTCGGAGTCTGATGTAAGTCCAGCGATTGGCATTCGGTTTCCATGTTTGCATGTTTGTGTGTTTATTTTGACGTCTCAGCGTCTGTGCGTGTGTTTTGTTTGGCGTGTGTGAGCCGAACTACGGTATCTCTGATTCTCATTCCAGATGAGATACGTAGGCATAGGATGCGATATCCTAGCGAGCCCGTTCCCCTCTTTCTCCACCTGTGTTGTTTCTAGTGTGTGTGTGTGGTGTTTGTGAGCAGTGTTTAGCAACCTTTTTTCTATCCTTTTGAGCGTGGATCCCGTCGAGTATGACTGATGCGCAGGGGTGCTAATACCTTCCCTTCGCATAACCGACTCCCGATCCCATCTCTCTTTGGTCGCGAGACCATGTCTTTTCCAGGTTTACTTCGAGCGTTTCCTTTCCCTCTTTGGGATAAATAACGCACGGTGGCGGCTCTGTTTGTTTTGTTTTAGCCCGCCGGTTGTTTTTCGCGGATGCGACAAGCACACGCAATGAAGGAATCTCAACCTCTACGGGGAGCACTGCTTCCATACCATATACAAGAGAGAAAGGGGTTACCCCTGTTGAAGTGCGGACGGATGTACGATACCCATGCAAGGCAAAAGGGAGCATCTCATGCCAATCCTTATACGTGACAACCATTTTCTGAATAATCTTCTTAATGTTCTTATTCGCAGCTTCAACAGCCCCATTCATCTTAGGTTTGTAAGGCGAAGAATTATGATGTTCAATCTTGAAGTCTTTGCAAAGAGCTTCCACCATATTATTATTCAAGTTCGATCCATTTTAAGGAGAAGAGCGATCCAAACGCAACGAAATTTAAAATTTCTCCTTTAATGATCCTTACGAATGGGCATGATCAGTGATAGAATTGTTACCTCTTGTGGCAATTGTAACCTTTGATGCAGATCTACGGAGCAATCACGAACGTTGAACGATGACAATACCTCTACTCAGTACACACGAACGAATTCCTTCAATCTCAGTGCTAGCTGCTACGGATGAAGGCTTTGAGTGAGAGAGAGAGAGAGAGAGAAACGAAATTGCAACTGCTCACATGCTTCTACACAAAGGTTCTATTTATAGAACCACTTGTGTGGGCTGCAAGCTAAAAATCCCATTCAAGTGTATGTGGCCCATATCTTATAATATGCCAAACTCACTTAAGCGCGTGGTACCTTTCCATATTTCGTATTCTACTTAAGTACATCGTACCTTACGAAGTTCTACAATTCACTTAAGGGTACTGTACATTACGGTATTCCTTAGTTACTTTATCTCTCATCAATCCATCATTTTGTGTGTGACCCTATAGGTTTTCGCGGCATTGGCAATTATATTAAATCACGTATTTAACATAATAAACAGTGAGTGGTATCTAGCAACACATCATTGCTACCCAAGACACGAAAATGTCATGTGATCTGACAAATCCTTTTGTGATAATACTTATATGTACAATTACCCTTTTGCCCTTATGTCTATATTAAACACAAGGCATAGACCGTGTCATCCTTGTCCAGTTCAATATTGGGCACATAGACATTTATCATGTTACGCAGGATGGGCAAATTCCATCTAGGTCACTCATGTCCCTTAGCATGTTTCGTGGAGTACCCATCAACTGTCTTTATGGTCATCCAGTTACGGACAATATTTGATCAACAATAAGGCACTCGACTCTACATCTAGGGTCCATAGTGGTTTCAGGTCGAAGGGTGGTATACATCATTATCACCATGAGAATAACTTATGACACTTTGCATAACATTCTATATAGTATTCTCACAACAGGTCAATCCAGTATAAATATTACTCTTAATATTCATACCAATGTTTAAGACTTGATAACTCCTTATCCATGATCCATGAGATGTGATCATCAGTCTATATACATAATAGTCTTAATGCTTTAATGCTATCCCACTTCACAATAAAGCTCGACTATGGATACTTTAAGAATAGTGTCTTTATGTTTAATGTGATCTCATGATTAAGTCACACTTGATACATTAAACGGACTATCTATTCTAGGGACTTTATTAGACAAACATAATAAAGAAAAGCCTTTTATTATTAATAAATAATTCAATACAAGTACCAAAAGTATTGGTCTCTAGGGCTTACACCAACAAATATAATGAATAAGGGGTAAGGAGGATGCCAAGGTGTGATCCCAATGCCAATGCATATGATGAGATAGCATGAAGGATCTTAGGCTTAAAATTGGGGTCTTACAGCCGCCCCTATTTAAGGACGTTCTAGTTGAGGTTATGGAGGTTAAATAACAACATATAGAAACAAATTTTGGTCCCTAAGAGACCTCGCGATGCATATGATATGAATGTTAAAAATAATCTTTGTGGGGAAAATATTGCCACAAAGGAAAAGAAATCGGAGAGACTGAAAGTCCGCAGGAGTATAATGCATTCCACAAGGAAAACTCACTGGGGAAACAGAGACTCTGGGGATAACAAGTTGCGCGTAGGCCATGCTACGACTTAAAACAACTGGGGGGGCACGAGGGATTCCATGAAAATAAATCAATGGAAAGACTCGGCCGGGGATAAAGAAGAAAATCTGCAGGGGAAACGGGTAAATCAGAACAAAGCTGAAATACTCGAACCAAATAGGAAAAAGGCAATTTCACCGAGGAAATACGCACTCAAACTTAACTAGGGAAGAATGAACTTCAACAAAGGAGTAACAGAAGTATATTATCCACTACCGGTTACTGGGTAAGGAGATAACATAATCTAATGGAGAGGACATCCATTACCGATTAGGGTAAACATATCAAGGATGACTCGCTGAGAAAAAGAACGTGTGTTCGTTACCGGTCACTGGGTAGGGAACAACCTGCTAGGGAAAAGCCAAATAGGATTTACAACTACCGGTTACTGGGCAGAAGATCGAAGAGAGAGAATATTTATCACTGGTTAAAGTGAACATATCAAGGATAGACTCAAAGGGAAGAATATTCGTCATCGGTTAAGATGAACATATCAAGGATAGACAGCCAGGGAAAAGTAGGAATTACATCTATCAGTTACTGGATAGAATACCAAAAAGAGAATATCCGTCATCGGTTAAGATGAACATATCAAGGATAGAATCCGAGGGGAGAAATATGAATTATATCTATCAGTTACTGGATAGAATACCAAAAAGAGAATATCTATCATCGGTTAAGATGAACATATCAAGGATAGACTCTGCAAGGGAAAGCAGGATTTACAACTACCGGTTACTGGGTAGAAGACCGCAAAGAGGAGGAAACATGTCATCGGTTAGGATGAACATATCAAGGATTAACCCTCTGGGGAACAAAATAGGGATTACGACTACCTTTTTACTGGGTAGAAAACCAAAAAAGGGGAGAATATCCGTCATCGATTAAGATGAACATATCAAGGATAGACTACCTGGGGAAACGTAAAACGAATCCGCTGGGGGAAAACAAGAGGAAGTAGATTACTGTTACCAAGTATTGGATAAGAGTAAAGCACTCGCAAATTGAGAAGAATATTACCAGTTATTGGGTAATAGACTCTCACGGGACCAAAAGCATCGATCTATGTAAGAACTAGAAAAAAATGGCCAATCAAAGACTCGACCCGGTGAGGATATAACTCAAGGGGAGTGGTTCCATCCAGATAATCAATTGGGGAGGAAGCTGAAATAATAATCATCCACGAGGAAATAACTTAGTGGGGAATGAGAAAGGTTAAATTCTTTCTACCTAAGGGGATGACACTCTACAATTGAGGGAGGACAGACACACCAAATTTGCATGGGGAAAGGATATCACCATAGTAGAGGATCAGAAAAATAATTAATCACAAAAGTGCAATAATAATGCAATAATGAAATCTATGAATCTATATGTATATGTATATGTATATATGATTATTATGCTGACAAAACAATCACGAAGGATACAAATGTCAATGGTATGAATCATCGATACAACACTCGGCTAATCTCGACATGATGGAGGCATCAACTGGAGAGAAAAAGTTGGGGATGGACATAAACCATCCATCTCAAAGGCTTGACCCTGGCTAGGGAAAGGGAAAATATTTGTTGAGGATCTGCATCATCAACTCTATGGGGAATTTTAGGTCAACACCATACCAAAATGGGAGACAACCTTGCAGAGGACCATAAGAAATGCTCAAGAATCAGTGCTGACAGGGATCAGGAATAACTCCGCTGGCAACCTGAGGGGGAACAAAGTCTTGCGCTGGATCTATGCAAACCGTTGAGAATACATGCTTACAACTCAGCTAGGGAAGCGATCTCAAACTCAGCTGGGGAAACTAACTTGTTGAACCAACTACTTGGGGAAGACTAATAATGCTTCACATTTTTAGACTTACCTGCTCTCAGACTGCTGTTGATATTCCTTAATGAAATCGACTGCTCTTAAAAAGTAATTACTTTTATTAAGAAAACATGATTTTGATTTTTTTTAATTCAATTTCAAAAATGATCATCATAAAATTTAATTATATTTGGCTGAAAGATAAATAAGAGTAGAAACAATTGGATAAAAAGTTTAAATTTATTTAATAGAATGGTAGTCTGTAAATGACAAGACTACATAGATCTTTATAAAAGTTGAAAAATGGTATTTTACATGGAAAAGGGCTACATTGAATACAATGATCACTAATCCTTCTACCAAATTCAATATCCACTGTGTCCTTGGCTTCGGTTGAGAATGACGAATCAGAACCAAATGGCTTGCTAGAGAATGTCTTCAAAACTGAAGATCAACACGACGCATTTACTTTCCATAATCCCTAATTTTGCATAAATTGCCCCAAGGTGGGGTACTCAATTTATCGGGATAAATTTTTCTGTTTTATGTTTCTAATTTTTGCCTGGATCGCCCTTTCAGGTTTTCAATCCACCGAGACGCTCATTTTTTCCTAAGCCGCCCTATCGAGTTTTCAACTTAGCGAGTTGTTCTTTTCTTTTTACACGAAGTATTTCTTGACTGCATCAGCATTCACAGGACGCGTGAACTCTTCACCATCCATAGTTGTACGAATCAGAGCACCGCCTGAAAAGGCTCTCTTAACAACATATGGGCCTTCATAATTAGGAGTCCATTTGCCCCTAGAATCTGGTTTGAAAGATAGAATCTTCTTGAGCACAAGGTCACCTTCTCTAAACACACGAGGCCTGACCTTCTTATCAAAAGCTTTCTTCATTCTCTGCTGATATAACTGACCATGGCATATGGCAGTCAATCTCTTCTCTTTAATCAAATTCAGCTGGTCATATCTGGTATGGCACCATTCAGCTTTAGTCAACTTGGCTTCCATCAAGACACGCAATGATGGGATCTCAACCTCTACTGAGAGAACAACTTCCATGCCATAATCAAGGGAGAAAAGGGTTGCCACTGTTGAAGTGCGGACGGATGTACGATACCCGTGCAAATCAAATGGGAGCATCTCATGTCAATCCTTGTATGTCACAACCACCTTCTGAATGATCTTCTTAATATTCTTATTCGCAACTTCAACAACCCCATTCATCTTAGGTCTGTAGGGAGAAGAATCATGGTGTGCAATCTTGAAGTCTTTGCAAAGAGCTTCTACCATATTATTATTCAAGTTCGATCCATTGTTAGTAATGATCTTACTTGGCACACCATAACGGCATATAATCTGATTCTTGATAAACCTTACAACAACTTGCTTGGTTACATTCGCATACAAGGCCACTTCAACCCACTTTGTGAAGTAGTCAATAGCCACTAGAATGAAACGATGTTTGTTCGAAGCTTTAGGATCAATCATACCAATCATATCAATTCCCCACATGGAGAAGGGCCATGGAGAGGAAATGACATTCAACAGTGTCAGAGGAACATGAATCTTATCTGCATATATTTGACATTTGTGGCATTTCTTTACAAACTTGCAACAGCCAGATTCCATTGTCAACCAATAGTAACTTGCTCTCAACATCTTTTTAGCCATAGCATGTCCATTGGAATGAGTACCAAAGGAACCTTCATGGATTTCAGTCATCAACATGTCTGCTTCGTGTCTATCCATGCATCTGAGCAGAACCATATTGAAGTTTCTCTTATACAGCACATCACCATTCAGGTAGAAGTTGCCAGCTAATCTTCTCAAAGTCTTCTTATCTTTCAAAGATGCCCCAAATGGGTAAACCTGACTTTGGAGGAAACTCTTGATGTCAAAATACCATGGCTTTTCGTCTTTGACTTCTTCAACAACAAACACATGACCTGGCATATCAAGACGCATCACAGTCAAATTAGGAACTTCATTCCAAAACTTCACTATAATCATTGAAGCCAACGTTGCAAGAGCATCTGCCATCCGGTTTTCATCTCGAGGGATATGATGAAATTCAACCTTTGTAAAGAAAGTTGAAATCCTCCTCGCGTAATCTCTATATGGTATCAAACCGGGTTGATTCGTCTCCCATTCACCTTTGATCTGATTTACAACCAAAGTTGGATCTCCATAGACGTCAAGATACTTGATTCTGAGATCAATGGCCTCTTTAAGCCCCATAATGCAAGCTTCATACTCAACCATATTATTTGTAGACTTGAAAGTTAATCTAGCAGTAAATGGAAAATGAGTGCCTTGAGGAGTAATAATCATTGCCCTAGTGCCATTACCATACTGATTAACAGCTCCATCAAATCATATTGCACTGACTAATAATCATACTGCACTGGCTGATAATCTTCAATCGGTTGGTGATCCAAATGGTCAGCCAAGACACTACCTTTAATTGCTTTTTGAGATCGGTATTCAATATCATATTCTGATAACAACATCTGCCAACGAGCAATCCTCCCAGTTAAAGCAGACTTCTCAAAAATGTACTTGATCGGATCCATTTTGGATATCAACCAAGTAGTATGATTCAACATATACTGACGCAAACGAGAAAACCTCTGACTTGCTTCTCAGTTTTGGGAGCAGGCATCTCTTGTATTGCTTTGACCTTGGCAGGATCAACTTCAATACCCTTCTCACTGATAATAAAGCCCAACAACTTACTAGAACGAACACCAAATATACACTTATTGGGATTCAAGCGTAGTTTGTACTTCCTCAAACGTTGGAATAACTTCAACAAATGCTCAACATGTTCTTCTTCATCACTTGATTTAGCAATCATATCATCAACATAGACTTCAATCTCTTTATGCATCATATCATGAAAAAGAGTGGTCATTTCTCTCTGGTATGTTGCACCAGCATTCTTTAAATCGAAAGGAATTACTCTATAACAGAATGTTCCCTAGGGTGTAATGAATGTGGTTTTCTCCATATCCTCCGGTGCCATCTTAATCTGATTATAACCGGAAAATCCGTCCATAAACGAAAAGACTTTGAATTTAGTTGTATTGTCTACCAACATATCAATGTGTGCAGAGGGAAATCATCTTTCGGACTAGCTTTGTTAAAATCTCTATAATCGATGCACATACGGACTTTTCCATCCTTCTTTGGAACAGGCACAATATTGGCCACCCATTGCGGATATTCAGCGGTAACAAGGAAGCCGACATTGATCTGCTTTTGAACTTCTTCTTTGATCTTTACTGCCATATCAGGATGAGTCCTCCTCAACTTCTGCTTGACTGGCAGGCATTCTGGCTTCAACGAAAATCTATGCTCCACAATCTCAGAATCCAAACCAGGCATGTCTTGATAGGACCAAGCTAACACATTTGAATACTCTCGGAGAAGATCAATCAACCCCTTCTTAACTTCCGGACACAGTTGAGGCCCAATCTTGACCTCCTTCACATCATCTTTGCAACCCAAGTTGACTAACTCAATTTGTTCTTCGAATGGCTGAATGGCTTTTTCCTCGTGCTCAAGTAAACGAGCTAATTCATCAGATACTTCTTCATTAATCTCTTCCTCAGCCTCAAACACAGGGAACTCAAAGTTTGGAGAAGGAGTAGGATCATTGTATTCAATGGGTTTAGAAACCAACCTACATAGTGATTTAATATTTTGATTTTAGAAAAGTGAATGGTGATCAAATATTATGCAGATGGACGATTATTATGTATTTATTTATGTTTTTTGTGAGTACCATTTTCAAAAAAGCAAAAAGTAAAAATAAAAACATCATAGATGTGGATGAATAGAATTGCATTTTATTGATGATAATTTGAAAAATGCCCAACAATGTTCACTTCTCCCTTAGGCATAGGAGAATGATTTTTCTTAAAATAAAGGAAAACAAATTACTTAGAGTGATGGACAATAACAGGAACATCAACGGCAACCCGATTGTTGCAAGTCTTGCCATGCGTCACAAAATTGGCGTAGTCTTCATCTCCATCGCCTTCGATCACAGCAGTTGAGTGTTGTTCATTACCATGAATGAACCCTTCTCTACGGAAACGTGGTTGCACTTCTTCAACTTTCACATTACACGGCCTTCGCTGGAATCCCAATCCAGCTTTGTTCTTGTTCACGGCGACCTCTACCATACGGCCCCACTGATCTGTATTGCCATCTTCAATAATTTTCTGAGCATCTTTGAAAGAAGACGTGGGTGCACCAGTTTTCTTTACCTCAGTAATAGATAGAGGTTGGAACGGAGTTCCAACCTCCTCCTCAGCTTCCACATACGAAAAAGACGACAGATGGCTCACCAACAGTGCTTTCTCTCCACCCACAATGACAAGCTTGCCATTCTTTACAAATTTCAACTTCTGGTGCAGAGTAGACGTTACAGCTCTAGCCTCATGGATCCATGGCCTTCCCAACAAGCAACTATAGGTTGGGTGGATATCCATTACTTGAAAAGAAATCTGGAAATCACTCGGACCTATCTTCACAGGAAGGTCCACTTTTCCTATAATAGTCTTGCGAGAACCATCAAATGCTTTGACGATCACGCCACTCTATCTCATCGGGGCGCCTTGGTAGGATAATCTGGAAAGAGTTGATTTAGGGAGTACATTCAAAGAAGAATCGATATCAACCAACACATTTGACAATACATCCTCCTTGCAATTCATTGATATATGCAGTGCTAGATTGTGATTTCTGCCTTCCTCGGGAAGTTCTTCATCACAAAAACTCAAGTTGTTGCAAGAAGTAATGTTAGCCACAATATGATCAAACTGATCCACAGTTACGTCTTTCTCAACATAGGCTTTCTCCAACACTCTTTGCAATGCTTCTTTATGCGCTTCAGAATTCATCAGCAGAGACAACACTGAAATCTTCGATGGGGTTTGGAGCAACTGCTCCACCATATTAAATTCACTTTTATTAATTAATATTAACACTTCATCATCATCGTTAGGCTTCAATTTGCTGGATTCACCAGACTAACACATTGGAGCACTAACTGGGCTTACCACAGGTATATCAACCTTCTTACCAACTAACACATCCTCTACCACCTCTTTTGGAAAGACAGGTCCAAAAACACGACCGCTACAGGTCACCTTCGCAATATCGGCTATATTCACAACAGAATTGGTCGTAGGCAACGGAACCTCTTGACCATTCTCCACCATTTTAGCATTATACTGATACGGAACAACTCTATCGGATGCATAGAGGACGGGACCCGCTAACCGTATCACTAACAGCAATACCGATCTGTTAATGATGTCACTACCCGCTCTGGGGTCTTAAACACTGTAACAATCACATTGACATCGTCACCCAAGTGACGAGATTGAAAAATCTGAATTATACCCCCATCCATTAGCCTTTGAATATCTCTCTTGATGATGACGCGCCCTCGAGGGTTTACACTGCAAATTGCACAACCATTATGGTCATGCTCGCACTCACTAACCAGGCAAATGTCCTTATGCATTGTTACCAAGGACCTTCTGATAAAGCGGACGTCATAGATCTTGAATTCTCCAGGACAACCATCTACCATATTGATAGAGGAGTTACCATGAGCGGGCAACAGATTGGCTTTTACATTCGGTGCACGGTCCTCAAAGGACACCATCCCACTATTTACAAGCTTCTGGACCTCATACTTCAATGGGTAGTAATTCTCAATATCATGGTCGGGAGCTCCTTGGTGAAAGGCATAACGGAGTTCGGGCTTATACCACCATGGAAGTGCTTCTAGAATTTGAGGTGGATTTCTTGGTTGGAGTAGGTTCTTGAGAACCAAAGACGGGTACAATTCGGCATATGACATAGGAATAGGGTCAAAAGATAACTTCTTCCTCTCGAAGTTTTGTTGTTGTTGATAATTGTTATAGTTGTTGTGACTGTTGTTGACGTTGTTGTTGAACTGGCATTGATTGATTGTTTGAAAATACTCGAATAACTGACGAAACTTGATGTTGATGCTAACACGGTTGCGTATTTCTTCTAACATGAGGCCTCCTCTGCCTCCCTATAGACACTGCATTGGTTTCTCCTTCCTTCTTTCTGGCGAAACCACTTCCATACTTCTTACTAGATGACACCTCTTCCTTAGACAGACATCCCTCTCGGACTCCTTCCTCTAACCTCATCCTCATGTTTACCATTTCGGTAAAGTCACCGGGGGCACTGGCAATCATTCGTTCGTAATAAAATAAATTCAGGGTCTTCAGGAAAATCTTTGTCATCTCATTCTCTTCCAACGGAGGACTGATCTGAGCAGCAAGCTCTCTCCACCTCTGGGTGTACTCTTTGAATGCCTCTTTGTCCTTCTGAGACATAGACCTCAGCGGGTCTCTATCAGGCGCCATGTCCACATTATACTTGTACTGCTTCACAAAAGTTTGACCCAAATCATTAAACGTGCGAATACTTGTACTATCCATCCCCATGTACCATCTCAGAGCAGCACCGGTCAAACTGTCTTGTAAATAGTGAATTAATAACTAATCATTATCAGTTTGAGTTGACATTTTCCTGGCGTACATGACAAGGTGGTTAAGCGGACAAGTATTTCCTTTATACTTTTCAAAGTCAGGGACTTTGAACTTCATCGGGATCTTAACATTTGGCACTAAGCAAAGTTCAGCTACACTTTTACCGATCAAGTCTTTTCCTCTCAAGGTTTTCAACTCCTTGCGCAACTCAAGGAACTGATCCTTCATCTCATCCATCTTATCATAAACATCAGGGCCCTCAAACGGCTCAAAATGGTAGATGGTGTCCTCAACACGAGGCAAGGTATGAACAACTAGAGGCGGCACAGACATGACCTGGCTAGATGCCGGCATAGAAGCAAATGTGGGTGCAAACCCTTCAGGCACAAAATTCGGTGGCATCCCCCACGGGAATCCGGCAAGCATACTCGGACGAAATTGAGTAGCAGCAACAGGCACAGTTGAGGTAGCAACCTCTGAGATGACAGTTCTCTGAGGAGGAGGAGGAGGAGGAGTTGCAGGAGTTGGAGAGGACTGATTCTGTGCAGCTAGAACAGACTCCATCATAGCAGTTAGACGAGCAATCTCATTCTTCAGTTCTCAGTTTTCTTGCTCTAAGTGCTCCATGATTCTGGGTTGATTGGCGCGAGTGTTGTATCGGTGAGTCAGCTTGGCTGAAGCACAAAAGAATAACCGATAAGACATCTAGAAGAAGAAAACTTGTTATGCAAATGATGCATGAAATGCAATGTCTTTTTGTTTGTTTTATTTTCAAGGAACATACTATTTTATTTGCAAATATATAATAACAATAGTATCGATTTGATTGACCATAAAATCTCCTTTATTCATATAATTTGGAAGGATTACACTAAGTACAATTTTAGAAACCAAAATACAAATACAAGAGAAAAGGAAACTAATCATCCTAAGGATCCCTAGCAACAGGGTCAGATGATATGGATGTTGGCACGTACTTCCTTCGGATGCGTCGGATCTCGGACTCAAAAGAAATCTTCATCTGAGCCTTCTCGAGGACAAGCTGATCAACAATCTTCTTCACTGCTCGATCTTCAAGAAGTTCAATAAGTGCATCTTTGTCCTTAGACTCAAGCTGCAACTCCTCATGCTTTTAGCTCAAAGCACAAAACCGCTCTTCCCACATATATCTCTCTTGCTTCATCTTGGTGAGTGCATCTTCCAACTCCTCTACATCTTGGTTAGGGAGAGTTTATGGCTCATCCACAACCATAGACATAGGTCTTTCACAAGCGTACGGAATCTTCAACTCCAAAGCTCTCTTCTTCACCCAAGAAGTGTAATCTTCCAAAGTTACGCAGTTGCATGGACCCAACTCAGATCTTCCTTTCCTATGCACATTATGCCAAGAATGTATCGTCTTCTGCTTCAAATGTTGGGGATCTTTACCCTCTTGATAAAAAAGACCTTTTAACTGGGTGTTATTAGGTTTATCTCTCAAGGGGAACCCAAGTTGACGACAAGCCAAAGCAGGGTTGTAATTGATTCCTCCTTGTGTACCAATGAGGGGCACATTAGAGAATTCACCACAACTGTAAATAATATCCAACATACTCAATGTGGAGTCATACCGAACTATATCATCATTAGTGAGGGACATAAGTCTTTGAGACCACCGTAGACATTGTTTGTTCTCCATAAAAGCAAGCATCTGAGGCAAGTGCGAAATAAACCACTTGTACAGAAGAGGAACACAACACACAATAGTTCCACCACCTTTAGAATTCCTCAAATGCAAAGATAAGTACACAACATCCAACAGATAGGCACAGGATTCCCAATAAAAAAGATTCTAATGGCGTTAACATCAACAAAACCGTCAATGTTAGGGAACAAAGCCAAACCATAGATGAGCAACATAAAGATGGCTTCAAAAGCATCAATGAGCCTCAAACCAAACATTCCTCCTTTCTTCACCCAATGAGCCTCAATCTCATGCTTCTTCAGATGAAGAGCTTCAGCTATAATATGAGATCTGGGAATCTCCTTCAATCCACTAAAAGGCATCTTGTCATAAACAGGTATTCCCAAGAGATGGGCATAATCTTCTAACATAGGCATAAGCTGATAATCGGGAAAAGTGAAGCAACAGTAGAGAGGGTCATAGAACTGAACCAAAACACTCAAGAGTCCTTCAACCACGTCAGTAGATAACACAGACAAAAGCTTTCCATGATGTTGCTTGAAGTCCAAGGGATCTAATACAAAGGATGATAGCTTCCTTAGCTCTTTCAGGTCGGGACATTTGAAATTTTACTTCTTAGTGTTCCTTCGTCCATAATCCATGGTCTGAAAGTATTTGCAAATAAAACCTCAGTTCCTTGAAGTTATTTTTGTGTGATGAATGTTATGATGCGTATGAATGCATGAATGCAACAATCACAAATAAGGGATCACACACAAGGCAAACAAACAAAGGTTAAGGGATGAATCAAGTCATTGTCAAGATCAATCATCCATTTTGGTGGATTATGGTTTTCACCTTATCAACACCCAAGTTCCATGGATATTGACAAGACTTGATTGGATCAACCAACAATCAAAGGGTTTGTTGTGAGTCACGAGCATGGGGTCAGGTTAAGAACCATCCCAAAGGAGTGTACTAAGGATAAAACTTGTAGATCATGTTCTAAAAAGTTCCCAGAGTCATAATTCTATCTATCAGATATTATAGGTTAGGATAACTGACTCATCAACCCATAATATTCTCAATAGAAACTCGTCTGAGTGTAGTATCACGTAACAACTTTTATCAAGTCTACACTTGAACAGTCTCCACACTACATCCTAAATAGGCCAAGTTGGGTTAAATGTTCTATGGTCCTCAGCTTCTCGGACCCCAAATTAGAGAAAGTAATGCCTAACCACAAATAACTTGTGTGACATCAATAACTCCAAAAGGGTCTCCACTTAGTAGATGGGCCTCAAGCCAACTTGTTAATGACTACTCCACACAAGTTGAACATGACTATACCATCCTCTTATCTTAATTACACTCAAGTTCGGGTTAGAACTTATCTCACCACTCAGAGATCACCGAGCATAACAAGCAAATTATATCATACAAACAAATATACAAACATCAAATATACAATTATATACACATAAAAAGTAGGCTAAACCCACTAAGCACTACTCCCCTGCAGAGTCACCACTTAATTTCTGTAGCGGTAAATTCATGACCATTAAGCTATGAATAAACTTAAAGTCAATAAAACCAGAGTCGCCACCGCGCTTTTATTGTTTCCAAAGGATAAGGGAAAAGTACGAACAAAACCCAAAGATAAGAAGTTTTCAAATCAAAACTAATAAAATGCCAGAGATTACACGTAGGGGGTTGGTTACACAGAGGGAAGGTGTTAGCATCCAAAATGTCCTAGGTACTCCTAGGGATCCCTTTTTTATGTGTGTATATGTTTTGGTATAAAAAATGTTTGCAATAAATAGAGTATGGGGATGAGAAAATAATTCAGTTCATTCTATGGCTATATATAGAATGTCTCAAACCTAATTGAAGCACGAAGAAAAGAAGATAACAATGTGGTGTTAGGGTTTGAGTGGACGTGTTATTTATGATCCTAGCTAATATAATATTGATATATGAGTAGGATTGTGTTAATTGATTGTAAGGGTTGTCAAACACTCATAAGCTTTTAAGCATTGAGTGATTGTGTGTCTGAGAAGTGTGACTTCTAAATCTTTTGTAATTGTTTGATTTTTCACTGTTGTGATTGAAAGGGAAGTGAGAAGGGTCTCACACCTAGGAGTGTCTTAGGTAGAAGTTAAGCACGGGTAGTGGTAAGGAGATAGTTTTTAAATTGGAGATAGTTTGAAAAAGGTCTACAAACTCATACTATTTAATAGATTTCCTCCCTGGCTTGGTAGCCCCCAGATGTAGGTGTTGCTGTACACCGAATTGAGGTTAACAACTCTGTGTGTTCTGTTATTTTATGTTCCCCTATATGTAAGGTAGCTTGTTATTGTGTGTTGATCATATATCAATGTCTCAACATCACTTAGGACATCTGATATCTGCATAACAGAATTTCATTTATTAATTGTTTAATTTTTTATTTATTTACAAAAAATGTTTTATTAAAAAAGAAAATTTATTAAGAGGAAGACCTAAAAAGGTTTTTGATTATGGTACTCACCAGAGTTTACAACTCTATGTCTACGTACCTCCAAGTTCATTGAAGGATCAGAGTCTCGTAGTTCTGGTAGAAAAAAGTTGTTTGTTGATTGTTTTTTATCCCTTGAAAATTCTCACGCAACGGGGGTCGAGAAGTGATTAATTTTAAGAAAATACCTCAATACACTAGGGTAGAGGACTTATAGTTTGAAGTGTGTTAAATTTGAATTTATCCCATTGATTGTTTGTAAAGATAATATTTAATTTAGTTAAGAAAATAAATTAGTGATTATACTAGAATATTAGACATAACCCTTTTATCCCGATTTTATCCATGATTTTATCCTAGACTTTTATCCCATGTTTTATCTCATATTTGTATCCCTTGTTTTATCTCTTATTCAATTGTAAGAATTTAATTTGACTAAGAAAATAAATTAAATAAGATGCAATTTAACATATCTCTTATCCTGATTTTATCCCTTAGTTAATTTACAAAAATATGATGATTATTTTAATTTTAGAAAATAAACCCATAACAATATTATACGATTATAAAGTAACAAAATATCATGTTCCTGATTATTTATCTCTAAAACCTTAAAAATGTATCACATATTATCCCTAAAAATATATCCAATAATTTTATCCCATATTATCCTTAAAATTATCCCATAATTTTATCTCATATTATCTCTAAAATTATCCCATAAATAAACCATAATTCCCTAAATAAAATAATATTTCATAATTAATCATATTTTTAATTCCTTATTATTTAAAAGGAGATATCCCAATTTTTAAACTAATTAATTCCAAATTAATATAATTATTTCCAATTATACGAATTAATTACTATTTTAAATCTAAATTATGCTTAATTAAATATTTTGTATTTTGAGTTAAATGATTTATGTATAGGTGGATTATTTACAAGCGAAGAGTTTTTTTAATTACAAAAAATAGTTTAATTTTTGTATTAACAATTAGGTTGATGTTTGAATCTTCTTACTTTCCCTGACATCTTTGCGCTTGTATTGTTGTTATCATGGATGGTCAATTATCGAATATGATGAGAAATAATGGTGATGGATTGATTTTTTAGACCTTATTAATTTTAAAAGATTCAGTAAAAAAAGAGATGTATAATGTTAATCCTAGAATATTTTATGATATTAGTAAAAAGTTTTTTTATAAAAATGGTTATGTTATGACTTGATTTGAATATTAATTTTGGTTAGTGGTTTTAAAACAAATTATGATTTTTGTCAATTGGAAACAAGTTATATCTTTTGGTTGTGCTCAATTTTAGTCATGATACTTAAAAAATTCATCTCATAATATTTATTTACTAAAAAAATAGATTTATGATACTAACTTGAAAAAAAGTGATTTATGATATTAATTTATATTCAATTAAAAAAAATTGCTATGTTTTTTTATTTTATTTTTATTTGAAACATTTTATTTGAAATATTCTATTTAAAACATTTTATTTGAAAAGAGTAGTGATTTGGTGCTAACACACCTCAAAACATACAATTTACACCGCAGATCCAAAAAATAAGATTAAAGAACCATATATTTTTATACAAAACAGAGAAATAGGGATGAAGAACCAACCTACAAGGAGGGGGATTTCGTTGGTATGAGCACAACTAGAGTTTCTCTTTTTTAATTTCTCATTCTTTCCATTTTCTATCGTTTTTTGCCTTGATGTTTGTTGGAATTTGAACTGCCGATTGAAAATTGAACTGCCGAGATGTCTGAAGCTTGGGGTTTTAATGTTGTTCTTCGACGTGAAGAACAACAACTTTAGGGATAGTAGATTTGTAAATTATGGATGAATGAAAAGTGTAAACATAGGTACTATTTATAGATAAAATTAGGTTAAATTAAGAAGGAAAATAATGAATTTTGATTCAAACAATTAATTAAAACAATCAAAAAGTCCAGAAAAAACATATTTTATTTGATTTGGATTTCAATTATTTTTATTAGTTAAATTGGATATTTCCTAAAATTCTATATTTATATTTTAAAAATGCTAAAAATAAAGTCAATCAAATTAGTGACACCTTTTTCTGAATTTTTCTTGACTAATAATACATAAAAGTACAAAATAATAATTTTAAAAAATTATCTAAAAAGAAAAAACGAAAATTCAGAAATAAACTCATTTTTTTATCTTTAGAAACTAGTCATGTTGATTCTTTCCAAAATAAAAAATAAAAATAAAATTATTATGGAATAATTTAAAAAAAGAACAAAACCTCTAACTATTTTTGGTATATTTATTATATTAAAAATAATTCAAATTACTATCTTAAAATGAAATGTTAAATGACGTTGAATTACTATCCTAAATAAAATATGAACAAAATATTTCCAAATCTTTTTATTTTATGATTTTTTGAGATTTTATCTATAAAATCGTAATTTTAATGAAAAAATAATATTTTTAAAATATGCTTTGAAAAAAGTACAAAAATTAATAATTAAATGATAAAAAAAATTATTTAGTGTTTGATGATAATCATCAGGATAATTGATGATAGTAAATCAATAATAATTAAAAGGATCAATAATGATAATAAAGATATTAATGATATCCTCAAAAAAAACATTTTATGAATTTTTATTTATGAATAAGAATAATAATTGATAATAATAAAAATAATCTATTTATAATAACAAAAAAGATTTTGATGATTTTTTTGATTTTATCTAGATTTTTAATTCTTTGGATTAAAAATATCTTAAAATAAATAATATGATAATAATTAAATTAAATGAAAGTTTGAAGACAAAAACAATACAAATTTTGATTTTTAGATTAAAAATTTGAAAATTAAAAAGATAATTAAAAATACAAAAAAAAAAATTAGATTAACAATCATTAAAAAATCGAAAATTAAAATAAAATATAATAAAATACAAAAATAGATTTTTAGATTATAAAGAACATAATTAATATAAAAAATAAATTTTGTAATTAAAACAAAGTTCCACAAAGTGGTGAGTGTGAGATTTAAAGTTGATGATCTTATATGATTCTTGTTATTTTAATTTTAAAAAATAATTTAAATATTAATTTTGATGGTGTCGATTAGGAGTTAATAAACAGAGTAATTTGTTTTGGAAATAATTGTTTTATTAATGATTCATAATTATAAAAAATGAATCATAATTATTTTATTTTTATTTTTATAAACTAATGATTAAATAATTAATAATGGTAACAAAATTAATTTTATTAATTCATTTTTGGGTACTAAAAATATTTCATGATTGTTATTCACACTAATAATACTACTACTATAATGATAATAATAAACTAATGAAATGCAAAAAGATGGAAAAGGTGGGATTTAAATCTTTGTCCTTGTGCTTGCAAGCCTTGCACATGCTCTCTTACCAATTGTATCATTTCATTTATTCAAAATAAAGTGGCAGTAGAAAGCTTATGAAGTGTGGGCGAAACTTGGGGTACGACAAGTAGCGATGTTATCCTTGTTTACTTGTTTTACATATTGATTGGAACTATGATTGAGAAATATTCTTCGAATATCAATCTAGGATAATCATCTTTTAGATGCTAAACTCTAGACATAGATTTAGGTTTAACATTCACTTGAGTATCGAGTCTTAATGCTACCGTATTGTTTAATAGGCTGAGAGATCGTCGATTCAATAATATGGTTGAACTCTCGTCAGGAGTTTAGACATAAATATTGTCGGCGAGCGATACGTGATGATATTGATAAATGTTTAGATTGTATATAATTGATTGGTAATTTACATATTCTATCGGTGGATGAAATTCAATCCTGGAAAGCTCTCATCTCTCTGAAACTTTCTTTATTATTCATTCGTTTTACATTCTGTAACTTTTAATAGTCAAACATCTTGCAAACTTCCGCTTAAAACCATAGTAACTATTGAACGACATTGATATCGTACTAGTCCCTGTAGATACGACAAAACAAATACTTACCCTTGATAGCTACTGCAATCAACACATATCAAGGTCATGAGTCGACACATACTGAAGCGTATACCAAAGACTTTGAAGATTAATTTTATGTGTCGACCTGTCCAACACATGTGTCGACACATACTGAACGAATTCTGAAAAATTCAAAATTTTGATTTTTATGTGTTGATCTATACGATTTATGTGTCGATGCAAGATGTCCAAAAATTGAAAATTTTAACACTTATGAATTTGGAATGACTTTGGAATACTCAATTTTACTCATGCATGACTAATTGATGAGAGACTTATACATATGATTGTTTTTCATGATTTTCTAGATAATAACATACAAACACATAAATACAAGTATGAAATGGTCAAATATATAGATAAAATGTGAAGACATTTAAAATGAGGCCACTATAAACATGTTAAATGAAACACATAATGGTTATCATTAAAAAAATTGGAAATGAACACTTATAATATGTATCATACATAGAATACATCACATATATTTGAAAAATAAACGGGTAAAAGAAGAACTTACTTACAAAGCAGGAAAAGGAGTGAAAGGATATTACCTCGCCGTACGAATGAAGGATGATGCACTTGCGTTCCACAAGGAACTCTCGAACGAAAGTTGGAATAAATGAAAAACATGCCATAAACTCTAATGAAATCAAACGCTCTTACCATGTTTCCCTTTCCAAAAGTACTTGAAAGTGTGATCAATAATGTATCCAAAAATCTCATTGACTTGATGATCATCCTTATGATTGTACTTTCAATCTTATTCAATTATGATGATTTTCTTGCTCCTTCTTATGTTTTATCATTTTAGGTTGATCAATCCCTAATTTGATTAACTTTAGTATGTCTTGTTGAAGATAACCTACATCGTGAACACAATATATTTTCCGATACTTCTCGAATAGAAAACATTAATAATAATCAACACATTTTTACCAATTAACAGAACACTAAAAGCTAACCTCCTTGGTAACACTATTCTTTTTCCTTGCCACAAAGTCAAATCCATGAGGAGATGTCACCCGTATCATGTCTTGAGCCTCCAAAAAAGAGATCTCATACTCTCTTCATAGAGCCAAGACATTTATCCTGCAAGATCAACGAAAAGTGTTAGGTATATAATCTTCATTGGATCCTGAAGGAGAATTGCCATCCAAGGCGCAGCGGAATTTAAAAATTTCTCCATTTAGTGATCCTTACGAATGGGCATGATCAGTGATAGAATCGTTACCTCTTGTGGCGATCACGAACGTTGAACGATGACAACGTCTCTACTCAGTCCACACGAACGGATTCCTTCAATCTCAGTGCTAGCTGCTACGAATGAAGGCTTTGAATGAGAGAGAGAGAAACGAAATTGCAGGCAAGAGTTACAATGCTTCTACACAAAGGTTCTATTTATAGAACCACTTGTGTGGGCTGCAAGCTAAAAGGCCCACTCAAATGTATATGGCCCATATCTTATAATATGCCAAAATCACTTAAGTATTTGGTACCTTATCATATTTCATATTCTACTTAAGTACATCGTATCTTACGATGTTCTATAATTCACTTAAGGAAACCGTACATTACAATATTCCTTAATTACTTTATCTCTCATCAATCCGTCCTTTGTGTGTGACCCTATAGGTTTTCGCGGCGTTGGCAATTATATTAAATCACGTATTTAATATAATAAACAGTGAGTGATATCTAGCAACACATCACTGCTACCCAAGACACGAAAATGTCATGTGATCTGACAAGTCCTTCTGTGATAATAATTATGTGTATAATTACCCTTTTGCCCTTATGTTTATATTGAACACAAGGCATAGACTATGTCATCCTTGTCCAGTTCAATATTGGGCCCATAGACATTTATCCTGTTACGCAGGATGGGCAAATTCCATCTAGGTCACTCATGTCCCTCAGCATGCTTCGTGGAGTACCCATCAACTGTCTTTATGGTTATCCAGTTACGGACAATGTTGGATCAGCAATAAAGCACTCGACTCTATATCTAGGGTCCATAGTGGTTTCAGGTCGAAGAGTGGTATACACCATTATCACCATGAGAATAACTTATGACACTTTGCATAACTTTCTATATAGTATTCTCATAGCGGGTCAATCCGGTATAAATATTACTCTTAATATTCATACCTATGTTTAAGACTTGATAACTCCTTATCCATGATCCATGAGATGTGATCATCAATCTATATACATAATAGTCTTCATGGTTTAATGTTATCCCATTTCACAATAAAGCTTGACTACGGATACTTTAAGAATAGTGTCCTTATGTTTAATGTGATCTCATGATTAAGTCATACTTGATACATTAAACGGACTAGCTATTCTAGGGACTTTATTAAACAAACATAATAAAGAAAAAGCCTTTTATTATTTATAAATAATTCGATACAAGTACCAAAAGTATTGGCCTCTAGGGCTTACACCAACAATCTCCCACTAGCACTAGAGCCAATCAGGCATACCCATAATGCCCATAGATCTAGTATGGTCATCATGCTTCTGCTGCACAAGAGGCTTTGTTAGTGGGTCAGCAATATTGTCAATTGTAGGTACTCTGCATATTTTCACATCTCCTCTATCTATTATCTCTCGAATGAGGTGATAACGCCTAAGTATGTGTTTGGATCGTTGGTGAGATCTAGGCTCCTTAGCTTGTGCGATAGCACCATTGTTATCAGAATAGAGACCAATGGGATCCATAATGCTAGGAATTATGCCAAGTTCACTCATGAACCTTTTGATCCAAACAACTTCCTTTGCTGCACTTGAGGCAGCAATATACTCGGCCTCGGTTGTAGAATCAACAACTGTATCTTGCTTTGAACTTTTTTAGCTCACAGCGCCACCGTTTAGGCAAAAACACATAACCATTGGAATCATGCATATTAAAGTGTCTCAGCACTTTGTCTATGTATGTACTCTGACTTAGGCCAAACAGTTTTGTGATCTAGCTCTATAGATTTTGATTCCTAATATATAGGCTGCTTCACTTAGGTCCTTCATAGAAAAGCATTTCCCCAACCAAGACTTTACTTGTTGCAGGGTAGGGACATCGTTTCCAATGAGTAATATGTCATCTACATTTAATACCAAGAAAACGATCATGCTCCCACTAACCTTCTTGTAGACACAAGGCTCATGTTCGTTCTTGATCCATGAGTGATACATCACCTTGATCAGTTATGAGATATCCATATATCTCAGGTAGGTGACGTATCCTGCCTGACCTACACTGGTCTTGTTCTACTTGAGCAGGTTGCTCTTACACAACTACTTGTGTTTCCTGCTCTAATTCCTCCATAGGTGTATCGATGCTTTGTGATTCTTGAATTTCTTCAAGCTCTACTTTCCTCCCACTGATTCCTTTGGAAATAAAATCCTTTTCTAGGAAAGCTCCAGTTCGAGCGACAAACACTTTGCCCTCAGAAGGATTGTGGAAGTAATACCCTCTTGTTTCTTTAGGATACCCCACAAATAAGCATTTGTCAGATTTGGGCTCAAGCTTAGTTGAAATTTGTCGTTTCACATAAACTTCGCAACCCCAAATCTTCATGTAAGACATATGTGGTTTCTTACCACTCCATATCTCATATGTTTTCTTCTCAACCTTTTTGGATGGAACACGGTTAAGTGTGTAAGCTGCTGTCAATAGTGCATGTCCCCAGAAGGAGTTTGGAAGATCGGCGTGACTCATCATGGATCGGACCATGTCTAACAGGGTTCGATTTCTTCTCTCAGATACACCATTCCATTGGGGTGTTCCAGGAGGAGTGAGTTGGGATAGGATCCCACACTCTTTCAGATGGTCATCAAACTCTAGGCTTAAATACTCACCACCTCGATCTGATCGAAGAGTTTTAATATTCTTACCTAGTTGGTTTTGTACTTCATTCTTGAATTCCTTGAACTTTTCAAAGGATTCTGATTTGTGTTTCATTAAATACACATAACCATATCTACTGAAATCATCAGTAAATGTGATGAAGTACTGAAAACCTCCTGTGACTGGTATGTTCAGTGGTCCACATACATCAGTATGTATGAGGGCCTAAAGATCATTAGCTCTTTCACCTTTTCCTGTGAATGGAGACTTTGTCATCTTTCCAATTAAACAAGATCTGCATGTCTCATATGATTCATAATCAAAAGAGTCTAAGAGTCCATCTTTATAGAGTTTGGAAATGCGTTTCTCATTTATGTGGCCTAATCGACAATGCCAAAGGTAAGTTGGATTTAACTCATTAGGTTTCATCCTTTTAGTATTAATGTTATAAATAGGCATTTCAAGATCAAGGACATATAGTCCATTGTTCATTTGTGCAGTAGCATAGAATATATCATTCAAATAAATTGAGCAACAATTGTTCTTTATTATAAACGAAAAACCAAACTTGTCCAAACAAGAAACGGAAATAATATTCCTGCTAATTGCAGGTACATAATAACAGTTCTCTAACTGAATTATTAAACCACTAGGTAAAGTCAATATATAAGTTCCTACGGCTAAGGCAGCAACCTTTGCTCCATTGCCAACTCGTAGGTCAACTTCACCTTTTGCCAAATCTCTACTCCTTTTCAGCCCCTGCACATTTGTACAAATGTGAGAACCACATCCGTATCTAATACCCATGATGCAGAAGTAGATAAATTAATTTCAATAACAAAAATACCTGAAGTTGAAGTCTCTACTCCATTCTTCCTATCTTCCAGGTACTTTGGGAAGTTTCTCTTCCAGTGTCCGGTCTTACCGCAATGGAAGCAGGTGCCTTCTTTTGCTATGCCTCCACTAGGCTTCAAAGCAGCAATATTGGGTTTGGGTTTGGCAACTTCCTTGCCTTTCCCTTTATCACCCTACTTGGTGGGCCTTTTGTTCTGTCTCTTTCCATTTCCGATCATCAGAATGGACTTCCCTTTTGACTTCAAATTCTGCTCAGCAGTTCTTAACATGGCTAGCAGTTCAGGAAGAGATTTGTCCATATCATTCATATTGAAATTTAAGACAAATTGACTGAATCTATCTGGCAACGATTGCAAGATCAAATCAGTCGCAAGTTCCTTTCCGAGGGGAAAACCCAATCTCTCAAGGTTTTCCACATACCCAATCATCTTGAGCACATGGGGACCTACAGGGGCTCCCTCAGCTAACTTTCCTTGAAAAAGGGCTTTTGAAACTTCAAACCTTTCATGCCTTGCTTGCTCTTGATAGAGCATCTTCAGGTGTTCGATCATATCGAAAGCTGCCATGTTCTCATGTTGTTTTTGCAATTCTGAGTTCATGGTAGCTAGCATGAGACAAGCAGTTTCATTGGCATCATCGACATGCTTCTTATAAGCATCTCTTTCTGCCTTAGGTGCAGAACTAGGAGGTTCCTCTTCAGGAACAGGTTTCTCCAAGACATACAGCTTTTTATCATGTTTGAGGACAATCCTCAGGTTTCGGTGCCAATCCAGAAAATTTGTCCCAGACAATTTTTCCTTATCAAGGATTGATCGCAAAATGTTGTTAGAGGTGTTTGTTATCATGGTAATCTACATAAGGATTAATGAAAATATAAGTATCATTGACATATTTAATTAGGCCTTTAATTAAATATGCTCCCACTATTTTATTCAAAACAAATGACCCTCATCATCTGATTCGGAAAATCCCGTTTGAAGATTTTCTAGTGGGTCGAGATCTATATTTCACTTCGTTCTAAGTCCATGTAGGCGGATTACACAAAATTAGGTTATTTAGGTAGGAACTCCTTCCAATTGTATCTCATACAACTCTCGAAAATTTCAGTTGGGTGAATAACTCCTTATTCCAATCCATCATATGGATCATTCCCAACTCTTGCTTCTAGACATATATAATATTATTATAATTAGGTTTGACCCATCGTTTTAGCAGTTGGATATTACAATTATCCCATCGCACCTTACTAATACAGAACATGCACCTCGCGTAGGCGAAACCTACATTATCCGATACTAGTCTTGATGAGTGCTAAAACATGGAAAGCAAACATATATAATATTATTATAATTTGTTTAGTTAAGTTTGACCCATTGTTTTAACAGTTGGATATTACAATTATCCCATCGCACCTTACTAATATAGAACATGCACCTCGCGTAGGCGAAACCTACATTATCCGATACTAGTCTTGATGAGTGTTAAAACTTGGAAAGCATAAACTTAATATTTAATTTTGAGGGAATTGCAATTTTTCTGATCTCACCGGCTTATTTATCATATAAATCGTCTCTCACATGCATCAACATACATTCACATGCATCAACATACATACATACATAATGAAACAGTTATGGCCCCTAGCGCAGTTGTTCTCCCAAGCCAATGAGAGAACCTAAGCTAACCTAATAACGATCTAAGCTTCCCCAAGCAAGATCTTCAAGGTTGTCCTCCTTTGGTATTGACTTCTTTGCTTTCTTCATATCATTACATTACATAAAAGAAACTCGTTTTACATACGAGGGAGTGAGATGAGAAAAGAAGTTACATTCAAAGATTAAAAGAGAGGCACGACACGCAGGTCGTATTTTAAAACCCAAAACAAAATAAAGGAAAACTAAGGCCATAACCGATCACCACAAGACAATAATAATAAACACATTATTATTATTATTTTAATTCTTTTAATTAATTAAAACCAAATTAAATTTTGACGACCGATCACATTACGCAGAGTTAGCCGGGGTCCGCTGCCCGATCAGCGGGAACGGGTGTATTCTGACTTGCGTTAACCGGTTAACCAAATGCATTAACCGGTTAACATTGTTTGAAAGTCTGTTCAAAAATTGTTTTCTACCTTGCATTAACCGGTTAACCAAATACGTTAACCGGTTAACACTGTTGAAAATTTGTTAGAAAGTTGTGTCCCGTCTTGCGTTAACCGGTTAACCAAATGCGTTAACCGGTTAACACTGTTTGAAAAACAGTTAGAAAGCAGTATTTCGTCTTGTGTTAACCGGTTAACCAAATGCGTTAACCGGTTAACATTGTTTGAAAACCAGTAAGAAAGCATAACTCTTGTGCAGTCATAACCCCAATCACGTAACTCTTTGACAACACAACCCTTGTGCCGTCACTAACCCTAATGCACCAATTTCAGACCGTCAAACACTTCTCGATTGTTGATTCAGTATGATTGATACCCGTCATTGCTTCACCATACTAATGTCGGATCAAGAAGCAAACGACCATTGATCGCTCAAAGGAAAACAACCATTGAGTGTTTGAATGAACGAAACGAGAACACTATATCATATATAATGTATTTTGAATCAGGATTACTTATATCATATATATAACTTGATTGATCTCAATTTAATCTTTGATTCATTCTGTCTTTAATCGTATTAATACAGAAAAAAAAATAGTTATCAGATTCATGGTTTCGTAAGTGGCTTTGATACCACTGAAGGAGAATTGTCATCCAAGGCGCAGCGAAATTTAAAAATTTCTCCATTTAGTGATCCTTACGAATGGGCATGATCAGTGATAGAATCGTTACCTCTTGTGGGGATCACGAACGTTGAACGATGACAACGTCTCTACTCAGTCCACACGAACGGATTCCTTCAATCTCAGTGCTAGCTGCTACGAATGAAGGCTTTGAGTGAGAGAGAGAGAGAGAGAGAGAGAGAGAGAGAGAGAGAGAAACGAAATTGCAGGCAAGAGTTATAATGCTTCTACACAAAGGTTCTATTTATAGACCCACTTGTGTGGGCTGCAAGCTAAAAGGCCCACTCAAGTGTATATGGCCCATATCTTATAATATGCCAAAATCACTTAAGTATTTGGTACCTTATCATATTTCGTATTCTACTTAAGTACACCGTATCTTACGATGTTCTATAATTCACTTAAGGAAACTGTACATTACAGTATTCCTTAATTACTCTATCTCTCATCAATCCGTCCTTTGTGTGTGACCCTATAGGTTTTCGCGGCATTGGCAATTATATTAAATCACGTATTTAATATAATAAACAGTGAGCGGTATCTAGCAACATATCACTGCTACCCAAGACACGAAAATGTCATGTGATCTGACAAGTCCTTCTGTGATAATAATTATGTGTATAATTACCCTTTTGCCCTTATGTCTATATTGAACACAAGGCATAGACTGTGTCATCCTTGTCCAGTTCAATATTGGGCCCATAGACATTTATCCTGTTACGCAGGATGGGCAAATTCCATCTAGGTCACTCATGTCCCTCAGCATGCTTCGTGGAGTACTGTAGCGGGGTATTCGTTACCATTAGAGATATTGACTAAATCCAAGGTAAATCATACAAGTCGAGTCGCCACCGCACTTCTATTTATCCAAAGGAATGGTTAGAAAGCGAACAAAAACCTAAAAAGTTTTATCGAATAAAAAACTAGTAAAAATGTCAGAGATCTGGGTAAGGGGTTGGTTATGCAATGGGAAGGTGTTAGGCACCCAAAGCATCCTAGGTACTCCTAGGGAGCCCTTTTCACATTTGTTGCAAAGGTTGTTGTTTTTGTGAAAAATTATTTGTGCAAACATGATTGAAGGGATGAGAAAAGCGTGTTTGTTTATCTAATGTACTACTTACTAAAAGAAGGGTCAAAAGAAAATGACTCGCACGGATGTTGCATCCACTGCATACGTATCTCATCTGAATCTGAGAATCAGAGTCTTCGTAGCTTGGCTACCTAGGGGTTAAAGAGGAGTGTGCTCGCTAAGACATCGCGTCTTATGCCTACGTATCTCATCTGGGATGAAAATCAGAGCAAAACATAGTTCGACCACCTATGGGGTAAGGGTTGTGTTATGGGGTGAACGACGTTACTACGCAATCTACCGGATGCTCGACCTTTGGAGACTTACTCGCCTGTAGTAAAAGGAGATAACGTGTTCTTAGGAGAAGAAAAATCAATGAGTTTGGGGTGTTTAGGGATGCTCATGCAAAAAGGAAGTCCTAGATAAAGGAACCGCGCTACCTTAAATGACATGCCACGAGAGGCTATACGAAACCTAAGAAATCGGTAACATGCGGGAAAAGTAAAGGGATCGAGAGATCTACCGTACGGATAAGGATCCGAAGTAACAGCAATTAGATAAATAAGAAACCCAAAGACTCTTCCAAGCTAAACACCATCAAAGAAAGCGAGTCAGTACAGGTAATCGGAATAGACCTCCAGGTGGTATCCCACAAATAAAGTGGAACACCAGGCAATCCATCTCTGCAAGAGTCATATGAGCCCTCACAAAACAAAACTCAACAAACAGGTTAGAGAAACAAGATAGGGTAATCAAGAGTTGCCCCCAAATCAAAATGTAACCACATGAATCATGCCATTAAAATTCACAAAAAGCTCACAAAAAGCAACCAAGGGTAGGAGGCCTAAACCTCTTGTCAAACACATGCATCAAAAGGGTATCAAATTCACCCATAATACCTCATACATTCAGAGCATTCAAATTAAAAGTATAAAGTAATGGGAATGAGGCAAACCTGACTGGAGAGATCGAATGAAATTGAATTGCCCGGTTGGGTTTGCAAAGCAATCTGAGGGTTTATATGAGATGGAATTAGCTCTTTGCAGATGAGTTCCCTTCAGTCTCTGGAGGTTGCTCTGAACTCTGTTAGCTCTTCTCTCACTATCTTTTTCCCTGCCAGGGTAATAGGAATAGAATTGCCTTTTGTTTCACTGAAACTCTGAATTTATAACCTGATTTTGGTGGACCTGTGGGCTCAAATGAGAGAGGCCCAAGTCCAAAAATTTTCTGTTATATTTTATTTATTTATTTTATTTTATTTCGTTTTTTTTTTTCGTTTTTCGTTCTTTTTTTTTAAACACGTGGGCTTCGCCTAGCGAGCATGACAGTTCAAGAAATTCCTCTGAGCGTAGGTGATTCTGGTGGCTTTTCTTGGGACTCGCTAGGCGACCCATTCTGCTCGCCTAGCGAGCATGACAGCTCATGAACAAACTTTTGCTCCTTCAAGATTAACGTTTTGACTGACGAATAGACCCCATTTGAACCTGTTGGAAGTATCTCAAGCCATTCCCTTGTGTTGACTGATCATCTAAATAGAACCCACAAAGTGATTTGGATGATACTCAAGCTTCAAACAAAAGATGTTAGTGACACATTTTTGTGCTTTTGGTTAGTAAACAAAAGTAAGAGAAACAATGATGTATAATTCAAGCATGCTTGGTGATCTCAAACCAATCACAAGGAGTCCCACCCAAAGGCAAAGGGAACCAAGATTCTAAAGATCCTTGAGGCAATGCAAATGCAATGTTATGATGCCATGAGGGACCCATTCTGCTCGCCTAGCGAGCATGACAACTCATGAACAAACTTTTGCTCCTTCAAGATTAACATTTTGACTGACGAATAGACCCCATTTGAACCTGTTGGAAGTATCTCAAGCCATTCCCTTGTGTTGACTAATCATCTAAATAGAACCCACAAAGTGTCTTGGATGATACTCAAGCTTCAAACAAAAGATGTTAGTGACACATTTTTGTGCTTTTGGTTAGTAAACAAAAGTAAGAGAAACAATGATGTATAATTCAAGCATGCTTGGTGATCTCAAACCAATCACAAGGAGTCCCACCCAAAGGCAAAGGGAACCAAGATGCTAAAGATCCTTGAGGCAATGCAAATGCAATGTTATGATGTAATGAGGGATCTTAGGGTCAAAATTGGGGTCTTACAGATGCCCCTATTTAAGGTCATTCTAGCCGGAGAAGTGAAGGTTAAAATCTTCGTCTCGATGGGGTAGAATGGGCTTAAATAATAACAAAGAGGCGAAGTTTGGTCCCTAAGAGACCTCACGATGCAAATGTAGGTATGAAAAATGGTAACACTCTGTGGAGATATGTGTCCACAAAAGCAAAGAAATCAGAAGCCACTGATAATCCATATGAGCAATTCACTCCATGGGACCAAGACCCTGGGGACTCTCCTGGGGATAGAAAAGGGATAAAAATGCGCTGGCAGGTCATGACTCAAAGCGTGGGGAACAGAATTCCAAAGGGAAAAGATCCAATGGAAAGACTCGAGCTGACTCGAAGATGCATGTATTGGGGAATATGCCAATACAGCAAAAAACTATCCACAGCGGATACTTCGGATAAAATCCGGATGAAAACAATCCACTAAGGGACTTCGCTGGGGATGTCCACAAGGACACTCCTGGGGAAGCAGCGGGACGAGGTATTACCGGTTACTGGGTAATAAGCTCAAGGAGACATGTGATCTGAACGCCAGGTATGAGGGTGAGAGATACAACATGCTCAGGAAGAGATGAATATCCAAGACCGGCATAAGGGTGAGAGATATCAAAACTTCAAAACGTCTGAGGAAAACCTAAAAGGTATACTTCAACTCAGGGATTCTGACTCCACAGGGGACAAAAAGTCATAATATGGAGCAAAGAGGAAGGAACACCAGGGATACCGGTTACTAAGCATATAATAGGTGACCAACCAAGACGTGAATTTGGGAATATTCCCAAAACACTCATCATCCAAAAGAGGGCTAAAAGCAAACTCGATTACAGGATGGATATTCGACTTCAAAAAGGGGATACGAATCTTACTCAACTAGGGAAGAACAAAAGGCTTCAGACCCGAGAGTGCATGAGATATACTATCTATTACCGTCAGAACGTAGATAATATACTCGTATGGACGATTATCCACAACCGGTTACTGGGTTAATAAAGGATAAATCGACCGAAAAGAAAAGGCATCGGGATACCGAAACTAGGTATATAATGATGACCAATTCAGGGGAGGAACAATCGTTACCAACAACAACAAGGTAGACGAGAGATGAGCCGCTGGGGATAAATTGCGTAATCAGGGCAATTATCCAAGCAGGTGAGGGGATATCATCACCGAATACTGGATGAAGATAATTGTCACCAATTAAAGATGAGCAAAAATAGTTACTCTGCAAAAAGGGAAGAAATAGGGTTTACAACTACCGGTATGAGGGTAGAGAACCGCAGACTCCGTCGGGGATAATGATTGCTAATTATTAAGCCATTATTCATTTACCACGGGGAAATAGGAAAAGAGTCTCAAGAGACCGATCTAGGATCAAACTAGATAGGCACACCAAATCAAGACTTGTCCCGGTGAGGATATAACTCAATGGGGAAAACCATCCCAATATATGTGTCGGGAAGGAACAAAAACAATTAACATCCACGAGGATATAACCCGGTGGGGAATATGGAAGAAAGGATAGACGCTTTCTGCCTATGGAGCTGACTCTATATGGAGAGATCAGACACACACATCTTCTTGGGGAAATATATCACCAAATAGCAGAAGACAGCAAACAACGATATATGGCAAAGAATGCAACATGAATATCTGAATGTTATAATTATGCATGTATATGTGTGGTTTATGTATGATGTATGCTAACAGACAGACATATCTAACACAACCAGGTCCAGGAACTAACCACCCGGTACTACATCTCAAGAGAGAAAGCCAAGTTCACCGGAGAGTATCCAATCTGCTGGGGATCAGAGATACCAGGAAGCAAAGAACTCTGCAAGGGATGAATCATCAATTATTCCAGCTGGGGACGAGAGTTATCACAGACAAGGTCCACCACACCAACAACTCTACTGGGGAATCTATCCGAGGAGATAAAGGATTTATCGGGATCAACCACCAAATACCGCTCTTGCCCAAAGAGATCCAAGTTGTTGAGGAAGAAAGATTGCTACTCTGCTGAAGGGAAGAGAGGTGACTCTCAACAAGCAATCCACTTGGTAGGATAAACCACAAGGGGTTCCGGAGGGAGGAGATACAGGCATGCCAGGAATATGGACAAAAATCTTACCCTGTTGGGGATCGTACCACCCTTGGGAGAGCACTGAGGATCTCCTAAGTATCCTTTCGTCATTGTGAATGTTCACTTTGTTTAAAAACAAATTATAAAAAATTTGATCGTTTAAAACAATGATATTTTCTTAATCAAAACATGCAAAACATTTGTTGAATAGAAACAGATAAGAGTGCCAATAATTTGATAAAATGCTCAAATTTATTTGATAGAATGGTAGTCTGCGAATGGCAAGACTCCATAGATCTTTACAAATTTAAAATTGGTGATATATATTGGAAAAGGGCTACATTGAACATAATGACCATTTCTCCACCAATTCTGAATCCGATGTATTTGAAGCTTTGGCTGATAATGAGCAAGGATCTCTGACGGACGACAGTTGTAGAACAAAGTCTTGTCAGGATGCAGTTACTTGCCAAATCCCTAATTTTTGCCTAGATTTCCCCAGGATGAGGTACTCAATCTAGCGGGATACCTATATTCATTTTTCATGTCTCTAACTTTTGCCTAAGCCGCCCTTTCGGGTTTTCAACTTAGCGAGCTATTCTGTTTTTACTTTTAGGCGAAGTATTTCTTGACTGCATCTGAATTCACAGGACGAGTGAAATCCTCCCCATCCATAGTTGTAAGTATCAAAGCACCGCCTGAAAAGGCTCTCTTAACAACATATGGACCTTCATAGTTTGGTGTCCACATGCCCCTGGAATCGGGCGCGAAAGACAAGACTTTCTTGAGCACAAGGTCACCTTCTCGGAACACACGAGGCTTGACCTTCTTATCAAAAGCTTTCTTCATCCTCTGCTGATATAACTAACTGTGGCACATGGCAGTCAATCTCTTTTCTTCTATCAAGTTCAGGTGGTCATAACGACTCTGAACCCATTCAGCATCAGTCAACTTGGCCTCCATCAAGACTCTCATCGATGGGATCTCCACCTCTACAGGGAGTACAGCCTCCGATCTTGACTTAGCGGTCATATCGTCAACGTACACCTCAATCTTCTTGTGCATCATATCATGAAACAAGGTAGTCATAGCTCGTTGGTACGTGGCTCCGGCGTTCTTCAAACCGAAGGGCATCACTCGATAATAGAATGTTCCCCAAGGTGTGATGAATGTTGTCTTCTCCATATCCTTGGGTGCCATTTTAATCTGATTATATCCGGAAAATCCATCCATAAACGAGAAGACATTGAATTTAGTTGTATTGTCTACCAACATATCAATGTGTGGTAGAGGAAAATCATCTTTCGGACTAGCTTTATTCAAGTCTCTATAGTCCACACACATCCGGACTTTTCCATCTTTCTTAGGCACGGGCACAATATTGGCCACCCATTGAGGATATGTTGAAGTCACCAGAAACCCCGCATCAATTTGCTTCTGAACTTCCTCTTTGATCTTCACTGCCATATCAGGATGAGTTCTTCTGAGTTTCTGCTTCACAGGCACGCACTCAGGCTTTAAAGGTAGGAAATGTTGTACAATATCGGTATCTAGACCAGGCATGTCTTCATATGACCAGGCAAAGACGTCAACATATTCTCGTAGCAACTTAATCAACCCCTTCTTAACAGATTCTTCCAGAAGTGCCCCAATCTTTACCTCTCGCACACAATCTTCAGACCTCAAGTTGATTGTTTCCAGATTCTCAAGATGCGACTGAATGATCTTCTCTTCATGCTCAAGTAGCCGGGTGATCTCATTAGGAATCTCTTCAACATCATCTTCCTCTGCCTCAAATACAGGGAATTCAAAATTGGGAGATGGTGTTGGGTCATTATGTTCAATGGGTTTAGAAATCAACCTGCATAATGATTTTGGATATGAAAAGATTTAGAATTCAAACAAGGCAAATCATTATGCAAATGAGAAGGTTGATTTTATTTTATTTTTTAGGGTTTTATGTGATCACCAATTTCATGCAAAAACAAAAAGGGAAAATAAATGGGAAAAACAAACATTTAACATGAATTTATTGAATGAAAATATCATTGTATTTATGTTGCCAACAATGTTATCACTCCTCCTTTTGGCATGGGAAAATGGTTTTTAAACAAAGTGATCATTACGTTGACTTATGGATAACTATTGGAATATCCACAGCGACCCAATTGTTGCAGACCCCTCCAGGGATGATGAAATTGCCAGAATCCTTTGTATCTTCTTCTAAAACGGCAGCAGCCTCCTCATCCTGACCGGTGTGGATGAAACCTCCACTCTTGAATAACCCCTGCTTGTTGAAAGTACCAGAAGAAAAACCTATGCCAGCCCGGGACTCGTTGTCTTCTAACTCAATCATTTTTCCTAAACCAGTGGTTGCACCCCGCTCAATGGCCAACTTTGCATCTTTGTAGGAAGCAAATGAAGGAGCTCTTTTCTCAATAGGCTCAGCAATAGATAACGCTTGGAAAGGAGTTCCAACTTCAACCCCAGCATCTATATAAGAGAAGGAAGACAAATGGCTAACCAGGAGAGCCCTTTCTCCCCCTACCACCACCAACTTCTTGTTTTTCACGAATTTCAATTTCTGGTATAGGGTGGACGTCACGGCGCCTGCCTCGTGAATCCATGGTCTGCATAAGAAACAACTATACGATGGGTGAATGTCCATAACTTGGAAGGTAATTTGGAAATCACTTGGTCCGATCTTGATTGGGAGATCAACTTCCCTAATCACAGTTTTGCGAGACCCATCGAAAGCCTTCACAACTACTCCACTCTGCCTCATGGGAGGCCCTTGATATGATAATTTTGAGAGAGTGGACTTTGGCAATACGTTCAATGATGACCCAGTGTCCACCAGTACATTGGACATGGCGTCGTCTCTACAACCCATAGATATATGTAATGCCAGGTTGTGGTCCCTTCCCTCCTCGGGGAGATCAAAGTCACAAAAGCTCAGGTTGTTACAAGTAGTAATGTTTGCAACAATGTTATCGAATTGCTCCAAAGTGACATCGTGATCCACATATGCCACATCCAACACCTTCTGCAGAGCCTCTCGGTGTGGTTCTGAATTTAAGAGTAAGGATAACACAGATATTTTGGATGGCGTTTGTAGAAGTTGGTCTACAACATTGTACTCGTTCCTTTTGATGAGTCTCAGCATCTCATCACAGTCTTCTTTCTCATTGCCACTCGGGCCAACAGAAGTAGGAGTTTTCAGTACGGAGGAGGGCTTAACAGTAAGTGTCGGATTCGGAGAATTCACAACGTTCCCAATCGGGCGTTCAACAAGATCAGCATTAATTTGAGGCTTCGGCGGTGCTGAAAATACACGGCCACTACGGGTCAAACCTCTAACATCGGCAATATTCACAACAGAAGAAGAGGGCAAGGACACCTCTTTCCCATTCTCTACTGCTACGGTGTTATAGCGATAGGGAACTGCCTTTTTAGAAGAGTAAGGCACAAGACCAGCAAGCTTAATGATCAGAGCGGGAGAAGCCTTCTGCTTGCTACCATTGTACTTGATGATAACAGGCTCGGGTATCCGGAACACTGGGGAAATTACGTTGACCTCAAGCTCATTTTCATCAACATTCCTGTTTTGAAGGATCTCAATGACTCCTTCGTCCAGCATTTCTTGAACATCCTTGCGCACCTGGCAACAACCCAATCGGTTAACAGAGCAGACTCGGCATCTATCATGGTCATGCTCATAATGACTATAGTCACACAACAAATGATGCATCTGGACCAAAGACTATTGAATATGACTAACATATTTGACCTTGTATTTTCCAGGGCAACCTTGGACCATGTTGACAGATTTCCCATGTTCGGGCAATGGGTTCTTCTTCACATTGGGACCTACGTCCTCAAAACACAGAATACCACACCTCACAAGGTCTTGAACCTTGGTCTTCAAAGGGTAACAATTCTCCACGTCGTGGCCGGGAGCACCAGAATGGTAAACACAATGCAATTCGGGCTTATACCACCACTGGGGGTTAGCAGGTATAGCCGGTGGGTCTCTCGGAGTAATCAACTTCCTTTCTATCAAAGAGGGATATAACTCTGCTATCTCTTGAGAAGTAGGAACCCTTTCCAAGCCACTGAACGGCAACTGATCCAGAACAGGTATACCCATAAGATAAGCATACTCCTCAAGGGTAGGCAAAAGCTGGAAATCCGGAAACGTGAAGCAACGGTACAAGGGATCATAAAACTGCACCAATACACTCACCAATCCTTCATCCACCTGAGTAGTCAGAAGAGGAAGAAGCTTCCCAAAACGAGCCTTGAAACCCAAAGGATCTAATACATAGGATGTCAGATTCCTTAACTCTTTCAAATCTGGTTGCTTGAAGCTGTACTTCTTTGTATTCCTTCTTTGTTTTTCCATGTCTGAAAATTTTGCAAATAAACCCCTTAAGTTCCTTGAAAATTTTCTTATTTATTGATGATATGAATGCAAATGGGTGCATGAATGCATGAATGCAACAATCACACTCAAGGATCAAGCAAAGCACACCAACCAAAGCTCATGGGATGGATCATGTTATCCTTAATATCAACCATCCATTTTGGTGGATTATGGTTTACACCTTATCAACACCCAAGTTCCATTGATATTAAGGATTCATGAACGGATCAACCATGAATCAAGGGTTTGTTGTAAGTCACGAGCATGGAGTTAGGTTAAGAACCACCCAAAAGGGAGTGTACTAGGGTTTAAACCTGCCAAACATGTTCTACAAGAGGTTCCCATAGTCATCATCCCATCTTTCGGATATTATTGGAGAAACGACTACTCGTATTCCGAAAATATTCTCAAGAGAGACTCTTATGAGTGTAGTATCACGTAACAATCGTATCAAATCTTACACTTGAACGACTTTCGCACTACATCCTAAGAATAGGCCAAGATGGGCTTGGTAAACTAAGGTCCTTGGCTTCTAAGGTCTATATTGGAAAGAGTAATGTCTAACCACAACTTACTTGTGTGACACTATTAATCCCCACATAACCTCCACCAAGTGAATGGACTTGCAAGTCAACTTGCTAAGGAATAACTCCACACAAGTCAACAAGACTACGCCATTCTCCTATCCTAAGTGCACTCGAGTCCGGGTATAGAACTCATCTCACAAAGATCACCAAGCATACAAGGAATTAATATCAAGCAAATCAATCATTACATACAATACAGTAATCCAAAATTTGCACAAAAATATGTCAACAACAAAAAAAAAATATATATATATATACAATGCAATACAACAAATATGAAAAGTAGGCAAAACCCACTAGGATTTCGGTCCCCAGCCGAGTTGCCACTTTTCTGTAGCGGGGTATTCGTTACCATTAGAGATATTGACTAAATCCAAGGTAAATCATACAAGTCGAGTCGCCGCCGCACTTCTATTTATCCAAAGGAATGGTTAGAAAGCGAACAAAAACCTAAAAAGTTTTATCGAATAAAAAACTAGTAAAAATGTCAGAGATCTGGGTAAGGGGGTTGGTTATGCAATGGGAACGTGTTAGGCACCCAAAGCATCCTAGGTACTCCTAGGGAGCCCTTTTCACATTTGTTGCAAAGGTTGTTGTTTTTGTGAAAAATTATTTGTGCAAACATGATTGAAGGGATGAGAAAAGCGTGTATGTTTATCTAATGTACTACTTACTAAACGAAGGGTCAAAAGAAAATGACTCGCACGGATGTTGCATCCACTGCATACGTATCTCATCTGAATCTGAGAATCAGAGTCTTCGTAGCTCGGCTACCTAAGGGTTAAAGAGGAGTGTGCTCGCTAAGACATCGCGTCTTATGCCTACGTATCTCATCTGGGATGAAAATCAGAGCAAAACGTAGTTCGACCACCTTGTCGCATCCGCGAAAAACAACCGGCGGGCTAAACAAAATAACACAGAGCTGCCACCGTGCGTTATTTATCCCAAAAGAGGGAAAGGAAACGCTCGAAGTAAACCTGGGAAAAGCATGGTCTCGCGACCAAAGAGAATGGGATCGGGAGTCGGTTATGCGAAGGGAAGGTATTAGCACCCCTACGCATCCGTCGTACTCGACGGGATCCACGCTCTAAAAGAAAGAAAAGGTTGCTAAAACAAAACATCACACAAACGCACACAACACAGGTGGGAGAAGAGGGGAGAGGGCTCGCTAGGATATCGCATCTTATGCCTACGTATCTCGTCTGGAACGAGAATCAGAGCTACCGTAGTTCGGCTCACGCACGCCGAAACAAACAAACACACAAGCAGGCAAACATGGAACCCGAACGCCAATTGCTGGACTTACATCAGCTTCCGAACCAAACAAACCCACACTGGAAACCAGATGCCACTTGATGGACTTATACCGAACTCCAAGCATACAACAAGAGGATACGGAATGCCAATCGTTGGGCTTACATCCATCTCCTAACACACACAAGAAGAAACAAACAACAAGTTACTAAGGAGTCGGGAACTCGAGCCTAGCAACTGTCAAGCAAACACACACAAAAAGAAAAAAGGGTGAACACACAGACTAACAGGGAGTCGGGAACTCGAGCCTGATAGCTGTCAAGCACAACACACGCAAAAGAAGAAAAGGGTGCCCGGAGAGATCTCGCACGATCTCCTGCCTATGTACCTCATCTGGTATGAGGATCAGGGCAACGTAGTTCCCCTTAACAGGGGAGAAAGACTAGCTTAACCAGATACAAAGGGAGACACAACTAGGGAGACTACGACTCGAGCCTAGATGTTATCATGCATATCATCCCTAAGTTAAGGTTGGCTATCTATCTTGCTCAGGCAGCAAGCTAATCCTAAATAGGCAAAGCAAAGCATGCAAGCATAATCAACACAAAGCAAACATTCACAATTAGCACACACTATATCCAGACAGATGGGCTCACACAAAGGGTTAGGCTGCAAAAGCAAGCCAACTGTATCAGGTGATGTTAGCTCTTAACCCTGACATTGAGAGTCAGGGTGAAGCAGATGAAATAGGAAGTGAGGGGTGTGCCTCACAGCTCTTATCCCTGGCCAGGGAGAGCTTTAGACAAATGAAGTGTGGGTTCAGAAAGTGGGAACCCTTCTACACTTATGACACTGACTCAACTGTACAACTGTACAAGGATCTTGAGTTAGGATCCACAATGCATCAACACCAGTTGTGTGAGCAGAGGGACGATTCAACAGAAGAGCAGAAGATGGATTGCACATCTCTTGTGTCTGCCAATTGCCTTAATCAAGGTCTTTTCCTGCTTGGGGATAAAAATAAACAAGCACAAACATTGCCTCTTAAGGAGGACTTCAGACAGGTGCCTGGCCAAGTAACAGGCCAGGTCTTCCAGACTACATGGAGAAAAGAAATTCTACCTCAAATGGTTTATACAACCAAGCAACAGCACAAGCAAGTTCAAAATGAACTATGGCAACTAAGGTACCTGAAATCAATCCAACATAATCAGTATACCAGACAAACAAAAGTCAAAACAGAAAATTATAGGTCCACAGCACAAGCAGATAACAAGCATTAATGCACATAGGTGCAAGCCACAAGGCCTAAGCATAAATCTCAATGCCTACAAAACAAACTCAAGGTTAGTCATAAACAATCAATAAACCAATCCCAATTGAGTGCGCATCATCAAGCATAAGCAATTGTGCTTTTAACCTGAAACAAAGCTCAAATGTGAGAACACAAACCACTAGTACAAGACTAGGGTCAAAATAGGATCAATAAGTCAAAACAGAACATGAAACTTATCCAAAATCAAGATCAATCAATTAATAATCAAATCCAGGTGGTCTCACATTCATATCATCAACCATTATCATTTCATGAAGCAAAGAGCACAAAGCATGCAATTTAGAACCTCATAGGACCAAACAGAAAGATCCAATTCAAATCAGCTCACAAACAATTCAATAAATTCCCAAAAAATTCATAGCTAAACAGAATTCATTCAAGGATCATCACACCAAATTTCAGGCCATTTGGACAAAAAGAAGCAAGTCAATAAAAATCCATAAGTCAAAGCATGCTCAAACAAGCTCATACAAGGCATTAAATCATGCATCAACTTCAAGCAATCATAAAACAGAATTGGCAAAAGATAAATGAACCAAATCAAATCCATGACAAACTTCCATATGTCTACAATACACATGCCAAATTTCAAGTCCATCCAATAAACCACCAGAATTTCACAAAACATATGAGATCATGACTCACAAAAGGTTCACAATTGGTCAAACAGGGGAGAAATTCTCAAACAAATAGGAAATGCATTCAAAAATTCCAGGAAAATTCACAAGACACCCTAACATCCCCAAGCATCATCATGCAAAAAGTCAGCTCAATTCAAATTCAATAGTCATGGCAACAAAAATCAGGAAGTTGGACATGAAATGGTGTGACACAAATTGTCACACCTCTAAAGATCATAGCATATCTCACAATCCAGAAACTCAAAAATCACAAACCACATATCAAAATGACCAGGAATGAGTCTAGAACGCACATGTAAAATTTCAAGAATTTCCAATTAAGCATCAAGATTTCATGAAAGAAATAGCAAGCATTGTGCAAGAAATGGCATGTGAAAACAAACCCTAGGCATTTATTTTTTCTACACGTGCACAAATTTATTAAAAATCATCAAAAAATAAAGCACATCATGAGGATTATGGCACAAAAAATTTCAGTTAATTTGGACAATTAGTTTGTGAGTTATGGAATTTTTAATGTAAGGAAAAAAAATAAAAAAAGTGTGAAATAAGCATGGTGAAATACATGAAGCCTAAGGAAATAAATGCCAAAGCAAAAAATGAGAAAACATTCGCCAAGGATCGAAGGAGGTCCCTGTTTGAAAAAACACGCGCGCTAACACCATAGTTCATGTACAGTAGCGCTGTTTTGGATCTACACGCGTTTTCTGGAAATTTTTCACATGTTCATCACGCGTTCATCACCTTCATATGCTCATGAACATTTTTCCACCAAATCACACAAACCTTATATCAATGGAAAGGTCTCACAACGTACATCAACAATATCACATTCATTAAGCTTAATTCATCCTAATCTAAGAGAATCGAATGCAAACATAATCATGCATGAATGTTCAAATCCATATATCTCTCTCATTTCTCAACGAAAATCAGTGATTCAAAGTGCAGATTTACCTACTCTAAGAGATCTATCTAAAGCATCAAACAATTTCATGAATCATTCAAATCGAAATCTGACCTTAATTTGAAGACAGTTGTGAATTTGATGTTGTTTGGCCTTGGAACACGAAAACAGATGTGCTTTGATGATGTGGAAGATGAATGGAACAAAGTTTGTTGCTCAATTACGCACGATCTTGATGAAATCTCCATTTGCCATTGTTGCACCTCACTTTAACAGTCCACGATTTGGCTTGATAGTGATGAAATCTTGCTTCAATTAGCTTCCAAAATGCATGTAGATGATGAATTGATCGAAGGCAAGGCAAAAAGAATGAAGAAAATTGATGAAGCAAGTTGAGAGAAAAATGAAAAAGTTTGAGATCTAGATCTAGAATTCACAATTCTGTTATGGTTAATCAGAAAACAGTTAGGATTATTTTTATATATGTGATGTTAAACATGTTGTTAATCCTAATTAGTGTAAATGCAATGGTTTAAGTGAAATCAAGTTTTGGTGCATTTTAGCATTTTGGCCAATTCACCCTTCACATGAAAATCAATGTAACAGTGCAGGTTTCTGTACCAATTCACATCAGAAATGTGGTTTCTAGGCCAATGCAAGTGGAATTATGTGAAAACAATGAATAATTTTCAAAATGACCTTTTTTCCCTCCAAATTCACATTAAGTCCACTTGAAAAATGCACTTTTCGTGTGATGATTTTTGATGAAATGTGATGATGGATTATGATAGAGGACATCAAAAGAAACTTGCTCAAAAAAACCTCACTCCATTTGGCCTTGTGAATCAAAAGTTATGCACCTTTGAAGTTCAACTTTTTTGGACAGTGATTTGATCGTAACTTGCCAACCACAAATGATAAATTCATGTTCTTGGATTTTTTGGAAAGGTGAGAGCAAGATCTACAACTTTCATGTTGGACAAAATTTCATTTGAAGTATTTTTGGACATGTAATTCTAAGGAGAAAACCTTTCCATTTTTGGCAATTTTCAATTACAAGTCACTTTCTATTTTTGGAAAGTTTTCATCTGACTTTATTTTCTTCATTCTTGATGTTTGAAATGTCAAATGAAACTTGTTTGGACATGAATGAAGTGTCTCTAACCCTCTCCCACCTCCAAATCCATGAATTCAGGCATAGTTGACCACAGTTGACTTTTGTTGACTAATAGATGAATTGGCCATGCATTGATGATCTTGAGCTTCAAACTCCTGATGAAATAGCTCAATGATGAAACCCTAACTTCCATAAGCTCAATATAACCATATGATGATCCCCATATCCATTTAAAACCTCATCTCCTTCACAAGCCCTGACTGGCCCAATACAACTGATTAGGGTTGACCAGAGGTCAAAACCCTAATCTCAAGGCATCTGATCAAGCATAAGGAATCTCTTGGTGATGACAAGACCATGATGATGATGATGTACCATTTCTACCAATATGAATCTCAATCCCCTTGAGGAACCATGAAACCCTAATTGATGCACAACCCTCAGATGGCTAATGATCAGTCCAATGAAACCCTCAGCTTGCACCTCTTAACCTTTTCATCTTCTGATCAAGACCTAGGAGGATGACTTGCTCAATGTAGCCATATGATATGCAATATGTTAATGACTAATGACCTAAGGAATGAAATGCAATATGTTAAGCTAGTCCCAAGAGAGGAGGGCAAATTTTGAGGTGTTACAGCTGCCCCTATTCAATCCACTATGAACCTGTCGATATGAAATAGCCTCGGCTTTCAGATGATCAGGGTGAAGAGTGATTGAATACCAAGAACAGACGAACAATTTTCACTCTGATGGGAAAATAATTAACCATGCCTGTCAGAATCGGCAAAGAAACAATCTTGAAGAAAAATCCGTCTGGTACGGAGAAAGTCGGCCTGAACACCGAAACAGAATGTCGACCTGGATACCAAAATAAATGGTAACGCAGGGATACCCATGGCCTGAACACCACATATCCGCTGGGGATTATCATCTCTTTTTAATGCTTTTCTTAAACCCCGAAAATTCTCTCTTTTTTCGTTTTCTTGAACCCCAAAATTTTTCTTTCGCGCAAATGATCCCGGATCACTGCATTTGAACCCCGACATCTTGTTTGCCAAAATAATGAACCCCATTCTCCATTTGAACCCCAATCGCCTGACGATAGCTCGTGATCGCCATTGTGAACCCCGTTCTCCAGAAAACACCTCGTGCCTCCCTTTCTCCATTTGAACCCCGCTCTCCAGAAAACACCTCGTGTCTCCCTTTCTCCATTTGATCCCCGCTCTCCAGAAAATGCCTCAACATTTCCCTTTCTCCATTTGAACCCCGCTCTCCAATCTCTTGTGATAATTCCGCTGACAATGTCAGAAATAACACCAAACACCACTCTGAGGGCGACATATCAGAGGGTACACCTTCACAAAAGGAAGGTAACATGTGCATCTCTTCCTCAGAAGACACCCATAACGACCTCTGTTGGCCTCAGCCAAAGTCTAAGGTGACACATGAACAGAAGATAATCCTGAGGACCTCATCCCGGATATAATCTTCAACTCCAATCTCCATTTGAACCCCGCTCTCCAGAAAATGTCTCAACACTTCCTTTTCTCCACTTGAACCCCGATTGTCGCGCTGATCGCGTAACGTCCCTTGATTTCTTTTCAATCTCCGCCCGACGGAAAAGTTTCCTCCAGTATCGCACTACTGGAGAACATTGCTGATCTGACATCATGATGCTAAACTCCTCAGAGTAACACCTTCAACCAGACACTGACTGATGACTGGGAAGAAACTCGACGTTTACTGGACATCGAACAATGATGTTTACTTGACACCAAAGAAAACTCGACCAGACATTAACTGATGACTGGGAGGAAACTCGACGTTTACTGGACATCTAACAATGATGTTTACTTGACACCAAAGAAAACTCGACCAGACATTAACTGATGACTGGGAGGAAACTCGACGTTTACTGGACATCGAACAATGATGTATACCTGACACCAAAGAAAGCTCGACCAGACATTAACTGATGACTGGGAGGAAACTCGACGTTTACCTGACATCGAACAATGATGTTTATCTGACACCAAAGAAAACTCGACCAGACGAGGATCGACACGACACTTACTGGTATCGCAAGGATGACATCCACATATGTCAAAACCAGGCAGACGCTTGCCGGGGACTAACTGGGAAATACTGTTGCTCCAAAATCACGAGGCTGAACTCCTCGGAGTGACACCTTCACCATCCAGCGAAACCAAATCTCAAGCGGTAACCACGGCTCGAGTCGCGCTGATCGCGTAACATTTCCATCTCTGTCCGACGAAAAGTCTCCTCCAGTATCGCACTACCGGGGAACATTGCTGACCTGACGTCGTGATGCTAAACTCCTCAGAGTAACACCTTCAAACTTCCGTCTCGCACGACAGAAATCTTCCTCCAGTATCGCGCTACTGGGGAATACCGTTGACCCAACGTCACGATGCCAAACTCCTCAGAGTATCAACTTCATTGACCGGCAAAACCCATTCTTGGATGGTAACCACGGCTTGGGGTTAACTTATGCTTGCAATGATGATGCATGATGATTTTTTTAGCGTAATGCTCCATAATTATGAAAATGCTACGCAATTTATTATGCAATATGCTATGATCTCCTAAATGATGCATGCATAAAAAAGTATCCCCCTCAAGGGACTCTTCTGGGGAGCTCGAGGCACTCTGCTGAGGAACTCGCCAACACTCCGATCTCCACCCTGATGGGGAATAGCACTGCTTCTGGGAAAAGTCAACCCTTGCTGGGGATAAACCTCCTTTGCACCCGGTCCGCTTGGGACATCGCTGGGGAAGAAATCACCAACGCACTCTGTGGGGATACAACTGTTTTTGACTTGCTGGGGATACAACACTCCAGACTCTGCTTGGGAAACCACCACCCACAGATACCTCCGCTGGGAAAGAGCAACCTCCAGACCTGGCGACTGGGGAAGCATCAATCTGAAACCTGCTGGGGATAACCATCCTGACCCTGCTAGGGAAGCCACAGACCTTGGATCTGCTGGGGAATTTAGTCCTCATGACTCTGCTTGGGGAGACGAGGAAATGTGGATACTGAACACCCGTCGACGCGTCGACCCATTGGTATTCATCATCTAAATCCACTGTCAGCTTTCCAATTTTGAGAACTCCCAGACTCATCTGGACCTTTTCTGCTCCATCATCTTGTATTCCCGACCGCTCCGCACTCGACGGAGAGCGAACTCCTGGGATTTATACAGACTTTTCCACCTTCAGACTTTGAAGAGTCTTCTTGATTAATTCTCAAGGATCGTCGTACGTCCCGTCGTCTTTTCATCGTTCTTCGATTCATTCGTCCCTGATCGGACTCCATGGGGATTGTTTCGTCAAAAGCTTCCACATCACAACCTGCAAGTGAGTGAAAAATATCTAACAGCACCTGCAAAAGAGATCGTTAGATAAAATCGTGCCCCAGGCGTGTCAAGATTTCAACACTTGGGCCACCCAACCTTCCGAATAAGATTTCAAGTTTTCAATCTTATAAACATGCATTGGAAGGAACCTGTATGTCTTAAAATGCAAGATTCTTTATCAAAAATATCTGGATGTTTTTGCAATCAAAATGGTAATGAAAAACAAAAACAAAATTATTTGACTGAATATGCATTTTATTGATTGGAAAAGTGTGGCTCAAATTGAGCAATACAAAGGAAGCAATTCCTGAAAAGAGGTAATTGCGCACAATAGGAAAAATCTATCCTAATGGCAATGTGAAACCGCGATCTCATCGAGTTCGAACTCGGTTACACCCCATATGTCCTCAGACTTCCCGTGCTTTCTGCCTTCTGAATAAGACGCTTCTGATCGATCCCTACCGGGTATTATCCACGATGCTTTAACCAAAGCACAAACGATCATGCCAGACGCAGTTGTTCGCTTCAATCCCTCTTTTGCCTGGACCGCCCTTTCGGGTTTTCAGTCCACCGGGATACCCTTTTTTGCCCAAGTCGCCTTTCTAGGTTTTCGACTTGCCGGGTGTACATTTTTCATTCTTTATCCCTAATTTTTGCCCGAACCTTTCTTTCTGTTTTTTGGTTCGCCGGGATGCCCATTTTTGCCTGGACTATTTTGTTCTTTTCGTCCAGCGGGTCTCTTTATACGAAGTATTTTTTAACTGCATCCGCATTCACAGGGGATGGAAAATCCTCGCCATCCATGGTCGTTAACAACAAGGCTCCACCAGAGAAAACCTTCTTGACCACGAATGGACCTTCATAATTGGGTGTCCATTTGCCCCTTCGATCGTTTTGAGGAGGAAGGATCCTTTTCAGCACCATATCACCTACGTGATACACCCGAGGTCGCACCTTTCTGTCAAAAGCACGCTTCATCCGCTGCTGATACAACTGCCCATGACAGATGGCTGCCAGCCTCTTTTCCTCTATCAGGCTCAACTCTTCGTACCGAGTCCTTACCCATTCAGCCTCTTGCAATTTTACGTCCCTCAGGACTCTCAAAGAGGGAATCTGGACCTCAACCGGTAACACGGCTTCCATCCCATATACCAACGAGAAAGGTGTTGCCCCAGTAGATGTGCGCACCGACGTTCGATACCCATGCAATGCAAACGGCAACATCTCATGCCAGTCTTTATAGGTCACCACCATTTTCTGCACGATCTTCTTTATATTCTTGTTGGCTGCCTCAACCGCCCCATTCATCTTCGGACGATAGGGAGAAGAATTGTGATGTTCAATCTTGAATTCCCGGCACAGCTTTGCCATCATCTTGTTGTTCAAATTAGAACCATTATCAGTAATGATTCTCTCGGGAACCCCATATCGGCAAATGATGTCTCTCTTGAGAAACCTGGCAACGACCTGCTTCGTCACATTCGTATAAGAGGCTGCTTCCACCCACTTTGTGAAGTAATCAATAGCCACTAATATGAACTGATGCCCATTCGAAGCCGTAGGCTCAATCTTTCCAATCATATCAATGCCCCACATAGCAAACAGCCATGGAGACGACATTAAGCTCAACGGATTTGGAGGCACGTGCACCTTGTCAGCATAAATCTGGCATTTATGACACTTCCGCACGAAATTGAAATATTGGGCCTCCATTGTCATCCAATAATAACCTGCCCTCAGCAGCTTCTTCACCATCGCATTCCCACTGGCATGGGTACCGAACGATCCCTCATGAATCTCTTTCATCAATTGGCTTGCTTCCTTATCATCAACACATCTGAGCAAGACCCAATCAAAATTACGCTTGTACAACACCCCATCTTTATTCAGATAAAACACCATGGCCAACCTCTGCAGAGTCTTTCGGTCCTTCTTAGATGCTCCCTCAGGATACTCTTGAGTCTCTAGATAGCGCTTGATATCGTAATACCACGGCTTCTCATCATCAGGCGTTGTATCAACAGCAAACACATAAGCCGGTCTATCCAGACGACCTACTTCAACACTGGGGAACTGATTCCACCACTGCACCTTAATCATGATTCCTCTCTGGGCACATGATGCATCTTCACTTTGGTGAAAAACGTCAACAATCTCCTCGTATAATCCCGATATGGAACTAAATGAGACTGATGCGTATACCATTTTTCGTTAACTTGATTTACAACCAGAGTTGAATCTCCATATATGACAAGGTTTTTGATCCTCAAATCAATCGCCTCTTCAATCCCCAATATGCAAGCTTCGTATTCAGCCACGTTATTGGTGCATTCAAATGTTAGCCGGGCAGCAAAAGGAATGTGGGATCCCTTCGGCGTAACCAAAACAGCACCAGCACCGCTACCATTCACGTTAACGGCCCCATCAAACATCAGAATCCATTCGGATTCAGGGTCAGGCCCCTCCTCCGGGATTGGTTCCTCACAATCTTTCGATTTGAGAAACATGATGTCCTCATCAGGGAATTCAAACTTCATCGGTTGATAATCCTCAATGGGTTGCTGCGCGAGGTAATCAGACAATACGCTCCCCTTAATTGCCTTCTGAGAGGTATATTGTATATCATATTCTGTCAAAATCATTTGCCACCTCGCAACCCGTCCGGTCAATGCTGGCTTCTCAAAAATGTACTTGATTGGATCCATCTTGGAAATTAATAAAGTGGTATGAACCAGCATATACTGCCTCAGTCGGCGAGCAGCCCAGACCAAAGCGCAGCAAGTTTTCTCGAGCAGTGAATATCTTGTTTCACAGTCGGTAAACTTTTTGCTAAGGTAGTATATGGCATGCTCTTTTCGACCAGACTCGTCATGCTGCCCCAATACACACCACATAGACCCCTCGAGGACCGTCAAGTACAGAATTAACGGTCGTCCCTCCACAAGAGGCATCAGAATCGGAGGCTCCTGCAAATATTCTTTTATCTTTTCAAATGCCACTTGGCAATCATTATTCCACCTGACCGTTTGATCTTTTCTTAACAACTTGAAAATTGGTTCGCACGTGGCTGTTAGATGAGATATGAACCGTGAAATGTAGTTCAATCTACCTAAGAAACCACGAACCTCCTTCTCTGTCCTTGGTTCAGGCATTTCTCTTATCGCTTTTACTTTTGCAGGATCAACCTCGATTCCTTTCTCACTTACAATGAACCCCAGCAATTTACCGGACCGCACTCCGAAAGTGCACTTGTTCGGATTCAACCTCAGTCTGAACTGTCTCAGCCGGTCGAACAACTTGGCCAGATCTACCACATGCCCCTCTTCTGTTTGGGACTTTGCTATCATGTCATCAACATAGCATTCGATTTCATGATGAATCATATCATGAAACAAAGTCATCATAGCTCTCTGATAAGTTGCACCGGCGTTCTTGAGACCGAATGGCATCACCTTGTAACAAAAAGCGCCCCACGGTGTGATGAACGTTGTTTTCTCCATATCATCTGGCGACATTTTGATTTGATTATAACCAGAAAAGCCATCCATGAAGGAAAACACCGAGAATTGAGTTGTATTATCTACCAACACATCAATGTGAGGTAATGGAAAATCATCCTTCGGACTAGCTCTGTTCAGATCTCGGTAGTCCACACACATTCTCACCTTCCCATCTTTCTTCGGGACTGGCACGATGTTCGCGACCCAAGGCGGATAATTAGTGACAGCAAGGAATCCAGCATCCCACTGCTTCTGCACTTCCTCTTTGATCTTCATCGCCATGTCAGGTCGAGTTCTGCGCAACTTCTGCTTCACTGGAGGACAATCTGCTCTTAACGGTAACTTGTGCACAACGATGTCGGTATCCAACCCTGGCATATCTTGATAAGACCAGGCAAAGATGTCGACATACTCTTTCAACAATGCCACCATTCTTCTCTTGACACTTGCCTCCAAAGCAGCCCCGATTTTCACTTCTTTCTTGACCTCGTCGGTACCCAGATTCACCATTTCAATCTGCTCTTCATGCGGTTGAATCACCTTCTCCTCTTGTTTTAACAACCTGGCTAATTCCCCTGGCAGTTCACAATCTTCTTCGCCTTCTTCTTCGGCATGATAGATTGGATTGTCGAAGTCATATGAGGGTGTAACAGGATTATCATCAATGAGATCCGGAGAAGAATCGCATCTGCATGAATGTGGATTCATGCACTGCTTTAGAATCGGAACGAGACAAATCGAAAAGAAAAATGAAAACATTGCCATTTTTATTTTGTTTTTATTTTTTAAACTGCAAAAATAAATGAAAAACAGGGAACACCGCTTTTAACTGAAAAACATCCTTTTATTGATGATGCAGAATTTGCAAAGTTAAACATGAGGTGGCCCTTACAATGAACCATTACGTGTCGGGCAACACGTAAGGCTTTCATGCAGATAAAATTGAAACAGAAAATATTACTCTTCGAGCAGAGTGACCGTGATGATCTTTTCAGCCTTCCAATTCTGGATTTCCATCCCTGGTGCGCACGGCTTTATCCATCGGTCAAATTCACAATCGCTATCAGTTTCTTCACCCATCATGCAGATGTGATCCGGATCCAGCATTCCGGCACTGGTGAACGTGACCGGCGTACGGCGTCCTCTGCCTTGCCCCGACGAGCCTCTGCCTGGCTGATACCCCACTCCGAAGCGATCTTTCTTGGCGGAGATATCCATCATCCTACCCCAACCAGGAGCCTCTCCATTCTTCACCACCTCGGCGGCCTGCTTGTACGAAGATATGGATGGTTTCTCCTCTTCTTTTGCAAAAAGAGCATTCTCCACTTTAACAGTTTCGAATGCTTGACTAGGCGTCTCCCATATTTCACCGTCCATTTCAACGTATTTAAATGAAGACAGGTGGCTGACGAAGATGTCCTCTTCCCCGCAGACGGTGACAACCTGTCCTTCCCAAATATATTTCAACTTTTGGTGTAAAGTCGAGGTCACTGCCCCTGCAGCATGGATCCATGGGCGACCCAACAGGAAACTGTATGCCGGTTGAATATCTATGACGTAGAAAACAGACTTAAACACCTCTGGGCCAATCTTCACCGGAAGCTCAACCTCTCCGAATACAGCCCGCTTTGACCCATCAAATGCCCGCACTATCAGATCAGTGGGAGTTAGGATCAACCCTTCACAATTCAGCTTTGCCAGAGCTTTCTTCGACAACACATTCAATGAGGAGCCTGTATCAACTAGCACATGCGAAAGTACAGCCCCTTTACATTCCATTGCAATGTGTAAAGCCCGGTTGTGATTTCTTCCATCTACAGTCAGGTCCATGTCGGTAAAACTCAACCCATGGCTGGCATGCACATTAGACACGACCGTCTCCAACTGGTTAATGGTTATCTCTTGAGGAACATAGGCTTTCTTCAGAATTTTCAACAGAGCCTCTCTATGCCCCTCAGAGCTTAACAGCAAAGATAGAATCGATATCTTGGAAGGAGTCTGCTGTAGATGGTCCACAAGCTTGTACTCAGACTTCTTGATGATTCTTAAGAATTCTTCTGCATCATCATCAAGTTTTTCTTCCGATCCAATAGGCGTCGGTGTCACCACTAGAGTACCATCATTCACCACCTGTTTTCCTTTCGCCCTGGCTAAAGCCTCGGCCTTTTCTTTTTTCTCTTTTTCTCCTTCTTCTCTCCTCAACGCATCAGGAGCAAACAGTCTTCCACTGCGAGTGAAACCACTGGTACCGGCATTATCCACCTTTGAAACGGTGGCTTCACTTGCAGTCTGATCCTCCACTTTCTCTCCATTGCAATAAACCTCCCTACCATAATTCCATGGCACGGCATCATCTTTGTCATATGGAATTGGTCCAGGTACCGTGATGGTAACTGGAGCCGCCTCAGCTAAAGTTGACAAATCCACCGGATCAAAGTAAATTGTTATGGTGGAGACCTCATCTTCTCCCATATCAGCCCTCTCAAACTGAATACTTCCATCGTCCATCAGCCTTTGGACAGCCTCTCTCAAGAGTTCACACCCATTAACAGCAATAGTGCACGCAGCACAATCAACACCACAGCCCGGATAAACCCCATTTAACAACAACTGCCTCTTGACCTCAGCCAGAGGAGTCTTCAACTGCTTAACAGACAACAGCCCAATTCTGTTCTCCTCAGAGACAACATTCACCCCCCTCTGACCATGCGCGGGCATGGGATTAGCATTCACATTGGGAGATGGTGCGAAGTTGATGGCTTTCAAATCCACCAGGTCTTGAACCACGTGCTTAAAAGCTTTGCAGTTCTCTATGTTGTGTCCGGGCGCCCCTGAATGGAATTCACACTTTGCATTCTCATCGTAATTGGCTGGCCTCTGATCAGGTCTCAAAGGTGCCAGAGTTCTTAGCTGTACCAACCCCAAATCCTGCAATTTCTTCAACAAGAAAGAGTAAGTCACAGGCGGCCTGTCAAACTGCCTATCATTCATCCTTCCTCTGACCTGATAATCAGCCCTCTGAGGCCTCTGCTGAAATGATTGCCTTTGTTGTTGCGGTTGCTGCTGTTGCTGTTGTGCAAACTGATTATCAGCAGGAATAATTACCGCAGCGGTGTGCTGGAAGTAACGATCCCTACTGGGTCCTCTCTGGGTGTACACTGCACTGGTATCACCCTCCTTCTTCCTCTGGCCGTTACCGAAGGGCTTCTTCGATCCTGACGACGAAGCATTACCCTGAATCTTTCCGAGCTTCAGCCAGCTCTCTATCCTTTCACCAGCCACCACAATATCTGAAAAATTGGTCACTGGACAACCGACCATCCTCTCGGCGAATGCCCCCTGCAGGGTACCCATAAAGAGATCAGACATCTCCCTGTCCACTAACGGAGGTTGCACTCTGGCAGCCAACTCCCTCCACCTCTGAGCGTATTCTTTAAACCCCTCGTTATTCTTCTGAGACATACCCTGCAACTGGGTACGACTCGGAGCCATATCAGCGTTGAACTGATACTGTTTAAAGAAAGCGTCACCAAGATCCTGCCAGCTCTTGATATCAGACGACTTAAGCTTGATGTACCACTCCAAGGAGCCTCCGGACAGGCTGTCCTGGAAGAAGTACATCCACAGCTTTTGGTCCATAGTGTATGCAGAGATCTTACGGACAAATGCTTGCAGATGAGTTTCCGGGCAGGAACTCCCATTGTACTTATCAAAAGCGGGCGCTTTGAACTTCTGTGGGATCACAATCCCCTCAACTAGCCCCATATTTGACATGTTTACGACCCCGGGAGTGGCATAGCTTTCCAAAGCTCTGATCTTCTCAGCCAACAACTGTATTTCTTTGTTCAGTGGTTGGGCACCATACTGACCAAACGGCTCGTTGTGCATGGAGAACTGATCCGCTTCTCGGTCTTCCTCTGTGTCATCATCGACCCCGAAGAAAGGAGGGAATAGACTGTCTTTCATATTTGGACCCATCGGACCAGGTTGACCACCAGTGGCAGCACCAAAACCAGCAGCATTGTTCACTATCCCCACAGTCGTCCTCTTTCCACCATCTCGAGAACCGCCCCGCCCCTGGTTGGAGACACCATCCAGGTTAACACCACTATTGGCAGTAGAAGCCCGCTCGAGCTTCTCAACTTTGTCAGCCAGCGCTTTCTGACCAACTGCAAACCCTTGCATGATGTTGATCAGTTCGCTCATCTTGTCCTTCAGCTCGAGAATATCTGCGTTTGGGAGATCCATCAGTCTGGGAGTATTGCGTCGAGTGAAATATCTGTGAGGGCGTGTTGAGTGCAAAGGTACAACTCTGCGAGCACGAGCAATGATTCCTGAAACAATCAAGTACGTTAGAACTGATACCTGCAAAATAAAAACACGTTATTATGATCATGCATGAATGCAGTGTTTATCCACATGAGGAACACTTGATCTCTCGATCCTGACTTCATCGAGACATATAATAATCCGGCAGCAATATTCTGACATTCATCACTTGATTTCATCATACAGATCAGAGATATATGATTTAGCAAAATACCCCAACCATGTGTGTGTCGTGTGAGTGCATACAGGAAAGCAAATAAAGCTTGAAGATCAATCATTGAATGAAAACAATCATCGCATAGCAAAATGCACAATAAGCGCCATAGTCATACATCAAAACTGATACAACTCAAATACAATCCTCCAGAATCGGAAAGGAAATACAAGCAAATGAATTCCGTCAACAGGCCTGATGGTAATTCAACACAAATGAAAAAGGTCTAGCCTGATGAGGGTCCCACAGACGGCCCTATATCATCAACCATCCTCGCGAACTCTGCGGCGAACCTGAGCTCGGTATTCTCCTGCTGTAATCTCGCCACCTCTTTCTGGTGAATCTTCATCTGCCTGAAGTAATGATCTCTCTTAGCAATGTAATGATCTCTCTCAGTAATGCAATTATCTCTCTCGGCGATGATCTTTGCTTTCTCTGCTTCCCATTCTGCAGCAAGGACTCTGGCTCTGGCATCTCTCTGATCTCTCACGAGGATTTGCCTCCTCTTCTCCTCTTCAATGACATTTGCAGCTCTGGCTAGCTTTTCCTTAGTGATGTCGTGCTCCTTTGTCGACGACGCTAGGGCTTGGCTGATCTTCCCATAGTAGGCAGTATCCATCTCAAAGCGCTTCGCTTCCAAGGCATGTCGCTTATCCTGATCTTCCATCTTCACTCTAATCTCCTGATTAGACATCTGAATACTAGCAACACTCATCTCCAATTCAGCTTTCTCCGCAAGCAACTGATCTCTGGCTCTCTTCATCTCAAGGAATTCTTCCATACTGACAGAAGAACGCGGACCCTCAATCATAGGACACCAAGGATCACCTCCCGGAAATGGTAGATGTGTGATCTCAATTCTCTTCCGAAGCGAATCATCAAAAGGGGGAAAAGACCTGCTGTTAACCTTGCCAAAAGGAACCTTTCCTTTTCTCTGAATGTTATGCCATGACCCAGCCACTTGTCTCAACCTGGCTTGATTGCCCTCAACTGGGAAGTAGAAAGACTCCTGAATCTCGCACTCGAGAGGAGGAACCTCCATAGCAAACCCCAATTGTCTCCTAAGAAGCGTTGGATTGTAATTAATGCAACCCTGAACTCCTATGAGAGGCACATTGGGAAAACTCCCACAACTATATATGAAATCTCGTCCAGCCCTACCGTTATGAGTCCAAGCTATGTCAGTGGCTCGCAAACCCATCAACCTGAATGACCACTTGACCGTAGGATCAAGAGAAGCAAAAGCACCTCGGGAAGGCAAATACCCCATAAACCATTTGAGCAACAGCTGAGCACAACACCTGATCAAACCCCCACGCCGCTTCTCGTTCCTGCTATGAACCGAGTAATAGACATCTCCAATCAGAGTAGGAATAGGGTTCCTCTGTATGAACAATCTGATGGCATTATGGTCCACAAAGCTCTTCTGATTAGGAAACAGGATGGTCCCATAAATGCTCACAGCAATCAAGGCACAGACCGTCTTCCAGTTACCCACAGCAGCATGTTCCTTGGCCTTAGCCTCCAAGAAACTCAAATGAAAACCCGGTAATTTTCCTTTCTCCTTCAAACCTTCCCTGGTCATCTCCGGACTCAAATAAAGAGCACGAGAAATCCCAAGGATGTCAGGCTCTCCCCTAATGGCACAGAAAGGAACCAAATCTCGGATCTGCATACCCAAAATGCTGGCGTAGTCCTCCATCAGAGGCCCCAACAAATAGTCCGGGAACACAAAACATCTCAGACCCGGGTCATAGAACTGGAGAAGAGTATGAATGGCACTCTTGTCGCTGTCAGTGAGTCTGAAAGCCATCTTCAGAATACCACCGTATGCCTCTCGGAACATCCCCACATGGTCGGGTGTGATCAATGTTATCATATCTCTCAACTCATCAATCTCTGGGTTGAAGAAACTGTAAACAACGTCGTCCTTCAAACCGGTCCTCATGTCTGAGCAAAGAAGTCTCTCCACCAGGATCTTGATCAAAAATGTCCCTGCATATGGATAAACATGTGTTAGATGCAGGTAAATGCAAAATGTGATGATGCTGATGAATGAATGCAATGCATTGCCATCCTCCAAGTCATCTGAACATCTGTTGCTCTGAAGCCCGACCTTTGAACTAATCACAACCATCTGAGGTACTGATTAACCATAAATCCAACTCAAGGATTCCGAAATAAACGGAACTGAAAGATACATCACCATCATCATCGGACAATCTCTGAGCAGATAACCACAATCCTCTGAATCGGCCCGGGGAATCCTGAAATAAACGGATCCCCACTGATAAATAACACGGACAGCACTTCGGCGTCTCAGCAATGAATGACCATAAATCCGACTTATAAATATGACTCTGATCAACGGAACCAAAAGTCACCATCAAAGTCACCAACAGAACATGCATCCGAAAGAATCACCCTCCCCTCACAGGTAAATTCTAATCAGGTCATCCTAAGGCGGATAATAGTCTCGACAATCGGGCAGAGATACTCAATGGGTTTGCCCTTTCGGGTGTGCCATTGTAGCTCTCCTGAGATCGTCTAAACCAAAGATCCGGGAATGAACGGTCACCGAAGTCAATAGTTCAGATGAAGTGACACAACCAAAGTGGATACTCCACAAAGGAAGGGCACTATCAAATGAACCTCGTTCGGCTTGTGGTATGTCACGTTGCAACAATATACTGATAAAGCAAATGAGGAACATGAGACCACACTAATCCTAGGTGTATACTCGGGCCTGGGTTTTAGCCCCACTCAGAACACCCACCCCAAAACAGAGGAACAACCTGTACAGAGGACAGCAACATGATAGTATGATGCATGCAAGTATCTATGCACATATATACACAATCAGAATAATAAATGCAATAAATAAAGCGGCACAAGCAACCTAAACTATCCTAGAACGCTAGGAGAGACTCGCTTAGGGAGGATGGACCAGCAACAGGTCAACTTCTATAGTCCCCAGCAGAGTCGCCAGCTGTCGCATCCGCGAAAAACAACCGGCGGGCTAAACAAAACAACACAGAGCCGCCACCGTGCGTTATTTATCCCAAAAGAGGGAAAGGAAACGCTCGAAGTAAACCTGGGAAAAGCATGGTCTCGCGACCAAAGAGAATGGGATCGGGAGTCGGTTATGCGAAGGGAAGGTATTAGCACCCCTACGCATCCGTCGTACTCGACGGGAACCACGCTCTAAAAGAAAGAAAAGGTTGTTAAAACAAAACATCACACAAACGCACACAACACAGGTGGGAGAAGAGGGGAGAGGGCTCGCTAGGATATCGCATCCTATGCCTACGTATCTCGTCTGGAACGAGAATCAGAGCTACTGTAGTTCGGCTCACGCACGCCGAAATAAACAAACACACAAGCAGGCAAACATAGAACCCGAACGCCAATTGCTGGACTTACATCAGCTTCCGAACCAAACAAACCCACACTGGAAACCAGATGCCACTTGATGGACTTATACCGGACTCCAGGCACACAACAAGAGGATACGGAATGCCAATCGCTGGGCTTACATCCATCTCCTAACACACACAAGAAGAAACAAACAACAAGTTACTAAGGAGTCGGGAACTCGAGCCTAGCAACTGTCAAGCAAACACACACAAAAAGAAAAAAGGGTGAACACACAGACTAACAGGGAGTCGGGAACTCGAGCCTGATAGCTGTCAAGCACAACACACGCAAAAGAAGAAAAGGGTGCCCGGAGAGATCTCGCACGATCTCCTGCCTACGTACCTCATTTGGAATGAGGATCAGGGCAACGTAGTTCCCCTTAACAGGGGAGAAAGACTAGCTTAACCAGATACAAAGGGAGACACAACTAGGGAGACTACGACTCGAGCCTAGATGTTATCATGCATATCATCCCTAAGTTAAGGTTGGCTATCTATCTTGCTCAGGCAGCAAGCTAATCCTAAACAGGCAAAGCAAAGCATGCAAGCATAATCAACACAAAGCAAACATTCACAATTAGCACACACTATATCCAGACAGATGGGCTCACACAAAGGGTTAGGCTGCAAAAGCAAGCCAACTGTATCAGGTGATGTTAGCTCTTAACCCTGACATTGAGAGTCAGGGTGAAGCAGATGAAATAGGAAGTGAGGGGTGTGCCTCACAGCTCTTATCCCTGGCCAGGGAGAGCTTTAGACAAATGAAGTGTGGATTCAGAAAGTGGGAACCCTTCTACACTTATGACACTGACTCAACTGTACAACTGTACAAGGATCTTGAGTTAGGATCCACAATGCATCAACACCAGTTGTGTGAGCAGAGGGACGACTCAACAGAAGAGAAGGAGATGGATTGCACATCTCTTGTGTCTGCCAATTGCCTTAATCAAGGCCTTTTCCTGCTTGGGGACAAAAATAAACAAGCACAAACATTGCCTCTTAAGGAGGACTTCAGACAGGTGCCTGGCCAAGTAACAGGCCAGGTCTTCCAGACTACATGGAGAAAAGAAATTCTACCTCAAATGGTTTATACAACCAAGCAACAGCACAAGCAAGTTCAAAATGAACTATGGCAACTAAGGTACCTGAAATCAATCCAACATAATCAGTATACCAGACAAACAAAAGTCAAAACAGAAAATTACAAGTCCACAGCACAAGCAGATAACAAGCATTAATGCACATAGGTGCAAGCCACAAGGCCTAAGCATAAATCTCAATGCCTACAAAACAAACTCAAGGTTAGTCATAAACAATCAATAAACCAATCCCAATTGAGTGCGCATCATCAAGCATAAGCAATTGTGCTTTTAACCTGAAACAAAGCTCAAATGTGAGAACACAAACCACTAGTACAAGACTAGGGTCAAAATAGGATCAATAAGTCAAAACAGAACATGAAACTTATCCAAAATCAAGATCAATCAATTAATAATCAAATCCAGGTGGTCTCACATTCATATCATCAACCATTATCATTTCATGAAGCAAAGAGTACAAAGCATGCAATTTAGAACCTCATAGGACCAAACAGAAAGATCCAATTCAAATCAGCTCACAAACAATTCAATAAATTCCCAAAAAATTCATAGCTAAACAGAATTCATTCAAGGATCATCACACCAAATTTTAGGCCATTTGGACAAAAGGAAGAAAGTCAATAAAAATCCATAAGTCAAAGCATGCTCAAACAAGCTCATACAAGGCATTAAATCATGCATCAACTTCAAGCAATCATAAAACAGAATTGGCATAAGATAAATGAACCAAATCAAAGCCATGACAAACTTCCAGATGTCTACAATACACATGCCAAATTTCAAGTCCATCCAATAAACCACCAGAATTTCACAAAACATATGAGATCATGACTCACAAAAGGTTCACAATTGGTCAAACAGGGTAGAAATTCTCAAACAAATAGGAAATGCATTCACAAATTCCAGGAAAGTTCACAATATATCCTAACATCCCCAAGCATCATCATGCAAAAACTCAGCTCAATTCAAGTTCAATAGGCATGGCAACAAAAATCAGGAAGTTGGACATGAAATGGTGTGACACAAATTGTCACACCTCTAAAGATCATAGCATATCTCACAATCCAGAAACTCAAAAATCACAAACCACATATCAAAATGACCAGGAATGAGTCTAGAACACACATGTAAAATTTCAAGAATTTCCAATTAAGCATCAAGATTTCATGAAAGAAATAGCAAGCATTGTGCAAGAAATGGCATGTGAAAACAAACCCTAGGCATTTATTTTTTCTACACGTGCACAAATTTATTAAAAATCATCAAAAAATAAAGCACATCATGAGGATTATGGCACAAAAAATTTCAGTTAATTTGGACAATTAGTTTGTGAGTTATGGAATTTTTAATGTAAGGAAAAAAAAAATATAAAAAGTGTGAAATAAGCATGGTGAAATACATGAAGCCTAAGGAAATAAATGCCAAAGCAAAAAATGAGAAAACATTCGCCAAGGATCGAAGGAGGTCCCTGTTTAAAAAAACGCGCGCGCTAACACCATAGTTCATGTACAGTAGCGCTGTTTTGGATCTACACGCGTTTTCTGGAAATTTTTCACATGTTCATCACGCGTTCATCACCTTCATATGCTCATGAACATTTTTCCACCAAATCACACAAACCTTATATCAATGGAAAGGTCTCACAACGTACATCAACAATATCACATTCATTAAGCTTAATTCATCCTAATCTAAGAGAATCGAATGCAAACATAATCATGCATGAATGTTCAAATCCATATATCTCTCTCATTTCTCAACGAAAATCAGTGATTCAAAGTGCAGATTTACCTACTCTAAGAGATCTATCTAAAGTATCAAACAATTTCATGAATCATTCAAATCGAAATCTAACCTTAATTTGAAGACAGTTGTGAATTTGATGTTGTTTGGCCTTGGAACACGAAAACAGATGTGCTTTGATGATGTGGAAGATGAATGGAACAAAGTTTGTTGCTCAATTACGCACGATCTTGATGAAATCTCCATTTGCCATTGTTGCACCTCACTTTAACAGTCCACGATTTGGCTTGATAGTGATGAAATCTTGCTTCAATTAGCTTCCAAAATGCATGTAGATGATGAATTGATCGAAGGCAAGGCAAAAAGAATGAAGAAAATTGATGAAGAAAGTTGAGAGAAAAATGAAAAAGTTTGAGATCTAGATCTAGAATTCACAATTCTGTTATGGTTAATCAGAAAACAGTTAGGATTATGTTTATATATGTGATGTTAAACATGTTGTTAATCCAAATTAGTGTAAATGCAATGGTTTAAGTGAAACCAAGTTTTGGTGCATTTTAGCATTTTGGCCAATTCACACTTCACATGAAAATCAATGTAACAGTGCAGGTTTCTGTACCAATTCACATCAGAAATGTGGTTTCTAGGCCAATGCAAGTGGAATTATGTGAAAACAATGAATAATTTTCAAAATGACCTTTTTTCCCTCCAAATTCACATTAAGTCCACTTGAAAAATACACTTTTCGTGTGATGATTTTTGATGAAATGTGATGATGGATTATGATAGAGGACATCAAAAGAAACTTGCTCAAAAAAACCTCACTCCATTTGGCCTTGTGAATCAAAAGTTATGCACCTTTGAAGTTCAACTTTTTTGGACAGTGATTTGATCGTAACTTGCCAACCACAAATGATAAGTTCATGTTCTTGGACTTTTTGGAAAGGTGAGAGCAAGATCTACAACTTTCATGTTGGACAAAATTTCATTTGAAGCATTTTTGGACATGTAATTCTAAGGAGAAAACCTTTCCATTTTTGGCAATTTTCAATTACAAGTCACTTTCTATTTTTGGAAAGTTTTCATCTGACTTTATTTTCTTCATTCTTGATGTTTGAAATGTCAAATGAAACTTGTTTGGACATGAATGAAGTGTCTCTAACCCTCTCCCACCTCCAAATCCATGAATTCAGGCACAGTTGACCACAGTTGACTTTTGTTGACTGATAGATGAATTGGCCATGCATTGATGATCTTGAGCTTCAAACTCCTGATGAAATAGCTCAATGATGAAACCCTAACTTCCATAAGCTCAATATAACCATATGATGATCCCCATATCCATTTAAAACCTCATCTCCTTCACAAGCCCTGACTGGCCCAATACAACTAATTAGGGTTAACCAGAGGTCAAAACCCTAATCTCAAGGCATCTGATCAAGCATAAGGAATCTCTTGGTGATGACAAGACCATGATGATGATGATGTACCATTTCTACCAAGATGAATCTCAATCCCCTTGAGGAACCATGAAACCCTAATTGATGCACAACCCTCAGATGGCTAATGATCAGTCCAATGAAACCCTCAGCTTGCACCTCTTAACCTCTTCATCTTCTGATCAAGACCTAGGAGGATGACTTGCTCAATGTAGCCATATGATATGCAATATGTTAATGACTAATGACCTAAGGAATGAAATGCAATATGTTAAGCTAGTCCCAAGAGAGGAGGGAAAACTTTGAGGTGTTACACACCTATGGGGTAAGGGTTGTGTTTTGGGGTGAACGACGTTACTACGCAATCTACCGGATGCTCGACCTTTGGAGACTTACTCGTCTGTAGTAGAAGGAGATAACGTGTTCTTAGGAGAAGAAAAATCAATGAGTTTGGGGTGTTTAGGGATGCTCATGCAAAAAGGCAGTCCTAGATAAAGGAACCGCGCTACCTTAAATGACATGCCACGAGAGGCTATACGAAACCTAAGAAATCGGTAACATGCGGGAAAAGTAAAGGGATCGAGAGATCTACCGTACGGATAAGGATCCGAAGTAACAACAATTAGATAAATAAGAAACCCAAAGACTCTTCCAAGCTAAACACCATCAAAGAAAGCGAGTCAGTACAGGTAATCGGAATAGACCTCCAGGTGGTATCCCACAAATAAAGTGGAACACCAGGCAAGCCATCTCTGCAAGAGTCATATGAGCCCTCACAAAACAAAACTCAACAAACAGGTTAGAGAAACAAGATAGGGTAATCAAGAGTTACCCCCAAATCAAAATGTAACCACATGAATCATGCCATTAAAATTCACAAAAAACTCACAAAAAGCAACCAAGGGTAGGAGGCCTAAACCTCTTGTCAAACACATGCATCAAAAGGGTATCAAATTCATCCATAATACCTCATACATTCAGAGCATTCAAATAAAAAGCATAAAGTAATGGGAATAAGGCAAACCTGACTGGAGAGATCGAATGAAATTGAATTGCCCGGTTGGGTTTGCAAAGCAATCTGAGGGTTTATATGAGATGGAATTGACTCTTTGCAGATGAGTTCCCTTCAGTCTCTGGAGGTTGCTCTGAACTCTGTTAGCTCTTCTCTCACTATCTTTTTCCCTGCCAGGGTAATAGGAATAGAATTGTCTTTTGTTTCACTGAAACTCTGAATTTATAACCTGATTTTTGTGGACCTGTGGGCTCAAATGAGAGAGGCCCAAGTCCAAAATTTTTCTGTTATATTTTATTTATTTATTTATTTATTTATTTTTTATTTTTTATTTTTTTTCGTTTTTTTTTCGTTTTTCGTTCTTTCTTTTTTTTTAAACACGTGGGCTTCGCCTAGAGAGCATGACAGTTCAAGAAATTCCTCTGAGCGTAGGTGATTCTGGTGGCTTTTCTTGGGACTCGTTAGGCGACCCATTCTGCTCGCCTAGTGAGCATGACAGCTCATGAACAAACTTTTGCTCCTTCAAGATGAACGTTTTGACTGACGAATAGACCCCATTTGAACCTGTTGGAAGTATCCCAAGCCATTCCCTTGTGTTGACTGATCATCTAAATAGAACCCATAAAGTGTCTTGGATGATACTCAAGCTTCAAACAAAAGATGTTAGTGACACATTTTTGTGCTTTTGGTTAGTAAACAAAAGTAAGAGAAACAATGATGTATAATTCAAGCATGATTGGTGATCTCAAACCAATCACAAGGAGTCCCACCCAAAGGCAAAGGGAACCAAGATGCTAAAGATCCTTAAGGCAATGAAAATGCAATGTTATGATGCCATGAGGGATCTTAGGGTCAAAATTGGGGTCTTACAAGTACCCATCAACTGTCTTTATGGTTATCCAGTTACGGACAATATTGGATCAGCAATAAAGCACTCGACTCTACATCTAGGGTCCATAGTGGTTTCAGGTCGAAGAGTGGTATACACCATTATCACCATGAGAATAACTTATGACACTTTGCATAACTTTCTATATAGTATTCTCATAGCGGGTCAATCCGGTATAAATATTACTCTTAATATTCATACCTATATTTAAGACTTGATAACTCCTTATCCATGATCCATGAGATGTGATCATCAGTCTATATACATAATAGTCTTCATGGTTTAATGTTATCCCATTTCACAATAAAGCTTGACTACGGATACTTTAAGAATAGTGTCCTTATGTTTAATGTGATCTCATGATTAAGTCATACTTGATACATTAAACGGACTAGCTATTCTAGGGACTTTATTAAACAAACATAATAAAGAAAAAGCCTTTTATTATTTATAAATAATTCGATACGAGTACCAAAAGTATTGGCCTCTAGGGCTTACACCAACAGATCCTTGAGGATTAATGAAACTTTGGTTGCATTTAGGCAACCATTTAAAGACACCTTTAGGAACAAAGTGTGTCCCTTTTTGCAACAATAATGATAATATAAGTTGTGAGAAGATATGCTTTTTCTAATAGAATCCTTTTCAATAAAATTATACCTTTTATAAGGATTATGAGAAGGCATATCATATTTAAAAGTATCTATAGCAAAAGTAACCTTAGGTTGTAATGCCTTATCCAACTTAGCTTTAAGAGTTTTTGACTCTTTTTGCCAAATGTGACATGTTTCACAACCAACCCATGAAGGTTTGTCATCCTCACTCTCATCCCTTAGAATATCTACCATAGATTTCCTAATAGCTCCCATGTTCTTTTCGTTTTCCAATATTTTAGCTTCTAAGTGTGAAAAGATTCTTTTGTTTGAAGCTAATATTTTGAAAGCATTTATGGCTTATCTTTGTCGATTTTTAAAAGATTCTTGTAATTTATAATAAGATAAGTCATGAGTGGATTCAAGTTTAGAGTGACTTACAACCTTTTTCTTCTTTTTGTTTACCATGAGGAAAATCTGGGTCGATTCTACACTTGAAGTTGAGCTTTCATCACTTGAGGAATCACTTTCGCTTTCTCAAGAAATATAGGCTCTTCTAGACTTGCTATATTTCTTGTGATGGCCTTTCTATATATATTTCTTCTTCATAGGACACTCCAACCTATAATGACCCGTTTTACCGCAATTATAGCATGAACTTCTAGGTTTATCCTTCTTATTCTCATCTTCCTTTGAGGAGTTAGATAGCATTCTAGATTTACTTTGGTTCTTTTCGGAGTACTTATCTCCATGCTTCCACATGTATCTATTAAACTTTTTGATGAACAAACTCATATCTTCTTCATCGTAATACTTGTCATCTTTTGTTTCGTAATCAATTTGCTCATTGTGTGAGGACTTTAAGCTAGAAGTCATTAGAGCAATGGACTTCTTCTCTTCCACCTTTTCTTTACCTTTATCCTTATTTACCTTCTTCTCATGCTCTTTTTCTTATTTTTCCAAGCAAGTGAAAATTCTTTCTCATGTTCTTCCTATTTTCCAAACAAAGTAGTGAGATCAAGTATTTTAAGATCATTCGCCTCTTTGACTGTTGTGACCTTGGGTTGCCATTCCTTATTAAGACATCTCAAAACCTTATTAGTAGCAATATCATTGGAAATAGGCTTAATTAAAGCATTCAATCGGTTAATAAGATGTGTGAACCTCTTTTGCAATTCGGTAATGGTTTCACCATACTTCATACGAAAGAGTTCAACCTCTTGATTCAATATGTTGATCCTAGATTATTCGACCTCATTAGTTCCCTCATGGGTAACTTGTTATGCGTCCTACATAGCCTTCGCGGTTTCACAATGGGAAACATAATAAAATTCATCAACATCGAGTGCAGATATGAGAATGTTTTGTGCTTTCCAATCGTAAGACCATAATATCTTATCATTATCATTCCATTGATTTTCCGGTTTTGGTACGACGGCGCCTTCACCATTGGTCATTGTAATTTCATGAGGAGCATTGATAATGACGTCCCATACACCCTTATCAACCCAGTTGATATGGATACGCATATAAGCTTTCCAATAACCATAATTTATGTCGGTGAAAATTAGTGCTCTATTGTACGCCCCTTTAGGTTCGGTGGCCATTTTCTAATAAGAAAATCTTAAGCACAAAATAAACTGAAGCTCGTGATACCACTTGTTAGACTATAGGCCTAGATCTAGAGGGGGTGAATAGATCCCGAGTAAAAAACTTTGACAAAAATAGGTTATTAAAAAATTATGGCGCAGAAGCAAGTTTAAAATATCTCGGATCAAAAATTGTCTAATCAAACCCGCTATGAAAAAGCTCGGATATGTGTAGTAGTGACAATGATATGATAATGATTCACAAATCGACCAACAATAACTAATCGTAACTAGTTTAATGCAGAGTAATAAGGAAAGTCTATTTCCAATGATAATTCACACAAAAAATCAATTAAAGTAATTTATCAAACACTTAGTATGTGATCAATATTGTTAGGAGTTCTATATGGTATTGTTAAAAATTCAATCACAATCAAAAGGTTTGTGACTAACTCAACAACACCAATTTCAAAATGTAATAAAAAGTTATTATCTAAACAATTTGATCGAACGATCTATGAAATCGACAATTTGCAAACCGAAAATAAAAGAGAGAGAGAGAGAGAGAGATAGAGAGAGAGAGAGAGAGTACACAAGAATTTGTTTAGGAAGTTCCCAATCGATCTCGCTATGGGTACATCTTCCCTCAATCTGAATATGAATTGAGATAGTGTAATATATCTTGCTTTGCAAATGTATGTATACAAAAGAGATATAGAAATCTAACCCTTCAAACCCTAGGCTTGATGTTGATTCTACCACCTTCTCTTCCCTTTATCAAAGCTTGATCAAGTAACCAACAATGCCACTTTGATTCACTGTCTCATGCTACTTCTTTGAAATAAACCCTTTTTTCTTCAAAGCTTTCACTCGATTGAATCTGAAACGCGCACTTGTTGAAACCCAAGATTTACCCATGCAATCCACTGTCCCACGATACTCCTTTACAAGATCCTCCCGTTCTTCAAAGACATCACTCGATCGGATTTGGATTGAGTAATCTTGTACAAAACCTCAAAACCCTAAAAGATCTTGAAGGAAAACTCAACCTTGGTTTTCTGATTTGAAACTCTCAAAGTTCTCAACCCAATTTTACAGTACAATCAATCTAAATTGGATGTTATCAACCTTAATCTAGATGGCACTCAATCAAAAAATAATTATGTGTAGTTTGATTATATGTATGCATAGAAGATAGGTTGAAGATGATGAGAATGCTTTGAAATCTCGGTTTCGTATAAGTTTTACTCACTAGAAACTTTTCTAGTAAATGATGCATATACCAAGTATATATATATATATATATATATATATATATATATATATATATATATATATATATATATATATATATATATATATATATTATATATATATATATATATATATATATATATATATATATATATATATATATATATAAACAAGTGAGAAGCAAAAGGAATGCAAAAGGATAGAAATCAATGCAGTTTTTTAAGATTTTTTATCTATAGGTCGACCTATACAAGTCACGTGTCGACCTGTACATGTTATGTGTCGACCTGTAGAGGCGGCACATGGAACAGAGTCTATAGGCTTTAATACTGCAACACATGAGTCGGCATATACATCGTATGTGTCGACCTGTAGGAAAAACAATTCTTCTATAGGTCGACCTATAATCGTATGTGTCGACCTGTAGACAGTTTTTCTCACAAAAATGAATTTTTTTATGCATAAAATATTTTCTTGATGCATGGATCTTTTATAAACCATTTCCAAACATGTTGACATACTTCCTAATGCTAAAATTCACTACTATACTCAGATGATACAGTCCAATGTACATAAACGCTAAAAGTATCCTAGTTTTAACATCATACAAAATACATCTAATGCAAAGTTGTACTCACAACTTCTGACTTCTGATAACCACCAACATGTCTCCTCTTGGCCTCTGACCAAAATTTCTTCTTATTCTTCTTACCATAAGATGCTTTTAGAGCCTGCTCTACCTCTCTTTCAGAGCTTCTCTCAGTTAGACGTAACTCTTATGCCTCTAGACTACTCTGCAGCTCTTTAGTTTTCATGAGGCCCAGATCCTTGTTCAATTGCTACAATAATGTAATTAAACTGAGGAGTAAGTGATCTCAATACCTTTTCAATGATTACCTATTCAGATAAAGTCTCTCCATAAGATTTCATCTCATTTGTGATCAGAATCACTCTAGTGATGTAATCTGGTACCATCTCATTGTTCTTCATGTTGAGATTCTCAATTTGCATACGTATAAAGACTGAAACATCACCTTCTTCACTGATGCATCACCTCTATAGCAATGTATCAGTATGTCCCACACAACCCTCGTTGTTGTAGAATCAGTGATCTTCTCAAACACATTCACATCCACACATTGATGGATGTAGAATAGAGCTTTCTGATCCTTCTTCCTTCAACTCTCTATGCGTGTTCCTTTATGCTTTAGTTGCATCTTGATGCTTGTCGTGGCTATATATAAAATATAGTCTGTTGGGTACTTGACTGCAAGTGCACAGTCTAGTCGCTTTAGTTTTAAAAGATATCGATCCCATAGGGACCTATGGTCAAACTAGTGCAGCTAACGTCACTATGTTTAGCTAAGGGAATTGATTAGTAGAAGTTCGGGGATAATAAAGTAAATCTAAGGGAAATTTTCGGTTTTAAGAGAGAATTAATGGAAGGAATCAGTATGCAGCGCATCAATCGTCAGGGATTCGATAAGTCACCGGTGAATAGTTTAAATGCCAAATATCTCTCAGTAGAAAATGTTTATTTAAAAGACTTTATCTCACACTCTCGTGATTGTTGATTTGGCCTATAACTTTAAGTCAGAATGTACGCTCTCGCTGTCCCATTTGAAGTCAAAATTACTTTTTGAAAATAAATAAGTTCTAATTGTTTTTAAAGTGCTCTCGCTGTTTTTAAACTCAATGCCTAACTTTTACTATCCAGCTCGAGCCTCACGCTCTCGCGATTGTTGGTCCTCACCTTAGTTAATTTCCCACTCTCGTAGCAAAATCGTATTAAATAGCTTTTCACGCTTTTGTGATAAAGTTAATTAAATTTAGATTAAAAACTTCAGCCTAAAAGGTTATTTGAGGAAAAGGTTTTCACCGGTTATTATTAAATCCCATCCAGTTGAGTTGCTACATACCGATACCGGTAGTTTAGCCGGACATATTAAATAAAGCAAACGCAAGGCATAAACAGATCAACATTGCGGCAAACATGCTTATAACAATAAATGGGCAATAACAATAATAATTCAATAAAAACCTGGAGATCGAAGTACAGAGTATAGCGATTCTTGGAGCACTTGAGCAGTCCTCCACAAGTCGGTAGGCTTTGCTTCTTCAATATAGATTACTACTAAAATGAAATAAAGTGTAGTAGTTTCCCAGTGTAGGAAACCACTACTATGGCTAACTGGAAAACTAACTGGAAAAAGGGAAACTATGAAAAGAATGGCGAATACAATAAGGCAACGGAAACAAGGTTGCTCGAAAGAAAGAAAAAATACTGAAAGCTAGAAAGCTGAAAATTAAATTGCAGAGCGTAAATATCAAAGTAGGCGTCCCCAATTTTTCCCATTTGAGTCCTTTATATAGTGTCCATTAGGTTTTGGTAGTTGAGAAAATCAACGAAGATTTGGTCTTGAGAGAGGAATCCGTGGGGAAAGTTTGTTGGAGGAGATTTAGGCACGTTTGGGTGCCTGTTGCTGACTGTTTCAAAGCGCACTTTGTGGCCGCGTGATGCTCGTCATGGGCTTGTGACGGTCGTCACAGTCTGGGTCGTGACGAGCGTCATGAATGTGTAGCGATCGTCACATCAGCAAAATTTGCATAATTTGTTTTTCTGGTTTTTCTGTGCTTTTTCACTTGTTTCTTCTTCTTTTTCTTCCTTTTCTTCATTTTGCTCTTTAGTGCATGGAGATTCAAATACCTGCAAAAACAACACGAATACTTGCGCAATAATCGGGATATTAATTGAAATGGTGTGATCTTTGGGTGTAAATTAAGGCAATTATCTGATGTGTTTTTGCGTTATCAAACTCCCTTAAACTTGAATCTTTGCTTGTCCTCAAGCAAACGCAATTTGAAAACAAAATTAAACGCGAATACATTACCCGTTCGTACGTGGTTGTTAGGTGGATTAGTGGGATGTCTGATATTGAGTAAAACACCAAAGATACTGTGACGACACGAGCTTTCAGCTTTAGCATAGATCTCTCCTTTACACGAGCCAGTTCGAATCATGCTATTATAGCTCGACCTAGTGTCTCTGTTTCTATTTCACCCGGTTTCATTCTAGCGCAATCACATTAAGCCCTTTGCCTCCGCACGCACTTAGTGAAGTAGCCGGTTAGTGACTTTGATCCTTTTCTTAGCACGGGAGTCTGGTACACTAGTGTGGTACCCCTTTATATATCCCCTTTTTGAAGGTTGTGGGGGATTGAACCGTAGTTCGCCCTACCGAGTCCAGTACCAGGTACCTCTGGACCAACCAACTGGGGTTTCTATTCCTTCTTTTTGCATGACTTTGCAACCTTTTGTATGGTTCTTTTATCAAGTTCTTGATAGCAACAGTATGAAGGAGTTTCTTAATTTGTAGGCATCAAACACTTATATTCATCGGCTCTCCACGTGGTTTGTGCTTGAGACGGTGTTGACTGCTAGTATAAACTACTAGGGGTTAATCTAGAATGGAGGCTTAAGGTGTTGGTATAATGGTTATTCAAACTGATCTCGTAAAAATAAGGGGTCTAGGGTGTCGGGACGGTATCAATTTTGTTAGATCTTTCTCAGTTTTCCTGACAAAGCCTCCGCGAGACAACCTATGTACTCGTAGGGTATGTATTTAATCTTAAGGAAAAATTTTGTTATGCCAAAATATGTAAAAATGATTGAAAAGGACAAGCAAAAAAATTTGTATTGGCTGAAAATATTAGCAATAGAAACAAGTAGAAGAGTGATAAGGATTTCCTCCCATATTTAAACAATGCATTGTCCTCAATGCGACAGTATACAGAAGTAAAAAGGAAAGAAACAAAAATCATTGCTCGTCATTACGCGGTTGGCTTCTTCGTGCTCTAGCTCTTGCTCTTGCGCGCTCACCTCGTCCTCGCTGGGTAGGATCCAATCCTACGTGCTAAGTGTACTCCTGGATGGCATCTACGCGATAAGTCAGGGCACTCATCTGGTCTGAAAGTTCCGCCATTCCCTGATCATGCCAGTGAGCATAATCGTGTTGATCCCGCTGCATTTGCTGGACCGCTTGCATCATTTCTGTTTGGCGGTCTTCCATTATTTGGTTGTATCTCAACATCTCGGCGTAGATGTTTTCCATGGAGGCGGGTCTTCTTTCGCTTCTTTGTTGTCCTCGGGAGGAGGTCTCTGCAGCGTGCTCTTGAGGTGGTTGAGGCATGCCTCTGTCAAGCTCCTCTTTGACTTCATCTGTACCAATATCAGGATTTCCATCATTTGGCTCGGGGGCCTCCAGATCAAAAGTCCAATTTGTCATTTCTCTTGGATCTGTGCGGTTCTTGTTGGGCATGATGATGCTTCGTACTGTCTTGTTTCTGATAACAGGATGATACTTCTCATCATCTCTTGCTTTGATTAGGTGTGAGGCACGGCAGTAGTCGATGTCGAGGAATTCTACTTCCATGGCTGGTAAGTCGGCTAGCCTATCTCCCAGGTTCAAGCCTAATGCTATGGAGGTGATAATTCCCCCATAACAAAACGCCTGGCTGCCTCACATGCAAGAAGCCTGGATGTTGGCTAGTAGGAAAGGAGTAACATTGAACGCAATTTGGGCAAACACACAGTGGAGCAAGAAAAGCTCCTTGGAGTTTACCTTGTGGTTGCTGACTCTTCCAAAAACTGTATGCCCCAGGACTCGGTGAAAGTATCTAATGGCTGGGTTGTGGATATATGTTGCGTTAAGCGTATCCCAGCTCGTTGTGTTCATGTTGGTGAGGTTGTGCCATACTTGGAATGCTATCTCTGACCATCCTTCTGGGATGCAGCAATGGATACCTTCTCCATGTCGGAAACCAAACATTCTCGCTATCTGGGTTTGATTAAGGGAATACTCGGTGCCGAACATTCTAAATATGGCCACACCGGTGAGATATTGTTGAGTTCCAGGGGGTGTGATATAAGAGTAGGAACTCAGAAATTCCAGGGTAAGCGCTTTGTAGGTTGGCTGCGGTGTGGTACAGAGTTGCGTTAAGCTGGAGGCAGCTAGCATCCATTCCACACCCTCCAAAAGTCCTAACTCCCTTAGGCATTCATGATCCACATACCTCGTGGCTTGAACGGAGCGTTGGCAGAACTTGAGGTAGTTGCTTCTTTGGCATTCGTCGGCTTCTCCATCACGGAATGTGACGGTTGATAGGTCGGGAGTGCCTCTTTCTTGATGGGCCGTTGATGAGTTGTATGAAGCTTTTGGTGTTGTTGGGTGAGGTGAAATATTTGTGAGTTACACGCTCGAAGAAAATAGTGAAGAATTTAATAGATGATGATCAGAATGTAAAATAGAGATAATTGGTGAGGAAAAGGGGAGAAAAAGCGCCTGCTTTTATAGGCGAGCTCTCTGGAATTCGTGACGGTCGTCACGCGCAACGGATGCGTAACGGTCGTCTGCAACGGTCATATGCTCGTAACGGTCACTTTCATGTGTGTGACGATCTTTCCAGATTCGTGACGGTCGTCACGTCTGTGAGACGGACGTCACCCTATAGTGACGGTCGTCACGCGTTGAATTTCAAAAATTTCCTCTAGCACAGGTTGTCGCATCACGCGAAAAACCGGCGGGAAAACAAGAACAACAGAGCCGCCACCGTGCGTTATTTATCCCAAAAGAGGGAAAGGAAACGCTCGAAGTAAACCTAGGAAAGAACATGGTCTCGCGACCAAAGAGGATGGGTTCGGGAGTCGGTTATGCGAAGGGAAGGTATTAGCACCCCTACGCATCCGTAGTACTCTACGGGATCCACGCATAAAAGGAAAGATAAATGGTTGCTATAACACTGCTCAAATACTCACACCCACTGGCTGAAAGAGACAAAAGAAATTGACTGAAACTGACTCGGCAGGATATCGTATCCTGGGCCTACTTAGTCTATCAGGCATAGACATCAGAGTCGAAGTAGTTCGGACTGGGGAAACGACACATGCTCGCTAGGATATCGCATCCTATGCATACGTATCTTCCCGGACGAGAGAAGAATCAGAGCATTCGTAGCTCGGCTGACACGCACACAAACAAAACTAGGCAAAGGCAAACGTGGAGCCTGAATGCCAATCACTGGACTTACATCAGCATCCGAACCAAAACACACACAAGAAGGAAAACATGGAGCCTGAATGCCAATCACTGGACTTACATCAGCATCCGAACCAAAACACACACAAGAAGGCAAACATGGAGCCCGACTGCCAATCACTGGACTTACGTCGGCATCCGAACCAAACACACGCAAAGAAGCAAACATGGAGCCCGACTGCCAATCACTGGACTTACGTCGGCATCCGAACCAAACACACGCAAAGAGGCAAACATGGAGCCTGAATGCCAATCACTGGACTTACATCAGCATCCGAACCAAACACACGCACACTGGAACCCAAATGCCACTCGATGGACTTATATCTGCTTCCAAGCACACAACAACATAACAAGCTAATAGGGAGTCGGGGACTCGAGCCTATAACTGTCAAGCACACACTCAGAACAAACAGATAACAAATTGCTAAGGAGTCAGGCACTCGAGCCTAGCAACTGTCAAACAACACACACAAGAAAGAAAAAGGGCGCCCGGAGAGATCAGCTCAATCTCCTGCCTACATACTTCATCTGGTATGAAGATCAGGGCGATGTAGTTCCCCTACGGAGGGATAAAGGACTAGCCTAACCAGATGACAGAGGGAGACACAACTAGGGAGACTACGACTCGAGCCTAGATGTTATCATGCCAAATCAACCCTAAGTTAAGGTTTCTAGCTAACTGGCACAGGGAGCCAGCCTATCCTAAACATGACTTGCACAGGAAGCAAGCCACACACACACTTAACTTGCACAGGAAGCAAGCCAAGCAAAACCTAACTTGCACAGGAAGCAAGTCTAAACTTTCCCTAACTTGCACAGGAAGCAAGTCAAACAGACATACAAGCACAGATAGCACACACTATACACAAGCAAGTGGCTCAAACAAGGGTTAGGTTTTAGTCGAGGGGTCACATCAACCTCAACAAACAAACCTCTGGAACTGGGTGAATGTGTTCTTAACCTTGCCATTGAGGGGCTAAGGTGAAGCAGATGAAAGGTGAGTGAAGATGAGACTTCACAGCTCTTATCCCTGGCCTAGGAGAGCTTAAGACAAGAATGTGTGGGTTCAGAAAGGGGGAACCCTTCTACACATTTGATACTGACTCAACTGTACAATTGTACAAGATCTTGGGTTTGTATCTGCAATGCATCAACACAGTGGTGTGAGCAAAGCAGATGACACATTGAATAGCAGGGGATAGGTTACATATCCCTTGGGTTCTGCCAATTGCCTCTTCACTTAGGAGGACTTTGACTCTATGCAAGGACAAAATTAAACATCCACAAACATTGCCTCTTAAGGAGGACTTCAGACAGTTGCCTGGCCAAGTAACAGGCCAGGTCTTCCAGACTACATGAAGAAAAAGAGATATACCTCAATGCAAATTGCTTATACAAGCAAAGCAAATCAAAAAGTTCACAAGGAACTAAGCAACTAAAAGCACCTGAAACAGTCAAGCAGATGTTAGTATGCAACTTCAAACAAAGCAAAAAGAAACAGACACCAACAGTTAATTAGAGGCAAATGGATGTGCAAGGCACAGGGCCTAAGGCATGTGAGCCAAGCCACCTATAAAACAAACAAGTTAGACAATGATGTTCAAGCAAGCTCAATCAAAAAGAATTGGTCTCATTGGTCATTTGTTGGTCAACCTGAAAAACATAAGCTCAAAGGTGAGTAACAGGACCACTAGGACAAGCCTAGGGTCAAAAGAGAATGAAAAAGTTCAAACAGCAAGTGGTAAGCATCCAAAATCATGTTCAAACAATCAAGAAACAAAACCAATTGGATTCACATTCATATCAATCATCATCATCATTTCATGAACAAATTAGGTCAAAGCATGGCGTTTAGAAGCTCATAGAAGTCAACAGCAAGACTTGCATCAAAAGCAAACTAAAACATTTCCAAAAATCACCAAATAAATCATGATCAATCCTAACACACAGCATGGTAAGCATGTCAAATTTCATCCCATTTGGACAAGTGGAAGGCAGTCAATGAAAATCAGAAAGTCAAAGCAATTTTGAACATGCTCAAAGAAGTCAACCAAAAATGCATCAACTTAGAAAAATCATAAGTCAGAGATGGTGTATGATAAATGAATGGGACTAAAACCATGGCAAAGCTTAGGATGTCTAGTTATCTCATGTAAAATTTCATGTCCATCTAATAAAGTATGAGAATTTCACAAATGAAATGGGAACAAGTGTCACAAAAAGTCAACATAAGACCAAACAGGGGAGAAAATCTCAAACAATTAGGAAAATGCCATAATCAAATCCACAAAAAATCACATGTAAACTAGACATACAAGAGTACATTCATGCAAAAATTCAAACCAATTTGAGTTCAAGAAGCATGGTAATGAAAATCATGAAGTTGGACATCAATGGTGTGACACAAATTGTCACACCCTAATTCAAAAAATCATAACTCACAAACCAGCAATGATAAATTCACAAACTCTACACCAAAATCACCATGAGTGTGTCTAGTTTAAGCACAAAAAATTTGGGAGCCATTGGATAAAGTATCACCATTTCACAAATGTTTTGGCAAAGTGTACAAAAATTGGTCACATGTCACAAACTAATATGCCAAACAAAAACCAATGATCACAAAATTCTGGAAAAAATATGATAAAAAAGTAGAGATCATGATGAAGATGATGAAAAAATTCCCATGAGAATTGGATTTAAAATGAACAAGTTATGATTTTTGCAAGCGAGCCATGCCAAGTGAAATAAAAATTGAAACAATTAAATGATTTAAATGAAATAAAAACCGAGAATGGCAAACTTGTAATTCCCAGGTCACTTATCCAAAACGCAGCGTTTTGGCCAGGGAAACGAAATGTTTCTATTGGTCCGTTTCAAATGGAAAAGGGCGCGGTTCATACAAAACCCTAATTCAGAAATCCGCAGGAAAATCCGCAGCCAGCTCATGAAGGCTGCAGGAAAATCCGCAGGAAAAACGCAGCAACATGAACAGCATGAAGATCTTCATGATCTTCATGCGCGAAATTTCCAGAAAAAACCAAAAGTCCCAGAAACGCCATTTAAACATATTTTCATGAAGATCTAACAGCCCCTAACACGAATCAACATGCCATTTGTCTAAAAAACAACAACAACATCAAGAATCGACCAAATCTTGTCATAAACATAAAACTTTAAAACCCTCGTTCTCTCTCATTTTGGCACGGTTTCAATCGGTTTAAAGCTCATGACACTCACAGTGAAAAGACCTACAAGATGCATCATGTAATTTCATCAAAGGTTGAGTTCGAATTCTTACCAAGTTTTGAAGAAAGTGGAGAATCAGTTGTTGTTTGATGATGCAAGCTCGAAACAGGTACACACAAAGCTCCCAGGAGATGTATGGTTGGATACTTTTAGCTCAATGATGCTTGAAACAGAACAAATCAAAGCCTGCCATTGATGAGGCTCTTGAATGCAACAGTCGTGTGTGGGCCTTCCAGCTGGGGAATGGTGGTGAAAATAGGTTCAAAATGATGAATGGATGTTGTATTAAGCAAGGCCAGGTTCAGTTCTTTGGCCAATGTTGACAGATTTTGGAAAATGCCAAGAATGAAGTTTTTGAGAATGAGTGAATTTCTGTGTTTTTTTTTAGGCTGCCACTAGGGGTTTCATTCAGCAGAAAATATGATGTATGACTGCTGTTTTACTGGTGCTGAATCCAAGTCCATGGAAATGTGGGATAGAGTGGGTGAGAAGTGTACTTTTCTTCCAATTTTCAAGCAACTAGGTGATGGGTGTGTGTACTGCATGGAGATGGGCTTGCAACAGGTCATAAACCACATTTCAGAACATGTTTGGATAGTAGAAATGGTTGGAAATGATTATTTTAAAACTTCACTTTTTCACCTTACTTAAAATTAATTCAAGTAGGTTCAAAAATGCCATTTTGATTGGTGAAGTTTTGGTACATGAAAGTTACATTTTTGGAAAGAGGGGATCAAATGTGACTTGTAGAAAAAAAACCCCACCCAAATTGGCCAAATGGTTTGAGAGATATGGCCTTTTGAAGTTCAAGAATTTTTGAAAACGATTTGATCATAACTTGCCAACCATACATGGGAATTGAGTGTTCTTGGACTTTTTGGAAATGGGAGAACAAGATCTTCAACTTTCATGTTGGGCAAAAATTCATTTGAAGCTTGTATCATGATGTAAGTTTGAGGGTCAAGACTTTCCATTTTTGGCAGTTTTCAGTTACAGGTCCAATTTCTATTTTTTTGGAAATTTTCTGATTGGCTTCAAATTCTTCAATGATATTGTTTGCCATGATATATGAGGCCTATTGGGACATGAATAAGCTCTCTCAAACCAAATCCATCCATCAAAACCATAAAATCAACCACAGTTGACCAAGTTTGACTTTTCAGGGTTTCTGGCTGATTGTGCATTGAATGATGACTTCTGAACATCCAACCCTTGACTTAAACACTTCAAATGGACCTCCAAGTCATGTGAACATGTTGGACAAACCCTAGGGCCTTGGCTCAATGGAATTGTACTTGCTTGCTTGGTTGACTGATCTCCTGATCAGTTTGACCTAATTTCTTGACTTACTTGCACTTGAGGCAAATGGGGGCAATGCAATGCTATGCAATGGATCATGATATGCTATGACCTAATATGAAAATGGATGTACAATGATAGGTGCAAATTTGAGGTGCTACACAGGTTTCAGCAGAATCTGATAGCAGCATAAATAATAGCTAAGCAATTTTAATTTAACAGCATAAATGCATAAATAAATAAAAAGATGAAATAAGCGTAAATAAATAGCAATTGAATTAATGAATTGAAATTAAATGTAACATAGGAGAAAAATGTAGCGATAACATAGCAAATGAAAGCAATAGAACAAAAGTAATGCAATAAATAAAAATGCTTCCTCCCCACACAAAATAAAGCAGTGTCCTCATTGCTTAGTACGAGTAGGAGAAATCAGTGGTCAGTAGTTTCAGCCACGTTTTTGTCCCAATGCAGCGACAACTTCGTTCAGATAATGAAACTGCTCAACGGCTATATCCATCTGGCCTAGGACATCAAAGCGTATGAGTTTTATCTCTTCTTTCACAATGGTGATGTCAGCTTGGAAAGTATTCAGACGGGTGATGAGCATGGCATGATTATCAGCACAAGATGGAGGAACCGGTTCAGCAATGTTATAATAGTTAGGAGGTGTTTCAGGGTCAGATTCTTCCTTATGGATAGGGTCATTAATACACTCGTATTTGGGCGGTGTAGCGGGAGGTGAAGGTGGATCGATAGGGTGTTCCTCTAAGTCATAGAGCCAGTTATCTCGGTTGTGAACACTCGTTTTCTCATGGTTAGGCAAGGTGAATAGTCAGACCACTTCGTTACTGATTAGATAATCAAAGGTATTCGTCCCAATGTTACCTATGATTCTGCGGTTAAAGCAAAATTCGATATCCATTGGGCGGATGTTTCCAAAAGATACAAATAAGGTGTGGGCTAGTATTTTATGAAAATATCGGATAGCAGGGTGTAACACCCCAAAATTTGCCCTCCTCACTCATGCATTCATTTTTAGGTCATTTAGCATTTCATACCACATTGCATCATGTCAATCGGGATTAGCTCCAAGAAGCTCGGACATCATCCAGGACACTTTGTGAGTTTTATTCAAATGGTCAGTCAACACAAGGAAAAGACATGGGGTACTACCAACAGGGCCAGATGAGGCCTATTCACCGTGCAAATCGCCAAGCTGGAAGAAGCGAGAATCTGCTGCTGAGCTGTCATGCTCGCTAGGCGAGCAGATGCTTCGCCTAGCGAAGAGTACTGTCATGCTCGCTAGGCGAGCAAATCCTTCGCTAGGCGAAGGACGCGCATTTCAGAAATATCAGAAAGTTTTGGGCCTGAGCTGTCCTCATTCAAAGCCCACAAGCTACGAAATTTGACCTATAAATACCAGAGTAGTCAATGAAATAAACCCTGAACACTGGCTGAATAGAAAAGACCAGAGACTGGAGAAGGAGACCTAGGAACTACTCTGCAGCAACCTTCAGGCAGCTCTGAGAAGTTCACTTCGCCTCACACGAACCCTAGTGCTACTTTGCAGATCTGGCCGCACCATTCAATCCTAATCAGTCTCTCTCATCAGCTGGAGAGATCTCAGGGTTGCTAATCTTTTAGTTGCTGTAACTTCGGATCTTTATCCGTGTGGTAATTTTTTCCCTTTCTCGTACTTTATCGCTTTCTTAGCTGGAAGACCTCGATGGGAGGCAATGTTTGAGCCCCTTGGTGGCATTTTACTTTGAGATACATGTTTTGTGTTTTGTATTCGTATCCCCACAGGTAGCGCGGTTCCTTCGTCAAGGACTGCCTGTTTGCCCTCGAGCATCCCAAACCCTAAAAACCATAACACACGTTTACTCCTTCTACTACAGGCGAGTAAGTCTCCAAAGGTCGAGCATCCGGTAGATTGCGTAGTGACGTTGTTCGTCCAAAACCCAATCCATAACCCCGTAGTTAGCCGAACTACGGCTTGCTCTGATTCTCATTCCAGATGAGATACGTAGGCATAAGACGCGATGTCTTAGCGAGCACACATCCCCCCAACCCATAGGTCAGCCGAGCTACGAAGACTCTGATTCTCATATTCAGATGAGATACGTATGCAGTGGATGCGACATCCGCGCGAGTCATTTTCATTTAACCCTTTTTTTTTTGCAAACAGCACAAGATAAACCCACACCCTTTAGACGAAAACCACAAAAGTGGATCCCGTAGAGTACTACGGATGCGTAGGGGTGCTAATACCTTCCCTTCGCATAACCGACTCCCGAACCCAAGATTTGGTTGCGAGACCTTGTCTTTTCCTTTCCTTTTTCCAGGTTTACTTCGAGCGTTTCCTTTCCCTCCTTTGGGATGAATAACGCACGGTGGCGACTCTTCTGTCTTTTTTTTTTTTTCGCCGGTTGTTTTCTCGCACACTGTATTTTTCAGGTTGCGACAGCTGGCGACTCTGCTGGGGACCCTAAGAAGTTGACCTCTTGCTGGTCCATCTTCCCTAAGCGAGTCCCTCCTAGCTTGTGTGATTTTCTTGTTTAGTGGGTGTTCATGCTTTTGTATATTTTATTTACTTACTTGCTTGCATTCATCTGCTGTATCTGTTGGAGCTGTTGTTTGTTTGTTGGGATGGGATGTTCTACGAGAGATAAGCCCATTACCCAGGCTTGAGTGTACACACAGGTTTTAGAGTGGATGATCATGAGGCTTGCGTGGCATGTTGCTACGTTAAGTCGTTCGTGAAGAACCACACCCAGACGAGGTTTCTCTTGGATATATTATGTCCTACGGATGTTCCGTAACGACATGATGTTCCTTTAGAAATTGTCGACTCTGGTGACCATTTCCCGAGAACTCAGTCGAGGCCTCTCCTCCGAGACGTGATTATGTTAGCTCTGGTGGGCGCATTCTCGCCGATCAACCCGAGGACCCCGAGACTGGGAACTTGCTTTAGGATGTCCTGTTGAGGGGAGTCAGTGGAGGTCTTTTATCCCGTAATAATGCCAAACCTTCAGTGGTAAACGTATTATTCGCGACTGAAGGGCTGAAGTTGACGAACTTCTGTTCTTAGAACCTACTAGTGAGGGGCGGGCTAAATTCAGGAAACCTTAACCTCCAACCAACCCGGTTTTCTGGAGCAGAGCTTGGATCTTGTATTATATTCCTCAGTGGTTCTCTCTTCAGACAGTGTAACCTGACAGATGTTCAAGCAGATACAACAATCCTGATTGACATACCACTGCATTGCATTCGCATCATCACATCATTTGCATTCATAGTATTTAACACATGTTTATCCATTTCAAGGGGGTAGAATACCTTTTGGAATTGATAAACATGTCATTGCATTTACATATTCATTGTCATATTTTGCATAACAGGTACCGCTGCAGTGTTCTCATTTTGTTTGGTGTCCCACTAGCAGGATAGCTGACTCAGGCATTCACCGATACGGTACCCGAAGGAATCAACAGAGAGCAATGGAGAGCCTACAAGCAGAGCTCGCCGAGATGAAGATTCGCATGAATCAGTTCATGGACTTGGTTCAAGGGGTGGCACAAGGACAGCAGGAGCTTAGATTGTTGGTACAAAGGGATCCCCCTATTACTCAACCGGAGACGTTGGCTGATCCTCCAGCTGGAGAGGCTAATGGTCCCAATGGACCGGGGCCTATCCCGATCCCACATATCAACCTAGATCAACAACCTATTCAGGATGGTCAAGATGATCAGTTCCCCTTGCTTCAGGAAGACTTCGGCATGGACCCCATGTTTAAAAGATTGGAAGAGAGGTTGAAAGCAGTGGAAGGACAGAATTTTCTGGGAGTAGATGTTGCTGACTTGGGGTTGGTCCCAGGTGTGAGGGTGCCACCGAAATTCAAGGTCCCGATATTTGACAAATACAATGGCAGCTCTTGCCCCAAAACTCACGTGCAAGCCTATTTCCGTAAAATGGTTGCATACTCTGACGACGAGAAGCTACTTATGTACTTCTTCCAGGACAGCCTGGCTGGGGCATCCTTGGAATGGTATATGAGGCTGGACAGAGCCCACATCCGTTGCTGGAGGGATCTGGCAGAGGCTTTCGTGAAGCAGTATCAGTATAATGCAGACATGGCTCCGGACAGAACTCAACTTCAGAATCTGTCTCTTAAAAGCAATGAGTGCTTCAGGGAATACGCTCAACGCTGGAGGGATACAGCTTCCCGTGTTCATCCTCCTATGTGGGAAAAGGAAATGGCCAACATGTTCATGAATACGCTGCCCGGACCTTACTTGGAGCGTCTGGTAGGTTGCGATGCTTCCAACTTTGCTGATGTGGTCTCTACTGGAGAAAGGGTGGAGAATTACCTAAAGACCTATAAGAGCCAGAGTGGAGGTGGATCCTCATCAGGGGTGAAGAAGTCGTTCATTCAGGGACAGAAGAGGAGAGAAGGGGATGCAAATGCCATATCTTCTTATCAGAACAGGGATAACCGGAGGAATAATTTTCAGAATTATCATTAGCAACCGTATGTTGCGGCTGTGACCATTCCAGCTGCAGCGCCACTACAACAACAACAATCACAACATCAACCAGCTCAGTATCAACAGCAGCAACAACCGGGTAACAGACCCGCTTATCAACAGAGGCAAAGGATGATGGACCGGCGTTTCGACACCCTTCCAATGTCGTACGCTCAGTTGCTTTCTAGTCTTCAACAACTACAACTTGTGCAATTACGCACTCTGGCTCCTCCTGTTGGTAGACTTCCGGTGGGTTACGACGCTAACGCTAGGTGTAGCTTCCACTCTGGGGCACCTGGCCATAATATTGAGAACTGCAAAGCTTTTAAGCACGTAGTTCAGGACCTCATAGATTCAAAGGCCATCGACCTTGCACCGGCTCCGAATGTCGTCAACAATCCCATGCCCCAGCATGGTGGTGCGAACGTTAACATGATAGAGGGAAAAGCCAAGTCCATTAAGGATGTGTTGAAGTTGAAGACTCCATTGTTGGATATCAAAGGATGCTTGCTAAAGGCCGATGTTTTCCCCGGTTGTGGGAAGGGTTGTTTGGATTGTGCCACTCAGAGTAGAGGTTGTTTGAAGCTACAGCAGGGTATCCAGGCCTTGCTCGACAAAGGTATCCTCCAGGTTGAGGGTTTGTCTGTCCAAGAGTCTGCGAAAGGGGTTGAGGAAGAAGGGTTTGAAGATGCTACTGATGAATTCGCAGATGTTGTTCCTACTGATTCTGTAATCCATGATGTAACTGAAATGGATTCCGATGTTTCGGATGTGTGTACTTCAACGCCTCAGACTCATCAGGGGCCGATCACTTTCTCCAGTGCTGGCATCATTCAGTATGGTCAAGTCTCTGCAGTCAACGAAGAAGATGGGGATAGTGATTGTGACATTGACAACTGGGTGCGTCCAAGGATCCCGGGTGAAGTCATCAACAATTGGTCTTCTGAGGAGATTGTCCAAGTCACTCTTCTTGAAGAGTAATTTTCTTTGTTTATTCATGCATATCCAAGTCTTACGTTCCGCCCAGGGCGTAATGACTCATTGTAAGGTCCGTCTATGTGACACTTGCATTTTTATCATAAATAAAGGACGTATTTTTGCATTCAAATATTTCGTTCCCTGTCTTTCTATTTTTGCAGTTTTTCAAAATAAAAAAAATGGCAATGTTTTGTTTAGTTTTCACTTCTTGTTCACACTCATAAGCACATACCATCACTCTTCTTGAAGAATGCACATCACCGGATCCTATTGATAACGTTTCTGCTACGGCTCGTTTCGACTTTGAAAATCCAATCTTTCAAGCTGAAGAAGAGGGTGATGAAGACTGTGAACTCCCTGAAGAACTTACCAGGTTATTAAAATAGGAAGAAAGGGTCATTCAACCGCATCAAGAGTTTGTTGAAGTGATTAATCTCGGCATCGAGGACGCCAAGAGAGAAATCAAGATAGGGGCTACTTTAGAAGACAATGTGAAGAAAGGGCTGATTGAATTGCTGCAAGAATACGTTGACATCTTCACCTGGTCTTATCAGGACATGCCTGGGCTGGACACAGACATCGTGGTACACCGCTTGCCCCTCAAAGAAGGTTGTCCTCCGGTCAAGCAGAAGCTCAGAAGAACAAGACCAGAGATGGCTGTCAAGATAAAGGAAGAAGTGCAAAAGCAGTTGGATGCAGGGTTTATAGCAGTCACCAATTATCCGCCATGGGTTGCAAACATCGTCCCAGTACCTAAGAAGGATGGGAAGGTACGGATGTGTGTCGACTACCGGGATCTGAACAGAGCTAGCCCTAAAGATGATTTCCCATTACCTCACATCGACGTTTTGGTGGATAATACAGCTCAGTTCTCGGTATTCTCCTTCATGGATGGCTTTTCTGGCTATAACCAAATCAAGATGGCACCAGAAGACATGGAAAAGACAACTTTCATAACCCCATGGGGCACCTTCTGCTACAAGGTGATGCCGTTTGGTCTGAAAAATGCCGGAGCAACATATCAGCGAGCAATGGTGACTCTGTTCCATGATATGATTCATCATGAAATCGAGGTTTATGTTGATGATATGATTGCCAAATCTCAGACAGAAGAAGAACATTTGGTGAATTTGCAGAAACTGTTTGAGCGTTTGAGGAAATTCAAACTGAGACTTAATCCGAACAAGTGCACTTTCGGGGTGAGATCGGGAAAGTTGCTGGGTTTTATTGTTAGCGGAAAAGGGATTGAGGTGGATCCCGACAAAGTAAAAGCGATACAGGAAATGCCAGAGCCAAGAACAGAGAAGCAAGTCCGTAGTTTCTTAGGGAGGTTGAACTACATTGCAAGGTTCATCTCTCACCTAACAACCACGTGTGAGCCAATTTTCAAATTGCTGAGGAAAGATCAGGCTATCAGGTGGAATGAAGATTGTCAAAGGGCTTTCGAGAAGATAAAAGAGTATCTACAGAAACCTCCGATCCTTATACCTCCAGTTCCTGGGAGACCTCTGATAATGTACCTATCAGTGAGTGAGAACTCGATGGGGTGTGTATTGGGACAGCATGACGAGTCTGGTCGAAAAGAGCATGCCATATACTACCTTAGCAAAAAGTTTACCGACTGTGAAATCAAATATTCGCAGCTTGAGAAAACTTGTTGTGCTTTGGCCTGGGCTGCTCGCCGACTGAGGCAGTATATGTTGAACCATACTACTTTGTTGATTTCTAAGATGGATCCAGTGAAATACATATTCGAGAAGCCAGCTCTCACCGGAAGGGTCGCTCGTTGGCAAATGATTTTAACAGAGTATGATATTCAGTACACGTCACAGAAGGCCATCAAAGGTAGTATTCTGTCAGACTACCTTGCCGAGCAACCGATTGATGATTATGAGCCAATGAAGTTTGAATTCCCTGATGAAGACATCATGTTCCTCAAGATAAAAGACTGTGAAGAGCCAGTTGTTGAGGAGGGACCTGATCCAAACGAAAAGTGGACTTTGTTGTTTGATGGGGCTGTCAATGCTAGAGGAAGTGGAATCGGTGCTGTCATTACAACTCCGAAAGGTGCCCACATACCTTTCACCGCTCGTTTGACTTTTGAGTGCACAAATAATGAAGCTGAGTACGAGGCCTGTATCTTGGGTATTGAGCAAGCGATTGATTTGAGAATCAAGACTCTGGACATCTTCGGAGATTCAGCTCTGGTGATCAATCAAGTGAATGGTGATTGGAATACTCTCCAGCCCACTCTGGTCCCCTACAGAGATTACACGAGAAGACTTTTGACTTTCTTCACAACGGTAATATTGTATCATATACCTCGTGATGAGAACCAGATGGCAGACGCACTTGCTACTCTATCCTCCATGATCAAGGTAATTCGTTGGAACCATGCTCCCAGGATCGATGTGATGCGCCTTGACAGGGCCGCGTATGTGTGTTTGCTGCTGAACTAGTAGTCGATGACAAGCCTTGGTATCACGATATCAAGTGCTTTCTGAAGAATCAAGAGTACCCTGCAGGGGCATCCAACAATGACAGAAAGACTTTGAGAAGATTGGCAGGCAGTTTCTTCTTGAACAAAGACAATGTGCTGTATAAGAGGAACTTCGACATGGTTTTGCTCAGATGCGTGGACAGACACGAGGCGGACATGTTAATGCAGGAAGTTCATGAAGGTTCCTTCGGTACTCATGCAGGTGGACATGCAATGGCTAAGAAATTGTTAAGAGCGGGTTATTACTGGATGACCATGGAATCAGATTGTTTCAAGTATGCTCGGAAGTGTCATAAATGCCAGATTTATGCTGATAAGGTGCATGTACCGCCGAATCCTCTGAATGTGATGTCTTCGCCGTGGCCGTTTGCCATGTGGGGCATTGACATGATTGGAAAGATTGAGCCGACTGCTTCCAATGGGCATCGCTTCATCCTTGTTGCCATCGACTATTTCACCAAGTGGGTCGAGGCAGCGTCGTTCGCGAATGTCACCAGACATGTGGTTGCCCGTTTCATCAAGAAAGAAATCATTTGTCGCTATGGGATTCCCGAAAGAATCATTACTGATAATGGTTCTAATCTCAACAACAAAATGATGAAGGAGTTGTGTCAGAACTTCAACATTCAGCATCACAATTCTTCCCCTTACCGCCCTAAGATGAACGGCGATGTTGAGGCGGCAAATAAGAACATAAAGAAGATTGTGCAGAAGATGGTCGTCACGTACAGAGATTGGCATGAGATACTACCTTTCGCCTTGCATGGGTACCGCACTTCAGTACGTACATCGACCGGGGCAACCCCTTACTCCCTTGTGTATGGTATGGAAGCAGTCCTCCCTATTGAAGTGGAGATTCCTTCTCTAAGAGTCTTGTTGGATGTCAAGCTAGACGAAGCTGAATGGATTCGGACAAGGTTCAATGAGTTGAGTCTTATCAAAGAGAAGCGAATGACAACCATTTGTCATGGGCAATTGTATCAGAGTCGGATGAAGAGAGCCTTTGATCAGAAAGTGCGTCCTCGTTGTTTCCAAGTTGGAGATTTAGTGTTGAAAAGGATCCTTCCTCCTCAGACAGATCACAGGGGCAAGTGGACTCCTAACTATGATGGACCGTATATTGTCACCAAGGTTTTTGATGGTGGGGCCTTAATGCTTGCAACTATGGATGGTGAAAACTTCACTTCCCCTGTGAACTCAGACGCAGTTAAAAAATACTTCGCATAAAATAGACCCGCTGGACAGTAAAAAGAATAGTCCAGGCAAAAAAATGGGCATCCCGACGAACCAAGAAAATGAAAAGGTTCGGGCAAAACTTAGGGACAAAAATAAAAAAAGATTGTACACCCGGTAAGTTGAAAACCTGAAAAGGCAACTTAGGCAAAAATGGGTATCTCGGTGGATTGAAAACCCGAAAAGGGGCGATCCAGGCAAAAGTTAGGGATTAAGCGAATGACTGCGTTCTGAGTAGTTCTAAATCTCATCTCGTGCCAATGACTGGAAATTTTTGAAGGATAGGAAACAGTCCAATCACTCTTTCAGAAGGCTGATTATCTGGAGGATCTTGAAGACGAGCAAGTCATAGCAGAATTGGAACCCAATAGAAATCCATTTCATATTGCCATTAGATTAATTTCTGTTTTTATCTTTTGTGCGATTACCTCTTTCCAGGGATTGCTTCATAATGTAAATGCCTATTCAGAGGCCATTCAATCAATAAAATCATGTTATTCAGTATATCTCTGTTTTCATTTTCATTTTACTGTTTTGTTTGCAAAAATGACGTCCGAATTTTTGATAAACATTGCATCATGACACATAAGGGCTTTACAGGTACATGCTTAATAAATATTTAAAATTGCTGTAAATTTTAAAGTGTTTTGGATCGTCTATTCAGAACAGATACCCTCGGGGCATTTCCTTGAAAATCCCCTGCGGACGATCGTGAATATCTTCCCCAGTAAAGTCACCAACAGACGAATTCGGTGTCTTATCCCTGCAGAGCTAATCAGAGCGTTGGATTCCTCAATCCCCAGCAGGTTCTCACCACTATACTTCCCCAAGCGTTTGTTTCAGGACATACACTCCCCAGTAGAGTTGACAGTGCCAGACTGTATCTTCCCAGCAGAAGTGGCTGCTCCTTAGAGTTCGATGCCAGATCGATAATCCCAATGCCAGATCCATGGTTTCTTTCCTTGAAGCAGAACCTCGGTACCGTATCAGTGTTTGCTCCCCCTGCTGAGTCATCTCTCGCAAATCGTGGTTGCCAGAATCATTGTAGCTTTCCTCAGCAGCAGGCTTCCAATGCCGTTCTTTCCCCGATCAGAGTCTCGGTATGGCCAGAACACCGCATGGCTAGTCATCTCCCCGCAAAGTTCTTTGCGCTGTGCATCTCCAACAGCCTTGCCAGGGTCCAGAAGATGGTGATCATGTCCCCAGCAGATCCCCTTGCCTCAGCTTGGCATTCTACCCAGCATTTCGCATCCCTGCATGTAGAATCATATTGCATTGCATCCTCCCAAATCGCGTAGCATTTCCATTTTCATGGAGCATTACGCCATTGAAAAATTCAAACATACACATTGTAAGCATAAAACATTCTCGGTATCCCAAGTGATAAGCTAGAAGTTGTTTCCAATACTCAGACTGAAGATTGTTCATGACTCACCTTGGTTATCCCCAGCAAGTGTCATTGGCCCAGGCGCCGCCTCTATCATCATTCTCTATCTCTGCCGATACTGACAGGCATGAAGTGTTCTGGTATCCAGACCGAAGTGGCATTCAGGCCAGGTTTCCGATATTCAGATCGAAGTGGCATTCAGGCCAGTTTTCCGATATTCAGATCGAAGTGGCATTCAGGCCAGTGCTCTGGTATCCAGACCGAAGTGGCGTTCAGGCCAGTTTTCCGATGTTCAGATCGAAGAAGTTTCCGACGTTTAGGTCGACGCAACTTGTGGCATTCAGGCCAGCCTCTCGGTGTTCAGACCGATAGTAATAATCTCATATCTCCCGATGTTCAGATCGAAGTCATTTCCAGTATTCAGACTGATGAGCGGCATTCAGGCCATGGTTATTTCTGTGTTACCATTTATTTTGGTATCCAGGTTAGCATTCTTTTTCGGTATTCAGACTGACTCTCACCGTACTAGACAGATTCTTCTTTCAAGGATTTGTTACTTCACTTCACTCCAGTGCAAATTTTTGGGCTTTTATTGTATTTAATCCCTCGATACCTCGAAAGTACGAAAGCCGCTGCTATCTTCTTTCCAGGTCTCCAGTTGATTGAATAGGGGCAGCTGTAACACCCCAAAATTTGCCCTCCTCACTCATGCATTCATTTTTAGGTCATTTAACATTTCATACCACATTGCATCATGTCAATCGGGATTAGCTCCAAGAAGCTCGGACATCATCCAGGACACTTTGTGAGTTTTATTCAAATGGTCAGTCAACACAAGGAAAAGACATGGGGTACTACCAACAGGGCCAGATGAGGCCTATTCACCGTGCAAATCGCCAAGCTGGAAGAAGCGAGAATCTGCTGCTGAGCTGTCATGCTCGCTAGGCGAGCAGATGCTTCGCCTAGCGAAGAGTACTGTCATGCTCGCTAGGCGAGCAAATCCTTCGCTAGGCGACGGACGCGCATTTCAGAAATATCAAAAAGTTTTGGGCCTGAGCTATCCTCATTCAAAGCCCACAAGCTACGAAATTTGACCTATAAATACCAGAGTAGTCAATGAAATAAACCCTGAACACTGGCTGAACAGAAAAGACCAGAGACTGGAGAAGGAGACCTAGGAACTACTCTGCAGCAACCATCAGGCAGCTCTGAGAAGTTCACTTCGCCTCACACGAACCCTAGTGCTACTTTGCAGATCCGGCCGCACCATTCAATCCTAATCAGTCTCTCTCATCAGCTGGAGAGATCTCAGGGTTGCTAATCTTTTAGTTGCTGTAACTTCGGATCTTTATCCGTGTGGTAATTTTTTCCCTTTCTCGTACTTTATCGCTTTCTTAGCTGGAAGACCTCGATAGGAGGCAATGTTTGAGCCCCTTGGTGGCATTTTACTTTGAGATACATGTTTTGTGTTTTGTATTCGTATCCCCACAGGTAGCGCGGTTCCTTCGTCAAGGACTGCCTGTTTGCCCTCGAGCATCCCAAACCCTAAAAACCATAACACACGTTTACTCCTTCTACTACAGGCGAGTAAGTCTCCAAAGGTCGAGCATCCGGTAGATTGCGTAGTGACGTTGTTCGTCCAAAACCCAATCCATAACCCCGTTGTCATACCCCAAAATTTGCCCATTTATATTTCAAGACATTTTTCAAGGCGTTCCGACTCATTTTCATGACACTGATCTTAAGGGAACGAAGGCCCAGCTCGCGAATGACCCAAACTGACCTATTCGCTACACGCTCGCCTAGTGATAACATGAAAGTGGTTTATTTGGAAGCATAAGTAAAAATGGAGGAAAAGAGGTGCAAAAAGGAGAGAAAACGAACCAAATAGCAAAGCCCAGCCCAAAGCGCAAGCCACAAATGCTGTGCTTGTGACGGACGTCACGGAGGGCGTGACGAGCGTCACGCAAAGCAGCCTTGTGACGGACGTCACACATGGTGTGACGAGCGTCACACCACTACCCTACTTTTTGGGCGCAAGTAACGCCTCAGAGACTTGAAGAGACGTTGAGGAGTGTTGGGCCCTATATCCACGCCATGAAATTAGCCACGTTGAAGAGCTCTTGGCAGCAAGTAGTTACTTAATGGTACCAATATAAATAGCCACGAAGAAAACCTAGAAAGGGGGGCTTTTTCCACATTTTTCCTTTGCCGTTTTCACTTTTGCATATTTTCTTTTCCAGCAGCTTAGGCATTGTTTTCCTACGAGTTCTACACTATTTTCCTTGCAATTTCCTATTTCTTTTTCAGCATTTAGTTAGTTCTATTCACACAATAGTTTCTACAAAGGAAACTATTGTGTACCTTTTTACCGGATCCAACCTTACGTTAGGATCTAGTTTATTTTCTTCGTTTAATTTGTTGTTTAGTTGACGAATCCAAGGTCAAATCCTGCCGGCTTGTGGCGGAGTGTTCAGGACTACTGTTTAACTTATTCCGAGTAACCCTAAAGGAAACCCGGAAGGAAAAGCCTACGGCAGCAAGGTCACTTCCGCTCAATTCGATCCGATCGGCCAATTCGAGGTTGCAATTCAATTGCCAACAGGTTTGCGTTACTATCACCGCTTTATGTTCCTAATGCACATGTGATATCATAATTGAATTCATAAATATATTTGAGGTTTTGCATGTGGACTTAAGTATGCCTGGATACCTTGAATTGTTGTAATGGAGGCCGCTGTTTCGCTCTGTTTTGATCTTTACCCATCCGACTTGTTTTATTATAACCAGGCTTTGTTTACCTGATACTATTACTGCTTTGGTGCAACTCTTGATTGCACCCTGATTTGGTACTCTAATCCGTTTGCTGAATTTTGTAAAGGTTCACCTGTCCCAGGAAAGGATTGCTGTCTAGGTCTTCCACTTTATTTGTGGGATACCCTTGTGGAGACTCACCCTAAATTGCTTAATTAATTTTAATGTGTTAATTTTAATAATTAATTTTAATAATTAATTTTAATGTATTAATTTTAATGTATTATTTTAATGTATTGATTTTAATGTGGGGATTCATCCTAATCACCTAATTGACTTTAAAATATGACCTTTGAATACGTGATCTTGGACCTCTTTTTGCTGCCCTACGGTATTACGGTATAACGGTCATGTCCCGCGAATGTAGGGATACACTTAGCAAAGACCCTTCGATTAAATCATCATAAAATAAATCATGGTCCCTCGGATGTTGCCTTCGAAAATACGATTTTGTCCCTCGATGACCCTTCGGTGCAGCCTACGGTTAAATGATGATCGTCCCTTCGAATGCTAAGGTATCCTTACAACTGTTGCCTTCAATGACCTATCGATGACCCTACGATGACCCTTAAACATCCAAAGGGTAAAATTACTTACTTCTCAATAGTAAGGACAATTTTACCCTCATAAGGATAGGAAACGTTCATAAAGACCTTGGGTAGGTATAACTTTTAACTGCTGGCCCACAACTTAAAACATTTTCCACCCCTCACACTTTGCAAATCCTAGAAAATCACCACTTGGTATACATTCATACTAGAATCATTACCAAGTTACATTTTTCTAAACCGTTTCAAAAATCAAACGAGATAAATACTTTGTATACATTCATACGAGAATCATTACAAAGTTAAACTCTCTTTTCGAAACATTTTTTAAACAATTCACGAACACTTTTCAGACAAAAATATAAGTGATCCAGCAATTAAGAGCCCATGGATAACCATGGATACAAAGGGTGCTAATACCTTCCCTTTGTATAATGTACCTCCCGAACCCAGAATCTATTGAGGTCTTTCCTGTTCTTTTCCACCTTTCCTTATTGGATAAAAGAAAAGTCGGTGGCGACTCTTGCTATCCGCGACATTGCGATAAAAAGCAAAACACCCCAAGTCAGTTCACCGTATGACAGAACTGGCGACTCTGCTGGGGAATCTTTAAAAAGAGAGGTTACCTTAAAAACAAGATCACTTATTTAAAATTGTCTGATTTACTTTTAAGGGATTGCTTGGGTATTCTTGAGTGAAAGATCCTACACCCGGATCTAGTGTACCTTAGGTAAGTAGCAATAGATCATCGCGACTATCCGGCGTATACTGGAATGGTTAAAATGATGGCTACGGTTAATGTGACACTTTGGTTGTCCTGATGGTCCTCATGTTATTTGAGGAAAAATTTGGCTTCCGCGTGGTGTCATCAAAGCATTAACCAGACCTTTAGAACCCTAATTGACTCATCCTGGCCATTAGAAAGTAGTGAGCTAACTGACTTCGGTTCCGACTGGGGCTTGGTTGAGACTCGATACTACACTCCTTGAGATTGGACTTTAGGGAAGCTTTGGTCAACCACTTGGTGTTGCACTGAAGTGGACTTAAAGGAAGGTCAATGATTGGAGATCCTTCTAGAACCCGGTTACTATTCTAGGACAGGTTGAACCAACCAAACTTCAATGGGGAGGGTACTTACCTATGGAACTCATGCAAGCCTTAAAACCTAGGAATGATGGTTGTGTGACTTGCTTGTGCTTGTTTAACATCATAACATCATAACATCATGGCATTGTACTAACCATTTCGAGGACTTAGGGATTTAACTTTGCTCTGTTTTGTAAAAAATAAAAAAAATAAAAAAAAATAAAAAAAAGAGTTTCCTTTTTTGTTGGCTTACGTAAAGTTAAATTCCAAAAGTCCTTGAAAACATTTCATACATTGCATAGCATAACATAACATTGCATGACAGGTGTTCCAAAGGACCATATTCTCACGGTCTGCCTCTTAAACAGAAAAATGGATCTCGAACAAACTGTCAAAGATCTCCAGACTCAAAATGCTCAGTTCAAGGAGATGATGTTAAGCCTATCCAAGGGGCAGGAGGAACTGAAGGCTCTTTTGGTCGAAAAGAAGAAAGACAAGAAGGTTGTGAGTTTCATTAACCCAGGACGAAGGCGTAAAGGACAGGTTACGGGAATCAAATTTGGAATCCCGAACGGTCCAGAGGATGAGGCGGAGAATGATTCAGAGGAAGAGGATGCTGATTTCTCCAACCCTGAGGATGATGATGAGAAGTATGAAAATGAACAGTACTCTCCGAGAGATGATAAGTACAAGTTGTTGGAAGAACGTATGCTAGCTATGGAGGGTCAGAAGGCGCCTGGTCTGGATTTCGAAAGTTTGGGTCTGGTCTCCGATGTGACCATTCCTCGCAAATTCAAAATCCCCACTTTCACTAAGTACGATGGTGTATCCTGCCCTCAGATGCATTTAAGGGCTTATGTGAGAAAGTTTCAGCCGCATACCACTGATAAGAAACTGTGGATCCACTTCTTCCAAGAAAGTCTGTCTGGCACTCAGTTGGAATGGTATCATCAGCTCGAGAGCTCTGACATCCGCACCTGGACTGATTTAGCAACAACTTTCTATAAGCAGTACCAGTATAATTCTGAGCTAGCGCCTACTCGGTTACAGTTGCAGAATATGGCTATGGGATCTAAAGAAAGCTTCAAAGAATATGCTCAGAAATGGAGAGATTTGGCCGGCAGGGTCAAACCCCCTATGACTGACCGAGAATTAGTAGACCTGTTCATGGGTACCCTGACTGGCCCATTCTACAGCCACCTACTGGGGAGTTCTTCATCCGGTTTCACTGAACTTACATTGACAGGTGAACGGGTGGAGAGCGGCATTCGAAGTGGAAAGTTACAGGCAGCTACTTCTACAAGCAGTAAAAAGTCCTATCATGGGAAGAATGAGTCAAATGCTGTGTACGGTCAAAAGAATCATAATAAGAAAAATGGTTACCATGCCGTGGGAGCAGTAACAATCGCAGCCCCGCCAGCTCAAAACTTCCAGCAAAGACAAGACAGACCAAGAAGGCAGTTTACCAAGCTTAATATGACTTTAGCACAAGCACTGCAAAGTATGCTAAAGGCGAACTTAATCACTCTCAGAGGTCCTCCTGCAAATGTCAACACTGCTTCGCCTCGTTATAATCCCAATGCCAGGTGTGCATATCACTCCGATAGCCCCGGGCACGATACAAACGATTGCTGGCTGTTAAAGAATAAAATTCAGGATATGGTCGACGCTGGGGAAATTGAGTTCGAGCCTCCGGAGACTCCTAATGTCATCACTGCTCCTATGCCTAATCATGACAAGGCTGTTAATGCTCTCGATGACAATTTTCTCATCACTACTGTAGCGGACTTAACATCTCCTCTCCCGGTCATAAAGAGGAATTTATTGCAAGCTGGTTTATTTCCAGGTTGTACTGAAGATTGCAATCTCTGCATACTCCGGCCCGAAAACTGTTTGAAATTGAAGAATGGTATTCAACAGCTGATGGACGATCGTACAATTCTCTTTGAAAGGGTCTCTAAGGCGGAAAACCCTATTGAAGAAGTATCTGTGATTGCAAGGTCCAAAGTTCCAGTGAAGATTACTGCTCCCAGAGTACCTGTGAAGATTACTGCTAAGCCCAGGGTTGCTCCCCTAATCATCACCGCACCTGGCCCAATCCCGTATTCCTCAAGCAAACCTATTCCGTGGAATTATGGCGGTGATGTTTACGTCCATGGCGTGAAGCAAGTGGATAATGCTGCTAATACTAGTGGCATTGTTGGGACTAGTAAAATTACTCGAAGCGGAAGGATCTTCTCTCCAGAAATCTCACCTCCTGTCCTTGAAACTCGAGGAAAGGAACCAGTCAATCCTTCTCAGTCAGAAACACCGGTCGAAGTTACTCCCGAAGATGTTGCCAAACAAGAAATGGAAGAAGTGCTGAAAATCATTCGCAAGAGTGATTTTGATGTGGTAGAACAGTTGGGGCATACGCCGTCTAAGATCTCGATGTTATCCTTGCTGTTATCTTCTGAATCTCATGCCAATGCATTGATAAAATTCTTGAAAACCGCTCATGTACCTCAGGAGACATCTGTCGATCAATTTGAAAATTATGTTGCCAACCTGACTGTTGACAACGGCTTAGGCTTTTCCGACGCTGATCTGACACCAGCAGGAAAGAATCACAATAAAGCCCTGCATATCTCCATTGAGTGCAGGGGAATCACTTTGTCTCATGTGTTGATCGATAATGGCTCTTCCTTGAATGTGCTGCCGACAGCTGTGCTAGATAAGCTGGATTGTAAAAGCATTGAACTGAAACCTAGTGACATTGTGGTACGTGCTTACGATGGTGCGAAGAGTGTTGTCCATGGCGAAGTAGTCCTTCCTATCAAGATAGGACCTCAAGTCTTCAACACTACCTTCCATGTAATGAACATTCGTCCTGCCTATTCCTGCTTACTGGGACGCCCTTGGATTCATGGGTCAGGTGCTGTAGCTTCATCTCTCCATCAAAAGTTGAGATATCCCACAGAGGGTAAAATTGTCACTGTGTGTGGAGAAGAAGAGTACATTGTCAGTAGTGTGCAGACCTTCAGATACGTCGAGATGGATGGTGAATTCATTGAGACTCCTTGTCAGTCATTTGAAGTAGTTCCTCCGACCGATCCTGTCCTTAAGCCAACTTCCTGTGTGCCCAAGGTTATTCGTGTTCCTCCTGCTATGATTTCTCTGAAGGACGCTCAAGCCGTGGTTGAAGATGGTGGTCGTACTGGCTGGGGTCAATTGATCGACATACCATACAAGTATGACAAATTTGGCCTGGGGTTCAGCTCTGACAAGAGTCAAATTAATGCTGTAGAAGATGCTGACAGTGATTGCGACCTGGATAGCTGGATCTACCCAACAATTGGCGACGGACTCAATAACTGGAAGGCTGAAGACACTATCCCGATCTCCTTTAGTCAGGAGTAATTGTTATTGTCCATTTAGTATTGCAAATCTTTAATTTTTCAATCGAACTTCTTAAAGCATTGTGTCTACACCCGGGGCACAATAGCTAATTTGTTAAGGGTTTTGTCATTTCATAAGCATAATCATATTCAATAAATCAATGGACTTTTTCGCATTCAAATATTGCGCTCTTTATTTTTCCTGTCGTCTTTCAAACAAGCTATGCTTTCTTACACACACTCACGTAACAAATTGCAGATCCGTATCCACTCTGGATCCTATTGATAATAATTCCGCTACTGTTCATTATGACTTTGAAAATCCAATCTACCAAGCCGAAGATGGAAGTGAGGAAGATTGTGAAGTCCCGGGAGAACTTGCCAGACTGCTACTGCAAGAGGGAAAAATCAAGAAATGATATGGAATGACGAATGCCAAGAAGCTTTTGACAAAATCAAGAAGTACCTCCAGGAACCTCCGATTCTGATACCACCAGTTGAAGGATGACCTCTAATCATGTATTTGACCGTATTAGAAAATTCAATGGGGTGCGTATTGGGGCAACATGACGAGTCTGGTCGAAAAGAGCATGCCATATACTACCTGAGCAAAAAGTTTACCGACTGTGAAACAAGATACTCACTGCTCGAGAGAACTTGCTGTGCTTTGGCCTGGGCTGCTCGCCGACTAAGACAGTATATGTTGGATCAGACCACTTTGTTGATTTCTAGGATGGATCCCATCAAATACATGTTCGAGAAGCCTGCCCTCTCCGGAAGAATAGCGAGATGGCAGATGATCTTAACAGAGTACGATATCCAGTATACTACCCAGAAAGCAATCAAAGGAAGCGTGCTCGCTGAGCATTTGGCTCATCAAGCAGTGGACGATTATCAATCTATGAATTTTGAGTTCCCGGATGAGGATGTCATGCTTGTTACTGATGATGAAAAACCTAAACCGTATGAAGGACCCGAACTGGGATCCCGATGGACTATGGTTTTCGATGGATCTTCTAATGCATTGGGCCATGGTGTTGGGGTTGTACTCATTTCTCCCGAGGGTTACCATACGCCTCTCACAGCTAGACTATGTTTTCATTGTACCAATAATATGGCTGAGTATGAAGCATGTATTTTTGGACTCAAAGCTGCTATAGATTGGCGAATCAAGTTTTTGAGTGTGTACGGAGACTCAGCATTAGTAATCAGTCAGATCAAAGGAGAATGGGACACTAAGCACCCGAATCTCATCCCTTACCGAGAACGGGTGATGACGTTGATCCCATACTTTGAAGAGATTACATTCGAACATATCCCACGAGAAGAGAATCAGTTGGCAGACGCATTAGCTACCATGTCATCTATGTTCAGAGTCAGATGGGGCAGTGAAGCTCCCATGATTACCATTGGACGGTTAGATGAACCGGCATACTGTTATGAACTTAACACTGAGAGGGTACAGGAGAAACCTTGGTTCCACGACGTAAAAAGATACTTAGAAGATCAGGAATACCCTGAAGGGGCATCCATCAATGACAAAAAATTCCTGAGGAAATTCTCCGCTAAGTTCTTTCTGAGTAATGGAGTATTATACAAACGTAATCATGACTCAACTTTGCTTCGCTGTGTGGATAAACAGGAAGCAGAAAGGATTATGGAAGACATGCATGACGGTATTTTTGGGACTCATTCTAATGGACATACAATGGCCAAGAAGATTCTGAGATCAGGGTATTATTGGTCTACCATGGAAGCTGATTGCCACCATCACTCCAGAACCTGTCATAAGTGCCAGATCTATGCGGATAAAGTACATGCACCTCCCGCTCCATTGAATGTGTTGACAGCACCTTGGCCTTTTGCAATGTGGGGCATTGATATGATTGGAGAGATTAAACCTACGGCTTCTAATGGACATCGCTTCATTCTCGTCGCTATTGATTACTTCACAAAGTGGGTAGAGGCAGCCTCATTTGCTTCTGTCACCAAGAATGTGGTGGCACGGTTCATCAAGAATAGCCTTATTTGTCGATATGGCATCCCTGAAAGAATTATCACTGACAATGGTACTAATTTGAACAACAAGATGATTGTTGAACTCTACGCGCAGTTCAAAATTAAACACCATAACTCTTCTCCGTACCGGCCAAAGATGAATGGCGCCGTGGAGGCCGCTAATAAGAATATCAAGAGGATTGTACAGAAGATGACAGTAACGTACAAAGACTGGCATGAGATGTTACCGTTTGCTCTCCATGGTTATCGCACTTCAGTACGCACTTCGACAGGGGCAACTCCTTTCTCTTTAGTCTATGGAACGGAAGCCGTTTTACCAGTGGAAGTCCAGATTCCCTCTCTAAGAATCATGAAAGAGGCGGGCTTAGATGAAGATGAATGGATCCAGACTCGACTCGATCAGATAAACTTGATTGACGAGAAGAGACTTGCGGCTGTTTGTCATGGGCAGATATATCAGAAGCGCATGACCCAAGCATTTAACAAAAGAGTCAAGAGACGAGTGTACCAAATCGGCGACTTAGTTATCAAGCGTATCATTCTACCACAAGGTGATCCCAGGGGCAAATGGACTCCCACATACGAAGGGTCATTTGTGGTTAAGAAGGTATTCTCCGGTGGAGCCATGATACTTGCTACAATGGATGGCGAAGACTTCCCACATCCTGTGAACGCGGACATAGTTAAAAAATACTACACCTAACAGAGACCCGCTAGGTCGACGTACCTAGGCAAAAGTAAGGGCATCCCGGCGAACCAAAAGGGTTCGGGCAAAAATTAGGGATAAATATATAAAGACGTATACCCGGCAAGTCGAAAACCTGAAAGGGCGGCTTGGGCAAGAAGGGGTATCCCGGTGGACTGAAAACCCGAAAAGGCGGTCCAGGCAAAAATTAGGGATTAAAGCGTACGACTATGTCCCGTTTTCTGTCAGCTTCAACCACGTTCCAAGGGACTGAACAAGCCAATCACTTCTATCCGACGGCAAGGGATGAGATGCTTGAAGACATAATGGCAGTAGTGGAATTAAAGTCAATAGGACGTTTCCGGCATAGCTTTCTCTTTGTTTCTTGACAATTTCCTCTTACTAGGATTTCTGTCTCCTTGTACACAGATTGCCTGTTCATAGGCCCTCTTTCAAAATCAATGCAATTTTATTTTTACTTTCCCATTTTGTTTGCACGAACGTCCATTGATTTAATTTGAATTGATATATGCGTTTGAATATGATCAATGTTTATCAAAAATACATGCATAAAATAACAATGACAATTACTACACGACTTCAGGATCAAAGAGAAGGTCTAACCAGGCTTTCCAATGAATCCGCTGCTAATTCGATTCCCCGGCAACGCCAATTATTCCCCAGAAGAGGTTGGCGTCACCAGACAGACTAGTCATCTCTTCCACTCCCAGCCAGGCTCTGTCGAATATTTCTACCATCAGACAAGGATCAAGTATCCCCAGCTGAGAAGGGGTCATCAATGCAAATATCTCCGACCAGAAGACCGAGATTCATTTCCCCAGTAGAGCCCCCTGGAAGAACGTTTCAAACGCATAGGGCCTTCATTACATCATTCCCTGCATACAATGTTCATTCCGCATCATATACATTACATCATTTCATAACATATACATGCATACAATGTTCTTATTTATTCCAGACGCATAAGTCCCTCATTACATCATTTCACAGCACCCGCATACATACGACATTTGCATCTCATGCATCATGACATGGCATGAAGCTAACTTTATTTTTCAGGTTAATTATCCTCCTGATACAATCAAAACAAAGGTCCATTCAGACAGACATCTCTATCAATTACATTCAGGATTCGACTACATCTTTCAGATATACTCCATGGCAACATTCATTCTGACATCCTCCTAACGATGGCATCTATAAGCCCATCCCCAGTAAATTGTTGCAAATGCAACAGATACCAATACTATCAGATACAGCCTAACGTACGGTTCACTCTGATTCAGCTCAACATATGACCTTCAACAACTCAGATACGATCTAGCGTACGATCCATTCTGACCTTCTTCAACTCGAATACGGTCTAATGTACGACCAAGTTAGACCAGATGCTGCTCAAATACAGTCTAATGTACGACCAAGTTAGACCCTCTTCCCTTGCTCAGGTGCTACCTTCGGACAGGTACATTCCTGAATGGTAGTCTGGTATACGGCTACTTCCCTTGCTCAGGTGCTACCTTCGGACAGGTACATTCCTGAATGGTAGTCTGGTATACGGCTACTTCCCTTGCTCAGGTGCTACCTTCGGACGGGTACATTCCTGAATGGTAGTCTGGTATACGGCTACTTCCCTTGCTCAGGTGCTACCTTCGGACAGGTACATTCCTGAATGGTAGTCTGGTATACGGCTACTCCCCTTGCTCAGGTGCTACCTTCGGACAGGTACATTCCTGAATGGTAGTCTGGTATACGGCTACTCCCCTTGCTCAGGTGCTACCTTCGGACAGGTACATTCCTGAATGGTAGTCTGGTATACGGCTACCCCCTTTACTCAGATGCTACCTTCGGACAGGTACATTTCTGAATGGTAGTCTGGTATACGACTACTCCCTCTTCAAGCAGATTCAGCCTAACGGACGGCTCATTCTGCAATTCAGAACCGATCTAGCGTACGATCCGTTCTGATCTTTCATCCCCATCAAAGTCATCCGCCTAACGAACAGCTCACTCTGATACCCAGATATGGTCCAGTGTATGATCCATTCTGATCCCTTATCCCCAGCAGCATATAGCATACTCTGACTCCCCAGCGAAGTCAACAGCATGATGGATGATTCACTATACGGTCTAGCGTATGACCCGATATGACGTCCATGTCTTCAGACATTGTCTAACGTACGACACAATCTGGAAATCTCCTCATCAAACTACCTGGATGGCATCTTTAAGCCCATCTCCATCAAGACTAATTGGCAAGTGCAAATTTTTGGGGCATTCTAGTGTTCAACAATCTTTCACCTCCAGACCACGAACGGTACACACCATTCTAACTCTCTCGGTTCAAGAATATTGAACAGGGGCAGTTGTCATACCCCAAAATTTGCCCATTTATATTTCAAGACATTTTTCAAGGCGTTCCGACTCATTTTCATGACACTGATCTTAAGGGAACGAAGGCCCAGCTCGCGAATGACCCAAACTGACCTATTCGCTACACGCTCGCCTAGTGATAACATGAAAGTGGTTTATTTGGAAGCATAAGTAAAAATGGAGGAAAAGAGGTGCAAAAAGGAGAGAAAACGAACCAAATAGCAAAGCCCAGCCCAAAGCGCAAGCCACAAATGCTGTGCTTGTGACGGACGTCACGGAGGGCGTGACGAGCGTCACGCAAAGCAGCCTTGTGACGGACGTCACACATGGTGTGACGAGCGTCACACCACTACCCTACTTTTGGGCGCAAGTAACGCCTCAGAGACTTGAAGAGACGTTGAGGAGTGTTGGGCCCTATATCCACGCCATGAAATTAGCCACGTTGAAGAGCTCTTGGCAGCAAGTAGTTACTTAATGGTACCAATATAAATAGCCACGAAGAAAACCTAGAAAGGGGGGCTTTTTCCACATTTTTCCTTTGCCGTTTTCACTTTTGCATATTTTCTTTTCCAGCAGCTTAGGCATTGTTTTCCTACGAGTTCTACACTATTTTCCTTGCAATTTCCTATTTCTTTTTCAGCATTTAGTTAGTTCTATTCACACAATAGTTTCTACAAAGGAAACTATTGTGTACCTTTTTACCGGATCCAACCTTACGTTAGGATCTAGTTTATTTTCTTCGTTTAATTTGTTGTTTAGTTGACGAATCCAAGGACAAATCCTGCCGGCTTGTGGCGGAGTGTTCAGGACTACTGTTTAACTTATTCCGAGTAACCCTAAAGGAAACCCGGAAGGAAAAGCCTACGGCAGCAAGGTCACTTCCGCTCAATTCGATCCGATCGGCCAATTCGAGGTTGCAATTCAATTGCCAACAGGTTTGCGTTACTATCACCGCTTTATGTTCCTAATGCACATGTGATATCATAATTGAATTCATAAATATATTTGAGGTTTTGCATGTGGACTTAAGTATGCCTGGATACCTTGAATTGTTGTAATGGAGGCCGCTGTTTCGCTCTGTTTTGATCTTTACCCATCCGACTTGTTTTATTATAACCAGGCTTTGTTTACCTGATACTATTACTGCTTTGGTGCAACTCTTGATTGCACCCTGATTTGGTACTCTAATCCGTTTGCTGAATTTTGTAAAGGTTCACCTATCCCAGGAAAGGATTGTTGTCTAGGTCTTCCACTTTATTTGTGGGATACCCTTGTGGAGACTCACCCTAAATTGCTTAATTAATTTTAATGTGTTAATTTTAATAATTAATTTTAATAATTAATTTTAATGTATTAATTTTAATGTATTATTTTAATGTATTGATTTTAATGTGGGGATTCATCCTAATCACCTAATTGACTTTAAAATATGACCTTTGAATACGTGATCTTGGACCTCTTTTTGCTGCCCTACGGTATTACGGTATAACGGTCATGTCCCGCGAATGTAGGGATACACTTAGCAAAGACCCTTCGATTAAATCATCATAAAATAAATCATGGTCCCTCGGATGTTGCCTTCGAAAATACGATTTTGTCCCTCGATGATCCTTCGGTGCAGCCTACGGTTAAATGATGATCGTCCCTTCGAATGCTAAGGTATCCTTACAACTGTTGCCTTCAATGACCTATCGATGACCCTACGATGACCCTTAAACATCCAAAGGGTAAAATTACTTACTTCTCAATAGTAAGGACAATTTTACCCTCATAAGGATAGGAAACGTTCATAAAGACCTTGGGTAGGTATAACTTTTAACTGCTGGCCCACAACTTAAAACATTTTCCACCCCTCACACTTTGCAAATCCTAGAAAATCACCACTTGGTATACATTCATACTAGAATCATTACCAAGTTACATTTTTCTAAACCGTTTCAAAAATCAAACGAGATAAATACTTTGTATACATTCATACGAGAATCATTACAAAGTTAAACTCTCTTTTCGAAATATTTTTTAAACAATTCACGAACATTTTTCAGACAAAAATATAAGTGATCCAGCAATTAAGAGCCCATGGATAACCATGGATACAAAGGGTGCTAATACCTTCCCTTTGTATAATGTACCTCCCGAACCCAGAATCTATTGAGGTCTTTCCTGTTCTTTTCCACCTTTCCTTATTGGATAAAAGAAAAGTCGGTGGCGACTCTTGCTATCCGCGACATTGCGATAAAAAGCAAAACACCCCAAGTCAGTTCACCGTATGACACCCGTAGTTAGCCGAACTACGGCTTGCTCTGATTCTCATTCCAGATGAGATACGTAGGCATAAGACGCGATGTCTTAGCGAGCACACATCCCCCCAACCCATAGGTCAGCCGAGCTACGAAGACTCTGATTCTCATATTCAGATGAGATACGTATGCAGTGGATGCGACATCCGCGCGAGTCATTTTCATTTAACCCTTTTTTTTGGCAAACAGCACAAGATAAACCCACACCCTTTAGACGAAAACCACAAAAGTGGATCCCGTAGAGTACTACGGATGCGTAGGGGTGCTAATACCTTCCCTTCGCATAACCGACTCCCGAACCCAAGATTTGGTTGCGAGACCTTGTCTTTTCCTTTCCTTTTTCCAGGTTTACTTCGAGCGTTTCCTTTCCCTCCTTTGGGATGAATAACGCACGGTGGCGACTCTTCTGTCTTTTTTTTTTTTTCGCCGGTTGTTTTCTCGCACACTGTATTTTTCAGGTTGCGACACAGGGTTATGGATCTTTTATGGGTGCATCTCATTCGGGTTTGGGTTGGATTCTCCGGATATGCAACCCCAGAAGTCATCGAGATCAATGTCATCGATAAGGTCCTCCTGGCGGGTGGTAAAGATGAAAAGGCCGCTAGGGAATCCTAGGAGGTCAGCAAGGTCTCGACGGGTGTAGGTGAAGTCCATGCTAAATAACCTAAAGGATATTAACCCTTTGTTTAGTCTGTAACCATGCTCAGGGATGTATACAAGGGAACTCAAAAATTCTAAGGTTAGTTCACGGTACGTGACAAACCGTCTCTTAATGGCTGCGTTCTCCCACCCAAGCTGGTTAAACATATATAGGATGCTATCTCGGATGCCTAATTTATCCATGGTCGGTCCATCATAATATATGGTCAATGCCATATTCTTCCGGGCTAGATAATCATACCGCCTGCGTTGAACTCTGCCTCTGAAAACTGTCTCTGGTTGTTGCATGATGAAAATAATTAACTAACTAGTTATTAATTTTCCTGTTTGTCAGTATCCAATATGTCTAAGTTAGTTACTAGAAACAACAAGAGTGTCTGCAAAGAATCAAGAAGGGGGGAGCAAACAAAATAAAGAAGAAAATTTAAAGAAGGAAAAAAAATTAGATTGTAAGAAAAATAACAAAAAGAAAAAAGGGTGGGTTGTCTCCCACTAAGCACTTTGTTTAATGTCGCAAGTTCGACAGTAGTGTCGCGTTGTACTAGGTTTGGTGTTGAGCGGGCAGCTCTATGAGTCTGAGACTGTTCGAATAGTCTCTGTTTTCTATATTATGATAGTGTTTTAGGCGCTGCCTATTTACGACAAAAGGGTCACTATTTCTATCTTTTATTTCTATCGCACCAATATTGAGAACTTTGGTGATCTCGAAAGGACCAGACCACCGAGATTTGAGCTTTCCTGGAAAAAGTTTAAGTCTTGAATTAAATAGCAGCACTACATCACCGACTTTAAACTCCTTCCTAGAAATGCGTTTGTCATGCCATCTTTTGGTTCGTTCTTTGTAGATCCTGGCATTCTCGTAAGCGTCCAATCTCAGCTCTTCTAATTCGTGGATGTCCAGAATTCGTTTCTCTCCTGCAGAAGTGTAGTTGATGTTAAGGGTTTTAATCGCCCAAAACGCTTTGTGTTCCAGTTCTACAGGGAGGTGGCAAGATTTACCATAAACTAGTTTGAAGGGTGTGGTTCCTATCGGGGTCTTGTAATTCGTCCGGTAGGCCCACGAAGCTTCGTTTAGTTTGGGTGACCAGTCCTTTCTGGATATTCCTACGGTCTTCTTAAGAATTTGTTTTATTTCTCGATTCGAGACTTCGACTTGCCCGCTAGTTTGTGGATGATACGATGTTGCTACGCGGTGTCGGACTCCGTACTTCAGAAGGAGTTTTCCAAATATATTCGATATGAAGTAGGAGCCACAGTCACTAACTACTAGTTTCGGCACACCGAATCTGGGAAAGATAATGTTTTTGAATAGCTTGATTACTACTCGTGTGTCATTTGTTGGAGAGGCTACAACCTCGATCCATTTTGAGACATAGTCGACAGCAACGAGTATGTATTTATTGCCAAAAGAAGCTGGAAATGGTCCCATGAAGTCAATCCCCCATACGTCAAAGACTTCGACTTCTAAGATTCTTGTTTGTGGCATTTCATCGCGTCGTGAGATGTTGCCAGTGCGTTGGCACCGGTCGCATTTTATAACCGTGTTATGGACGTCTTTCCATAGAGTAGGCCAAAATAGGCCGGATTGCAGGATCTTAGTGCAGGTCTTTGAGGTACTTGCATGCCCTCCATAGGGGGCGGAATGACAATTAGAGATTATATCTTCGATTTCATCCTTAGGAACACATCGACGGAAAATACCGCCGGTCCCTCTTTTGAAAAGACGGGGTTCATCCCAGTAATATCGTTTTAGGTCATGAAAGAACTTCTTCTTTTGTTGATAAGATAGGTCCGGTGGAAGTACTCCAACGGCTAGGTAGTTGACAAAGTCATCATACCATGGCAGAGTTGCATTCGCGTGTACTTCTTCCACGGATTCTTCTATTTCTGTATCGTTTAATGTCGGTTCAGACACATCACTTTTCATTTGGGCTATGAGTCGTTCGTAAGGGAAATCGTCATTAATTGGGATTTGTTCAGGCTCGTTCCCTTCAATACGAGATAAGTGGTCTGCTACTACGTTCTCAGTACCTTTCTTATCTTTTATTTCTAAATCAAATTCTTGTAAGAGTAGGATCCATCTTAAAAGTCTTGGTTTGGCATCCTTCTTACTTAACAAATATCTAATAGCGGCGTGGTCGGTATAGATGATAATTTTCGCCCCCACCAGGTAGGAACGAAATTTGTCCAAAGCGAACACGACAGCTAGAAGTTCTTTTTCAGTGGTGGCGTAGTTCATTTGGGCAGGATCAAGTGTTCTACTCGCATAGTAAATAGCATGAAGCTTCTTATCCTTCTTTTGTCCTAGTACTGCGCCCATTGCGTAATCACTCGCATCGCACATGATTTCAAATGGTAATCTCCAATCAGGTGGTTGCATTATGGGTGCGGTGATTAAAGATGTTTTCAGTTGGTTGAACGCTGTTAAGCATTTTTCATCAAATATGAAGTCAGCGTCTTTCATTAATAATCCTGTAAGTGGCTTGGTTATTTTTGAGAAATCTTTAATAAAATGTCGGTAGAACCCGGCGTGTCCTAGAAAGCTTCTTATCTCTCGAACAGTTTTCGGAGGTTGAAGGTTCTCTATAATTTCGATTTTAGCTTTGTCCATTTCAATTCCTCTGTCAGATACCACATGACCTAATACAATTCCTTGTTAAACCATAAAATGGCATTTCTCCCAGTTTAAAACGAGGTTTACTTTCACGCATCTTTCGAGTACCATTTCGAGGTTAGATAAACATCCTTCAAAACTCTGACCGCAAACAGAAAAATCGTCCATAAAGACTTCCATGATGTCATCTATAAAATCTGCGAAGATTGCCATCATGCATCTTTGAAATGTTGCGGGAGCGTTACATAGGCCAAATGGCATTTGTCGGTAGGCGAATGTACCATAAGGGCATGTGAAGGTAGTCTTTTCTTGGTCGTCAGGATGGATTGGGATTTGAAAGAATCCTGGATAACCGTCTAGATAGCAGAAGTGAGAATGCTTAGCCAGTCATTCAAGCATTTGATCTATGAAGGGTAGAGGGAAATGATCAATACGAGTGGCTTTATTTAGTTTTCTATAGTCAATGCACATTCTACTTCCGGTCACAACTCTTTGTGTTATGGATTCGCCCTTCTCGTTCTTAACAACCGTAACACCTCCTTTCTTGGGTACTACATGAACGGGGTTAACCCATTGACTATCTGAGATCGGGTATATGATTACAGCGTCTAGAAGTTTCTTTACTTCATCCTGGACTACGGTACTTAGGATTGGGTTGATCCTTCTCTGGTTCTCTCTAGAGGTTTTGCAGTCTTCCTCCAGCATAATACGATGCATACAGATCGAAGGACTTATTCCTTTTAGATCGGCGATGTTATATCCTAACGCTGTTGGATATTTTCTTAGGACATCTAGTAATTTCTCGGTTTCCATCTGTCCCAAGTCAGCATTGACTATTACTGGTCTTTTCAGTTCAGTGTCTAGGAATTCGTATCTTAGGTTCTTTGGTAGTGTTTTTAGTTACAAGTCAGGTTTCTTTGGGCATGGCATGTGGTCGAGTGTAAGTGTTGCATTCGCTTAGACTTTCGTTTTGGTATGGTTCATGCCAATTATTGTCTTCAAGGATTGGAGGGATTTGGAATTTCATTATTTCGGAGTATGTGGTTTCTTCCATCTCCATTTCTCTCACGCATTCATCTATGACATCAAACAGATAGCAGGTGTCGTCTATATCTAGCGCTTGTAAGAATTGGGTTAAGATGAATTCAACCTTTTCCTCTCCAACTTCGAATGTCAGCTTACCTCTCTTTACGTCTATGATGGCTCCAGTGGTAGCCAAGAATGGCCTTCCTAGAATGATAGGTGTACTGGCATCTTCTTTAATGTCCATGATTATGAAACCGGTAGGAATGTAAAATTGACCTACACGAACTGGGACATTCTCTAGTATACCGACATGATATTTGATTGAGTGGTCAGCTAATTGAACGGACATCTTTGTCAGTCTTAATTCTCCCATACTGAGCCTTCTACAAATGGTTAGGGGCATTACGCTAATGTTGGCTCCTAGATCGCATAGAGCTTTGTCTATGACGAATTTTCCAATGACACAGGGTATGGAGAAACTACCTGGGTCTTTTAGTTTGGAAGGCATGTTATTCTAGATTATGGCGCTACACTCGGCAGTAAGTGTAACTGTTTCGTCATCCTCAATCTTTTTCTTATTGGATAGAATTTCCTTAAGAAATTTGGCATAGGAGGGCATTTGTGTGATGGCTTCTGTAAAGGGTATCGTAATGTTTAATTGCTTCAGAAGTTCAACAAACTTCCTAAATTGATTCGCAGTTTTAGAACTACTGAGTCTTTGAGGATACGGAATGGGTGGTTTATAAGGAGGTGGAGGCACATAAGGTTTCTCTTTCTCTTCGGCCTCCTGGGTATTATATTCTATTTCCTTTGGTTCATTCACCTGCTCAGTTGACGTTTTATCTGGTTTTTGGTACATGGCAGGGTTTTGGAGTCTCGGATCTACGGGTCCATCTACTTCTTTTCCATTCCTCAGTATAACGGCATTTGCATGTCCCTTTGGATTAGGTTGCGGTTGTCCAGGAAATGTTCCAGCTGGAGCGGCTGTAGACGCTTGATGTTGAGACACTTGTGAAGTCTGTGTTTCAAGCATTTTATTGTGGGTGGCTAAGGCGTCTACTTTATTCGCTAGTTGTTTAAGTTGCTCGCTAGTATGTATGTTTTGGTTCAAGAAGTCCTTGTTTGTTTGAGCTTGAGTAGCTATGAAGCTTTCCATCATCAACTCGAGATTTGACTTCCTAGGCATGTTAGGAGCATTATTAGCTGGCTTTTGATATCCAGGCGGAACAGCTGGTGCTTGGCCAGGTGCATAAAGGGCATTGTTATTCTTATACGAGAAATTAGGATGGTTTTTCCAACCAGGGTTGTAAGTATTTGAATAGGGATTTCCCTGTGTATAGTTCACTTGATCTGTTGGGACTCCTGCTAGTATTTGACATTCTTGTGCAGCGTGTCCAGGGTTTCCACATAACTCACAGTTTGGAGTTACAGCAACCACGGTGGCTGCGGGTGGTATGGTCAAGTTATCTAATTTTTGGACAAGGGCATTTACCTTTGCATGAACATGGTCAAGGCTACTGATTTCGTACATTCCACCCTTAGTCTGGGATTTTTCCACTGGAGTTCGTTCACCTCCCCATTGGCAATGGTTTTGGGCCATGTTTTCAATGAGTTGATAGGCTTCGGTGTATGGCTTATCCATAAGTGCATCGCCCGCGGCAGCGTCTATTGTAAGTCTTGTGTTATACAGAAGCCCATTATAAAACGTGTGAATGATCACCCAGTCTTCTAGACCGTGATGTGGACATATTCTCATCATGTCCTTGTATCTCTCCCATGCTTCGTAGAGAGATTCCACATCTTTTTGCCTGAATCCGTTGATTTGAGCTCTCAGCATAGCAGTCTTGCTCGGCGGAAAGTATCAAGATAAGAAGACGTTCTTCAGTTCTTCCCATGTTGTAACGGAGTTGGAGGGAAAGGATTGCAACCAAGCCCAAGCTCTGTCTCTTAGTGAAAAGGGAAAAAGGCGCAGTCTTATCGCATCTTGAGATACACCATTCGCTTTTACAGTATCTGTGTACTGCACAAACTTGGTCAGGTGTTCATTAGGATCTTCTGTTGGATTTTCAGCAAATTGATGTTGTTGGACGGCTGATAAGAGTGAGGGTTTCAACTCGAAATCGTTTCGATTAATAGCGGGGGCAGCAATGTTGTTGTGAGGTTCTTCTTGAGATGGGGTAGCGTAGAATTTAAGAGGACGATTATGTGGTCCTTCTTCAGCCATGTTTGGTTTTTCTTCTGATTTAGGAGGAAAGGAGATATCGGGAATACCGTACTTTTGTTGATATTCGTGTATTCGGCGTCTCACGTATAGGAAACGCTCTAATTCAGGGATTGGTGGTGCTAAGTTATCGCCTGGTGAGCGAGTACTTAGCATACAATCGGGGAAAGAAGGGAGAGAATATTAGTTTTTGTTTTTACCTTAGTCTATACCGTGCAACGAAAGAATCGCACTATTCGACTAAAACAGTTCCCCGGCAATGGCGCCAAAAACTTGATGCTTGTCGTGGCTATATATAAAATATAGTATGTCGGGTACTTGACTGCAAGTGCATAGTCTAGTCGCTTTAGTTTTAAAAGATATCGATCCCACAGGGACCTATGGTCAAACTAGTGCTGCTAACGTCACTATGTTTAGCTAAGGGAATTGATTAGTAGAAGTTTGGGGGTAATAAAGTAAATCTAAGGGAAATTTTCGGTTTTAAGAGAGAATTAATGGAAGGAATCAGTATGCAGCGCATCAATCGTCAGGGATTCGATAAGTCACTGGTGAATAGTTTAAATGTCAAATATCTCTCGGTAGAAAATGTTTATTTAAAAGACTTTATCTCACACTCTCGTGATTGTTGATTCGGCCTATAACTTTAAGTCAGAATGTACGCTCTCGCTGTCCCATTTGAAGTCAAAATTACTTTTTGAAAATAAATAAGTTCTAATTGTTTTTAAAGTGCTCTCACTGTTTTTAAACTCAATGCCTAATTTTTACTATCCAGCTCGAGCCTCACGCTCTCGCGATTGTTGGTCCTCACCTTAGTTAATTTCCCACTCTCGTGGCAAAATCGTATTAAATAGCTTTTCACGCTTTTGTGATAAAGTTAATTAAATTTAGATTAAAAACTTCAGCCTAAAAGGTTATTTGAGAAAAAGGTTTTCACTGGTTATTATTAAATCCCATCCAACTGAGTTGCTACATACCGATACCGGTAGTTTAGCCGGACATATTAAATAAAGCAAACGCAAGGCATAAACAGATCAACATTACGGCAAGCATGCTTATAACAATAAATGGGCAATAACAATAATAATTCAATAAAAACCTAGAGATCGAAGTACAGAGTATAGCGATTCTTGGAGCACTTGAGCAGTTCTCCACAAGTCGTTAGGCTTTGCTTCTTCAATACAGATTACTACTAAAATGAAATAAAGTGTAGTAGTTTCCCAATGTAGGAAACCACTACTATGGCTAACTAGAAAACTAACTGGAAAAAGGGAAACTATGAAAAGAATGGCGAATACAATAAGGCAACGAAAACAAGGTTGCTGGAAAGAAAGAAAAAATACTGAAAGCTAGAAAGCTGAAAATTAAATTGCAGAGCGTAAATATCAAAGTAGGCGTCCCCAATTTTTCCCATTTGAGTCCTTTATATAGTGTCCATTAGATCTTGGTAGTTGAGAAAATCAAGGAAGATTTGGTCTTGAGAGAGGAATCTGTGGGGAAAGTTTGTTGGAGGAGATTTAGGCACGTTTGGGTGCCTATTGTTGACTGTTTCAAAGCGCACTTTGTGGCCGTGTGACGCTCGTCATGGGCTTGTGACGGTCTTCACAGTCTGGGTCGTGACGAGCGTCATGAATGTGTGGCGATCGTCACGTCAGCAAAATCTGCATAATCTGTTTTTCTGGTTTTTCTGTGCTTTTTCACTTGTTTCTTCTTCTTTTTCTTCCTTTTCTTCATTTTGCTCTTTAGTGCATGGAGATTCAAATACCTGCAAAAACAACACGAATACTTGCGCAATAATCGGGATATTAATCGAAATGGTGTGATCTTTTGGTGTAAATTAAGGTAATTATCTGATGTGTTTTCGTGTTATCACATCTTCTACAACAACTGCATAACCGTCATTGACGATATCAAGAACATCTTTAGCACCATCGATTCCAATTTTTTCCATCAAAGACTGAAAACTTCGTATTCAGGCTACTGTTTCCATCATTCATCTTCAATCTTGTGCAAGAAATCACTCAGATCTCACCAAGCGCTCGTGTTTCCCAATCCCTCATAATCAAGAATTGTGATTCTGTTACATTTCGAACCAAAATCAATCACACACGCGTCACGTTCACTCGTGTTTCCCTTGGTGTTTCCCGTGGATCTGGATCGGAGTTCTATATACCAATTGTTGCTGCACAAGAGAAAGAATATGAAGATAATAAAGATGGAAGAGAGATAAAAGGGGCATAACTAACTTCTAACAGAAGATTGGAATTTTGTTATGGATTGCTTATGAAATTAGTTACAAAGTTGTTTAAATACGCAAATTGAAATGTCACGTAGGCTAAGCTAAAAAAATGCTATACTAAGCTAAAAATAAAATCACATCTAATAACTTAGAGCTCAGAAGGGGGCTCATGGATTCGGAAGGGGGGACCCGGTCCTAGAGAGAATCAAATGTTGAGTTGGTACAACATGCATAAGTGTCATGTTCTATCGTGAGTCGCATTACATACATTTTGCCATATTGTTGTGAATGGGCATGAGATTATGATGATATTGATTGTGTATTGGATGTATGACATGTTGTGTATTTTTCTCTACCTTCGCATTCATTACACCATTTATTGAAGTTGCTTATCACCCATTTACTTAAAGTTGTCCACCATGGACATCTTGCAGATACTCAAGAGTAAAGTTGTTCATGTGTGTGAAAGGAGGCTTGTTAGAGCTACTCTTCGTTTTATTTATCGCACATTAGTGATTTTAGTGCTCTGATCTTGTAACATCGAAAACGGGTGTTTGTTATGTTTTTCGCGTTAATGTTGATTTTGGTGTTTCAAAAAATTATTACTTTATTAATGAAGTTAATTTGAAAATTATTGGTATGTTGATTCCGCTGTGTAATTTCAAATGTATTGATGATTTCAATGATTGTCGTTGGCGAGGTCTTAAATTGTCAAATAATTCTTTCTACATAAGTTTTGGGATTTAAGATGTTACAATTTACAACATATTATGCCCTTTATATAGGTAATTAAAACTTAGACTCAAAACTCTACATATCGATTCAAGCCTAAAACATATAAAACACAAAGTACAAAATTACAAGGTGCATTATGTTGTATCGACTCTGTCGAATACAACTGATTCTTGAATGCTAACTTTCAACCGAACATCAAATTACAACATATGTTTATGAAATTAACATGGTGGGATTATCTAAATTGCAGGGTAGGAAGCTGCGATCTAGAAGGGTTTTTAAGAATAAAAGTTAAATGTCAAAATACATTTTAAGCATAAAAATTAAATGTCAAAATACATTTTTTCTACTAAAAGTTTACACAACCAGGTTACTATAACGTACTATAAATAAAACTGCATTTCATATATAAACATGACCTCACATTAGACGTTGCTAGGCCCCTTTTGGTGCAATATCTTTCAGTAAAATGCAAAAGTTACTGCCTCTGTTTTAATTCGCATAGATACACACAATTCACACGGTCCCTCATTGTATTTACAGAGGTGTGAACAAATAATGACACCATGTACAATATATGTTATATATAACAATTATAAAGCAGTCCCATGACAATTATACATTAACCTTCAATAATGAGCGATGAATTATGCGCTGAAACCACTGTGCAGAGAGCTCCAGGGATTGACTGGAATATTGGTGCATGCTTGTGCAGAGGCCTCAGCCATATGCTCTCTGTGTATTCCTGCGTTGCAGAAGTTTGCAAAGGACCGCATGTGTTTCATCCCATACTGAGATAGAGATCCACAATATGTCTCAAAGGTCCTAACCTGCATGCATCAACAATAGATTAAGGTGCAAACATACTCTCAGAAATCCAAAAAGCTTTAATGTAATCAAGAAATGAATGATAATCAACTACTGGAAAACTTGCTCACATGTAATGATGTAATTATGCGATCTTATAATAAAAAGGAAAGCAATTATTCAATCATATTTTTTCGGCATCAAGAGAACAATCTCAATCAATTGAATTATTAGGTATGGTACCAGTGTTTTGAGGCAGTCCCAGTCATCAACAAGAGGCTGCCCAGCTGGTCTAACACTGGTGAGCACCTCTGGACCCTTTTTCATGCCAAATAGAAGTTTTCCAATAAGTTTTATGCTGTCATCTATATGCAATCTGTGAGACATTGCTTCCAGAACTTGCTTCTCAGCTGCAATTTTCCTAGGAGAACCTTGAGGAGCTTTGCGGAACTGCCAATGATCAGCGAAGATGAAGTCAAATACAAAATATAATAAGCAAAACACATGTCTAATAGAATAGGCATCTGCATATAACAACCCTTATTTTCTTGCAATTTTATTATCATTAAATTAATGCCAATTGACAACATTTCAAGAAATAAAAAAATAAAAAACATTGCACTCAATCGTAATAGACTGGAATTCGTACTTTTCCCGATTTATCCAATTTATTTTGTTACTATTTTTTTAATTCATAACTAGTTAATAAGTTCATCTGCATCCAAAAATATCTGGTTAGTGGAATTCAATTCATCTACTTTTTATGGCACATTTGTTAAATGAATAGGTGATTCCATGGAGTACACTAAAATGGAATAGCAATGTCCAGTCCGAAACTTGGCAGTTTCAAGAGCAGGAATGGGATGGCATTCAACTATGGAATGAATGCAGAAAAGAATCGGGGGAATCTTCATTTTAAAGAATGGAAAATCACCATGATACAAGATTTATCTTTCAATACCATACGGTTGATACTATGCAATGTTCTTACTGTCACATATCCTCATCAATTGTTACTTGGTTTCTGCACTATTTGTTAACATTAAATCTCGAAATTTTGGTTCAACAAATAATAAATAGTCTTACTATGCATATATTTCATATTTAAAATTTGGAAGCCAAATCATGAAGAAGATAGAACTAAGCATTTATTTCATAAAATATAGCACTACATCCCACAAATAGGATACCTTATCCCAGAAATGGATTAGATCTGCATCACGCTGGTTGATCGCTTTGGAAGGTGGCACTAGTGAGTTTCTACCCACAAAAGTAAAATTTTCATTTGAAGGATTTGATCCCAAATATAGGAATAGACTATCCCTGCTAAGCTCAATGTCACCATATTGCATCACATGGGAACCATAATTTGAATTCCCGTTTGAAGTCCTTTCTTTGACCTGTGAGCATAAGAGCAAGAAGAAATATGTTACATAATTCAAAAATACCTTATACCTTGTTTGACCCGTAAAATTTTAGACCGATGATTTTATGAAAATAGTATTCTTCGATTTATACCAGTTGATCATGTAAAACAACAAGGCTGGCCACAGAATCTTACCAATTCATATTGTTGGTGCAAAGTTTCTGTTTGCAAATTGTGTTTGTCACTGTTCAACAGTTAACATGTAAGAAAATCAGTACATGATAAAAGACCTTACACCATTAGTTATGCAAAAGTAGCTTTCTTTTAACAAGTAGAAAAAAGACGTGAGCAAGAAAGAATGGAAAAAAGGATTTGCAAAGTACAGGATAATAGGTAAATATTGTGATAATGGTGATATTCTAGTGTCACAATAGTCACGGGCTTTCAACCACGTCATCGAGATTTTCTAATTACAAGTATTGCATCTTATTTATGATTTTAAGGATAGGAAACTAGGAGGATTCGGTTGTTTTATGTGGATTACATTGGGAGAGACTAGGCTCTCTAATTCCTAGACGATTATGTTAGTTATCAGTAGTTAATATTCCTATTGCAGCAGTTGTACTTTCCCTCTGCTCTGTAGCTGCTATAGTTACTGCAGAAGTGTTTTATCAATAGTATTCAGTTTATCATTCTATCCATTAGTCTTTTAAATACCAAAGAACTATCACTGGTATCAGAGCAGTAAGATCTTGGGGATTAGATGGTTTCAATGCAAGGCATGAAGATTCTGAAACATGGGTTTGAGGGATTGTTATCGATGAGGGAAAATCTGGAAAAGAGCCTTGAACAAAAAATGTTTGAACAGTTGGAAACTAGAAGACAATTGAATGAATAATAGAGAGATGGTGTGACAAACTACAATTCATCCTAATCAGAATGATAATTCTGGTGAAGGAAGACAAGCGGACAATGAAGATGGTGTCCGAGGTCCGGCTGATCTTCGAAACTTGGTGGAATGTTGGAGAAAATGAAAAAATTAATCACTGGAGAATAGTTCTCTTTCTCTAGTTGTGAATTCTGCATTCTCTATATTGTGTGTAATTTTGTTTCTTCCGTAAACATATTCTACCACCAATAAAAGCCAGTTTCTACAACTAAATTGTATTTCAGTACCAGTTTCTAACAGTTAAATAATTACTTGTTTGGTCATATGATCTTACCTGTCTTCCATCCAAGCAACACTATATAGGTCACCCAGGCAGGTTCCATATTCTGGGGGAGGACTAGGATTCTCCCCAGGACAATATGTTCCCCAACTGCTTTCTTCTGCGTTTGCGGCAGTAGTTGCATAGATATTCAGACCTTCAGGAAGAAGACCTTCAAAGATACTCCCAGATTCGCATGCCTCTAGATAAAATACCTGCACAACCATTACATGAAATGATTAAACAGCTTTAATGTAGGTTGACACAAACAGAAAGCAAATGCTAAGTACTAGCAACTCACTAGGCTTTTATAAGTTCCAGCAGCATGTTTTATCTTCAAGACTTCAATTAGATCGGATGCGTACATGTACGGACTAGTGGGCATCCCTGAAATCCAACCCCAGTTACACCCCCACCCCCAAATAAAGGATCACATTAAAAATAGATGGGAGTAGATATTTGTTGTGAAGAAACACTTGGTGGCGTTACGATAATACCAAAATGTTAATATAAGAATCACTTATTATAGTATCAATCACCAAAATAATCAAAAATCCGACAATAAGGATATTCATAACCATATATCTCATTTCTCTATGTTTTTCATTACCTCTGTTTTTATTATGGTGCAACTTCGTCATTTTAAGAAATAGACGAATGTTGCAGAAATCGTTAGTATATTTTCCAATTTTATCGTCTTCAAGGAAAAAAATGTTGCATCAGACATGATCAATTTATTGTATTACTATTTGTATAACAGATATTTAGGTCATCAGATAACAGATAACATATGATCAAAATATTAACATTGATCTGCAGCTATGCTGCATAACACTAAGCTCTATATAAACCCTTTTCAAATAACAATCCAAATTAAACACTCGGGACAATCTTAGAAATCCAAAAATTACCAAAAACCTTATCTAAAATTTGAAGAAGAAAAAATTATTCTCAAACAATCATCCTAACCCCATTTTCAAGTTAAACCTTTTAGTCGATTATGCTTATCACAACAGCTAAAGATAGTTTTAGCTACAAATCATCCACAAACACAACTTCAAGTTTGAGTAAATTATATCAGTTATAGGTAATGCTAAATGTCATTCTACTAAACATAATAAAGCAAAAGCACATAATAAAGCCGACACAATAAGAACCACTAACCAAGCACTCCAGGACCTCCATGATCACTATAGTAAACAAATATATGATCATTGGGACCGCTATCCACAACCTTCCCACTCCCACCGGTAAGAGCTGACTTATTTCCAAGCAAAGCAGCAAAGAAATTGCCGACAGTAACATCTTCACCGGTATAATCCTACCATAAAAGCATCCACATAAGCAAACACTAAATCTTAAATATGAAACAAACACCAGAAAGAGATTAAAAAATAGAAAAACCTTAGGGACTCCCTTGTAAACATTCTCTCCATTTGGACTGTTAATGATGACTCCAGGATGTGGATTCTCTTCGTCGTAAGCAATATCATCATACATGAAAACAATAATATTCTCCTCTTTTAAACCACCTTTCCTCAACACTTGATACGCGTGACATACATCAGACTGATGAAATAAACAAATTAAGAAGCAAACAAAAATCTGATAAGAAAATGATATACGAGCTATATTTGAAAAGATGAATAAACTAATCATAATCACAAATTTTTCAGAGGTGTACGTGCTATTCAAAATAATAAAATAATTGAATTTTGAATCTTGGAAAAGGAAAGGGGAAAATGACCTGATGTCGGTAATTCCAGTAGCCATTGGATCCAGCGATTAGGATGGCCCATCGGGTGCCTTCGTTGTTGTCGTGGAGGAATGTGGAAGCTTGGGAGGGTAATCGGAGAAAATCTCCGGCGAGGTCATGGAGAGCGGAGATGAGGGGGACGGTGGCGATGAGGAGGAGGAGGGTGGGTAGTTGAAAGCGGGCCATGAGGGATGGCGTTGAAAGGAAAGGATAGAATCCTTATATCAATTTATCTATGCTAAGACATATCCTTTATGAAAAATGTTATTCTTATCCTTATTTCTAGACCTACACCATATTCTATTGTTCACCAATTCGGTGAAGAGTTGAATATTATAATAATATATTACTTTTTAAAAATATATAAAAAAAATATTTATCAGAATTAGCAATTTATTATTATGTACAGCAGTTTCACATTAGCTTACAATATTCATTACTCTTGTATATATAAAGAGTTTGTATCTCATTATTAATCAAGAATGTTTTCATCTTCTTTTCTTGCTGCATAACCAACTTCTTGGTGCATAACAGCAAGCTCTTTCTCTCATGCATGATGAGTTTATGTACTGTTAATATGGTATCAGAGCTATCTCAACTCTGGTAGCCATTGTTCTTCTTCTTCCTTCTTTTTTCTTTAACTCTGCAACAATGGCTGCTCAGAGTTTTACGGATTTCGCTACCAACTCTGCTAACCCTTACTACCTACATCCGAACGAGAATCCGGCTCTTGTTCTCGTTTCTTCACCGCTCGATGACAAAAATTACCACACCTGGTCTCGCTCAATGCAAATTGCGTTGATCTCCAAAAATAAGGACAAATTCATCGACGGCACTCTTCCAAAACCCTCTGTCTCAGACGTTCTCTATGCGTCGTGGATCCGTTGCAACTTGCGTGGATACAACGTTCAACCTCTGCATCAATTGCGCGCTCAGTTCTATGGATTGACACAGTTGCGAGCGTTTGGAAGAATCTGTAGATTCGATTTTCTCACAGTGACATTTTCCGCATATCTGACATTCAAGAAGGCCTTTACATGTTCCGCCAAGGTACCTTAGATGTATCCAACTATTTTACTCATTTGAAAGTTCTATGGGATGAATTGGAAACTTATCGTCCAATTCCATCTTGTTCCTGTGCAATTCCCTGTTCTTGTGGTGCTTCGGAATCGATTCGTCGATATAGGGATCAAGATTATGTAATTCGATTTCTTAAGGGTTTGAATGAGAAGTTTACTCATTCCAAGAGCCAAATGATGATGATGAATCCATTACCTGACATTGATAAAACCTTTTCTCTAGTAATTCAGCAAGAAAGAGAATTGAATCATGCTAACCCTGCAGTTATTCCAAGTGTTGGCAATAGTGAAGATAGCATAGCCTTGAGTGTATCTCATGATGTTCAGCCAAACAAATTCAATTCATACAGAGGTAAATATCAGGGTACAGTTGGTTCAAGAGGCCAAAATCGTGTCTGTACTCATTGTGGAAGAAATAACCACACCATTGATACTTGTTTCATCAAGCATGGGTATCCACCAGGATTCAAACACAAATCCAAAGGTAATGGTTTCAGTTCTCAGTAATCTGCAACAGCTAATACTGCATCAGAGGTACCTGCATCAGGTTCAAGTTCCAATAACTCCTCTTATGGCTTGACTCAAGAGTAATACAACAACATCTTGGCACTGCTTCAACATTCACAACCCGTTTCCACAACCAATTCAGTGTCTACATCTCCTCTTGTGCTAAATTCCTTGTCATCCAATGCCAATGGTAAGCTTCATTCCTTGTGGATCCTTGATACAAGAGCTACAGGCCATATATCCTTTAATCTTTCAGCCTTTAATAGTTATCACAACATTGTCCCTATATCTGTCACCCTACCCAATGGTTCTCAATTGTCTGCTTCAATTTCTGGTTTTGTCAAACTTACACCATCTCTAACACTGCACAATGTTCTTTATATCACTTCTTTCAATGTCAATCTTATCTCAGTAGCAAAATTGTCTCAAAGCAACAACTGTTTTGTTCAATTCAATGCTAACTCTTGCTCTATTATGCAGAATCCTTCCATGGAAACGATTGGTATAGCTGATCTATAAAATGGTTTATATGTCCTTCATTCCAATCTATCTCCTTCTTCCTGTAATTCTGTATCTACTGATGGTGATATATGGCATATGAGGCTAGGCCATCCATCTCATAAAGGTTTACAAACCATAGCTAAGATTTTCCCTTTTGTTTCTTGTAATGACAATGTTTCCCCTTGTGATTCTTGCCACTTTGTCAAACAAAGAAAACTCCCATTTCCTGATAGTATTACTTGCACTAATGAGGTTTTTAACATTCTTCATGCTGATTTATGGGGCCCATTTTCTACTATCTCTATGTTAGGCCACAAGTACTTTCTCACTCTAGTTGATGATCACTCTAGGTTCACATGGGTGATATTCCTTAAAACCAAAGCTGAAACTAGAGATAGCTTTATGAACTTTATAGCATGTGTTGAGAAACAATTTAATAAACATGTAAAATGCTTGAGGTCTGATAATGGTACAGAGTTTCTAGCCTTACACAGTTTCTTATTTGCTAAGGGCATTCTACATCAAAAATCCTGTGTTGAAACCCCTCAACAAAATGGAATTGTTGAGAGGAAACATCAACACATCCTTAATGTAGCTAGGGCCCTGCATTTCCAGTCCAATGTGCCTTTAACCATGTGGAATTTTTGTGTGCAGCAAGCTATCCACATCATTAACAGACTCCCTACCCCTTTACTCAAACTAAAATGCCCATATGAAATTCTATATCAGGAGCTTCCCTCCCTCATGCACCTTAAAGTGTTTGGATGTTTATGCTATGCTACATCTCTTATGGCCCATAGAACCAAATTTGACCTTAGAGCACGCAAGGTTGTTTTCATAGGTTATAAAGAGGGCACTAAAGGCTATATCATGTATGACTTGACTCATCACAGTATTTTTGTCTCAAGACACGTGATATTTTATGAAAACACCTTTCCTATTCATCCTCTTGTCAATATTAATGATGATCAGCCTTCTATAAGACACTCTACTAAAACCTCTAACCCTCCCTCATATCTTGCTGATTATCACTGTTTTTCTACTTCTGCCAATACTTCCTTTTCTGAAGTTAATTACCCTCTGTCTTCAGTTTTGTCCTACAACAATTGCTCCCCAGATTTCCATCATTTTTGTTGCTCGATTTCCTCTAATCCTGAACCATCTAGTTTTCTACAAGCTAACAAATTTGAAGGTTGGAAGCATGCTATGAATGTTGAATTGCAGGCTCTTAATGATAATCATACTTGGACATTAGTGGATCTTCCACCTGGTAAGGTACCAATTGGATGCAGATGGGTCTATAAAGTGAAATACAAGGCAAATGGATCCATAAAAAGATATAAAGCAAGACTTGTAGCAAAAGGTTATACACAGATGGAGGGAGTAGACTACTTTGATACCTTTTCTCTTGTGGCTAAGATAACCACAGTTCGAGTTCTTTTGGCTATAACTTCTATCAAAGGTTGGCACCTAGAGCAATTAGATGTTAATAATGCTTTTCTGCATGGAGATTTACATGAAGAAGTGTATATGACATTACCTCCTGGACTTATCACTTCCAATCCCTCACAGGTCTGCAAACTTCATAAATCCCTATATGGTTTGAAGCAGGCTAGTAGGCAATGGTATGCTAAACTTTCTTCTTTTTTAATTTCTCTTGGCTATTCACAATCTCAAGCTGATTGCTCTCTGTATGTTAAATCCACCTCCACAAGTTTCACAGCTTTACTAGTGTATGTGGATGACATAGTTCTAGCTGGTAATTCCCCTGATGAAATTAACTCTGTTAAGCATCTTTTGAACCAACAGTTTAGCATCAAAGACTTAGGTAAGCTGAGGTACTTTTTGGGTTTTGAGATTGCTAGGTCGACCAAGGGCATTTTCATGAACCAAAGGAAATACATTCTACATCTGCTTGAAGACACAGGTTATTTGGCAGCCAAACCATCATCCATACCTTTTGATCCCAATCTAAAATTGTCTGCTTCAGTTGGCCAACCTCTTGCTGATCCATCATCCTACAGGAGACTTATTGGTCGCCTAATCTATCTTACTAACAGCAGGCCTAATATCTCTTATGATGTACAGCATTTGAGCCAATATGTTGCAAAGCCTCTTACTCCTCATTACCAAGCTGCCACAAGAATATTAAGATACCTCAAGTCTGCACCTGCCAAGGGTATTTTCTTTTCTGCTGTTAGCTCCCTCAAACTCTATGGATTTGCAGATTCAGATTGGGCCAGATGTCCAGAAACCCAAAAATCCATCACAGGCTTTTGTGTTATCTTTGGTTCCTCACTCATTTGCTGGAAATCTAAGAAACAAAACACTGTTTCCCGTTCTTCCATTGAAGCAAAATATAGAGCATTGGCCTCTTTATCTTGTGAACTACAATGGCTGCAATTCCTCTTTCGTGATTTCCTCATTGAATTTTCTCAAGCTGCTGCTATTTACCGTGATAGCAAATTCGCCGTGTATCTTGCCCACAATCCTACCTTTCATGAAAGGAGTAAACACATTGAGTTGGATTGCCATGTCATTAGAGAAAAGATTGTGTCCAAACTCATTCACTTGATGCATATCTCTACTAAAGAGCAACTGGCAAATGTGTTCACTAAACCTTTACATTCTCCAATTTTCACTTCTCTTCTATCCAAGCTAGGCCTTTGTAGTATCCAAAGTCCACCTTGAGGGGGGATATTAGAATTAGCAGCTTATTATTATGTACAGCAGTCCCACATTAGCTTACAATACTCATTACTCTTGTATATATAAACAATTTGTATCTCATTATTAATCAATCAATGAGATACAAACTATTTATATATACATAAATATATACCCATTAAATATTAATTATATTATTTTTATATTCAAAGCACTTAAGTAGTACATGTATCATTTATTTTTTTTACTGTTAGTTAAGTTTGTAATTTCATTTGAACATTTTTTTTTACCGTTAGTTAAGTCTGTGATTTCATTTGAACGTCATATCTAATCAATAAGTTAAATTTTAAAAAAAAATTATTCAAAGTAAAATAAAAATAATGTTAATATAATGGTTTTAATTACTATAAAACTTGTATATGAGACAAATATTTATAATTTGTTAAGGTTAGATCACTTAATAAAGTTGAGTCATAAATCGAAAAATCGTGAGTTTAATTTTCGTTGTCGATGTAATAATCTTTTTGATGTGTAATATGTAAGTAATTATGTATGCGTTTGAGATACCCAAAAATTTATCCTCTCACATTTTGTTTTATTTTGCTTATTGTTGCTACATTCACCATCATGCATAAGTCTCTTATTAATTGTTTATTTAGGGATCATTCAAGTTCATTTGCATCTGCATTACATGTGAAATTTTAGGTCAAAGATTCATTTGTTTCATCTGCCTCAGTATGACATGAACATTCCATTTTATCATACATTACATCATTTCTCGTTCATTGCATCATTCAAAGATACATATGGATGAATAGTGTAAGAGTTGATTGTTTGCGGTTAATTATATGTTCATAATTCGTTTGTATCATTATCATTCATCAAAATACTTTGGAATAAAAGTAAAAAGTAAAAGTTTGACTCGACTGACTTTTATCGCTAATTCATGTACAATTAGTTCAAAGTTCACTTGCATTATTTATATTTTTGCATCTTTTTAGTTTACCATCTCATATCGAAAGTTAATTAAACTTACATTTTTGATAGTTGAATGTGTATTTCAAATATTAAATTTGTTTTGTTGTAATTAATTTTTAATATAAAATAATAATAATAATAAATAAAACAAATTACAAGAACTATTTTTACATACATCTAATATTTACACCAGACTATTACATATACCATTATATCATCCTTCCACACAAATCAAATAAAGACTCATCAACACAGAGAAATTCACAGTACAACTCAACTTTGGTTCAACAAATTAAAAAAATGAGTTGTGAAGTATAAGTACTTCAAAAGAACTTGGGACTTGGAGATAAATTGTTCGTAGGTTAAAAACTGTATTAGGTTAAAAAAACGCATCATATTTTGAAGTAGGTATGGTGTTAAGATGAATGGCAAGATTGAGCCTTCCATGAGGCTTCTCAATACCAATACTACTACTAAATATTTTGATGAAACATCGAATCCCTCTCAAGAGACTGGCGATAGATTTGTTAACAGTGCAAGAAGAATGTTCAAATTTCATTCTAGTTTCAATTTATGCACATGGAACTGCATGATCTCAACTTTACACATATCAAGACTCCTGTCAAAGATGTCAAAGTTTGCACCTTCTGATCAACCCATAATCAATATTCTTGATCCTAAGGATCTTGTAGCAAACAAGATATCATGCAAGCTCAGCTGCAACTAGCAAAACTGCAAGTGTCGAAGACAAAGTAACACTCAAAACCCCAAATTTGACTTTGATGTTGTCATCATTCTTGTAAAAGTGGCACTTAAACTTTTCCTACAAGAAAGATGCGGTTGATGAAATTAGTGCAATGTTGGGGGATCTGAAAGACAGGTTTTTGCTACTCACCGGAAATCCTTTACCTAAAGACATTGAGCAAATATCTTACTGACTTCTAAATGAATAACATGTCACTTACTCTCAGATCCATGCATCTTATTCAATCGATCTTCAGAAAATATGTACTCTGATCCTGGCTCTTCCATGATGCGGAAAACCTAAGTTGGGACATATATTATTGCCAAGATAAATTAACCATGTAGTCAGACAGGTTTTAGGCTATATATAATCCAAAAATTAATGAGTTTACTCAATCCGATCCATTGATGTAACAAGTGGTTATTTTATCTCACTCAAATCGAAATGTGATATATACATTGAGTATTGGATTTGATTAAGGATAACAATGGGCAGAGTTTAGGCAGAGTACTATAGTACTCATCCCCATATATTTGCAGTTTGAAAAAATCTTTGTATCCGAGCACATGTCTGCTTGAGCGCCAAATTTAACACTTGTACTCATATCTATATTAAGTACTCATTTCAATATTCGTTACTCGCATTCTTATTAAAAATAAATAGATTAATCATAAAATATCATATATTTTAAGTTTTAAAAAACATTAAAAATTCCCAATAAATCAAATTACTATCTCTGAATTTGATTAAACCTGTCCCAAACTGACTCAAGATACACTCCTACAAATCAATCATTCAATTTGTTTAATTAGACTCCTAGTATTTCTTTAGAGGTAAAACATGTGTTAACTTTCTATTATTAAAAAGGGCATTGTCGCGGAGGACTCGTACATTTACACTGAATCAGTTTCTTTCCATAACCTGTGTTTCGAATTTTTCTTCTTCTCAATCTCTGCAAAGGTAAACCAAACTCATATTCCTGTATTTCCTTTATTCTCACACAGTTCCGTTGTATTGTTCAAGTAAAGAACTATAGAATTGCATTTGCTATTAGGGTTTCGACGTGAATTTTTTCTTTCCTTTCCGAATAAAACACCGATACGAATTCAAGTCGTAAACCCTAGAATTAGCAATTCCGATGTATTGTATGTGCTGTGTTCCATCTACTCGCTGATAATGTCCAATGGATAACAATTTGAATTCCTGAATGCAGGTTAGGTGTTTGTTATTATGGAGGAAGGAGATAACATTCTCGATGTTATATACGATGAGGATACTTTAGATGATGATGATGTTGACATGGTTGATGTTGAAGAAGGAGAGTTGGTAGAGCCGAATTCGAAAATTTCTGTGGGACAAAGTAGTGTTGGAGATATCACTGAAGCAAAACAAGAATCTCATGGTGAGAACTCAAAGTGTGGAGCTAGCAAGAAGAAGAGGAAGAGGAACAAGAAAAAGAGAAAGGGTTTGGGATTTAAAGTCATGGATATAGACAGGTTTAACATTCTTCTACATTCACTGAATTTGGGTTTTGGAAGGAGTCTATTTTTAGGAGAAACTATGCTTTGAGCCCTCTTAAGTGTAGTTTACTGTCACAAGATTCAAATAAATAACAGTGAAACCACCAAAAAACTCAGTGTTTCAATACATTTCTATAATCCATTCTTGTTAAATTTTTATTATTTTTTGTATTGCACCGTATCATGACTCTGAGTAATCGGAACATTTAGTTTTAGTTTTGACCCCTTCACTATCCATGTCTATTCATTTTCTTGTCTCCACTCCCCGTTCGACAACAGTACTGTGTCATTTTATTTTGTTTCTAATGTTGTCCCCTACTCTGACTTTGAGCAAGAGAAGAATGTGAGCTAAAGATCCACCACTAGGTACTCTGTGGGAGTACATTTTCGAGTACAAATGCAAACTTGCTGGACTGTTTTAAAGCATAAAGAAGGTTGATATGCTTGAGACATATATGTTTAGGGAAGGTTTAGTTGTCAAACAAATGGACCCCGACCCAGTGCTTGAAGTGGAGTACCCAGCTCCAAAATTTGGAAACTGAAGTTGAAATTAGACTTGAGCAAAGTAATTTAGGTGGTAAATTAACTAAAGAAGTTTTTGTTAAATATTTGTATGATATTAGAGAATTAGGGGTTGAGTTCCATAGTAAACATTAAGTGGACATTTCTTTGAAGTTTGGGGTAAAGTGCACATGACATAACTTTTAAGGGAATACATTGTATTTTAGCCTTCTTTTTATGTTTGGTTGATTTGAATTACGGAACAACTTAGATTTAGTCCAAGCTTAGTGCTGTGCTCATTTATCGGTTTAGCCTCAAAAACCTAATTGAGGGCTTGATAAACTCATTTGCCTGTGTGACCCAACAAAATTTTCTAATTTGATTCTATTATTAAGTATTTAAGGGTTTTTCTATTCCTTTTTATTTAGTCTAAAATTGCAGCAGTTTCCCGCCCTTTGTTTTCCTAACTTCACTTAGTGTTGTGCTCATTTATTGGTCTAGCTTCCTCAAAAACCTAATCGATGGCTTAACAAACCCATTTGCCTGTGTGACCCAGCAGAATTTTGAATTCAATTCTATTATTAAGTATTTAAGGGTTTTACACTTAAGTATATAACTATTCCTTTTTATTTTAGTCTAAAATTGCAGCAGTTTCCTGCCCTTTGTTTTCCTAACCTCCCCTACCTTGAAGTGAATTGAATGCGAGCATAATATCATTGTATTGTTTGTCCATAAAAAATATATATAGCAGCATTCTAACAAATTATGTGCTTTTCAGATTTGTGTCAGATATCTGTTATCGTCTGAAAGAGAAAAAGACATATATGGTATACACTGCTGCAGGTTGTCTTGGAATCTCTGCATTGAGTGATATCGTCAAAGAGGTATTGAAACCCTTTTATGCACCCAGTTTTAGTTTATTAAGCAAGCTTATATTGTTCTTTAGTTCGTCTTTAAGAATTTCTGTGAAATACCATTGCCACTTGTAGTTTGGAAAACAATTCTTAAGACCCCTGTAAGTATCAACAACAACAACAACCAAACCTTATCCCACTAAGTGGGATCGGCTACATGATCAAATTACGCCATAATGTTCTATCCAAGACCATGTTTCTATCAAATTCGTTAATTTCAAGATCTATCAAATGACCTAAATAATATTGGTCTGGCCATACTGTTCGGTACCAAGTATTTGTCTACTTGAAAAATATTATCGTCTTGTTTTCATGCAGCATGTACTGATCCAACCATCTTGTTTTTCTTTTATCAAGAGTTATTTGAAGGATTTCCTTATTGCATTCATGTGCTGCAATTTGCATCCTCTCGTCACTTTTTTTCTTATCCGTGCATCTTGTCTTTGTTTTCACTCTTTTTTGTTGTTCTTCTTAATTGAATTAGTAATTCTAAGTCCTTCCCTTTCTTCTAATTATATGGAATTTTTTGTTGCCAAGATTGATCGTCAATGGTGTTAGTTTGACTGTATAACTGAGATATTGTTCTCTGCACCGTTTACAGTTAGAGTCATCTTAATTTTCTGGTGTATTGTGTTGGCCACTTAGAACCCATTATGTGATGGTTTCCACAACCTTTTTTTAATCTTACAAATTTTATTAAATTCACATGGTCCTTACTCCTATGGCAACTTCAGGATTATTTCTAACCTTGGCCTCACTCACTTATTCAATGGCCACTCACGTAGTCTCCTGCTGGAATGTTCGTTATATTTCTTTGAAGTAAATTATTCTTTTTGTGATTTATCTTCCCTCTCTTTAATGGGAATGTGGCTATGGTTTGGAGAAGATATAATTGCCTGTCTGCTAAAGGAAAGGTGAGGGTTAAGGTTGTACTCTGTGGACGAGTCTTGATTTGAGCCAGTTATGCTTATCCACTCTTTAAGTGCCCTACAGCCATTCATAATTTCTGATGTGTGTAATTTTGTCCCTAACCTTGCAGATTTTTCTTCCAGATGCTAGTTTGCCCTTCCAATCATCTGCTTGATCTTTGGTGTTCCTGGCTGAATCACTTTATTATTTACAAATTATGAAGGTTGATGTTCGCATTTGTTACTTCATTTTTTCAGGCCCTGTTCATACGTAGGGAATGCTTTTCACTTTTTACCGCATAACCATAATTGATTTTCTAAGCTTGTATTTGTTGGGCTGGTGAAGGGGAAAGTAATGACTATTGAGTCATTGATGTAGTCAGTTTTGCCCACTTCAATGTATGAACCAACATTTTCAGAGCTGAAATTGGACATCTCTTAATCTAAAGGCAAAGCATATATTGTTGACTATCTCAATGACATTTTACTCAAGAAATGATCTTTGCTTTTTGACATTGTACCATTCCTTTTTTTAATGAACTTACATTGCTGAATAGCCAGAAATAAAGAAACTATGGTACTACTATGATTTTCTTTTAAATATGTTGGGCATTTTCAAAATGACTGGGCAGACCAGTGTACAGTTTACATGTTTATTTGGCTTTACCGTCAAACCTACATGTGGTATAAATAGTCTTGCTGAAAGTTGTATATATAACCTTGCATCCATTTTTTTTAGATTGGAAAGCCATTGACTTTTGGTCATCTGCTTCATGGAATCTGCAGCTTTCTTCTCTGCCAAGATTTCTGAATCTAAACTAGCATTATCAAGCAGTGGGAATTGGGGGTATCATTGGCTTTGCCAAATTGGACATTTTAACCAATAAAAATATCAACTCCATTCTGTTTTTCTCTTTCTATTTGATCTAGTGACTTTGACATTATACATTCAATATGCTTTGCATGGCAGTGCTAGTATCCACCATCTCTATATTATGTACACATTAGGTTTGCTTACTTAAGTTTCGGATTGAAAGGACCTGTTTTTATTCTTTATTAGTTTTTGTTAAAATCTAATATGCTCAAGTTGATACATTGTAAATTTATATGGGGAGTTTGCAGGTTGATGCAATACAAACCTGTGGAGGCCAAAAGACTGCTGATGGTAGACGACACCGGACTGGGGGTGGCATATTGTGGAACATCATAAAAGTTCGGGAACCAAATGCCTACAAAGAGATAATGGAAAAAGCAAAAGAATTTGAGGTATGTGAATAATCTTCGTATTTTGTTACAATATGGTCGGTGACACCTAAAGCCGGGATTCACAAAAATAAGATTGATATGTGTCATCTGCCATGCATGTTTGTAGTAACTAGTAAGTAGGAGTTCTTTTTCATTTTTCTATCCAAACAAATTAAGTTTTTTCTTTAATAATGCTGCTGCTTTTTATTAGTTAGATCTACATGCTTTTGCTCTTAGATGATGTAATCGACCCTTCAAATTGCTACTGCTTCTTGATAACTATTTTTTTTGTCATTGCCTATCATGTTTATAATAATGCAGAAGCAATTAAGGCAGCCAATTTTTAAGCAACTAAATGTGCCAAAGCAAGAGGATTCTTCTCAAGGAGTGGCCTTTTCATTTGCTGGCAGTGATCAGGGAAATGTTTCCAACAGTGCATTTCATGCATCAGAAACACAAAATCAACATGAACCAGTTACTTCCAAAGAAAAGTCTATATCTGTTCATGATAGGCTAAGGATACCTGTTTCCTACGACGATGATCTGCTTGGAGAGAATCCAGTCAATCATGCAACCTGACTCTAGAAAGAAAGTGGTCTTCGTCACTAGACAAGCTGTTCTCCCTTTTAGATGGATGTTTATTGATGCATTTCTTTCATCTCCCTCTGGCGAATACCACACTGTTCTTTCCTGTGTTACTTTTTGCTTTTCCACCCATTCATTTCCTTGTTTCTTTATTTACTTTGTCAAACGGCTCTCTGATATATTTATATAGAACGAGGGCAAACATAAAAAATGGAACAAGAGGGGTATAGTGGTGGATGTATTGTGGTTACGGTTAACCAACAAGCAATTCATTAGATTTTGCTTTAACATGATGAATGAAGTGCTGCACAAGTCTCAAATGGATATAGATTTTTGTGTTGATGACTGAACTTATTCCTTTCTGAAATTTATGAAAAAGAAAAAAGCAGAATTGCAAGGCTTTTTGGGAATATACCTACCACAATCACGAATTTGAATTTTTTTTTTGTCAAAATTGTTGCGCACTACTGAATGCATAAATTATCATGCAATTTCATTCTTTTTCTAATCACACATCAATTGCTGCATAAGAATTAATTGAATGTTCAAAGTATTTGAATTCAATACAAAAAATTATTGTGGTAATTATATTAGTAAAAATTGCTTCATAGTAACTTTTGCCAATCAAACAATAAAACCCTCTACCTTTTCAGTCGATTTTGGACTATGCAAATTCAATATGTTGTGTTCTCATGATTTTTGGAATAACATCTTTGAGTATAATATGCCATATTTCATGTTATCTTTTAATAGCAAAGGAAAATCCTTCGGTGTCTTTTTATAAGCTAGTATCAGTTAACACCTAAATATCAGTAGTTCCTCCTTTCATGTTCCAAAAAACTCTAGCATCTCATGATAAACTACCCTCAAGTACAATCCACCTAAACATCTCAATTTCAAATGAAGGATTTGAATCTATAATGTATAACAAATTGGGATAAAAACACCAGTTAACTAACAAACAGACCATCCATACAAATTATCTCGAATAAAATCAAGAGAGGTGCATAATTTACATAAAATTACCAGGGCACATGAGTCAGATATTACTATCTCAAAATCCTTGTGCAATTCTAGAAGCAAAACACATTAAAACCAGTAACTTAAATAGTCTGAGAATACTGTTTAGACACTGCCATTCTCACTGGCTGGATCCTGGAACTGGAGCAGTATCTTCAATAGCCATTGGCTCAGTCTGAGGAGCTTTCTTCGTAAGCAATTTTGGGATGTCAACATTATCTTGTACACAGCGCTGTTGAGGATGCGACAATAGAATTAACACATGACGGAAAAGAACCCTAGCTAACCCTTGTCCACTCTCCCAGATATAACCCTCGTATTCAGTAACATGTTCAAGAGTTTCCACTAATGTATCATACACCTCCTGGGGGCAATTGTCAGGTCCGGGTTTGTCATGAAGGTACATGACATCCAAAGTGAATATCTTCTGGTTCACAGGCCACTGATGCAGCGGACGCACGTTTGATCGGCAGTAGAATAAAATCTAGAAAGGAATAGCAAACAACATATTATGATTGCTGACAAAATTGTACCAAACCACGTGATAATAGATTTACACAAACCAAAACACGCGAAGTGATTTTTGATAAATCATTGATGGTAGCTACTACTCACCACTCTTAAAATGCGACCCTGCGCACGGGATTTTCTAGATTCATGAGTAGCAAGTCGAAACAAAGTAGTAAGGTCTGGTTGACTGCTAGATTTAGTAGCTGTCAGCGCTCGCATTGCTGCAATAGTTGACTCAACTTCACTGCTAAAATCTTTCTTCAACTGTAACGATTAACAAAAAAACATCATGTTCAGTGCATGCTTTGAGAACCCTCCTCTATACATAAAGTTTTTGTAAGATCCATATCTAATCTAACAGTGCGAAACACGGAAAAAATTGATAATGTACAATGCTTAGATAGCACATCAGATGGAAATGGCCACACGGATCAGACAATGATATAATGTTTCAAACTAAGCGTTATCGATTGCAGATGGCAGACCATGTTGGAAAACTAGAAATCCATAGCAGTTGTCAAAAAAATCCACCATGGCCGATATTTGACAACGCTGTCAAGAACCATATCTAAATACATACCATTTAATCAAAATCATCTATAATGGTTTGTCACACACCAAACATTCCTTCAATGAAATAAGCGTCGGACACCAAATATTCCTTTAACTACATAATTATAGTGTAATCACGCGAATCGACATCATCGGACACCCGACACTCCTTTAATGGAACAATTATAAGGTAATCACAGGCGTCAGCGTCATCGTCGAACATCATATAATCTTTCAATGTGTAAACTACAAGTGCTACATTGAACTAGGGTAAAGTAAATAAATGGCTAATAATAATTAGGGTTAGGTTACAAACCCATGAGACAGAACTGGAGAGAGTAGCAAAAGCAAACCGATGGTGAGGATTGATGGTGAGTTTGGCGTTGACAAAGAGAATGATGGCTTGCTTAATGGCATCTAAACGGGTGAGGGGTCTTCCATTAGGACCAGTAGCACCCTTCATCTCAGCCATGGATTGAGGATCAATATCCACACAGAATAGGATATCTTCATTGTTGATTCGAGAGGGTTGCAGAGTGTACTTGCTGCTGCTGCTTCCCAAACCCTTATGGCTGCTTTCTCCTTCAATCCCTTCCATCTGTCTTTCTTTCTTTCAGGTTCTAACACTGTAATGTAATGAGTAAAATAATAGAGGAACTAACCCCTTTAAATTAATTGTCTCCTTTTCTACCTTTCCAATTCAGATAACCTTGTATACTTTTTCTGTCCTAATACAACACATACCATACCGATTCTTTTTTTATTGCTTCTTAGAGAATAGAGAGGGAGTTTGGTTCGGAGTAAAGGAGCACAAGGAAGTAAAATCCTTCCAAATATATTTTTTTTTCTTCCTCAAAATCGGTTTGGTTTGGACTGGTTTAGTGGGGAAAAAAGTCCGAATCAATGAAATCTTTATTGGTTTGGTTTGGTTTGATTTTAAATATTTTTTAAAAATGGATCCAAACCAAATTAATTAATTTGGTTTGATCGGGTTCGATTGATTGGTTTAGAATGTTTTTTTAAATATTATATTCATTAATTTATTTTCCACTATCGGTTTTTAGGAGTAATTTATTTCATGTAAATCTCTATTTTTTCAAATAAATTACAAGTTTCTCTTAATCCATATGAAAGAGTGACATGTTTTGCATTGCATCATGAAATAAATTCACTATCATAAAAGTTAGGCACTTGAAATTAGAAAGTTGGGAACTTACCAAATAGAACACAACAAAACATACATCAATTAATATGTTTCACATCTCAAAAATGTTGGTGCAAAGATAGAATAAATGATGAACGGAAATATTCTATTAAGAGAATGACGGCTACAAAACATGATAAAAGTTACAATGATTGCCACCCTATTTATAAGCTAAAACTAGGGTTACTAGAATAGGATAAAATACTAAAATACCCTCTAACAAACTTAGGGGCTAAGAAAATAGTACAACTAATAAATATGAATTACTTCTAATATCATCCCTTAATTAATATTCCATCAAAACTTGTAACACCAATTCCATCAAAACTTGTAACACCAATTTCATCCCTTAATCTGAGAAATTGATCAATCTTGATAGCTTTCGTCAGAACATCTGCCAACTGTTTCTGAGTGCTGCAGTGTACAACTTCTAACACTCCCCTCTGAACTTGATGTCTTAGAAAAATACTTGGTCTCAATGTGCTTGCTTCTCCCATGCAACACTGGGTTTCTTGCAAGATTGATTGCAGACTTGTTGTCAATCATTAGCTTCAGAGGTTTGTTTACTTCAATCTTCAGATCCTGCAATAGGTTCAGAATCCACACAACTTGGCATGCAGTAACAGCACCTGCAATGTATTCAGCTTCACGAGTTGACAACGCCACAACAGGTTGCTTCTTGGAACACCAAGAAACGGGACCTCCCAGAAATTTGAATAAGTACCCAGACGTACTTCTTCTGTCAACTCTGTCTCCACACCAATCAGAATCTGAATAACTCAGAAGTTCTGACTCATCCTTTCTTTCAGAAGGAAATAATACTCCATACTTCAGAGTTCCCTTGATATACCTCAGAATCCTGACAGCAGCTTGGTAATGGGACCATTTAGGTTTACTCATGAACCTACTAACCATCCCAACTGAATAGCAAATATCAGGTCTGGTATTGCACAAATACCTCAGAGAACCAACCAACTGTTTGAAGGTTGTAGCGTCCACATCCTTTCCATCAGAGTCAGAATCTAGTTTCTGATTTGTATCAAAAGGTGTGACAACAATCTTACAATTCTTCAGATTAAATCTCTTCAGAATTTCTAATTCATACTTGAGCTGATGCAAAATAATACCTTTCTCAGAGTATCTGAATTCCATCCCTAGAAAGTATGTCTTTTGCCTAGATCAGTCATTTCGAATTCATTCATCAGAACTTTCTTGAACTTGGCTATCTCCTGTTCAGAACTTCTAGTCAGCAGTATATCATCAACATATAAACATACCAGAGTCATATTTCCTTCAGAAGTATGCTGAACATAGAAACCGTACTCCATCTCACATTTCTGAAAGCCTTGCTTCTTGAAAAATGAATCAATCTTCTGATTCCAAGCTCTGGGCGCTTGTTTCAATCCATATAGAGCTTTGTATAATCTGTACACTATCCCTTCCTGATTCTTTTTCACAAATCCAGGAGGTTGTGACACGTAAACTTCTTCTTCTAATGGACCGTTCAGAAATACAGATTTTACATCTAAATGCATCAGAGGCCAATTCCTGTTAGCAGCTATTGCAATCACCATTCTGATTGTTTCATGTCTTGCTACAGGTGCAAACACTTCAGAGTAATCCAGCCCAGGTTTCTGTAGAAATCCTCTGGCTACCAACCTTGCTTTATGTTTGCCAATTGAACCATCTGGCTTTAACTTCTGCTTGAAAACCCATCTGACACTGATGGCTTTCTTGTCTTTTGGAAGTTCTGTCAGCTTCCAAGTCTTGTTTCTCTCTATAGCATCAAGTTCTTCTTTCATGGCCTTCAGCCAGAGCTTCTGCTTAAGAGCCTCTTCTGTACTTATGGGTTCAGAGTCTACTAACATGGCACACTGAATAACTTCTCCTTCAGAGTCTACTTCAGTGTCTTGCAGCATGTCAAATTTTGCATATCTTCTAGGGATGTTTCTGATTCTTTGTGGTCTCTGAACTTGTTCAGAGTCTTGAGCTTCAGATTTTCTAGCTTCAAATGGTTGACTTCCTCCAGAGCTTTGACCATCTTCAGGGGCTGGCATATTTCTAGAGTCTGAATTGCCACCAGAATCTGGATTACCATCAGAGTCTGTGTCATCAGAGTCTGGATCATCAGAGTCACCTTCATCTTCTGAGTCTTCTCCAGAGTCAGAATCACTATCAGAATCAGAATCAACGTCAGAGTTTACTCCAACTTCAGAAATTCTTAACTCTGACCTTTCTTCAGAAGTTCTAACATCAGAATCAGATTGAGACTTATCCCAATCCAAAATTCTGATTCTTTCACAATCACATCTCTGCTGAATTCAATTTTGTTGGTTTCTGGACAATAAAGCTTGTATGCACCTGTACTATGGTACCCTATCAGAATCATCACTTTGCTTCTATCATCCAGCTTCTGTCTTCTGGCTTCTGGAACATGTTTATAGCAAACAGAACCAAACACCTTCAGATGACTAACACTTTGCTTATCTCTAGTCCACTTCTGTATTGGAACTATTTCCTTCAACTTCTTCGTAGGACATTGGTTGAGTACATACGTTGCAGTGGCAACAACTTCTCCCCATAGCTTCTGAGGAAGTTTCTTCTCCTTTAGCATGCTTCTCACCATATCAAGCAAAATGCGGTTTCTTCTTTCAGCAAGACCATTGTGTTAAGGGGTATAAGGAGCAGTAACCTCATGCTCAATTCCATTCTCCTCACAAAACTTTTGAAACTCTTTGGAGTTATACTCACCTCCACCGTCAGTTCTAAGAATCTTCAACTTCTGACCACTCTGATTCTCAGCCTTCATTCTGAACTTCTTGAATTCATCAAACATCTCGTGTTTAAACTTAATAAGGGATACCCATGTCATTCTTGTGAATTCATCAACAAATAACACAAAGTATTTATTCCCTCCAATCGATGCTACTGGAAATGGACCACACACATCAGAATGTACAACTCCCAAGGCATGTTTTGCTCTTAGAGCAGTTTCTGACGCAAATGGCAATCGTGGTTGTTTTCCTTCCATGCAAACTTTGCATGACTTTTTAGGCTTCTTAATTGCATGAATTTCATGTACCAACTTATTTGAATTCAGATGTTTTAAGCTTCTGAAATTCAAATGACCAAATCTTCTGTGCCACAACTCACTCTCCTTCTCAGCACTTGTTGCACTAAGACATTCTGAGTCTGCAGTTCTGACATTCATCTTGAATGTTCTATTCCTTCCCTGTTCTGACTCCATAATCAACTTCTGATGGCAGTCATACAGCTTCAGAAGATTGTCCTTTATGGTAACTAAAAAACCTTTCTCAATTAATTGTCACACACTCATCAGATTGCTTCTGATGTCAGGTACATACCACACGTTCTGAATCAATGCTGTTTTCCCATTGTTCAAAATCACTCTGACATTTCTCATACCTTCTGCATTAAGATATTTGTCATGAGCACATCTGATCTTTGTCCTCTTTTCAGAGTCAAAGTCAATAAACCATTTCTTGTTTCCAGTAAGATGATTTGAACAGCCAGTGTCCATATACCACCAGTCTATCAGATCCATATCATCATATTCAGAGGCCATCAATAGCACATATTCGTCATCAGAACTTCTGGCTATATTTGCTTCTTCTGATTTTCTCTCCTTGTTTGACCAACAGTCTCTAGCAAGGTGACCAAACTTCTTACAACAATAACATTGGATCTTCTTCTTGTCATATTTCTCTTTTCCCTTCTGAGCATTCTTTTGTCTATCAGAGGTTGAGCTTTCTGACTTCTGACCACCATCAGATCTTCTCCTGGCTTCTGACTGCTTCTGATACCTCCTATCAGAAGTTGCTTTCAGAGCCTGCTGCTCTACTTCCCTTTCAGAAGTTCTCTCAGTCAAACGCAACTCTTGCGCTTCTAGACTGCTCTGCAGCTCTTCAATTCTCATGGTGCTCAGATCTTTGGAATGTTCTATTGCTACCACAATGTAATCAAATTGAAAGGTAAGGGATCTCAATACCTTCTCCATGATTGTTTCTTCAGAAAGAGTTTCTCCACACGCTTTCATCTCATTAGTGATCAGAATCACTCTGGAGATGCATTCAGAAACTTTCTCATTATTCTTCATGTTGAGATTCTCATATTGCTTTCTCAAGGACTAGAGTTTCACCTTCTTAACTGATGTGTCACCACCATAACATCTAACCAGTGTGTCCCACGCAGCCTTTGTTGTCATTGAATCTGCAATCTTCTCAAACACATTTACATCAACACATTGATGAATGAAGAACAATGCTTTCTGATCCTTCTTTCTTACTTCCTTCTGCGTGTTTATCTGTTCATCCATCGCATATGCTGCTACCGGAACATAACCATCAATGACAAGATCTAGAACATCTTTAGCACCGAACAGTACACGCATTTGGATCATCCAACGATTCCAGTTTTTACCGTCAAATACTGGAAGTTTGGTGTTCATGTTGCCGTTTCCGTTCATCTTTCTACCTTGCACAGTACACTCAGATTTCTCACAGTGTTTCCCAACCCACAGAATTAAAATTCTGATCATATTTTGTTCAAGATTCAACACGAATCTAAGAATCAAAATCAAACACATAAGACCTCACGTTCACTCGTGTTTCCCGTGTTTCCCAATGAATCTGAACCGAAGCTCTAGATACCAATTGTTGGTGCAAAGGTAGAATAAATGATGAACGGAAATATTCTATTAAGAGAATGACGGCTACAAAACATGATAAAAGTTACAATGATTTCCACCCTATTTATAAGCTAAAACTAGGGTTACTAAAATAGGATAAAATACTAAAATACCCTCTAACAAACTTAGGGGCTAAGAAAATAGTACAACTAATAAATATGAGTTACTTCTAATACGGTGCTCAAGATGTTCTAGATCTTGTCACTGATGGTTATGTTCCGGTAGCAGCAGATGCGACGGATGAACAGATAAACACGCAGAAGGAAGTAAGGAAGAAGGATCAGAAAGCATTGTTTTTCATTCATCAATGTGTTGATGTAAATGTGTTGGAGAAGATTGCAGATTCAACGACAGCAAAGGTTGCGTGGGACACACTGGTTAGATGTTATGGTGGTGACGCATCAGTTAAGAAGGTGAAGCTCTAGTCCCTGAGAAAGCAATATGAGAATCTCAACATGAAGAATAATGAGAAAGTTTCTGAATACATCTCCAGAGTGATTCTGATCACTAATGAGATGAAAGCGTGTGGAGAAACTTTTTCTGAAGAAACAATCATGGAGAAGGTATTGAGATCCCTTACCTTTCAATTTGATTACATTGTGGTAGCAATAGAACATTCCAAAGATCTGAGCACCATGAGAATTGAAGAGCTGCAGAGCAGTCTAGAAGCGCAAGAGTTGCGTTTGACTGAGAGAACTTCTGAAAGGGAAGTAGAGCAGTAGGCTCTGAAAGCAACTTCTGATAGGAGGTATCAGAAGCAGTCAGAAGCCAGGAGAAGATATGATGGTGGTCAGAAGTCAGAAAGCTCAACCTCTGATAGAGAAAAGAATGCTCGGAAGGGAAAAGAGAAGTATGACAAGAAGAAGATCCAATGTTACTGTTGTAAGAAGTTTGGTCACCTTGCTAGAGACTGTTGGTCAAACAAGGAGAGAAAATCAGAAGAAGCAAATATAGCCAGAAGTTCTGATGACGAATCTGTGCTATTGATGGCCTCTGAATCTGATGATATGGATCTGATAGACTGGTGGTATATGGACACTGGCTGTTCAAATCATCTTACTGGAAACAAGAAATGGTTGGTTGACTTTGACTCTGAAAAGAGGACAAAGATCAGATATGCTGATGACAAATATCTTAATGCAGAAGGTATGAGAAATGTCAGAGTGATTTTGAACAATGGGAAAACAGCATTGATTCAGAACGTGTGGTATGTACCTGGCATCAGAAGCAATCTGATGAGTGTGGGACATTTAATTGAGAAAGGTTTTTTAGTTACCATGAAGGACAATCTTCTGAAGCTGTATGACTGCCATCAGAAGTTAATTATGGAGTCAGAACAGGGAAGGAATAGAACATTCAAGGTGAATGTCAGAACTGCAGACTCAGAATGTCTTAGTGCAACAAGTGCTAAGAAGGAGAGTGAGTTGTGGCACAGAAGATTTGGTCATTTGAATTTCAGAAGCTTAAAACATCTGAATTCAAATAAGTTGGTACATGGAATTCCTGCAATTAAGAAGCCTGAAAAGTCATGCAAAGTTTGCATGGAAGGAAAACAACCACGATTGCCATTTGCGTCAGAAACTGCTTTAAGAGCAAAACATGCCTTGGGAGTTGTACATTCTGATGTGTGTGGTCCATTTCCAGTAGCATCGATTGGAGGGAATAAATACTTTGTGTTATTTGTTGATGAATTCACAAGAATGACATGGGTATCCCTTATTAAGTTTAAACACGAGGTGTTTGATGAATTCAAGAAGTTCAGAATGAAGGCTGAGAATCAGAGTGGTCAGAAGTTGAAGATTCTTAGAACTGACGATGGAGGTGAGTATAACTCCAAAGAGTTCCAGAAGTTTTGTGAGGAGAATGGAATTGAGCATGAGGTTACTGCTCCTTGTACCCCTCAACACAATGGTCTTGCTGAAAGAAGAAACCGCACTTTGCTTGATATGGTGAGAAGCATGCTAAAGGAGAAGAAACTTCCTCAGAAGCTCTGGGGAGAAGTTGTTGCCACTGCAACGCATGTACTCAACCGATGTCCTACGAAGAAGTTGAAGGAAATAGTTCCAGTACAGAAGTGGACTGGAGATAAGCAAAGTGTTAGTCATCTGAAGGTGTTTGGTTCTGTTTGCTATAAACATGTCCCAGAAGCCAGAAGACAGAAGCTGGATGATAGAAGCAAAGTGATGATTCTGATAGGGTATCACAGTACAGGTGCATACAAGCTTTATTGTCCAGAAACCAACAAAATTGAATTCAGCAGAGATGTGATTGTGAAGGAATCAGAATTTTGGAATTGGGATAAGTCTCAATCTGATTCTGATGTTAGAACTTCTGAAGAAAGGTCAGAGTTAAGAATTTCTGAAGTTGGAGTAAACTCTGACGTTGATTCTGATTCTGATAGTGATTCTGACTCTGGAGAAGACTCAGAAGATGAAGGTGACTCTGATGATCCAGACTCTGATGACACAGACTCTGATGGTAATCCAGATTCTGGTGGCAATTCAGACTCTGGAAATATGCCAGCCCCTGAAGATGGTCAAAGCTCTGGAGGAAGTCAACCATTTGAAGCTAGAAACTCTGAAGCTCAAGACTTTGAACAAGTTCAGAGACCACAAAGAATCAGAAACATCCCCAGAAGATATGCAGAATTTGACATGCTGCAAGACACTGAAATAGACTCTGAAGGAGAAGTTATTCAGTGTGCCATGTTAGTAGACTCTGAACCCATAAGTACAGAAGAGGCTCTTAAGCAGAAGCTATGGCTGAAGGCCATGAAAGAAGAACTTGATGCTATAGAGAGAAACAAGACTTGGAAGCTGACAAAACTTCCAAAAGACAAGAAAGTCATCAACGTCATATGGGTTTTCAAGCAGAAGTTAAAGCCAGATGGTTCAATTGGCAAACATAAAGCAAGGTTGGTAGCTAGAGGATTTCTATAGAAACCTGGGCTGGATTACTCTGAAGTGTTTGCACCTGTAGCAAGACATGAAACAATCAGAATGGTGATTGCAATAGCTGCTAACAGGAATTGACCTCTGATGCGTTTAGATGTAAAATCTGTATTTCTGAACGGTCCATTAGAAGAAGAAGTTTACGTGTCACAACCTCCTGGATTTGTGAAAAAGAATCAGGAAGGGATGGTGTACAGATTATACAAAGCTCTATATGGATTGAAACAAGCGCCCAGAGCTTGGAATCAGAAGATTGATTCATTTTTCAAGAAGCAAGGCTTTCAGAAATGTGAGATGGAGTACGGTGTCTATGTTCAGCATACTTCTGAAGGAAATATGACTCTGGTATGTTTATATGTTAATGATATACTGCTGACTGGAAGTTCTGAACAGGAGATAGCCAAGTTCAAGAAAGTTCTGATGAATGAATTCGAAATGACTGATCTAGGCAAAATGACATACTTTCTAGGGATGGAATTCAGATACTCTGAGAAAGGTATTATTTTGCATCAGCTCAAGTATGAATTAGAAATTCTGAAGAGATTTAATCTGAAGAATTGTAAGATTGCTGTCACACCTTTTGATACAAATCAGAAACTGGATTCTGACTCTAATGGAAAGGATGTAGACGCTACAACCTTCAAACAGTTGGTTGGTTCTCTGAGGTATTTGTGCAATACCAGACCTGATATTTGCTATTCAGTTGGGATGGTTAGTAGGTTCATGAGTAAACCTAAGTGGTCCCATTACCAAGCTGCTGTCAGGATTCTGAGGTATATCAAGGGAACTCTGAAGTATGGAGTATTATTTCCTTCTGAAAGAAAGGATGAGTCAGAACTTCTGAGTTATTCAGATTCTGATTGGTGTGGAGACAAAGTTGACAGAAGAAGTACGTTTGGGTACTTATTCAAATTTCTGCGAGGTCTCATTTCTTTTCCAAGAAGCAACCTGTTGTGGCGTTGTCAACTTGTGAAGCTGAATACATTGCAAGTGTTGTTACTGCATGCCAAGTTGTGTGGATTCTGAATCTATTGCAGGATCTGAAGATTAAAATAAACAAACCTCTGAAGCTGATGATTGACAACAAGTGTGCAATCAATCTTGCTAGAAACTCAGTGTTGCATGGGAGAAGCAAGCACATTGAGACCAAGTATCATTTTCTGAGACATCAAGTTCAGAGGGGAGTGTTAGAAGTTATACACTGCAGCACTCAGAAACAGTTGGCAGATGTTCTGACGAAAGCTATCAAGACTGATCAATTTCTGAGATTAAGGGATGGAATTGGTGTTACAAGTTTTGATGGAATATGAATTAAGGGATGGTATTAGAAGTAACTCATATTTATTAGTTGTACTATTTTCTTAGCCCCTAAGTTTGTTAGAGGGTATTTTAGTATTTTATCCTATTCTAGTAACCCTAGTTTTAGCTTATAAATAGGGTGACAATCATTGTAACTTTTATCATGTTTTGTAGCCGTCATTCTCTTAATAGAATATTTCCGTTCATCATTTATTCTACCTTTGCACCAACACACCGCACAGTACACGCATTTAGATCATCCAACGATTCCAGTTTTTACCGTCAAATACTGGAAGTTTGGTGTTCATGTTGCCGTTTCCGTTCATCTTTCTACCTTGCACAGTACACTCAGATTTCTCACAGTGTTTCCCAACCCACAAAGTTAAAATTCTGATCAGATTTTGTTCAAGATTCAACACGAATCTAAGAATCAAAATCAAACACACAAGACCTCACGTTCACTCGTGTTTCCCGTGTTTCCCAATGAATTCGAACCGGAGCTCTAGATACCAATTGTTGGTGCAAAGGTAGAATAAATGATGAACGAAAATATTCTATTAAGAGAATGACGACTACAAAACATGATAAAAGTTACAATGATTGCCACCCTATTTATAAGCTAAAACTAGGGTTACTAGAATAGGATAAAATACTAAAATGCCCTTTAACAAACTTAGGGGCTAAGAAAATAGTACAACTAATAAATATGAATTACTTCTAATAAAAAACACATCAAAACTATTTTGTAGCAAGACTATAAGGAATTTTGTTGAAGAAGAAGAAACAAAAAAGGTTTAAAAAAAGAAGAAAATTATCTAAGAGAATTTAAACACGAAGAAGACGACCATAACATATTAGAATGTCAAGTAGAAAGAGAAACACTTGTGGTGGGCAGCGAGAGCAACAGTTCAATAAAAGCAAGTCTGACTTATAGTTTCTACTTTTTATGTTTTGGAGTTTGGTTCTAGATGTGTATTTTGCTGGAAGTATAAAGAAAGATGGATAATGATTGAATTAAGACAAAATTTGGGTTGAATGATAGGTGAAATAAAATATTCAGAGTGTAATTATATCCATTGATTCGGTTCATCGGTTTGGCGGTTTCTAAAAACTAAAACCGATAATCAACCAAATCACATCAATTTTCATTGGTCCGATTTGACTTTAGAATCGAATCAGAAATAATCGATTCTATTTCAATTTGTTTTGATTTGAATTGTCGGTTTAATTGGGTTTTTCTTATCCACTTACACAAACCTAAATTTTATTTCCTTCGTGTTTTTGTAAGTCTTTTGCATAAAAAATTGGATATTAAAATATAAATCGTTCTTGATATTACTAATGTTATTTTTTATATTATATATTTAAGTATTCATTATATTCTATTATTTTAATTTTTTAAATTTATCTTTCATATACCATAAATGAAAAGGATAATTTTATAAAATTATTTATTATTTTTCTTTTTCATATAATAATAATTATATTCTTAATACGTGTGAAAAATAAAAAATGACTTATAAAAAAATGGAGGGAGTAATATTAAAAAATAAATTATATTTATTAAAATATCTTCACTTTTATTTTATTATTTCAAAATTATTTATTTTCTTTTATTTTACTGTTTCTTTTATTTGTTTAATTTTTCAATGTTATTTTCATCAATTTATTATATGTAAGTTATATGTGCGTTGCACCTATTTGATTAATATATATTTTAATTATTTTACAAAATAAAAATATTTTAATTTAGTGATCGAACATGTTTTAAAATATAATTGTTTTTTATTTTTATTTAAATTTAGAAGTTGTTCACAAGTGTTTTTAGCTACAGTCATGAGTTTAAATAGTCTCTGAGATTAATTCGAAAAATCTCATAAGTAATTTGTGCAAAATACGTGTACACAAAAGTATGTGTGTGATGTGACTGTGCAGACAAAGTGAAGACAAACTTTATAGACACAAAAGCTTGAACTAAAAAAAATGAGAACTGCAATAAATGACATTAAACGAAACGCAGTAAATGACAAGAATAGTAAATGACAAAACTAGAAAAGTGTTTCAATTAAGGAAACACAAAGACAATAAAGAAAATGGACGCAAATTCACATGTTACTCACAAGTTGTTTCTCTCTTTGACTCGGGCACGCCAGTTCTATAAAAAAGTATATGAATTTTGCGACCTTGAATGAAATGTATGAATCTATTATTTATATTAAACTAAAGATAACCATCTCTGAAAGCTTATTCCTAGAAAACAGACATGTCTTTAAGAACATACAAGTTAGTCTCCTAAATCACTGTCATGTTGTCAGAACATATAAACTACTGAAAACCATTATCCCACATTCGTAACTGCTCTTTAGCAACTAATAATTGTTATCTCGTCAAAGGTGGTTACTGAAAGCGCTAAGACTCCTTTCAAGTCTTTGACTTCCAAAATCTTCTAAGTCTTTGAAGCTCGTTGAATGCTTCGACTTCGACACAACATCGAGAGATTAATTAGATATTTTTTTGATACTCCTCCAAACCATGTTTCAAGATATGCTCTTGAGATTCTTTCAAACCATGTTTCAAGATGCTAGTTGAAACATTCCAATCAACATGTTTGTTCCTATCAACTCGTATCAATCAATGCTAACACTTAATATTTTCCCAATGTAGCATTTAATTTACTCTTTCTCAAGTAGAAATTCTAGGCTAGCAAATGCCCCCCAAAAAATATCACTTTCGATGAAATGTGTCAGATGAAAGAAAGGTGGCTTTTTTTGTAACACTTTGACATTGTTTTCCCAATCTGCACACGTCATATCAACTAGACGTTTTATTATTTAATTTTTTTTCTTGGTCATCATGACCACTTTCTACCAAATTATCACATCACAGACGTGCGTGTGGCCGATTATCATCATCCCTCATTTCCTAGGAGATTAAACCATTCCTAAAAACGAAATTAAGACAACATGACCTTTTAGTTCCAAGTGTCAACCTGAGTGCGCCATATGTTCAAAATTATTTGGAGGGAACAAATTGAAACGTTTTTCTTCCTTTTCATTCGGCTATTTAAAACATTCTCACTCAACTCTCTTCTCTTTCACCATCTCCTTCTTCTGAAAAATGAACCAAAAAAAGAACCCTATAGAGCTTTATGCAGTTTTGTCATCTTCCTCGTCACATTTCCTCCCAAAAAACCCTTTGAGAATCAACAATGGCTCCAAAAATCCAATTATGTCCTACTTTAGCTGCTGATATTGAAGATCCAGTATTCATCAACGACCGTACCTACATTCTAGAGCCTCCCATGGAGGATGGGAAAAGAAATGTTTAGTATGGTAACACCTTGATTCCCTACTCCATTGGAGGTACCATCTATGATTTCATGGGTTCTCACCCTAGATGTATTAAGAAACCCCAAGTGCCGAGAGATTTCTTTCTCTGCTACCCATCTTATAAACCCTTGGTATTTATGGATCCACCATATGATTTTAGTTTCTTCAAAAATAGGGTCTTCCGTTCTTCTCCCCCGACTGAGAATGCCTCTTACACCAAGTGACTGGATAGGGTTCAAGAAAAAAAAATACTCATGGAAGGATATGGGTATTTTTGACCTAATCCAACTCTTTAGAGTTGGCCCCAAATATAACTCACACATGCTCATTGCAGTCGTGTGTTTTTGGGATATTCTACCAATACCTTTCACATTCCTTGTGGGATGATAACCCTAACACCTTTTGATATTACTGCTATTATTGGCCTTCGACCAATTGGAGACCCCTTTGAGCCTTCAACCAAACCCAAAATTAGTCTTGGGTTTAATTTCATCATAACTGCTTATAGAGCCTTCAACGAAGATTACCAGGCTTTGGTAGATCGCGTGGATGCCCATGAACACATCAATTTCCTAACTTACTGTCTTACCTGATATGTTTTCAGTTCTCGATTTGTTCAGGTGGCTAAACAATTTGCCCCATTGGCCTCCAAACTTCATGAAGGAAGAAAAATTTGCCTTAGTAGACTCATTCTATGTGGCCTATATGAATCTCTTGGTTTAACCTCTCAAGACCTCAATAAAAGAATAAATCCTGAAAGTCTTCAGGTAGGTGTCCCCATCAGGCTTTTACAGTTATGGCTCAATTCCATTTTTGAACCTTCCCTAAAAAATAGGATTCCTCCTAACTCAGAGGTAGGGTTCGAAGGTTTAAGGCTCACCCAACTTACTCCCGATGATGGTAAAGTTGTGTCTAAGGAGGTCTTTGAGACATACTTTAACATGATCTATAGATGCAAGACGTTTATTTCGACTATGACACCATTTTCCATTCGATAGTATGGATCTGAATGGTTCATAAAACCATTTTCAAATCCCTCAAGATAAGATGAGATGGACATACATGATACTTTGCTGACATGCTTCCAGTCCAATACTATGCAGACAAGGCTTACCTCCTCCAAATCAGGGATAAGAGCAGATGCCTACCTGCCAAAATTGTTGGACAAACGATTTGGTTTGAGCCAACTGCTGCCTAAAAGTTTAATTCCTAAAATAGAGGCTTGCTTCCTTTTTACAAATGCACCCAACAATAAATGGCTCGAGAGTTGCCATAGCTTATATAAGAGGAAACAAATATTCCCTAATTCCTTCAAATTTTCCCTTTTTTACCATTATACCCAAGAGTTCGAGGACTGATGAGGCCTTCATTACATAAACATGCCAGATCCCACCTTCATTGTTCAACGTTTTGTCGATGTTTTCTCGTTTCTGTAGGATTTGGAGAAGAAAAACAATAGTAATCCTTGATTGACTAGTTATATAATATATAAAAGTCCCATGATACGCTCGTTTTAACTTTCCATAAGTTCCTATTTGGTTCTAAATCATTTTTGTCGACCTATTATAGGCATTCCATCTAATCCAAAGTCATCGAGTCCTGCCTCCCAAGGCATAAACACTACAGGGACTTCACAGGTAAAAAGGTGTCTAACCTTATTTTCCTTTAGTCTTTTTTGATGTCTTAATCTATTTTGTTCCTTCAGGGTCGAAAGAAATCAAAAACTTCTTCAGTTGTCGGGCCATCGGGGAAGAAGAAACAACTGAACAAGGACGTTGACCCTTCTTCCAACGAAGAAGCTATGGTTTGTACCATATTTCATCCTTAATCTTTTATTTGATTTCATATGCTAACTTATTAACATTTTATCGAACCATATTAGTCTCCTCAGAAAGAATTTGAGTTTGACATCAACGATGAAAGTCTGTAATCCCTTCCTCATATCCCTCTAAAACATTAGACAAATATGGCTATCAGAGTTGCTTATACTGAATTTGCATAATGGAGGTAAGGAAAAACCCTTAATGAATCCTCTGGCCTTCGATAAAAGAAGAAGAAGAAAAAGAGGGTTAGGCAAGAACCCCTAATAGTTTTTAAGGACGACAGGATTGAGGAAAGCAAAATTCCTCTGATGAAAAATAAGAAGAAAGATAACACCACTCCTCGACAGCCTATTTAGAGTCTTGGGAGTGCATACTATTAGAACAAGAATTTGGTTCTACAATATATCTCTAAGTTTTGATGATTACAAAGAATGAAACAATTTGGTACCCTAATAATTTTCTCTAAGTGTGCAGGTTTCTAAGAAAAAATGAATCTGAGGAAAAGAATATCTGGCAAATAACGAAGTCCAGAACAGTTGATCCAACAAGGAAGAAATCGTATCTGACTCCAAACAAGAACGTTTTTGAAAGAATCACATATAAAATCTAAAGACTCTACATTTGATGACTCTACATCTGAAGACTCTGAAGACTCTATATTTGAAGATTCTACATTCGAAGACTCTGACGACTTTACATCTGAAGAGTCTGGAGAATCTACATCTGAAGACTCTACCAGACAACATCAGAAGAAACATCTATCTGAAGACTATTCAACAAACAACTACCTAAAGAGCACAAGCCTCTGTTTAAAGACTCTGACTCTGCTCACTCTGATTTACACTCAACAAAACATCTAACTCATCAAAATAAAAAACTTAATCAAGAAGTATTCTAAGTATGGTACAAATCTATATAAGGAAATTATGGATTATACTCCAAGACTGCTAAGGAAAGGACCGGAAAATTAATGTCATTAAGTCCCATAATTGGAAAAATATCTCCATTAATTTTCCTCCAACAGTATCATCTCAAAGTTCTATATAAAGGCCTCATCATCATCATGTAAAACACGAAGCAATTACACAAAAATCCTACATACACTTCGATTGATATACTCAATTCCTTTCATTGTAAAATTCAGTAATCACACAAGAGTTGTTGCTCATTGTGTGATCATTGATCATTTTTCTTAACCGTGTTTATACTGCTTACCTAGAAGTACTAAGGCAAACACTTGTATTACTTTATAGTTGTTGATTTTCCTCAAGTGACTTGTTGAAGTCTGTGGACTTGAGAGAGCTAAGAGATTGTTGAACTCTTGGACATTTTTGTAATCTATTGAGATTATTGGATTAAGTTCTTATTGAAGGCAAAATCACCTTGGCCGGATGGACTGGAGTAACTTTGATTTTCAAGTGAACCAGGATAAATTTCTTATGTTGTTAGCATTTACTTTCGTGTGTGTGGAGTTGCAAAAGTTTTTATTTATTGTGAAAAACAATTCAAACCCCCATTTCTTGTTTTTCTCCACCTTCAATTGGTATCACAGCTTCGACTCTATTATTGATTTTTGAATCAAACACTTAATAGTGTAGAGAGATCCAGCGTGAGAAAAACATCATGGCTAACATAAATGAAAGAGATAGCTACAATGCTAAACCTCCAGTTTTTTATGGAGAAAAATTTGACTATTGGAAGGACAAAATTGAAAGCTTCTTCCTAGGCTATGACACTGATCTATGGGACATTGTTACAAATGGTTATAAACCACCCATCTCTGCTATTGGTATCGCGATTCCAATAAGCAAAATGAGTGATGATCAGAAGCGTGATTTCAAGAATCACCGTAAAGCCATAACAATTTTGTTGAACGCAATCTCCTACAATGAGTACGAGAAGATCACCAACAGGGAAACAACTAAAGAAATCTTTGATTCCTTGAAGATAACTCACGAATGCAATAATTAAGTCCAAGAGACAGTTGGAGGCTTCAACGCTAAATGTTCCCATCGAAATTGGTCTTACACAAGAGACAGTTGGAGATACTTGTGTTGAGAAGACTTCAGATGTTGGTATGCCCAACAAAGTTTATGATCATGTTGGGTCTCCTTCTCATGACGGAATTTAAGAATGCACACACTTTTCTCATACTCCTGGGTCTCAATCCCAATCTTTTGAGGGCCTTAGTAATGTCTCTATGTCACGTCACAAAAGATATCTGAGCGCATCACACGCTCGAAATACAACAGAGTCGTCATTGAATTTTTTTATTCTAAGAGAAAGGGAGAATATCAATAAAACCCAAAGGGAAGATAAAAAGGGTAAGGAAGTCGATTATACAAAGGGAATGTATGATCACTCATCATATCTTTTGCACTCAACGGGAACTGTTTTAATTGTTCTTTGTGCAGGGTGTTATTATCTAAAGGTTACTTGTGATTGGTTTTAATTAAGAGAAAAATAAGTTTTTAATTAATGTGCTCGCCAAGATTTCGTAATCCTATGCCTACGTATTCTCATAGTGCAATGAGAAAATCAGAGTTCGGTAGTTCATGGAGTAGAAAATAAGTGTTTGTTGGTTGATTTTAGGTAACGATGTTATAATCGTATCCTAGAAGTATTTTGACGTTAGCTATTTGATCTTGGTTCGGATGCTCTATGATGTTAGTCTGACTGCTGAGGAGTGGATTATAACAATTCTTTTATGAAGGGAAATGGTTATGGTGTCTGAACCGAGGACAAAGAATTGCAAAGGTGTTATGTGAACCAAATACAAAGGATTATAAATGTGGTGTCTGAACCAAGGAGGTGGTGTCTGAACCAAGGATAAGAAATTGTAAAAGTTTGCCTAAACCAGAGATTAAGAAGACAAACAAGATAAAGGAGGAGAGTTTGTCTAAACCAGGGGATTAACAAGGAAAACGAAAATAAGAGTTTGCCTAAACCAGGGGATTAATAAGGCAAATGGGATAAAGGTTTGCCTAAACCAGGGGATTAACAAGGCAAATGGGATAAGGGATTACCTAAACCAGGGGATTAACAAGGCAAAAAAGAATAAAGAAAAAGAGTTTTCCTAAACCAGGGGATTAACAAGGCAAACGAAAAGAAGGAATAATATGGGTGTCAAAACCAAGAGGAATTGTATTGGAATCAAGAGAGAATGATTATAGAATGTTGATTGTGATTGATTTTAGTCAGAAGACGAATATTTAGACAGGGATCTCTACAGTAGTGTCTGAATCATTTGGGAAGAGAAAGTTTATATCCTTATCCTTTTTCTTCCTTTTATTATGAAAATTGCCTTGATTTGAATTGCACTAAAGTCTATCAATGAAGATGAATACTTTGAACAATTGGGTTATACGTCCTGTATCCAAAGTATTTAGAGTAGGGATATGAATGCTCCATTTCATTCTTCTCCATTTCGTAAGACTCGTGGCACACAATTCGCATCGTATTTGTTAAGTGTTTTGAGTTTATTTTCAAAAAGAGGTTTTAGATTTATCGTGACATAAGGAAAGGAATGAATATTGAAAAGGAGTATCAAAATAATTGCAAGTTTTCTTTTACAACACCAAAAGGGTATTAAAATCATGTAATTTCGTCTGAATTTAGCCCTTAGATTTAAAATCTAGCCAGCTAACCAAAAGGGTTAATCAAATCTAAACTCATAAGTGTTCATGTTCAATCAATTAATGAATTAACCAAACAATAATGGGAAAGATTATCCATGTTATCCAAGCATCTATCCAAGCATTATTCAATACACAATTTAATTCACAAGTTAACCAAGTCATGAATTATAAAAGAAATGATAACCAAAGTTAAAGTCATAAAAGTGACCAAAATTTAAGTCATAAAAAGTGACCAAAATTAAAGTCATGAATCAAGCCTAATCCTAATTAATCAAGAGAACTAAAATCCTATTTTTATTACAAAAACTCTATTAACTCTAATGTGAATTAAATAAAAGTTAGATCCTAAAAATAATTATGCATAACTACAATAATGTTTATAGGAAATGTATAAGATCATTTCCTAATTTTAAATCTAATGACCAATCAAGGACATACAGTTAATCTCAAATTAAATAACAAAGTAGCAAAAAGAATAAAAGTAAAAAATAGAGGAGGACATAGTAGTATGTACATCGGTAAATTCATGACTATCAAGCTATGGATAAGCTTGACATCAATAAAACTAGAGTCGCCATCGCACTTTCATTGATGTCAAGCTTATCCATAGCTCGATGGTCATGAATTTACCGCTACAGAAATTAAGTGGCAACTCTGCTGGGAAGTAGTCCTCAGTGGGTTTAGCCTACTTTTTATGTGTATATATTTGTATATTTGATGTTTGCATATTTTTCTATGTGATATAATATGTTTGTTGTGCTTGGTGATCTCTGAGTGGTGAGATAAGTTCTAACCCGAACTTGAGTGCAATTAAGATAAGAGGAGGGTATAGTCATGTTCAACTTGTGAGGAGTAGTCCTTAACAAGTTGGCTTGAGATCCATCTACTAAGTGGAGACCCTTTTTGGAGTTACTAATGTCACACAAGTCATTTGTGGTTAGGCATTCCTTTCTCTGATTTGGGGTCAGAGAAGCTAAGTTCCGTAGAACATTTAACCCAACTTTTCCTATTTAGGACGTAGTGCGGAGGTTGTTCAGGTGTAGACCTGATAACAGTTGTTACATGATACTACACGCATACGAGTTTCTCTTGAATATTATGGGTTGATGATCTAGTCATCCTAACTTGTAATATCCAATATATGGGATTAAGACTCTGGGAACTTTTTTAGAACATGATCTACAAGTTTTTATCCTTTGTACACTCCTTTAGGATGGTTCTTAACATGACTTTATGCTCATGGCTCACAACAAACTCTTTGATTCTCGGTTGATCCGATCAAGTCTTGTCAATATCAATGGAACTTGGGTGTTGATAAGGTGAAAACCATAATCCACCAAAATGGATGATTGATCTTGATGATGACTTGATCCATCCCTTGACCTTTGTTTGTGTTTGCCTTGTGTGTGATCCCTTGTTTGTGATTATTGCATTCATGCACACATGCACATCATAACATTCATCACAGAAAAGTAAATTTCAAGGAACTGATGTCTTATTTGCAAATATTTTCAGACCATGGATTATGGACAAAGGAACACTAAGAAGTACAATTTCAGACGTCCTGATTTGAAAGAGCTAAGGAAGTTGTCATCTTGTGTATTAGATCCCTTGGACTTTAAGCAACGTCATGTGAAGCTCTTGCCTATGTTATCTACTCATGTGGTTGAAGGCCTTCTAAGCATTTTGGTTCAGTGTTATGATCCTCCCTATCGGTGCTTCACTTTTCCTGATTATCAACTTGTACCTACTGTAGCGGTACATTCATAACCATTAAGCTATGGATAAGCTAGACGTCAATAAAACCAGAGTCGCCACCGCGCTTTTATTGTTTCCAAGGGAAAAGGGAAAAGTACGAACAAAACCCAAAAATAAGAAGTTTTCAAATCAAAACTAATAAAATGCCAGAGATTACAAGTAAGGGGGTTGGTTACATAGAGGGAAGGTGTTAGCACCCAAAATGTCCTAGGTACTCCTAGGGAGCCATTTTTTGTGTGCATATGTGTTTTTGTATAAAATGATGTTTGTAATAAATAGAGTGGAGGGATGAGAAAAGAATTCATTAATTATATTTTTGTGTTTGGCAAGACCTTCAGACTTGTGCCTACGTACCAATATAAAATGAAGGATCAAAACCTCGTAGTTCGTGGTATAAATTTCAAAGTGAATGAGTTTCTTTTAACAAAATTTAAATTTAACAAAGGCACAAAAGGCCTAAAAAGGTTTGAATGAGTGTTAGTTTTTTTTGGCTTTTGAAATTTTAAGTCAAGTATAGTTAAGTTCATTTACAAGTTTGATTAAGAAAGTGAGTTTGAAAATGCAATGGCATAAGGCCAAAGTTTCTAATTTGCAATATGGTCAAAGTTTAGAAATCACAAGCAAATAAGATTTTTGAAAGGAGGGAGAGATTTGAAATTAAAGAAATGGGGAGGAGATGAAGAGACTAATCCTAAGCAAAAATTTAAAATTTAAGAGTTGAAAAGATCTGACTAATGGGTTGCAATCCAATAGACAAGAATGTCATATAGAAACCCAAATTCTCTTGGACTTTATAATAAAGTAATATCAATACACAAATAGCAAGATGAATAGCAAGGCATCAAATAAAGATAGCCACATCCAAGCTTAGCAACTTCGTGATCTTCTTCACAATTCCCCATGTATCAGATGACTTCAAAGATATGCATTAGACGCGGTTCAAAATAACAGCTTCAATATGATCATGTTGCAGATGAACTCCAATGGATCTTCAATATTGTATCAGATGAAAGTTCACTTCCCAAGCACTTGGTTTTTGAAAGTTGGCATTGTCGCATCCGCGAAAAACAACCGGCGGGCTAAAACAAAAACAAACAGAGTCGCCACCGTGCGTTATTTATCCCAAAAGAGGGAAAGGAAACGCTCGAAGTAAACCTGGAAAAAGCATGGTCTCGCGACCAAAGAGAATGGGATCGGAAGTCGGTTATGCGAAGGGAAGGTATTAGCACCCCTACGCATCCTTCGTATTCGACGGGATCCACGCTCACAAGAAAGAAAAGGTTGCTAAACAAACATCACACACACACACAACACAGGTGGAAGAAAAGGGGAGAGGGCTCGCTAGGATATCGCATCTTATGCCTACGTATCTCGTCTGGAATGAGAATCAGAGCTGCCGTAGTTCGGCTCACGCACGCCGAAACAAACACACACAAACACAGGCAAACTTGGAACCCGAACGCCAATCGCTGGACTTACATCAGCTTCCGAACCAAACAAACTCACACTGGAAACCAGATGCCACTTGATGGACTTATACCGGACTCCAAGCACCCAACAAGAGGATACAGACTGCCAATGGCTGGGCTTACATCCATCTCCTACACACACAAGAAGAAACAAGCAACAAGTTACTAAGGAGTCGGGAACTCGAGCCTAGCAATTGTCAAGCAAACACACACAAAAATAAAAAAGGGTGCCCGGAGAGACCTCGCACGACCTCCTGCCTACGTACCTCATCTGGTATGAGGATCAGGGCGACGTAGTTCCCCTGAACGGGAAAGAAATTCTAACCAGATACAAAGGGAGACACACTACTAGGGAGCTGGACTCGAGCCTAGATGTTATCATGCATATCATCCCTAAGTTATGGTTTCTATCCTAACTTGCACAGGTAGCAAGCTAAACCTAAACAGGCAAAACAATCAAAGCAAACAATCACAAATAGCACACACTATATCCAAACAGAGGTGGCTCAAACAAGGGTTAGACTGCCAAAGCAAGTCAACTCTATCAGGGTGATGTTAGCTCTTAACCCTGACATTGAGAGTCAGGGTGAAGCCAGATGAAATGGAAGTGAGGGGTGTGCCTCACAGCTCTTATCCCTGGCCAGGGAGAGCTTCAGACAAAGGAAGTGTGGGTCCAGAAAGTGGGAACCCTTCTACACTTATGACACTGACTCAACTGTACAACTGTACATGGATCTTGGGTTAGGATCCACAAGGCATCAACATGTAATGTGAGCCAAGGGACGACTCAACAAGAATAGCAGGAGATGGACTACACACCTCTTGTGTCTGCCAATTGCCTTAACAAAGGTCTTTTCCTGCTTGGGGACAAAAATAAACAAGCACAAGCATTGCCTCTTAAGGAGGACTTCAGACAGGTGCCTGGCCAAGTAACAGGCCAGGTCTTCCAGACTACATGGAGAAAAGAAATTCTACCTCAATTGGTTCACACAACCAAGCAGCAGCACAAGCAAGTTCAAAATGAACTAGAGCAACTAAGGTACCTGAAATCAATCTAGCATGATCAGTACACAGCTCAAACAGTCGAACAAACAATTACAAGTTAAACAGTTAACTATACACGAGCAATGCATCAAGCAAAGCATAAGCCAATGCTCAACACAAATGAATTAGAAACCACCTACAAAACAAAATTAATGTTAATCAACATCATTCAAATGAGCAACTCAAACCATGTGCATTAATTCCTCCATTCCATTTGCCTTTTGTCGTGAAACACAATCCAAACATGAGAAGCAAAACCCTAGGACAAAGCCTAGGGTCCAATAGGGATCAAAAACCCAAAACAGAACATGAAAATTATCAAAAATCAAGTTCAATCAATTTAGAAACATGTCCAATTGGTCTCATGTTCATATCATCAACCAAGATTATTTCATGAAGCAAATAGTGCGAAACATGTCATTTCAAAGCTCATTGGACCAAACAGAATGAATCAATTCAAACTCAATCCAAAACAATTCAATAAATCTCCAGAAACTTCACAGCTAAACAGCATTCATTACATGTCAATCACACCAAATTTCAAGCCAATTGGACAATGGGAAGCAAGTAAATTAAATTCATCAAGTTAAAGCATGCTCATACAAGTCCAAACAAGGCACAATTTCATGTATCAACTTCAAGCAAGCATAAAACAGTGTAGGAACATGATAAATGCACCAAACCAAAACCATGCCAACCTTCAATGTGTCTATAATCACTCCACAAAATTTCAGGTCCATCCAATACATATCCAGAATTTCACAAAACATTTAAAAACATGACTCACAAAAGCTCCACATTTGGCCAAACAGAAAGGAAATTCTCAATCAAATTGGAAACACATCCAAAAATTCCAGAAATATTCACATGTGAACCTAACATCCAGAAGTATCAACATGCAAAATTTCAGCTCATTTCAAGTTCATATGGCATGGTAACAAAATTCATGAAGTCAGACAAGAAATGGTGTGGCACAAATTGTAACACCTCTAATGATCATGTGATATCTCTCAATCCAGGAATTCAAAAATCATAAACCATATACCAAAATGACCAGGAATGAGTCTAGAATAATCATGCAAAATTTCAAGAATTTCTAATTAGGCATCATCATTTCATGATCAAAATACCAAGCCATGTGCAAGAAAGAACACACCTAAACAAACCCTAGGCCATTCCAAAAAACACACGTGCACAATTTCCACAAAAATCACCACAAAATACTAGAAGTTACAAGGATCATGGTGGAAAGAATCTCATTCAATTTGGATTTATAGTTTAGGAGATATGATTTTTTCATGTGGAAGAAAAAATAAAAAAAAATAAAGTGGAAGCATGTGAAAGCATGTGAAAGCATGATATCATATGAGAAAACATGGAAAAGGCAAAAATGAAAAAAATGACATAGCACGGAATCGAAGCGTGTTCCTGTTTGAACATAGCGCGCGCTACAGTACCATAAACATCAATCAGCATGGCAAACGCGCTTTTATGGATCAAAAGACAGTTTCTGGAAATTTTTAAACATGTTTTTCACGTTCATCATGCGTTCATAGGTCCAAGAACAAATGTTCACCAAATTGCACAAACTTTATATCAATGGAAAGGTCTCACTATGTACAACACGAATCCATAATTGATTAAGCCTAATTCTTCCTAATCTAAGAGGATCGAAGTAAAACATGTTTGAGCACAAAACTTCAAATCAACATAACTTCCTTGTTTCTCAACCAAATTTAGTGGTTCAAATTGCAGAATGATCTACTAAGAAAGATCTACAAGAAGCATCAAACAATTTCAAGAATCATTGAAGTCGAAATCTGACCTTAATTTGAAGACAGTTGCGAATTTGCGTGTTTTTGGCCTTGGAATTGCAAAACAGATGTGCTATGATGATGTGGAATATGAATGGAACAAGGTTTGTTGTTCAATTACGCACGATCTAGCTCAATTCTTGAATTGCCATTGTTGCACCTCACTTTAACAGTCCTTGAATTGGCTTGGTAGTGATGAATCCTTGCTTCAATCAGCTTCAACAATGATTGTAGATGATGAAACAATGAAGATCTTGGCTAGGCTTGTGAAGAAATTGCAAAAAAGTGAAGATGAAAAGTTGAGAGAATTGTGCAATTTTCAGATCTAGATCTGAGATGAATGAATGTTAATCTGATTTTCTGTTATGATTAACCATTTATATGATGCACTAATCCATTTTGTTAATCAAGTTTAGCCAAATGTGAGTGATTAGTGAAAATACACTTTTATGCTAAATGGTAATTAGCCAATCCACCCTCACTTATGCAAATCCAATGCAACAGTAGAATTTTCTGGTTTGAGCAAGTTACAAATGACATTTGTGAGCTAGTGCAAAAGGAATCATGTGAAAACAAGGCTTAATTCTCAAAATGCACTTTTTCCCTCCCTTTTTCAAAATTGGTCCACTTGAAAAATGGACTTTTTGTGTGATGAGTTTTCATGACATGTAATGCTTGTTTTGGATATAGGGGATCAAAATAATTTTGCTCAAAAAAACCTCACTCCATTTGGCCTTGTGAATCAAAAGTTATGCCACTTTGAAATTCAACTTTTTTGGATAATGATCAATCCATAACTTGCCAACCACACATGAGAAATTCATGTTCTTGGACTTTTTGGAAAGGTGAGAGCAAGATCTACAACTTCCATGTTGAACAAAATTTCATTTGAATCATTTTTGGACATGTAATTTTGAGGAGAAAAACTTTCCATTTTTGGCAATTTTCAATTACAAGTCACTTTCTATTTTTGGAAAGTTTCCATCTGACTTTATTTTCTTCATTCTTGATCTTTGAAATGTCAAATGAAACTTGTTTGGACATGAATGAAGTGTCTCTAACCCTCTCCCACCTCCAAATCCATGAATTCAGGCACAGTTGACCACAGTTGACTTTTCTGACTAATAGATGAATTTCAACTTGACTGTTGAACTTGAGCCTCAAACTCCTGATGAAATGGCTCAATGATGAAACCCTAGCTTCCACAAGCTCAATGAAACCATATGATGATCCCCATATCCACTGAAAACCCCATCTCCTTGACAAGCCCTGATTGGCCTAATACAGATGATTAGGGTTGACCACTGGTCAAAACCCTAAACTCAAGGAATATGATCAAGCATAAGGAATCTTTTGGTGATGACAAAACGATGATGATGATGATGTACCATTTCAACCAAGATGAAGCTCAACCCCCTTGAGGAATCAGAAAACCCTAATTTGAATCACAAACCCTCAGATGGTCAATGATCAATCCAATGAAACCCTAGCTTGCATCTTAACCTCTTTATTTTCTGACCAAGACTTAGGAGGATGACTTGCTCCATGTAACCACATGATATGCAAATATGCAATGCCTAATGACCTAAAAATGATATGCAATATGTTAAGCTAGTCCCAAGAGAGGAGGGCAAATTTTGAGGTGTTACAGGCATTGGCCAATGTCATACCCCAAAATTCACCATATCTTTCACAAAGTTCATCTAGGTCACTAATCTTGGTCATATGCATATCTTCATATCATTCATTTCACCTACATAGTCATTGGTCTAATACAAGAGGACAGATATCATGAATTCAAAGCTTTGTGCTTGCACCGGATGGAAGCTAAGGCTTCTCTGTAACTTAAGGTGGTTTAATCAACCAAACTTTAATTCAGGGAGGTTGCATCTGTTTCATTTGGTTCATTAGATGGTTCAGTTGTTTGGTTAAGATTCATGGTTCTGATTCATTGGCTAAGACTCATTCAAGATGCTGCAATCGGTTGCTTGATTGAATGTCATTTGGTTGACTTTGATTGATTGGATTTTGAGTCTTGACTTGACATGTTTTATTTGGTTTACGAACATTGGGATTTTTGATCGTATCCACATTCATTCCACAAAAAAACAAACATGTTTACCTAAGTTGACTTTTGGTCAAATGTTGACTATTTGATCAACCGGTTGACCAAAGTCAACCATCTAACCAAACTTCATGTTTCATCATCTTCCTATTTTTAAGTCCATTAGGCATCTAATTGTCCAATCTAATTTAAATCCATTTGTTTCTAAACCCAATTAAATTCACTCCAATTTCAAATCCACTTAATATCCAATTATCCAATATATTCCATTTTTAATCCACATCCATAACAATTTTCCATTTTTAATCCACATCCATGTAGATATCCAATTAATAACCCATATCCACATACCAAACCAAATTATCCAATAACCATTACCATATTTGATCCAAACCATTTAAGCCCAAAACCAAATTCATTCTTTAAACCCATGTAATTAACCATTTATGAGTCATAATCATACATTTAATTTACTATAAAGATCATTTACAAATCATTACCATTTCAATTTTCAAATTAATCTTCAATACAACTCAAATCATTACACTAATTCGTTCATTCAATTCATATTCCATATACACACTTTATCACAAATTTACAACAGAAAGCCATAGCCAATTTCAGGAAATTCATTCACATGCCTATAGGATATATAATAGGAAATATAACCTACACAAATAGAAGCACCAAAAATCAGCATCATAACAAAAATTCATGGCCATCCATGACCTGCAAGAATGGAAACCAAAACCTGCTCCTGTAACAAAAATGATGCACAGAAAAAACAGAAACTGAAAACTTATAACAAACTTCTACAACCTTCCATAATACTCCTCCAACTGCTTCAAAGAACCTACAAAAAACCTTCCTCTCAACACATAACAAAAAATAACCTTCAACCATTTTCCTGATCAATCTCATAACCCCACATCTATTCTAGCAACCCAGGAGAGGAATTGACTATAATGCAGAAATTCCCTTTGAGAAGAGGCCTCATTCGGGTTACTTTGATGTTGCTGATGAGGATAGGCCGGTGGAGCAGACCGCGTTCCCTACTACTATTGAAGAACTTGAAGGGAAAAGAAGGGTCGATGTTGAGGCACAGTTGAGAAAACAAGATGTTGCAAGGAATAAAAATTGCAGAAAGGCAAGATGCCTCAACTACTACTCTTCATGCCAACAAGATGAATGGCCCAGAAACAGTTAGAAAGAGATCAAAACTGATGCTTCCACCACCCCAGAGTTCTTACCAAGAATTGGATGAAATTGCCAAGTTGGGTTATGCTAGTGACCTTATGAGCAGCGAAGAACTCACTGAAGGCAGCAGCGCTACGCGTGCTTTTCTCTCTAATTATCCACAGACACCCAACCAAGCATCACTCCGAAGGGAACTCCTCTAAGGGACGAGCTGCATATCAATGAAGGTTTGGAGATGCATGACAGTGCTAAACTTGAGCTACATAGACAAGCTGATATGAACATAAGTTTGCGCTCTGGTTTAAGTAGCCTTCCACAGCCCAAAAATGAGTACCAAATAGTGATGCAACCTATTAAGAAGATGATGAAAATAACAAATGTGAGCGAGTATAAAGAAATTACAAAGGAAAAGTTGCCAAAGATGATTTATGACTACTTTGCATCAGGGGCAGAGGATCAGTGGACTTTGAAAGAGAACCGGAATGCATTCTCAAGGATTATGTTTAGGCCACGTGTTCTAATCGATGTAAGCAAGATAGATATGACAACAACTGTTTTAGGATTCAAAATATCAAAGCCTATCATGATTTCTCCTACGTCCATGCATAAGATGGCTTACCCTGAAGGAGAATACGCTACTGCTAGAGCAGCATCAGCAGCTGGCACCATCATGACACTATCCACAGCGGTTTCTTCTAGTGTTGAGGAGGTTGCTTCAACAGGACCTGGTATCCGTTTCATCCAACTCTATGTGTTTAAGGACAGAAATATAGTTACTCAGCTAGTGAGAGGAGCTGAAAATGCTGGTTTCAAGGCAATTGTCCTTATTGTAGACACTGCAGTGGGTGGTCATAGAGAGGCTAACATAAAAAACAGATTTACATTTCCACCACACTTGAGATTTAAGACTTATGAAGCCATGGTTCCTGAAAGGATTAAAGACTCTAATCCGGTCTCCATTGTTAAAGGCCTATATGACCAATCACTTAACTGGAAGGATGTAAAATGGCTTCAAACAATAACCTCATTGCCAATAATACTAAAGGGCGTACTTACTGCTGAGGATCAGGCATCGCAGTTAAATGGTGCTCTTAAGGAGTGTATGCAACATATAAGTGTTGGTGTAAGCCCTAGAGGCCAATACTTTTGGTACTTGTATCGAATTATTTAAAGGCATTTTCTTTATTATGGTTGATTAATAAAGTCCCTGGAATAGATAGTCCGTTTAATGTATTAAGTGTGACTTAATCATGAGAACACATTAAACATAAGGACACTATTCTTAAAGTATTCGTAGTCGAGCTTTAGTGTGAAGTGGGATAACATTAAAGCATTAAGACTATTATGTTTGTAGACTGATGATCACATCTTATGGATCATGGATAAAGAGTTATCAAGTCTTAAACATAGGTATGAATATTAGGAGTAATATTTATACCGGATTGACCCGCTATGAGAATACTATATAGAAAGTTATGCAAAGTGTCATAAGTTATTCTCATGGTGATAATAGTGTATACCACTCTTCGACCTGAAACCACTATGGATCCTAGATGTAGAGTTGAGTGCTTTATTGCTGATCCAACGTTGTCCGTAACTGGATAACCATAAAGACAGTTGATGGGTACTCCACGAAGCATCCTGAGGGACATGAGTGTCCTAGATGGAATTTGCCAATCCTGCGTAACAGGATAAATGTCTATGGGCCCAATATTGAACTGGACAAGGGTGACACGGTCTATACCTTGTGTTCAATATAGACATAAGGGCAAAGGGGTAATTATACACATAATTATTATCACAGGAGGTTTTGTCAGATCACATGACATTTTCGTGACTTGGGTAGCAGTGATGTGTTGCTAGATACCGCTCACTGTTTATTTTGTTAAATGTGTGATTTAATATAATTGCCAATGCCGCGAAAACCTATAGGGTCACACACAAAGAACGGATTGATGAGAGATAGAGTAACTAAGGAACACCGTAAGGTACGGTGCACTTAAGTGGGAGACGAAATATGGTAAGGTACCAAATACTTAAGTGATTTTATAAGATATGGGCCAAAATACACTTAAGTGGGTTTTTTAGCTTGAAGCCCACATAAGTGGTTCTATAAATAGAACCCCTTGGGTAGAAGCATTGTCACTCCAATCCACTCAGACAGAAATTCAAGTAGAGACTTGGAATTTTGTTTCCCTCTTTCTCTCACTCAAAACCTTCATTCATAACAGCTAGCAATGCGATTGAAGGAATCCGTTCGTGTGGACTGAGTAGAGACGTTGTCATCGTTCAACGTTCGTGATCGCCCCGTGGATCTGTATCAAAGGTTTTGATCATTATCAGAGATCTGCACCAAAGGTTTGAATCGCCACAAGAGGTAACGATTCTATCACTGATCATGCCCATTCGTAAGGATCACTAAATGGAGAAATTTTTAAATTCCACTGCGCCTTGGATGGCAATTCTCCTTCAATAAGAAACCTGAAAGAAGACCACGAACTGAATAACAGGCTCAACATATTCAACCTTCAAAAATAGAATTTTGTAACCTTCACTTTAATAACCAATTCTAAAAAAAAGCTTATTCTAACTTCCATAACTAATTTCCAACCACAATGTAACCGGACTTTCCCAACTGAATTCTAACTAACTTCTAACTTCCCTAACTGGAACTCTAACAAAATTTCCCAACGGCTTCAACAATTTCTAACAACTTTCGTAACAGAAATCCATACGGTTTCTAACTAAGCTTCATAACAGAACCTGAGACAAAAATCTATAAAGACTCGTTCCATCTTCTTCAATCGGGGGCCGTTTTCTTCACTTCCTCCCATCATCTTCAAACCTCCCCTAACCTTCACTCTCTTCTTCAACTCACCACCACCCTTCAACAACCCTCTCGAACCTCCTTCCAAACGCATGACAACGTCACAACAAGGATGCATAACAGAAGCTCGCAAAGAAATTCTCTGAAAAAAAATTAGAACGAGAAGAAGAAGAAGTTTAAAATAGAGTGCGAGGAAAAGGAGAGAATTCAAAAGGGCGAATACGTTACCCGAAGACGAATCCAATCGGTGATGATCCTCACTCCTCGTTGACGGCGCGTTTCCAACCAAAGTTAACCATCATTCTCCGTCGATTACGCACTATCGATCAAAGTTAATCCTTACTCGTCGTTGATTACGCATTTCCGATCAAAGTCGATCCTCAGTCCTCGTTGACGGTGCGTTTCCAACCGAAGCCGATCCTCACTCCTCGTTGACGTTGCATTTCCGATCCAAGCTGATCCCCCATCTTCATTGACGACGCATGATTATTACGTGGAGATTGAGTGGATTTTGTTAGCGCGACCACCGAGTTTGTTTTCCGCGCCGACGGTGAGAACCTTCCACGTTCACGTGAGCATTTTTTTCATTTTTCTTTCTCGTCACGAACGCGTGAGAAGTGTTTGGTTGATCGTTGAGATTAGGATCAGAGCAAGGTGTTCATGGATCCAGTTTGTTCATATGGTGAAATCGGGCCTTTTTGCCCAAATGGATTTTGGCCCAAGCAGATTCGATTCACACTCCCACAATCTGTTTTACCCCCAGACTGACCCATGTTCTTGCTAATTCCATTAAACCATTGATTAATCAGTACTTAACTATTTTTAATTCTAACTGTTTTGTTAATCTTAGTGTTGTTTGTTGATCTTGATAGAATTAAGATTAATTCTTAGTTATAGAGATTTAGGAACTAACATTGTAGTGATTAATAGATTAATCCATGGTTAATTGTAGTTTAATTAGATTTAGAATTTAGCCTAATCTTCATTTATACTTTAATTTCTTAATTTTTCAGAATTAGTTCATGATTGATTAACCATACCATAATTAGAATTTTAGTCGTTAGGTTTCGTTATTTCTTTTGTGGATTTTGTGTGGATCAAGATAGTTGGATATTGATTTTACCATGATTAAACTTTAGACTAGATTTCGATTCTTAGATAAATTCCCATTCAATTTGATTCATATAATCATAGTTGTTAGATTCAATTCTTGAATATAGATAAGTAATTTTCCATTTGATTAACTTTGATTCCTAACCCATGTTTAGGTAGATTTAACCTCTAGAATATATTCACTTTAATTGTCCATTTAATCATTTCTTTGGTTTATGATCACTTCGATTAAATTGAAAATCCCACTTCAACTTAGGTAATGAAAATATTGTATGTCCAAGTTCATTTTCCATGATCATAGGATAGATCTTGATTACTTTTCATCGATTAATCCATTACCTTTTGAATCGATTCTAACCATTGTGCATATTTGCATATTGTTGCATCATTCTTATTCATTCTCATTCATGCTAACTCGTTTGTTGTTTTGTACCCACATGTTGACTTCTAGATGCAAGCTCTCACTTAGCTAGCCATGCTCCTAACCATTCCATTTTCATTCAATAACTTTGTATTGTTTGAAGTACCATGTCACTTGTATGCCTTAGGCATGGCACATAGTGTAGTAGTTTATAACATGTATTTTCTATTCATTCCCTTTCCATTGTATTGTGTGGATCCATCCCCTCATTGTGGGTTAAATGTCCCCCCACCCCTTAGTTATGTAATAGCTTAGCTTTATTGCTTTCTAGCTTAGTTTACCATACATGTTAATAACAAAGATAGAACACAAGACGATAAACGAAGCATTTCAAAAGAAACAAAAGGTACTCGATTCAACGTCAAGTTATTTCCCAAATAAAACTCACACCATTGCAACATGAATACTTGATCCAGTATCAAGTATCCTCCATCCACTTCATGATTCATTCTATCATCTCTTCTCCATTTTATTCTTAACCTCATTTTATCTCTCACCTCCATTCTTCACACACACTTTTCATATTAAATTCAAACAATTGATCCAACGTCAAGTTCCTTTTTTTCAAAAACATTTTCATAACAAATTGGAATGCAAGTGGGGTGTACGTGTTTGTACATAACATTCAAGTAATTGGGTTGTCGGTTGTACCTAGCCTGAGGACCCGACACTTGACTTTCCCCCTAAAACATCTAATGATTCAAACAAGTTAGATCTAGGCGCTATGAGGAAGAAAAAGAATAGTTAGGACTCCATTGTCCTCTCGATTCCCAAGTACTTTGATCGTTGGCCATACTTAGTCAAAGGTTAGAGACTTGTCTCCCTCTAGGTTCCAGTTATTAAACTTGCCAAACTCCTTTCATAATCAAATCTCTTTTTGGATGAAAAAGAGTGGTTAGGACAACACTGTCCCCTTAACTCCCGAGTTATTGGACCATTTATTGTATCTAGCCAAATGTCTAATGCTTGTCTCCATGCATAAAATCGACCCCAACAAATCAAATCATCTTTTGCCTTAGTGCGCTCTATTCAAAAACTTTCGATAAGGACATGTTACTTCCGTTCTACCATGAATGAAGCTTAAGCCTCCATGTGTGAGCAAGTAATGTTTAACTACTAGAGTGCGAACCAAGCGTATCCATTTTACCGCAAACAAGCAAATACTTTCCGCTCCAATGACAGAGTATACAAGCAAGTGAACAATTGCGCGCAAACGTCAATATTGTTCAGTAAAAACAACCAAACAAATACAACATTTTTGAGCCGAACTACGAAGCTCTGACTTCCCTATTGCACGTATGGGGATACCTAGGCACGAGGGCCCAAATCCTTGGCGAGCACACTAACTTAAAACTTATTTTCTCTCCCATCTCATATTTCATCTCATTCCCGATAGCAAGCAACATACAGATAAATAAGCATCCATACGCATTTGATACGAGCAAGTGGTTCCCATGGAGTACCATGGATATGAGGGGTGATAATACCTTCCCCTTGCATAACCGACTTCCGAATCAACTCTTGGTTGCGAGACCGTTTCTCTCATTTGGGGTTTTATCGCTATTTTCCCTTTCCTTTGGTATAAATAAAATCCGGTGGTGACTCTGTATTTTTCGCGGCGCTTTAGCCAAGTCCTTTTGCATAGGGAGTGTTGCCTAATTCTAAGTCCAATGTCTCAGAGCAAACCAACAGTCCACACAAAATGTCTTTTAGGGTTTTTTGTTCTTATTATGTACATTAAGGTCAAAAGACCACAAACACAAACAAGTATATACAAACATAATATATTCACAAAGTAAGGCTCAAATGAGCAAAGTGAAAATAACACTAAAATAAACAAATTGAATGGTATGAATAATGGCAAATGAATAAAGACTTGAAATTAAAATGCATAAAAGTAAATGGCTTGAAATTAAATGTTAGTTGTTAATTTATTAGGAGTTAGTATTGCTTTTGCTTTGTTTTGTTTAAGTCATTCTTTGGAGAACACTCAACCCACTATTCACAAGCATGGATCCTTGAATCAAGACATCTTCCAAAGGAAGGAAAAAAGGCCAAGTTTCCACACAATACCATGAAAGAGGGGAGACTTACAATCTCACTTACTAGAATGCTATGCCTTTTGTATCACAAATTTAGCGATATGTTAAGCAATCGTAATTGGACTTATGTAGAAGTCACAACTATTTGAGGCTGGACAATAGAAATTTGGTGTTAATGCATGTTGGAGACATAGTATAATGGACTATGCTCATAAAACATACCACACACAAAAAGAATATGCAAAAGGGTGGTCCTAATCTCATCCATACTCATGTTAATTTTGCAATCAACTAGTCTTATGATCTAGAGATATCATAGGTCCATGACATCAATGAATAAATAAGGGGAATGAGATGAAGAGGGAGGGGAAATTGAATCAACACAAATTGGTTAAAGGATGACTTTTACCAAATTAAGATCATTCATTCATTTTGGGAGATGAAATGTATATTTCATCAATCCCCTAAATCCAATGATCTTAACTTAACAAAGTCAAATCAACCTTGACCAAAGCCCAACAACACAAGTCAAACTCAACAAATCAAAATTAGAAACTCAACAAAATTTATTTGGCATTTAAACAATTAAAATCAATTAAATAATGTATTAAATTAAATTATGGTTTGTCAAATTCCTAAAATCTCATCAAAACACCAAAGAAATAGCCATGCGATTTATCATAGGTCAAACAAGGTCAAAGGACCTTGGAGAAATTTTTTCATAATTTTTGGAAAATTAAAACTATTTTTAAACAATTAAAAATATTCACAAAATCAATTAAATCATGAAAAATATTAATAATGATCCAAAAAATAATTTTAACTCAAAAAATGAAAGAGGAAATTATTAAAAAAAAATTGGTGAAACTCTCATATTTTTTGGATCAATATTAAAATTAATATGAATTAATAAAAATAAAACAAATAAAATGAAAATCAAATAATCAGAAAAAACGTGGACCACTTGATCTCCCTCATTAATTGAGGTGGCAGATTAAGTGGTCACAAACGCGCCATCCACGATGGTCTTTAGTCAGTGCGCCACAACAATGGTCATTCACACCAACGCTTAAGATTAAATCATTTCAAATGGATCCTACGGTTCTAAACCTGTCAACTCACCACCGGAGCTACAGCTCCTGTCTCCTTCTCCGGTGAGCTTCACCGGACTGGTTCAGTCACAATCATCATCAAAATTAAAAAGAAGGACATGCTTTTAAAGTAAAAATGACACTGAGCTCGAATCTGGCCTTAATTCATCTTAACTCCAAGTATATTGAGAGATACAAGGAGTTGAAATTTGAGGTGCACGATCTGAGCTGCTTCAATTTGACCTCAAAGCAACTCAATCTTGTTGCCTACATTGATAGGACTTCAGACAACCAAAGATCCAAGAGAATTATGAAGAATTGAGTGAGAATCGAAGAGATGAAATTTTCTGAAAAATACCTTCAATGCAGGTCTGGATTCGATTATTCTTGCTCTTGCTTGTGCTTGATCTTGTTCTGAATGCTTGAAAGAGGAGATTAGAATGATCAAAAGGCTTTGGATCCCTGGAGATTTGAATCTCAAAACAGTGAGATTCAAACTCAATTTCCAATGGAAAATCTCAGGTTTATCCTCTCAAATGGAAGGGTTTGGATGCTTGGGAACAAAGCTGGCACGCAGGGTCCTCAATTCTAATGCATAGGGCCTCTATTTATAGCCAATTCAATTGATATTTGCACACTTGAAATGAACTTCCAAAATTAGAAATGTGTGATGCATGGGTGCATGGGCGTGTACAGGCCTATGAAATCATTCCATCTGATCCACAATTGAGTGCTAACAAGGCTGGAGTCATGTTGGAATGCCAGGCAAATGTGCATGGATGTTTGAAGTCCAATCTTGCCAAATGATGATACAATGTTCAAGCCATGCGCAACCCATTTAAATCTTGTCCAAATTGGATGAAATTAGACTTTTTGGAAAGGTTAGATCAAGAGGAACAACTTTTATGTTGAACACTTTTTCATTTGAAGCTTTTATCATGGTGAATTTTGAGGTGGAATTTTGGAAAATCAAACATGTCAAAAAAAATTCTAAGTGTCAAGCCATATGTTCACTTATTCCACCTTAGTTATCTTTTTATGTGAGTTTCAAATGAGAAATGTTCCTTCATCAAAGTTATATCTATCTCAAATTCCTTCAAAATGGTCACAAATTTGGCCTCATTTGCATTTAATATGAAGGAGTTATGCATTTTTGAAGTTGAGGAAAATCACTTATTCAATGGCATTGGTCCAAAATGACATATAATGTATCCTCATATCACATGCTCATAAAAGTTGAATTAGACATATTTATTTTTATTGTGCAACTTGTAAATCTTTTATCTCATAAAAATTGAGCAAGTTATGGCCTTGGGAAGTTGAACTCCAAATTAGGGTTTAGACAAAATGACCTATAATCTTTCACCATACAAAAATGACTTTCCAAGAAAACCTAGATCTTGACCTCAACATGAAAGTTGTTTGTAATGTCATTTATAGTAACTTTTATCTTTGAATCATTTTCATATCACACAAATTGTAGAAGATAGGGCCTAGGGAACCCAAGTTTTGATCAGATGAATTCCTCTGGTTAACCCCCATCAACCAACTTGCTAGCTTGCAATTCTCTTGACTTTTGGGACTCATGGGAGATCATATATATATAATATGATGATATTTGAAGTATCCCTTGAAATATTTGATCAAATATTGAAGAAGCTTGTTGAATAAGTTACACAAAACACCCAGATGAACTAGGGTTTCCAAGGCAAACCAACTCTAAACTCTTGATGATTTCTTGATCAAAATAACATGTGGAGATCATGGGGATCCATATATGATGCCTAGATCCATTGTAGATCATTCTTGATTGAGCTCTTAGCAATGAGGGTCTTAAACCCTAGATATGAGCTTGATAGATCAAAGGTGAGCATGTGCCCTACCTACAAAAGAGTTAGACAAATGCAAAGACATATTTTTGGTATTTTAGTTAGTAAAATGATAAAAATACAAAGTATGATACAATCAAATGGTGCTTGGTGATCTCTCCCAATACAAACCCAATGAGTGAGGGGTAAGGAGGATGCCAATGTGTGATCCTAATGCCAATGCATATTGTTACGGTGGAAATAGGATATCAAACTATTAATTAGCTTGAATCACAATTCTTAATTCACAACCGCTCTTTGATTTATCCGAAGGACAAGGTCAAAAGAGGAAAAACCTATACTTGCATCGTAAGCACAATGCGGGGAGATACCTAGGTAAGGGGTTGGTTAAGCTTAGGGAAGGTACTAGCACCCCAAACTTCTGTAGTACTCTACAGGAACCTTTTGTTTACTGTATGTCTTTTTATTTTTATTATCTGTTTGGAATATGTACTGAGCTAAAGGATAAAGTGACCTAAAAGAGACCTAAGGGTTAGTCCTAAGTTTACTCGGCAAGACGTCGCATCTTGTGCCTACATATCCTGACGGGAATGGAATCAGAGTAATTGTAGTTCCCCTCGAAAGGGAGGCTAGAAACTTCTTGACTGTGGTCAAGGTTTCGATGGGGCATAAGCATTTCTTAAGGAAACGCTTACGTGGAGCGTTGAAACTCCTATTTCTACGTTGAGGCATTGAATTGAAATTAGGGTTAAAATTAGGGATTCCACGGCGGGAAACCCTAAAGCAGAGTACGGCGACTCTTTGACCTAATGCTAGGGTAAAGGGCGTTTTCGTCCACGGCGGGACGCCTAGGCTATTGAGGTTTTGGAAACAGTCAAGGGTTTGAAAAGGGTCAAAACTTAGGGTTATTGACTCGGCGGTCACACTGCTAAACCTAATTCCTTCGGAGGGCAAGATGGTAAAAACATGCAAGCAACAGAATTATTACATGGCAGGCATAAAAAATATGAAAATAAAGCAAGCAGTAAAGGAAAGCATCGCGACCACTCGCGTAAATTACAAATCCCCAAAAATGCGATATAAAATAAACCGCGACCATGGCCTCGCATAAATTACATCCATGGGACAAAAACGAACAAATGAAATGATAATGATAAACTGAAACAAACAAATTAACCGGGGTTAGACGAAAATGAAACGGATAAGTCCAAACTGAATTTTTGATATTTTTCTTTGTTGAAAAGAAAAGTTATTATATATTTTTTTTTATATTTTTGATAAGGAAGGGTTATTTTAAGGCTAATGCCTTTTTTCTAAAAAAACAAATTGTTTTAATTTGAAAGGTTTTTTGATTAAGAAAAGAACTTATTTTTGACTTTTGTGGTAAATAAATAAAAACAAATTAACCTAAACATAAAAAAAAACTGTGTTATTATTATCCTTTTTTAAACGGTGGAGAATGATAAAAACAAATTATAAATTATGTACCTAGCTTTTAAAACAAATTAATTATAGATTATGAATAAAAACAAATTAATCTAAATAACAAAAACAAACTTGATTATAAATTATGTACCTAGCTTTTTTTAAACAAAGAAAATTTGTTACGTAAAAGTTATATATAAAAAAATCTTACTTAATAACTAATTTTATTAATTAGAAGTTATTAGAAAACTTTTCAATTTACTATGTTAATAACTAATTGATTCTTAGTGGTGCTTTTGTATTTAAAACAATTACTAAAACCAAATTACCAAAGCCCAACAGACAAGATAAACGTGAAAAGAAACAGGTCGTTTGGCTTTGTGCTTGCTGCTAGGGTTTGTCAATCCTTTCTCTTTCTCTCCTTATACCGGCGACGACCATTGTTGCATGCTCCATGTTTCCTTCTTCTATCCTACACATCTTCTTCTTAAACCTGAAATGCACACATCAGAGCAAAACGATTTACGGTAATAAAATCCTACCTGTACGCGTTTGTTATCGACGGCGTTTGTTGAGGTTCGTTGGCCTATGATGTTTTGCGACTGAGGCGTTGCTCGATGACGGTAATGGGTCCCGGTGGTAGTGGCAATCGGAAGGATCCACGGCCGCCACGAGTTCCCTACGTTGATCCGTTACGCCGAAGCTTCGATTCTGGCTTTTTCTTCTTGTTCCAGGATTTCGGATCCCTCTTAATATTTATATCCCCCTCGAATCCACTGTGGGCTTTGATTTTTCATGATCTCCGCTGAAGTTGTTGCTAGATTTGTTGAGGTATTTTCGGAACAGATTATTAATGAGTTTTTGACTGAACGGCTTTGTTATATTGTTGTTGTGCTTTTGGATCCGGATTTTACGTTTATTGATTTTATTTCGGATTTGCTGGCTGATATTGTTTTGGATTGTTGAACGGATCCAGTGGATTTGAAAACTTGTTAATTAAACCGGTTCGATGGACTGGCTTTCTGAACTGTTTTTCTGAACTGGTTTCTGAATTGGTTTTGTTTGAACTATTTCAGCTTGTTGGACTTTTTGTTGGAATTGTGTTTTTTCATAGGATGATTGGAGTTAAGGTCCCATTTGGGGCAAACCGTCCTCTTGAGAAAAATCACTTCTCAAACCGGCTTTTCAAATAAGCTCTTTTCTGTATAATCTCTTTTTGGCCAAGCAATCTCAAAATGCAGTTTTCCTCTTCCTCTTTCGGTGCCTTTCGATAAGAACAAACATCTGCCCTGTTCTGGCCGAGGTCCCGAACCGGACATCCGATGATGATATCTCTGAGGGTGTCAAATTAACCGATTCAATTTCCTTGTTTTGCTCATTTTGCAGGTTTGAAGATATGTCGGAAAAGTCGGAAAATCGGAGCGAATAGACATCGGACAGTATAGTAACTTAAGAATTTTATGATTCCTTTTGTAGAAAATGTACTTATTATTTTTGTAATTTTATGTATTATTATTTTTGTGTAAAGAATTAATAAAAATTCCTTATTTTTGTGGAAAATTATTATTATGATTATGCAAAACAAAATGAAAACCACTGCATATGCTGTTTGTTTAATATTGGAAATAGAATTAAAATAAAACTATGAAATAAAGTTATATATATATATATATTTTTAAAATGAAGTTATCTAAAATGAAATGAAAACTTAAAACGGAATTAGTTATTTTAAAATGAAATAAAACTTAAAATGAGATGATCTATTTTTTTAAAAAAATGAAGTTATCTAAAATGAAATGAAAACTTAAAACGGAATTAGTTATTTTAAAATGAAATAAAACTTAAAATGAGATGATCTATTTTTTTTTTTTAAAATGAAGTTATCTAAAATGAAATGAAAACTTAAAACGGGATTAGTTATTTTAAAATGAAATAAAACTTAAAATGAGATGATCTATTTTTTTTTTAAAATGAAGTTATCTAAAATGAAATGAAAACTTAAAACGGGATTAGTTATTTTAAAATGAAATAAAACTTAAAATGAGATGATCTATTTTTTTAAAATGAAATGAAACATAAAATAGAATTAAATGAAATTAATTTAAAATAAAATGACGGTACAATGCAATATGGTTATCCGACTAACTTCGCTTCCGACACCATTTCCGATTAAAATCTCCCAACCAGATCAAACAAACCAAAGTTCCTGATTACAACTCAAAATTCAAACTTGACGGCCGGCTGTAAACAAATGACCGTTTTGCCCTTCATAAGCTAAAGAGCGCACCACGCGATATTTCTTGCAAAAATCAACCAACTACAAGAACTTGTTAGTAATTAGTTAAATGCAAAAATGCAACAGCACGCGAGATGGTTCGACTAATCTTAGGGCAAAATTTGGGGTGTTACAGTTGCCCCTATTTAAATAACTTCGCCGAATGATTTGAGCGACATAGGCTCGAGAAATCATGGTGAAAGGAATTTAGATATAGATAACCGAAAATTTTGCCCTTAGATGCGGCGATATGCACTGCTAGGGACAAAACGGAATAGAATAATCCTGACCATGCTATGATGCGTATGATGCGGATGATGGAATGATAAATGCAATGATACAGACGATACGACGACACAGGGGACCGACGCAATGAACGAACCACACTGGGGAATATGACGCACTGGGGAAACAGCGTGACACGGGGAATTCTAAAGATGATGGTCAACTGGTGCGAGCACGACCAACCGTCACTTTTAGAAAGGGAATAGTAAAATGGGATCCTCAATGGAGATGGCACCGATGGAACAGCCTCCACTGGGGAATATCCGAGAGTAAATGACCAACAGGTTCAGGTGTGACCGGCTGATAGTCTAGGGTAAAAAAAATAGGATCGACACGACTGTAGGATCGATTAACAAGATGTTGGGGCATTGAGCAAAGCATAACCTCCGAGCTTCTGGAAACTCTCCCTCGTGACAGAATCAAACGGAATTTTTAGGAATCCGTAGGAAATATACGGGGTAAAACCGGCTGTATGCCAAAATAAATGGACTTTAATGGGAAATGCCCTAATAAGCTTTCTCGAGAGAGAACTGCCACTTATCGTTGGAAGGGACTTATATGCCAAACTAAATAAGCTTTCCAATAAAGAGGTTGTTGCTTATCTGTGGATAATAGATGAAAAATTGATTGATTGATGAGCTCCGCTAGAGGGAATTGTCACTCATCTGATAAATAAACCTCTTCATATCTAAGGTCGGCGCCCGGAATACGATTCAGATTCTTCTTTTACTAAAGGATAAAATGGTCCACGGCGGGAGGCCCAAGAATGAGTACGGAGACTCAACATTTTGAAGTTTAGGAAAAGATATGTCCACAGCGGGACACCCAAGCATGAGTGCGGCAACTCACCTTCTCAAGGTTTAGGAAAGGATATGTCCACGGCGGGATGCTCAAGAATGAGTGCGGCGACCCAACGTCTTAAAGTTTGATGTAGGTGATACGCTCCTCGGCTGGGAACTGTCGCTTGTCTGCAAAGGATTGTAAATGATTTCCTTGAAAGATAGTGCAAAATAAATGCATGTCCAGGTAGGTTCAGTGACCGACGGGACCGAAATTCGATCTGGAACTGGGCTAGAAAGACTCCATTGGGGAAATAACCTCAAATGGGGATTATCTTATCCTAACACGGAAAGATAGCTGAAATAACCATCGTCCACGAGGGTTGAACTCTGTGGCGATTAGCTGGAAATAAATAGTATTTTATGCTTAGGCTGACGATCTACTTGGAGAGAGCGGACTAACCTAGTTACTCGGAGGTAACGACAAAGGATGACGATGAATAGCAAACATGCTAATGCGCATGACAAAGTGTATACTATTTGTATGTAAATGTGTATGAAAACGTCATGCAATGAGTATACAATGCTTAGGCTCATGCGTATGCTGACAAAACCGACGAGCGGAGGACCTGAGATGAAATAAGCATTTCGATGGGAATACCCGGGGACCTCTGCAACAGTACCCCTCTCAGGGGATAAGAAGAGCTTATGGGAGCACCGAATTTGGCTTCAAAGTATAACTTCCCTGGGGAGAGAATATCGTGACTTTCATATGGGGATATGATACGGGTTTACTGGAGAGTATGATATAACGACTTCCACTGGGGATGTTTGACCTATGCATGAGCATACGATGTCAAGACTACCCGTGGGGGATAGCTGTCATGAACCATAGTCAGCCAAAGAATTCCTAGGATCGGAGACTTCCGGGGATAAAATAAATATCCGCTTCGCGGGGACGATATGGAATTAGGCCACTTCATGGAGACAACGTAGCAACTTCCTGGGAATAGTACCTCGGCTTCCTACTGGGGAGAATTCAACAGACATTCCTGGGGGAAGTATTCCTAAGGCAAGTAAGGCAATTCTACTGAGGAACAAATGATCCCATTGAGGATGGGCCTTCCAGAATAGATATCACTTGGAGGATACCGGGGATAGCTCTGCAGTCTTGAGAGTCACTGGGGATTATCGAATGAATCACAAAAGTGTTGTCAACTTAAAATCTCGTTGGGGACTGTCTCTGGGAATATGATGGTAATGATCAAATGCTTATGCAACACCGAGACTTACCGGGGAGCGAAGAGATCCTTCACAGATTTCCATGAGTCAAAGTAACTTTTGTTTCCAAATGTATTTCTGAGAAAATTATTTTGGTTTTGAAAACACTTTTCACGTTCAAATTTTATTAACAAAAGCAAATTGCATAACAAAATAAAACGGAGATACTGTGAACAAGGAAATTTAATAGCGAAAGGTAAATTTTATTGAAGAATGGTAACTTGCTAAAGGCATAGCTCCATGGAAACTTACAATTTTAAATTGGCAATATGGAAAAGGTTACATTGAATCCAACGACCTACTATCCCTAATGACCAAGACTACCCAAAACCTTGCTCATGAAGAGAATGATTGGATTTGAAGTGGACTTCTGTAAATGTATCTGCGATGTTTGGTGTCATCCGATGCAGTGAAATGCCATGTCCCTAACTTTTGCCTGGACTGCCCTTTCGGGTTTTCAATCCACCGGGACGCTCATTTTTGCCTAAGCCGCCCTTTCGGGTTTTCAACTTAGCGAGCCATAGTATTATTTTTTTCTTTAGGCATAATATTTTCGGACTGCATCGGAGTTCACAGGATGTGCGAGCTCTTCTCCATCCATTGTTGTAAGAATTAGCGATCCTCCGGAGAAGACTGTCTTAACAACAAATGGACCGTCGTAATTGGGCATCCACTTCCCGCGCATATCCTTGTGAACTGGCAAGATCTTCTTGAGTACAAGTTCTCCTTGTTGAAACTCACGGATTCGGACTTTCTTGTCGAAGGCTCTCTTCATCCGTTTCTGGTATAGCTGCCCATGGCACATAGCCGTCAAACGCTTCTCGTCGATGAGGTTTAGCTGGTCGAATCTGTCTTGAACCCACTCGGCTTCATCTAGCTTGGCTTCCCTCAATACCCTTAAGGAAGGTAGCTCAACTTCAATGGGGAGGACGACATCCATTCCATATACTAGTGAGAAAGGTGTTGCCCCTGTTGAAGTCCGAACAGTAGTTCTGTATCCATGCAAAGCGAATGGTAACATCTCATGCCAATCCTTGTAAGTCTTAACCATCTTTTGTAGGATCTTTTTGATGTTCTTGTTCGCAACTTCAACAACTCCATTCATCTTAGGACGGTATGGAGAAGAATTATGATGTGCAATCTTGAAGGTATCACATAACTCCTTCATAGTCTTATTTTTCAAATTGGTACCATTGTCAGTTATGATCCGACTTGGAATTCCATAGCGGCAGATAATCTCCCTCTTGATGAAGCGAGCAACAACCTGCTTGGTCACGTTGGCATAGGAAGCGGCTTCTACCCACTTGGTGAAGTAATCAATAGCAACTAAAATGAACCGGTGACCGTTAGAAGCTTTCGGCTCAATCGCCCCAATCATGTCAATGCCCCACATTGAGAAAGGCCACGGCGAAGTCAAAACGTTCAACGGTGCCAGAGGTACATGCATTTTGTCGGCATAAACCTGACATTTGTGACACCTCCTGGCGTATTGGATGCAATTTGATTCCATAGTTAACCAGTAATATCCAGCCCTCAAGATTTTCTTGGACATGGCATAACCGTTGGCATGAGTTCCGAACGTCCCTTCATGAATCTCCTAGAGTAACATATCGGCTTCACGTTTATCAACACATCTAAGTAGAACCATGTCGTGGTTTCGTTTGTATAGCACGTCATTGCTGATGAAGAACTTGGATGCCAATCTTCTTAAAGTCCTTTTGTCCAGATGAGAAGCATCCGGTGGATACTCTTGCGTGAGCAAATAATTCTTGATGTCATGAAACCAAGGCTTTTCATCAGTTTTATCTTCTTCAATCACCAGACAGTAGGCGGGTTCAATTCTACGTTCGATTCGAATGAGTGGCGCTGCATTGACAAATTTGACCTTCCACATGGATGCTAACATGGCTAAGGCGTCAGCAATATGATTCTCAGACCTCGGAACATGCTCGAACTTGATCTCATCGAAGTATTTAATCAACTCCACAATATAGGCTTTGTAAGGGACTAGCTTCTCATTCTTGGTTTCCCATTCACCTTTCACTTGATAGATAACCAAAGCTGAATCTCCACTTACTTCAAGAAGTTTGATTCGGAGGTCAATAGCTGCTTCAAGGCCAAGGATGCATGCTTCATATTCAGCGATATTGTTCGTGCATTCAAAGTCTAACCTTGCTGTAAATGGGGTGAACCCACCTTTCGGATTCATCAGAACTGCGCCTATACCATGCCCACTGTAATTTGAAGAACCATCAAACATCATCCTCCACCAGAGACCCGGTTCCGGACCTTCCTCAGGACCTGGCTCTTCATAATCTCTCTTTATCAATAGGATGTCTTCATCAGGAAAGTCGAACTTGAGAGGCTCATAATCTTCTACGGGCTGATCTGCCAGATAATCTGATAAAATACTTCCTTTGATAGCTTTCTGCGGTACGTACTGGATGTCATATTCTGATAGCAACATGTGCCAACGGGCAAGCCTCCCCGTCTGAGCCGGCTTTTCGAAAATGTACTTTATTGGATCCATCTTCGAAATCAATAATGTGGTATGACAAATCATGTACTGCCGGAGACGTCTAGCAGCCCATGCTAGCGCACAACAAGTCTTCTCCAAGAGTGAATATCTGTTTTCACAATCAGTGAACTTCTTACTTAGATAGTATATGGCATGTTCCTTCCTTCCAGTCTCATCATGTTGCCCAAGTACGCAACCCATAGACTTCTCAAGAACGGTAAGGTACATGAACAATGGTCTTCCAAGAATAGGAGGGATTAAGATAGGAGGCTCTTGCAAGTAATCCTTGATCTTTTCAAATGCCCGCTGACAGTCAGGATTCCAATCCATAGTCTGGCCTTTGCATAGCAACTTGAAGATCGGTTCACAAGTAGCAGTCAAATTAGAGATAAACCTGGAAATATAGTTTAAACGCCCCAGAAAACATCTGACTTGTGTTTCAGTTTGCGGAGTTGGCATGTCTCGAATGGCTCGGACTTTATCAGGGTCTACTTCAATTCCTCGCTGACTGACAATAAAACCAAGTAGTTTTCCAGATCGAATACTAAAGGTACACTTAGCGGGATTCAGCTTCAACTGGTACTTTCTGAGTCGTTCAAATAACTTTATCAAATGATCCAAATGGTCCTCTTCGTTTCGAGATTTGGCGATCATATCATCCACATAAACTTCAATTTCTTTGTGCATCATGTCATGGAAGAGGGCAGTCATGGCCCACTGATAGGTTGCCCCTGCGTTCTTCAAACCGAAAGGCATAACTTTGTAGCAGAAGGTCCCCCAAGGGGTAATAAATGTAGTCTTTTCTCGGTCGGCTGGATCCATCTTGATATGATTATAACCGGAGAAACCATCCATAAATGAGAAAACCGCAAAACTAGCTGTATTGTCGATAAGGGTATCAATATGAGGCAATGGGAAATAGTCTTTTGGACTAGCTTTGTTCAGATCCCTGTAGTCTACGCACATTCTGACCTTACCGTCCTTTTTGGGCACTGGAACAATGTTGGCAACCCAATCAGGATACTTTGCAACTGCAAGGAAACCCGCATCCAACTGTTTCTTAACCTCATCTCGAATCTTTAAAGCCATGTCAGGTCTCGTTCTTCGAAGTTTCTGTTTGACAGGAGGACATTCTGGCTTAAGCGGTAGTTTGTGAACTACAATATATGTGTCTAAACCTGGCATATCTTGATACGACCATGCGAACACATCAACGTATTCCTTCAAAAGCTTTATCAACCCCTGCTTGATCTCAGCCCCAAGCATTGTACCAACCTTGACCTCTTTCTTGTCCTCGTCTGTGCCAAGATCAACCAAATCTACCTGCTCCTTATCTGGTTGAAGTTCCGTGTACTCGTACTCGACCAACTTTGTCAGTTCAGTAGGTACTTCAGAATCTTCCTCACCCTCATCTTCAACTTGATAAATGGGTGAATCCCAATCAGGAGAGACAATATCGTCATTGGATTCAACAAGGTTTGTAATGTCACTGCATGTTGAAAGGCTTATTTTATTAAATGTTTAATGAAAATGAGAGAAGTGAAAATGCATTTTAGTTTGTTTTTGAAAAGATTGCCAATTTCATTTTTAAAGGTGAAAAAAAAAACAGTGGAACAACTTGGAACAGAACAAAATGCATTTATTAATAATTGTTTGAAATGAAAGGTGGCTCTACAACGCGAGCCAATAGCCTGGGGCAGAGCTAATGGATTTGAAAACACAAATGAAAAATTAAATTACTTTGACACTGGAAAAATAACAGGAATCTCAATAGCCTCCCAGTTGCTCAATGTTGCACTACTCTTGAACACCAGGTTGCTTAAATCGTCATTTTCATCACCATCGCTGACGGTATTAACTTGAAAACCTCCGCTGATAAAAACTTCTTGGTAAATCTTCGGACGCCCTTCGACATTTGTAGAAGCTTTATCATGAGTTGGTCTGTAACCCAACCTGTGGCGATCAGTTTTGGTCTTGACGTTGATTATCTCTCCCCAACCTTCAGGAATGCCCCTGTCAATTGTTGATCTGGTACTCTTTAAGGATGAAAAAGATGGATTACTCTGGCCTTCCACAGTCTCTTCGACCTCCACTAACACAGCATTGGCGATCTCAAGTGCTTGGAAAGAAGTTTCCAACGCGTCTTCATCGGCCTCAATATAACGGAACGAAGATAAATTACTGACCATTAAATCCTCCTCATCGTGAATAATCACCAGCTTATCATCAACTACAAACTTCATCTTTTGGTGCAAGGTAGAAGTCACAGCCCCAGCAGCATGGATCCAAGGTCTTCCAAGTAGACAGCTGTAATTGGGATTGATATCCATGACTTGGAAAGTGATATTGAAAACATGCGGACCAATCAGAATTGGAAGTTCCACTTCTCCAATCACAGCTCTACGAGAACCATCAAACGCCTTGACAATCAAAGAAGTAGGCTTCACCATAGTTTCTTTGTAAGCCAACTTACTAAGAACTCTCTTGGGTAGGACGTTCAAAGATGAACCGGTATCCACAAGCACCCTGGCTAAATTATCCTCTTGACACTTCGCTGATATGTGCAAAGCACGGTTATGATTCGGGCCCTCTTTCGGTAGCTCTTCATTGCTGAAGCTAAGAGTATTACATGCGGTAATATTGGCGATCACACTATCAAACTGACCGGTAGTAATATCTTGAGCGACATGAGCTTGCGTCAATACTTTCTGCAAAGCAGCCCTATGAGCGGGTGAATTCAATAACAGAGACAGGATAGAGATCTTCGAAGGGGTCTGATGAAGCTGATCAATGACTTTGTAATCACTCTTCCTGATGATCCTTAAGAATTCAGCATCTGCATCATTAGTAACAACCTCTTTATTTTTATCTCTGGCAGGCCCAGCAGTGTTAGTAGTTGTCTCTCTAGGTGGAGCCTCATCAAAACGGGGAGTGTACACGCGACCACTGCGAGTCATCCTGCTTGCCCCAGCTATGTTAGTCACACTTTCACCATCAACCTTCACTTCTTCTCTTGGAATAACCTTCCCAGATTCTTTGTCAATCGCGGTTACACCATACTTCCAAGGTACTGCTTTGGGATCACTGAATGGAAATGGACTCGGTTTTTGGATAATCAACGGTTTAGGCTGGTCCACTGTTGGAGTAACGGGAGTCGGTATACTGAACACTGGCATGACAGAATTTGGTGCTGGCAAATTAAACACTGGTATCCTACCCCTTGATTCTGACAAGTTGAAGGTAGGCTCAATTGCGGCTACTTCTTTCACCTGGTTAACTACTTGCAAAAAACCATCATCAATCAATCTCTGAACGTCTTTCCGAACCATAACACAACCCTTATCACATCCCTTACAGTTCGTACAACCGATATGGGAAACAGATACTAGGCCTGCTTGAAACAGCTTTGAATGGAATTCCTTGAGCGGAGTCTTAATCTGAGCTACATCAAGGATAGAATTCTCTTCAGACGAAGCATCAATGGCATTAACAGCCCCATGGTCAGGCAAAGGGTTACTTTTGACATTGGGCGGCGGATCGTTGAATGACAAAATCTTCTTTTCCATCAGATCCCTCACAAGGTTTTTCAAAGCATAACAGTTCTCCAAATCGTGACCTGGCGCACCCTCATGAAATAAACAATGAGCGGCGGCGTTGTAGTTGGCTGGCAAAGGATTCGGAGGCGGTCCCAAAGCTCGAGTAGTGACCAAACCGCGTTGCACTAAGTAAGGATACAACTCGGTGAACGTCATCGGAATCGGTGGACAAGTCTTGTATAGTCTCCTTGGAGCATTCTGGCGAGGTGCCTGGTTCCTCGGTTGTTGACTCGCCTGAGCGTTGGATGCTTGTTGATAATTCGGAGGAGGATAAACCAGAGGCGGATAACCAGGAACCTGTTGCATGGGCTGATAAACGGGCGCTTGTGGAGCTTGTTGGTTAAAAGATGGTGCAACAGCAGCCACGTATGGCGATGGTGCATACTGAACCGGGTATCCCTGTGGTTGGGCATACTGTGGCGGATATTGATACTTCCTATTCCTTCTCCTATCTGAAGACACAGCATGAGTCTCTCCTTCCTTCTTTCTCTGAGGATTGACGGAAGTCTTCTTAGCTTGGTCCTTCGAACTCATACTGCTAGAACCACTGGACATCTTTCCACTCTTCATAGCTAATTCAACCTTTACTCCAACAGCAACAATATCAGCGAAATTCGTGGTTACACTACCCACCATCCTTTCGTAGAACTCAGGACGAACGGTGTCAACAAACCAGTCAGCTAATTCTTTATCAGTCAATGGAGGTTCAACCTGGGAAGCAATTTCCCTCCATCGCTGGGCGTATTCCTTAAAGGTTTCAGAATTTTTCTGCGTCATACTCAAAAGTTGTCTCCTGTCAGGAGCCAAGTCCATGTTGTACTTATAGTGCTTAATGAAAGCGTCAGACAAATCTTGAAAAGACTTGATGCGAGATTGGTCCAATGTTAAATACCACTTCGACGAGGCACCTTTCAGACTGTCTTGAAAACAGTGGATCATCAACTTGTCATTTTCCACGTGGGCAGCCATCCTACGGTAGTACATTATCAAATGGCTTTTCGGACATGTAGTCCCTTCATAGCAGTTAAAGTTCGGAGTCTTGAACTTTGGCGGAATAACTAAACCGGAAACCAAACAGATGTCTCTAGCAGCAGCACCAAAGATCTGGTCTCCTTCCATCTTTCTTAATCTTTTATCAATAGTAACAACCTCCTCACGGAGCCTATCACGCGGCTGGTACCCTTCATCATTATCATCCAACATTTCATAAACAGGCTCATTAAGATAAGGCTGCACCCGAGTATGGACATTAGCTTGTGTGAAGGTAGGGATCGCCTTTGGAGGCTTGGGAACCAAAGGCACAGTCTGTTGAACGTTCTGTATAACGGGCATGGCTTGTTGACCACTTTGTGCAACCGGCATAGTTTGTTGAACTGACGTAACAACAGGCGGATGTATGAAACTCTGCGAAAGACCATAAGGAAACGGGTTCTCAACTGAAACAACCGGCGGATCTACAGCAGCGGTAGTGTTGATCTCAGAAACCACAGTAGGCTGAGTATCCATTTTTGCATTGATAACCTGAAGTAGTTCCATAATTGTTCCTACATTCCCTCGAAGGTCTGCTAGCTCGTTGTTAACGCGATCCATCTCTTGAGCGTGCTCTTCCATCCTTCTTCGAGCTTGAGCTCTAGTGTTGTATCGATTCAGGGTGACGAAACTGTACGCGAGAGAACCGAGTATGAGACAACCGGGAGACACATGAAATGCAAAATGTGATGCAAAGTGCGAATGAAAGATTTCATGGAATTCAAGCCTTTACGAATATCGCGGAATACCACTGGGATCTTTATTTATTAATTTGAAAATGAATTACAAATAAATATTCTTAAAAAACCTTAACAAGAAAATAGCTAAATAAAAGCTACGAAAGCCCTAAGGAAGCGTAGTCCACGACTTCAACGAGTAGGCGGAGAGTCGGAGGAAAATAAATCCTCGTAGATTCTTCTCTTTTTGTAGGAAAGCACTTCTTCATTCTTCGCCTGCAGCTGCTTTTGTAGCTCTTCATTCTCACTGACGATAACCTGATATTTATTTTTCCACGTTTCTGCCTCATGTTGTGCTCTCTTCAAAGCGATTTCCAACTTTTCAGCTTCGGACATGAATACTAAAACAGGTTCTCTTCTAGGAGGTAAAGGATCTTGGCGAGGATAAGGCATCTTCAGCTTGATGGCTCTTTCCCGGACCCAACGAAGATAAGGTTCCATAGACACACAATTCAGCTTTCCCAAACTTTTTTTGCCCTTCTTGTGCAAATGATGCCAAGCGGATACAATCTGATCTTGAAGTTCTTTGTCACCCTTAAAGAATATTTTCTCCACATGAACACTTTTAGGCGGTTGTTTCAAGGGATACCCTAACTGTCGGCGAGCTAGGACTGGATTGTAGCTGATGCCTCCATTAAAACCAAGTAAAGGTACGTTGGCAAAGTCTCCACAGCTGTCAATAATTAGTATTCCATCATACACACGATTATACCAAACGATGTCCGAGTGTGTCAGCGCCATGACCCTTGGTGACCAAAATCCCTTGTCAAGACTCAAAAAAGACTTGGGCAAGTGCGAAATAAACCACTTGTATAATAAAGGCACACAACAGGTGATCATTCCTCCACCATGAAAATTCCGGAGATGTATGGAATGATAAGTGTTACCCAATAACGTTGGTACTGGATTGTTCTTCATGAATATTTTGATGGCGTTAATGTCAACGAATCCTTCAAAACTTGGGAAGAGTAGCATTCCATAAATAAGCAAAGCAAGGATTGTCTCAAAGGTAGGCATGCTTAAATGATCGGCATAATATTGGGCTTTCTTGATTAAGAAATGCGTAGGTAACCCTACAGTTCCGCCTTTGGCGATCATATTGCCTTTGATGTCGGACACCTTTAAGCATATGGCTTTAGCAATGTCTTCCTCTTTAGGGTTCTTCTCTAAGAAAGGGAACGGAGACCTATCCAAAATAGGTAACCCCACCAACTGAGAGTACTCTTCTAAGGTAGGTAATAGCTGATAATCTGGGAACGTGAAACAATGGTAATCCGGATCATAGAACTGTAGTAACGTAGAAAGAAGCCCATCCTTCACTTGGATTCTCAATAAGGATAATAGCCTTCCGTATTTGTCCTTGAACCTCTCTTGATCTTCAACCAAGGCTCCTAGCTTCCTTAGGTCATCCAACTTAAAATTCTTAAAAGAATATTTCAAGGTGTTTCTCTTATTGTAATCCATGGTAGCCTGCGATGTTCATAAATAAAGTTTGAATTCCATGAGATGTAATGCAATGTGATGTTTTATGGATGTAATGCACATAAACACACAAAGTCCTAGGTTAAAGGTGTATGAGCGGAAGTCAAGGTCTACCCATCCCACAGAGGTATGTACTATAGGGTTAATTGTACCTGCGGAACAAGGGTTCTAAATCGGTGCCCAAAGTCATCAGTCCATCTTTCGGATATTATCAATTTCCCAATTGACTCGGTGGTTAATAATATTCTCAAGAGAACCTCTTTTGATTGTGGTATCGCGTAGCAACTATTTTGGGATTACTCCCTCATAGTCCCCGCACCACGTCCTAGATAAGGCCAAGGTGGTGTTAAGGTAACTACGGTCCTCAGTGTCATAGGCTCCCATCGAAGATAGTAAGTGTCTTCACGATTACTCGTTCAACAGAACTACCTTTCAAAAGGGCCTCAACTGAGCGGTGATTCTCAAGTCGGCTTGGTCGGGATTCAACTCCCTATAAGCTTCGTTGAATCTAATCACCTCCTTTAATAAGTTCACTCAAATCCGGGTGTAGGACTTATCTCACAAGAAAGATACCCCCCCATAATACACAATAATATATACAGACAATTAATAGTATAAAATATCATACAATAAACAAAATAGGGGCAAACCTTAATTATGTCGCTCCCCAGTGGAGTCGCCATTTTCTGTTGCGGTGGAAATATTAGGATATCAAACTATTAATTAGCTTGAATCACAATTCTTAATTCACAACCGCTCTTTGATTTATCCGAAGGACAAGGTCAAAAGAGGAAAAACCTATACTTGCATCGTAAGCACAATGCGGGGAGATAACTAGGTAAGGGGTTGGTTAAGCTTAGGGAAGGTACTAGCACCCTAAACTTCTGTAGTACTCTACAGGAACCTTTTGTTTATTGTATGTCTTTTTATTTTTATTATCTGTTTGGAATATGTACTGAGCTAAAGGATAAAGTGACCTAAAAGAGACCTAAGGGTTAGTCCTAAGTTTACTCGGCAAGACGTCGCATCTTGTGCCTACATATCCTGACGGGAATGGAATCAGAGTAATTGTAGTTCCCCTCGAAAGGGAGGCTAGAAACTTCTTGACTGTGGTCAAGGTTTCGATGGGGCATAAGCATTTCTTAAGGAAACGCTTACGTGGAGCGTTGAAACTCCTATTTCTACGTTGAGGCATTGAATTGAAATTAGGGTTAAAATTAGGGATTCCACGGCGGGAAACCCTAAAGCAGAGTACGGCGACTCTTTGACCTAATGCTAGGGTAAAGGGCGTTTTCGTCCACGGCGGGACGCCTAGGCTATTGAGGTTTTGGAAATAGTCAAGGGTTTGAAAAGGGTCAAAATTTAGGGTTATTGACTCGGCGGTCACACTGCTAAACCTAATTCCTTCGGAGGGCAAGATGGTAAAAACATGCAAGCAACAGAATTATTACATGGCAGGCATAAAAAATATGAAAATAAAGCAAGCAGTAAAGGAAAGCATCGCGACCACTCGCGTAAATTACAAATCCCCAAAAATGCGAAATAAAATAAACCGCGACCATGGCCTCGCATAAATTACATCCATGGGACAAAAACGAACAAATGAAATGATAATGATAAACTGAAACAAACAAATTAACCGGGGTTAGACGAAAATGAAACGGATAAGTCCAAACTGAATTTTTGATATTTTTCTTTGTTGAAAAGAAAAGTTATTATATATTTTTTTTTTTATATTTTTGATAAGGAAGGGTTATTTTAAGGCTAATGCCTTTTTTCTAAAAAAACAAATTGTTTTAATTTGAAAGGTTTTTTGATTAAGAAAAGAACTTATTTTTGACTTTTGCGGTAAATAAATAAAAACAAATTAACCTAAACATAAAAAAAAACTGTGTTATTATTATCCTTTTTTAAACGGTGGAGAATGATAAAAACAAATTATAAATTATGTACCTAGCTTTTAAAACAAATTAATTATAGATTATGAATAAAAACAAATTAATCTAAATAACAAAAACAAACTTGATTATAAATTATGTACCTAGCTTTTTTTAAACAAAGAAAATTTGTTACGTAAAAGTTATATATAAAAAAATCTTACTTAATAACTAATTTTATTAATTAGAAGTTATTAGAAAACTTTTCAATTTACTATGTTAATAACTAATTGATTCTTAGTGGTGCTTTTGTATTTAAAACAATTACTAAAACCAAATTATCAAAGCCCAACAGACAAGATAAACGTGAAAAGAAACAGGTCATTTGGCTTTGTGCTTGCTGCTAGGGTTTGTCAATCCTTTCTCTTTCTCTCCTTATACCGGCGGCGGCCATTGTTGCATGCTCCATGTTTCCTTCTTCTATCCTACACATCTTCTTCTTAAACCTGAAATGCACACATCAGAGCAAAACGATTTACGGTAATAAAATCCTACCTGTACGCGTTTGTTATCGACGGCGTTTGTTGAGGTTCGTTGGCCTATGATGTTTTGCGACTGAGGCGTTGCTCGATGACGGTAATGGGTCCCGGTGGTAGTGGCAATCGGAAGGATCCACGGCCGCCACGAGTTCCCGACGTTGATCCGTTACGCCGAAGCTTCGATTCTGGCTTTTTCTTCTTGTTCCAGGATTTCGGATCCCTCTTAATATTTATATCCCCCTCGAATCCACTGTGGGCTTTGATTTTTCATGATCTCCGCTGAAGTTGTTGCTAGATTTGTTGAGGTATTTTCGGAACAGATTATTAATGAGTTTTTGACTGAACGACTTTGTTATATTGTTGTTGTGCTTTTGGATCCGGATTTTACGTTTATTGATTTTATTTCGGATTTGCTGGCTGATATTGTTTTGGATTGTTGAACGGATCCAGTGGATTTGAAAACTTGTTAATTAAACCGGTTCGATGGACTGACTTTCTGAACTGTTTTTCTGAACTGGTTTCTGAATTGGTTTTGTTTGAACTATTTCAGCTTGTTGGACTTTTTGTTGGAATTGTGTTTTTTCATAGGATGATTGGAGTTAAGGTCCCATTTGGGGCAAACCGTCCTCCTGAGAAAAATCACTTCTCAAACCGGCTTTTCAAATAAGCTCTTTTCTGTATAATCTCTTTTTGGCCAAGCAATCTCAAAATGCAGTTTTCCTCTTCCTCTTTCGGTGCCTTTCGATAAGAACAAACATCTGCCCTGTTCTGGCCGAGGTCGCGAACCGGACATCCGATGATGATATCTCTGAGGGTGTCAAATTAACCGATTCAATTTCCTTGTTTTGCTCATTTTGCAGGTTTGAAGATATGTCGGAAAAGTCGGAAAATCGGAGCGAATAGACATCGGACAGTATAGTAACTTAAGAATTTTATGATTCCTTTTGTAGAAAATGTACTTATTATTTTTGTAATTTTATGTATTATTATTTTTGTGTAAAGAATTAATAAAAATTCCTTATTTTTGTGGAAAATTATTATTATGATTATGCAAAACAAAATGAAAACCACTGCATATGCTGTTTGTTTAATATTGGAAATAGAATTAAAATAAAACTATGAAATAAAGTTATATATATATATATATTTTTAAAATGAAGTTATCTAAAATGAAATGAAAACTTAAAACGGAATTAGTTATTTTAAAATGAAATAAAACTTAAAATGAGATGATCTATTTTTTTTAAAAAATGAAGTTATCTAAAATGAAATGAAAACTTAAAACGGGATTAGTTATTTTAAAATGAAATAAAACTTAAAATGAGATGATCTATTTTTTTTTTAAATGAAGTTATCTAAAATGAAATGAAAACTTAAAACGGGATTAGTTATTTTAAAATGAAATAAAACTTAAAATGAGATGATCTATTTTTTTAAAATGAAATGAAACATAAAATAGAATTAAATGAAATTAATTTAAAATAAAATGACGGTACAATGCAATATGGTTATCCGACTAACTTCGCTTCCGACACCATTTCCGATTAAAATCTCCCAACCAGATCAAACAAACCAAAGTTCCTGATTACAACTCAAAATTCAAACTTGACGGCCGGCTGTAAACAAATGACCGTTTTGCCCTTCATAAGCTAAAGAGCGCACCACGCGATATTTCCTGCAAAAATCAACCAACTACAAGAACTTGTTAGTAATTAGTTAAATGCAAAAATGCAACAGCACGCGAGATGGTTCGACTAATCTTAGGGCAAAATTTGGGGTGTTACACATATGATGAGATAGCACGAGGGATCTTAGGGTCAAAATTGGGGTCTTACAGTTGCCCCTATTTATGGACATTCTAACTGAGGAGGTGAAGTTTAAAGTCTTCGTATCGACTCAGTAGAATGGGCATAAATAACAACATACAGAAACAATTTTTGGTCCCTAAGAGACCTCATGATGCATATGATATGAATGTTAAAATAAATCTTTGTAGGGACATGTTGCTACAAAGGAAAAGAATCTGGAGAGACTGAAAGTCCGCAGGAGTATAATACATTTCGTAACGAAAACTCACTGAGGAAACATAGACTCTGAGGGGATAAAAAGGTTGTGCATAGGCCAAACTACGACTTAAAACTGTTGGGGGGACACAAGGGATTCCATGCAAATAAATCAATGGAAAGACTCAGCCAGGGGACAAAAGGAACATCTGTAGGGGAAACGGGTAGATCATAACAAAACTGAAATACTCGATCCAAGCAGGAACATCGATTTCACCAAGGAAAAACGCACTCAAACTCGATTAGGGAAGAAAAGATCTTCAACACATGAGGAGCAGAAATATATCATCCACTACCAGTTACCGGGTACGGGGATAACAAAATATGTCAGGGAGGACATCCGTTACCGGTTAGGGTAAACATATCAAGGATGACTTGCTGAGGGCCGCCAGGAGATGTATTTATTACCGGCTACTGGGTAAGAATAAACTTGTTGGGGAAAAGTTGAAAATAGGATTTACAACTACCGGTTACTGGGCATAAGGTCGAAGAAGAGAGAATATATGTCACTGATTAAGGTGAACATATCAAGGATAAACTCAAAGGAAAGAAAATCCGCCATCGATTAAGATGAACATATCAAGGATAAACTTCCATAAGGGTGTTAAGGAGGATACCCGTCATCGGTTAAGGTGAACATATCAAGGATAAACCGCCTGAACAAAGTAGGAATTACATCTATCGAATGCTGTATAGAATACCAGAAAGAGAATATTTGTCACCGGTTAGGATGAACATATCAAGGATAGACTTCGAGGGGAAGAATATGAATTATATCTATCAGTTACTGGATAGAAAACCACAAAGAGGATATCCGTCATCGATTAGGGTGAACATATCAAGGATAAACTCTGCAAAGGGGAGAAAAGCAGGATTTACAACTATCGGTTACTGGGCAGAAGACCACAAAGAGAAGGAAACCCGTCATCGGTTAGGATGAACATATCAAGGATTAACTCTCTGAGGAACAAAAATAGGGATTACAACTACCTTTTACTGGGTAGAATACCAGAAAGAGAATACCCATCACCGGTTAAGATGAGCATATCAAGGATAAACTCAAAGTAGGGGAAGAAAATACCCGTCATCGGTTAGGATGAACATATCAAGGATATACTTCCTGGGAAACGTGAAAATGAATCCGCTGGGGGAAAAAAGGGGGGGTTACTTTTGTCGGGTATTGAGCGAGAAGTAACAAACTGCAAACTAAGAATACTACTACCAGTTACTGGGTAATAGACTCTAAAGGGACCAAGAACATCTATCTAGGCAAGATCTAGAAAGAGACGGTCAATCAAAGACTCAACCCAATGAGGATATAACTCAAGGGGAGTGGTTCCATCCAAATAATCAACTGGGAAGGAAATTGAAATAATAATCATCCACGAGGAAATAACTCAGTGGGGAATGGAGAAAGGTTAAAATCTTTCTGCTTAAGGGACTGACACTCTACAATTGAAAGAGGACAGATACACCGAACTTGCATGGAGGTAAAGTACCATCATAGCAGAGGATTAAAAAATGCAATAATGCGATAATGGAAGTTGTATGAGTGTATATGTATATGTATATGTATATGCATATATCATGATTATGCTGACAAAATAATCATAAAAGAATACAAAAATGTCACTGGTTCGAATCATCGCACAATCCCTAGCCAATCCACAAAAGAGGGAAATAACTGCTGGAGAAGAGATCACACATCTCAAAGGCTCAACCCTAGCTGGGGAAGAAAGGAGAAGATCTGCTGAGGAAACTATTATCAATTTTGAGGGGAATTTTAGGTCAACACCATATCAAATGGGAGACAACCCTACAGGGGATAAACACAAATAGTTGCTAAAAAAAAGGGAGTAACCCTGACTAGGGACGAACCTGATGGCGACTTGTGGGGAAACAAAATTCTGCTGAAATCATGCAAACCGCTGCAATGAAATGCCTACAACCCGAGGGAGGACAATCACAAACTCAGCTGGAGAAGATGAACAACTCGGCTGGGGCAATCAACAAACACCAGGTGCTGACATGCTGTCGGGGATGAAACAGGGAATCACACCAACTGCTTGGGGAGAACCAATAATGCTCCACATTTAGGGGCTTACCGCTTTCAAACCACTGTTGATATTCTTTTAATGAAATTGATTGCTTAAAATGACTGCTTTTATGTGTTTATTAAAAATATGATTTTGATTAAAAAAATTAATTTAAAAAATGATCATCATAAAATTTAAATCTATTTGGCTGAATTAAACAAGAGTAGAAACAATTGGATAAAAACTCAACTTTATTTGATAGAATTGTAGTCTGTAAATGACAAGACTCCATAGATCTTTACAAAAGTTTGAAAATTGGTAATTTACATGGAAAAGGGCTACATCGAATACAATGATCACTGATCCTTCTACCAACTCTTGTTATCCACTGTTCTCTTGGCCACTCTATTGGGGATGATGAATCAGGCTTGACAGTTGTGCTCGAGAAAGTCTTCAAAACTGAAGATCAGCAGGATGCAGTTACTTGCCATAGTCCCTAATTTTTGCATAAATTGCCCCTAGGTGGGGTACTCAATTTATCGGGATAACTCTTTCTGTTTTATGTCTCTAATTTTTGCCTGGATCGACCTTTCAGGTTTTCAATCCACCGAGATGCTCATTTTTGCATAAGCCTCCCTTTCGGGTTTTCAACTTAGCGAGTTGTTCTTTTATTTTTAGACGAAGTATTTCTTGACGGCATCTGCGTTCATAGGGCGAGTGAACTCTTCACCATCCATAGTTGTAAGAATCAAAGCACCGCTTGAAAAGGCTCTCTTGACAACATATGGGCCTTCATAATTAGAAGTCCATTTCCCCCTAGAATCTGGTTTGAAAGATAGAATCTTCTTGAGCACAAGGTCATCTTCTTTGGACATAGGAGGTCTGACATTCTTATCAAAAGCTTTATTCATTCTCTACTGATATAACTGATCATGACACATGACAATCAATTTATTCTCTTCTATCAAATTCAGCTGATCAAACCTGGTCTGACACCATTCAACCTCAGTCAACTTGGCTTCCATGAGCACACACAGTGATGAGATATCAACTTCCATACCATAAACAAGAGAGAAAAAGGTTGCCCCTGTTGAAGTGCGGATGGATGTACGATACCCGTGAAAAGCAAATGGGAGCATCTCATGCCAATCCTTATACGTTACAACCATCTTCTGAATGATCAACAAGTACCTGCCTCGCGTATCTCTGTCGAGCGGTCATAGAGAGACCCCTCTCAAAGATGTCTTCGATAATGGTGCTTGGTGCGTGGTGTAGGACCCTATCAGTCATTTCTTGTAAGGAAGGAAAAAAAGATGATTGAGTCGGAGTGAAAGGTGTATTTTGTTAAAAGGAGGTGTGACCCAGGTTAGTTTTACTAGGCCTTACAATGGGCGTCACTGTACTGTAAAAAAATTACATGGTGTGTGCCTGTTCCCCATGCAAGGATAGAGAGACTAAGAGGCCATAATAGGTATATTACACAAATAAGGTGAGGCTAGCTCATGATTGTGAGTGTCCGTGTACGGTAGTTTTTTAGGATGTTTTAGGGATCGTATCACGTGAGGTAATGGGTCATGCTGGCGGTTGGCGCTAATAAATTGCAGCCATGTAGTTAGATTATCGGTGTTATGACTAATGAGAGTGAAGTGCTCTATGTGAAGTATTGAGTGAATATGACTTGATCACCCATGTCCCTTTAGAGGACGAGGTATTTATCATAGGGAATCCTGATTCCTAGGGCTTTCTTCTAAAAGGTCACCACTAACCCACAAAAGGCACACTGTCGAATTCCTATTTCCAAGGAATATGTGGATCCGTAACTATCTTGACTTTCTCGTTATCCAAGACACGTATTATCCCATATTTCTTCTTCCCATGGGCGAAGAAAATGTAAGGGCGACGTGGTACCTCACTTCGGGAGACCTTGCGTCATTGCCCCTTTCCTATGACGATTCCCGATTGTCGCCCTAGACGGGTTATTTGGAAATATAACACTATATATATATATATATATATATATATATATATATATATATATATATATATATATATATATATATATATTATATATATATATATATATATATATATTATATATATATATATATATATATATATATATATATATATATATATATATATATGAAAAATAAAGCATAATCGAGCATAATCGAGCGAGTTTTCCTCCTCTTATTTTTTCATTGCTGAACGTGCAGAGGTTCATGCTTCGAAGTTGATAGGTGATGTATGTCACATTAATCTCCATAATTATGCCATATCCCTGGTCCCTCTAGAGTGCACGTTGTATCTTTTTGGCCCCTTTGAGGTTGGCACACAAAATAGTTGGTTCTCTATGAAGATTGTGGTATTTGAGCTTCAAGTGCACGAGAAAGCCCACAACATCCAACGCTCATGTGAATGATTCACCTAGAATGCAGTTGTAGAGGCTCATGCATGGGATGACCAAAAAATGAGTGTTGATCGATCAAAAGTCTCTTTCCTCTCCTACACATACCATCAACTTCACTATCCCTATGGACGAGTGGTCATATTGTTAAATGCTTTCATATATGAGCTGTCTTATGGTATTAACCTTCCTCTATCTAGGCCCATTATTTCAAATAGTGATGAATAGAGGATGTTACACAAACTTCCCCTGTCTATCAAAATTCGGGAGATGTCGAACGGTCATATATTGTCAATGATTACCAGGGGAAATAACTCATTAGAAATGCTCCTAACTTTCTCGAAGTTCTGAAACCCTAGAATAAGTCGGTCGAGAATCTTTGATGATGAACTACCTTCATTTTTGTAGATAATCATCATCTTGTCAATTTTCCTTTTGACCGTCCCTTTGGAAGGCAAATTCGTCGAGGGTGCATCACCGATAATGGCTTCTATTTTTTGCCGTTGGGACCGGCTTTAGAAACCCTTGTAGGTGACTTAGTTTTTGGAGTCTCTTATTGGTCTCGCTTGTCGCCCTTGACATATTCGGACAATCAGTCCTTCTTAATCAGTGTTTCAATCATATCTTTATGCTAGACAATCGTCTGTGTTATGGTCGTGTCCTTTTTGGAGGTGATAATACTTCGATTTACTGTTTGGGAAAACTCTTGTACGAGGATAAAATGTCGGATTCCTGCTTCCCAAATTCAGTGTTAGCACACTCCCGATAAATCTTATCCCATGAAATATTCAAAGGTGTGTACTTGTCTTGCCGACCGTACATATCTCTCTATCAGCGTCTTTTTTCGACAGTGGGATTCCTTTCTAGATGGGCTTCCTAGATGGGCGATTGGAACTTGTGTCGGTGGTTGAGGCTGGGTTATCTAAGCGAGTGTTCAACTTCCCCTCCAACGTTATGTGCAGTTGATCCAGGTTCAACATCTCCGGAGTCGTCCATACCTTTTTCTTTCCCAGCTAGGTGCAGAAACAATAGCCGTAGAGGATGCCATTTTCGAAGATCAATCACTTAAGGGCTTCTTCGGTTCCTTCTACTTATACTACAACTTGAGTGAATAAGTAGATGTATGACCGTAAGGTCTTTTTCACTCTTGGCATGATATTGCTAAAAGAAGCTATAATAACTAGTTGCCTTTTCTGGGCAATAAAGTGGGCGGTGAGTTGATCGTAAAAGTTCGTCCATGATTCAATGGAACCTTCGGGGAGACCATTGAACCATAGTCTAGCTGGTACGACTAGTGTAAATGCTAGTAGCTCGCATTTGAAAGATTCGTCAACACCGTAGTAGTTGAGCCGATCATTGACGAGTTGACGTGCTCGTCGGGGTCTCCTTTTCCATTGTATTCTTCCAGCCAGGGAGACTTTTGCATTGACTTGGGGATCTTGCTTTCTAAGATCGAGGCACATAAGGGATGCTTAGGCTGCACCCTGGTCGACATGTGTTCACTGCGATCTAAGGACAGAGCATGACTGCCACTGTCTTCGTCCAAGCCCCGGTGAGAAGGATCATGTATTCCATCTTTTGAACGGTCTTTCGACTTCTAGACTTTGCTTCCTTAGAGGTAGGATCTATACCGATGGAACAATTTCTATTGGATACAATCTCTTGAATTGTGTTCGTTCGGGGCTAAGTGTGGTGGAAGTTTCTTCTAAATGAAGGAACCTTTCCTCCATCGCCTTAGAGTTCTGTTGCTGAACGATATTGTAAATGTCGTAGAGTAATTTATTCGTGCTTTAAGCGCATAGATTCGCTTCAAGAATGCTAAAACCGTGCAATATCTCAGGCCGTTTCACAAGAAGATGAGTTGGAATTCCAAGTTCCGGTGCTTAAATGACCCTTGTTCCTGAAGGAGGAGGGATTAGATTTGGACGCAGAGGAACCTCAATGCCGAGATTCGTTTCACCATGAGGAGGATGAGTCATGTTTCGTTGACTGAAAATTGTTTGTGTTGCGCCAACAACAACTAGAACGGCTTCACGTGCGGTGGCAGAACGAGTAACCTTGGATTTAACAATTTCCAAATATCGAAGAGATCAGAGATACGAAAATCCGAAGATTTGAAGAATTAGTGTGTTATAACCGACGTAGAGTTCGAATCGATCGAGCACAAATGAGTTTCGTGCTCGATTTGCTGGATCTTTGTTTAGAGGTTGAAGAAACTTCACATCAAAAAATTGAACGCAAATATAAAGAGTCGTAGAAAGCTCGAGAATCAACTGTCGCTTCCCACAGACGCCGTCACTGTTTCGTTCTAAAATAAGAAATAGAGAAATATAAAAGTTACGACGGAGTAGAGCTTTTAATGTGATTGAACAGAAAAAAATATATCTATAAGAATATCACTCTGACACTCAAATCAATATTATAAAAAAATGGAGTCTAATTCTCATATTACATTCTTTAGCATCATAAATGAGTTAAAATCTCAAGAATTATAAATGAGTTAAAATCTCACCTCAAAAGCTAATTCTAAAGATGAGATTCTATTAACACATTTATTAATATAACAATACATGTTCAATAACACCAATAACTTGAACATTCTTTTTATCTAATTCCCCTCCCAACTCTCATGGTTGGTAATGGACCACACCATATAGGACACATTACAACCTGCTTTACTTTGAGATGGATTTCAAATTTATCAATGACTCCAAATTCTTTTCCCATCGAAATCAGTAAACCGAAAATCTGTTCACTACAGTGGGGCAGGTGACTGATTCTTTATTTGGTATTGACTTTTCGTTTCCTTTCGCACACCTTCTTTGACACGCAAAACCATTTATAATAACATTTCCACCTAATTTTTCATTCAATATTCCTCACCCCGCCGACCACCTCTCCTCCACCGCCGTCGCCAAAACGACACCGTCCAACATATCTCTCAACCACCTCCTCCACCGCAACGGATCACTCTCAGTATCCATTTCTTGCTATCCTCGCCTTTGTTTTTTGATCTGTGGAAATCATGAAGGCAGTGTCACATTCCGCTGTTCTTCCTAACCTCAACCGTCACAGATTTTCACTGTAAGCAAGCGAACACTTATCAATCCTTCACTTTTTCGTTTTTTCAGTTTTTGTATTTCATTTGTCTAACGTTCAATTTCAAACACTTTTTCTAAACCCTATTTATTTTCTGCGTGTGCTAATTGCAATCTGTCTGAATTTGATATCATTATAACTAAAATCACACGGATTGTTTCTGGTAGGTGTTATTGTTTGAGCATAGGAAAAAATGCTATTTTTTGCCTTTGATAATTTTGAGACTTTAGGGCTACTTTATTAGATATATCATTCAAATTCAATCATATTGGGCCTTCAAATCATGGTTCAATAAACATTTGTTTTCAATTTACCATTCTAGCATAGTATTTGCTGAGAAAGATACTTGTTTTGTGATTGTCAGGTCACGTTCTGATGTTCAAATTCCTAACCGTGTCACTTGCCACTCGGATTCTAACAAGTCTATGTCACAAGCATCATTGTTTTTGTCTCCTGGTTCAGCGGATAGAAGAATTGGCAGCAGAAACTTTGTTTGTCGGGTGTTTTCTTCTGTAGATGCAAGCACTTATAATGGGGTTGCTTTAGAATCTTCTTCTCAGACTGCAGAAGAAAAAGTTGGTGTGTTGCTTCTCAACCTAGGTGGACCGGAGACGCTGGACGATGTTCAACCTTTTCTGTTTAATCTGTTTGCTGATCCTGTATGTTAGTTGTTTTTGCACTTCTAATATTACTTGTTAGTGTTAGCATTCTTTCATATAATTTGTATGCTAATTAAGGGGTCGCAGACTGTGTAGGACGGGGTATGGATGGTTTGGAGTTGAGTTACTCTGTTTAATATCAGTTACTACCTTTTTAATTAGTAGGAGGTTTTGTTTTGATATTTGAGCACTCAACTGGCTGTTCTGATATTGTATATTCAGGCTTAGTTTGTTGGTTGTAAGCCTGTGCCTTGGTTCCTAATTGAGGCTTGTGTAGAGTTGTGTTTATGCTGTACTTAATGGCTTTAACGTTTTCTAGGATGCCCGATAAATAATTTAAGTGAAGATGAGTGCTGCCATATTTTGGGAGGATGGTGCAGGACTAGATGTGTGAGATGGTCAGGACAGGCATGTTGTTAGTTATATAGGAAGGAATAAGGGTGGTTTGCTTGCTGTATATGTGGTGAATTATTCAATTTCAAAGTGGTGTAGAACCCACTAGGATGCCTTGGAATCTTCATTAAAAATTGTTAAAAATTCTGGAAATGCTAGAGATTTGTCTTGGCCAAGTTTTGTGGTAATCTGTCTGCACTAGAATATTGTATGATGTAAATGGTTGTACTAGGACAGTAACTATCTTTATGCTACAGTCATGCGATTATAAATTCTTGGTGAGTGCTACAATTTGAGTTCTAAGTTCTAACAGTAGAAGCTGGGGGTTGGGCATGTTTGTAATATTTTGGAGAGATTGGGGAATCAATTTATTGTATTATATTGATTGGTGTGGGTCTGTTTATATATTATGTAATGGCTTGAACTGATGTATATTGATCCACCGGGTCTATCTGGTTTATCTTCTCTTTGGAGCATTAATATTCTCTTTTGCCTTTCCAAAAAAAAGAGCTTGTATGCTAATATGTCTTTTGTATTGATATAGGATATCATTCGGCTCCCAAGACTGTTTAGGTTTCTCCAGCGACCATTGGCAAAATTGATATCTACGCTTCGAGCTCCTAAATCCAAGGAAGGGTATGCCTCTATTGGAGGTGGCTCTCCTTTACGCAAAATAACAGATGAGCAGGTGCAGTTCAAATTCCCTTTCTTATTTTGGTTTTTCTGTATATGTTGTAGTATATGCCGTTGGGCTATGTAGCACTTACACCTCAAAATGAAGGCGTGTGTTTGACACCGACACCCATGAATATGCTCAATTACTTTTATTAAATGTGTCACTGTTGTGTCTGGTATCTGTTTCTGTGTATCCGTTCCTGTGTCACTGTTTCATAGTTGTATTTCTTTGCAAGAGGAATACTTTGTGGCTTCATTCCTGTTATTTTCAATTAAAAAAACTAATGTTGGGCTTAGGGTTTAGACTAGAAATAACATCTCATTTATGGTTTCTGACAATCCTGCAGGCACTTGCACTTAAAAACGCTTTGGAAGCGAAGGGTCTCTCTTCAAATCTCTATGTTGGAATGCGCTACTGGTACCCATTCACTGAAGAAGCAGTTCATCAAGTAAGTCCTTATATGTTTCAGATCAAATGTGACTATTTTCCAATGTTTTAAAACTGGATCAGAGATCAAACCGGCGTGTCCTTCGGGTCATGGTTTAATTGGTTCAATCGGTTGAACTAGGTAATTGATGTACAAGTAAATATAATGCTAAACTTCATAGGTAATTTATGAAAATCATAATTTGAATAGTCAAATGCAGAACATATACTATTATAAATTTGTGATGGTGTAGCTTCGGAGCATGTTAACTTCATATGATTAAGTATATATTGCCGCTCTCGGTGTTATATTTTATGAAGGGGGAAAGTTGGTACTAGTAGCATTTACCTTGAGAATAATGCTAGTAACACACTCTTTAAAACCAAACTTTCTAACACACTATCTTTTATTTGTTAAAATTAATATGGTTCCCTCCAAAATTAGACGGGACCCACATGATTTAGTGGGAGCCATGTGAGTTTTAACCAATAAAAGAGTGTGTTGGAAATTGTGTTGCCAGTACTCCTATATCTGTAATTATTAGTATATCTTTATAAACTGCATATGAGTGAGGAATTATAAGATTGCGTGTGTAGTATTGCCTGTTCTACATGAACTTGCTATTCTTCTCTGCCAACAACCCTGGTATAAAGGACTAGCATTAGCACATTCTGAAGGCATGCTTCTTGCATTTCCAATAATAGTGAAACAACATCAAAATCATCCAATTCAATTGAGTTAGACAGTGTACTAAAGAGTGAATGACCTCAATGGAGTTGTTGGAATCAACATTGGTCAACAGTTTTCAACCATCCAGCATCATCATGAGTGCGAGGGACCAAGTGAACATCGAGTTTCCCAATGTGAAGAAAGGAGCAAACGATTATCTGTCTTGGTTCTCAATTCTATTCGTTGTTTAGTTGCAAGACATGGGAATTAAGCTATGCTTAGAAGTCACACAGAAATATTTTAAAAAAAATAGTGTCGAGCTCCTGTGTCGGATTTCTGCTGAAATCATTTCTTTGAGAAAAAGAATTAAAAAAAAAATTTGATCCATCTTTTTGGACCACATGATTTTCCTGAATCGGTCCAGGTTCAATGGCTATGCTTGGTTTTAAATGGTTCAAGCGGTTTTTCTGGTTCTTTCAGACTAGCAGTTTTAGCTTACTGGCTGAACCGGACTCAAGCCTGGTTCTCACTTGGACCAGTCGGTCCGGTTATGATAACATTGCTATTTTATAATATTCTCATCATATACATGGTACCCTTTATTTAAGTTATTTATACAGGTGACTAGTCACTAATTAAACTATTTATTCTGAGCAACATTTTGTCACCTTAGACTGGAGTTTATAGTTAAAAGCTTGTCTTGTATGATAGATTAAGAGGGATCGAATAACGAGGCTCGTGGTGTTACCCCTCTATCCCCAATTTTCTATATCCACTACTGGGTCAAGCATCAGTGTTCTGGAGCAAATGTTCAGGTATTATTTAGTGGCACTTTGTGAATGCCCTTTGCCCCCTTTACATGATTTGGAGATGATTATTAACTGATATTATTTAATTTTCAGGCAAGATTCTTATTTGTCTAGGCTTCCTGTTTCCATTATAAACTCTTGGTATCAAAGAAAAGGTTATCTCAAGTCAATGGCTGATTTAATTGAGAAAGAACTAGAGAGTTTTTCTGAGCCAAAGGAGGTGAATTTTATTCTTGTATTGAATATGTTCAACATGGTTCTTGTGACCTAAGTGGTTTTTTTTTTCTTCCTTTTTTTCAATGAGCCTGTTATCAGGGTTTACAAAATTTTAAGGCAATTTGATGCATTTTACTCCAATCTGAACCATGGCATCACAATTTTTTTCTTTCTATTTTTCAGGCTATGATATTTTTCAGTGCCCACGGTGTACCTGTCAGTTACGTTGAGAATGCTGGGGATCCATACCGAGATCAAATGGAGGAGTGCATCTTCTTGATCATGCAGGAGTTGAAGGCTAGAGGAATTAATAACGAGCACACTCTTGCTTATCAGGTTTGTTTTGAAATCTTTCAACTTGCTTTGCTACCATCTACTGATTAGAGTGTAGCCGGATATGTTCAGTTCAACTAATTACCGACTTGTATTCTTGCTTTCCTTGGGTTATTTTTTCCCCTGTATCTAACATTTTTGTTGGATGAATTGCCAGAGTCGAGTAGGCCCTGTACAGTGGTTAAAACCGTATACAGATGAAGTTCTAGTTGAGCTCGGCAAGAAAGGTGTGAAGAGTCTCTTAGCTGTTCCAGTGAGGTACACTCTTTTTGGCCTTTTACTACGATAGCATATTAATGTAAAATAAATATAGCCTTTTCTAGAGTAAAAGTAATCCATTCTTCTACCTCAGCTTTGTGAGTGAGCACATAGAGACTCTAGAAGAAATTGACATGGAGTACAGGGAATTGGCTCTTGAATCTGGCATCCAGAATTGGGGACGTGTCCCTGCCCTCGGTCTTACCCCTTCCTTCATTACTGATCTGGCAGATGCAGTAATAGAAGCTCTTCCATCGGCAGCAGCAATATATGCCCCGAACAACAGCAGCTCTGAAGATATGGATGACCCGGTTAAATACTTTGTCAAGATGTTTTTTGGTTCAGTTTTGGCATTCATGTTGTTTTTCTCACCCAAATTGATATCAGCGTTCAGGAATCATGTCATTTAGAAGAATACCATCAAGCATAGTTGATAGCAAATTTGTATACTTCGTTTTTTTCCTTGGTTTGACTCGGCTCCGCATATAATGTACACATCAGAGATATAAAAGAAGCAGAAGCGTTGGTAATAATGAGAACTGGCACGTTATCTTGGAAACAACACGGACAGTTTACTTGTATTTGTTTACTAATCTATACAACAATAAATTAATTTTTGGTTGTTCTTGCAAAGATTTGCACAAGAACATATATTTGTTTGAAATTGTTACAAAAGATTCAGCATAAATAAATGCCTTTGTTTATGTCTGTAGGAAGGGTAGTTTATGTCTTCCTGACACAGTCATTTTTTACGCTAGTTTTATTTGAACAATAATTGTTACATTCCACCATTGTATTATAATAATGTTGAAGTGTTGTGGGGCAGTGACATTTCTGTAAGTTACAAGCCCTTAAATTAAGATAATAGATATTAAGATTGGGAGTTAGGAGGGAGGGAAAGAGAGGGTTTCAGATTTTTTAAATAAAAATATAGATAAATTGTATAGAATAATAAAAAGTGTTTTGATGAAAATTCGGGTATCTTTGAATTTAGTTGGTACCTTTTTCAATGAAACAAATCATATATAATGTCTTATCATTTTTTATAGATATTTTATTTAAAATAAATTAATATTTAAAACAATCATGTCATGTTTATTTTTTTTATATTTTTTATTTAAAATTAATTAATATTTAAAATTAATTTTTACTAAAGGTACCGATATGCCTAAGAATTTGCTAAGTATTAATATTAACCTAATTTAAATTTTTGAAATACTATAGAATTTTTCTAAGTCTCCTGAGTCTTACAAATTCTTTTTCGAATATAATTTTTCAATTTCTTAAATTAGAATTTTTGAATAAAAATAAATCTTTTAAAACCGTCTCCATCAAATTTCTCTATTCTTTTCATTTTTTTTAAAACTTCTCTTCTCCCTTTTCTTCCAAACTCTTAAACAAAGACTAAGAATCTTGTTAGTTGATACTAAAAGAATGTTCTATTATTAAGAGACCATTTTTTATTAGTAATCTTTTTTATTAAAGTTTGTCATATATAACTGTAATAATTGTCCTATGCAACTGTAGAAATAGAAATTAATCAATTATGAGAATTAGGAGCGAGAGTATTGCATGTAAAAGAGAGCCTATGATTGAGAGAGAATATATCTTGGAATTTGGGTGGAAAGAGTTCATTTAGGCATTAGAGGAGGTGCATATCATCAAAGTTCTACAATATTATTATGTAATTCAAAGGATTTTTTTTCTTTTTTTGTTGGAATAATAGTTTACTTCTATTAACTGGTATTATTAGAGATGATAGAACATGCTAAACATGCAAAATCAAGACAAAGAATAGACGAGGTGATGTAAATTTGATGCAAGGAGAGACGCGACATTCCAAAAGGTTCGCAACAAAATGAAAATAATGTGGACCATGAGGACAATTTTGTCTAAGACGGTGGTTTTCGTCCTCGTGAAAAAAGATGATGCAAATTGAAGATCTCAAGTTTTAATGGTGAACACGCGTTCAGTCGTACAAACAAAGTTGGATGCTATTTTGAATTAAATAAATGAATGATGCATAAAAGTTGCAAACGATTATGGTAGCCTTGGAAGGGAAAGCTCAGGTTTGGTATCAATGGTGGAAAGTATGCACATAAAATCCAACATTGGAAGACTTCAAATCTGCAATGATACAAAAGTTTCAACCGTTAATGTTGTAGAATTCCGTTAAGTTATTGATTATTTTGAAATATACAAGTTTCGTAGATGAATATATAGAGTGGTTTGAATTATATGCAATCTCTCTTAAACCCGCCTATTTGAAGAGTGTAGTTGCTAAAAATAAAAATGTATAATAATCCCGTTGTCAGGGACTTTAAAGTGGTTATCTTATTCAGAGTTTGCTCACTTGAGGTGAGAAGCTACTGTATGCCTTTCGCCCCACCCTTAAGACCTCTTTCAATTAGACCACTGCACATTCTCTCAAACACGATGATACATAGAGGCCGAAGTGTTTTAACCACTGAATCCTCTTCGGACCTTTCTTAAGAGCCTAGTTGAAGTTGTTATTCTTGCCTTTAGTTCTTGGGGTTTTAGAAAAATCTTTCGAATAAGGGTTAGCCGAATTGCTTAGGCAGAAATTAGTTGAGTCTTTCATGAGAGACTTATTTGAGCCCCTCAAGCAAGACTTAGTTGAGTCCTTCATGCAAGGCTTAGTTGAGTCCACCAGACGAGACTTAATCGAGTCTCTTAAGCAAGATTTAGTTGAATCTTCTTGAAAAGACTTAGTTGAGTACCTCAGGCGAGACTTAGTTGAGTCCCTCAGGAGAGACTTAGTCGAGTCTTCCTCATGAGACATAGTTGAGACTCTCAAGCAATACTTAGTTGAGTCTTCTTGACTTGACTTAATTGAGTCTTTCTGACGAGACTTAGTTGAGCCCCTTAGGAGATATTTAGTTGAGTCCCTCAAGCGAGACTTAGTTAAGTCTTTATGATGAGAATTAGTCACTCATATATGAATAGGTATTTCCTATGAGAATTCAGTATTTTGATTACTCCGTAGGACGAAAATGATCTTTTTGTGGAAGTCCAACAGCTTAACTACCCCGCAGGGCGACATGTATCTTCTGGTGGGAATCGAGTAATTTAATTACCAAATATGGTGGCAAGGATCTTCTAGTGGAAGGCTATCAATTTAATCCCGTAGGAAGACAAAGATCTTCCTCTGGAAGTCAAGCAATTTAATTACCCCGTAGGACAGAAAGGATCTTCCTATCGAAGTCCATCATTTTAATTATCCCGTAGGATGGGAAGGATCTTCTTGTGTAATTCCAATAATTTAACTATACCGTTCGACGGTAAAGGTCTTCCTATGGAAGGCCATAAGTTTAACTACCCTATAGGGCGGCAAAGATCTTCATGTGGAAGTCCAACAATGTACTTTGACAGTTAAACCATAATAAATTGTTGCAAATGTTTGAGTCTTTTACAAGAGTTTTTGTAAACATGTGATTCACTCTCATTTCAATCAAATATAATAATATCTAATATTGACTGAGTTCCATATTTTGGGAATGAGTCGTCTGTCCAATTCTTCGAACTTGTAGGCTCCATTAGGCAACTTCATATATATATATATATATATATATATATATATATATATATATATATATATATATATATATATATATATATATATATATATATATATATATATATATATATATATATAAACCCTCCCAGTTAGATTGCACTTTTCCATGTTGGGCGGGCATTATGACTTGTTGTAGCACTAAATCGCCTTCCCGCATATCTCTCGGAACTACCTTGGAGTTATACGTTTTGGTTGCTATTTGTTTGGAGGTGAACTCTCGAATGTGGGCGATATCTCTTGCTTCATTAACTAGGTCAACGACATATCTTAACCCCTCTTTTTTTCTTCCTCGTTGAAATAGGAACGCCGCCATGATGGAAAGCCAATTTCAATTGGAAGTATGGAGTCCTCCATATGCACTAAAGTAAAAGGGGTTTCCCCGATGGTGGAGTGATGTCTAGTGTGATATGACCACATCAGTTAATGTAACTGCTTGACCCACAACCCTTTGGAACCATCCAATATCTTCTTAATTTCCTTTAATATCACTTTTTTAGCTGATTATGCTTGTCTGTTCGCATGTGGGTGAACGAATGATACAAACCTTGTTTCTACTCACACATCCTTGCAGAAATTGATCACGGTAGTACTAGAAAGGCTAACTAATTTACATTGTTTGAGACGATAATTTCGGGTAAGCCGAACCTACACATAATCTTCTACCAATAAAAGTGGCGAGCTTTTTATTCTGTAATTTTGGACACAACTTCCGCTTCTATCCATTTTGTAGTAGTATACTCCTACAAGTATGAACTTTAGTTGGTTATGAGCTATAGGAAAGGGTCCTAGAATGTCGATGACTCGCTAGTAAAATGGCTAAGGTGTTGTTACAAAGTGGAGGAGTTTGGATGGCTCATAATGCATTAACATGTCTCTGGCATTTGTTAGATTCTTGACAAAAGCTAAGTTGTCTCTCATTAATGAAGGTCAGTAGAACCTACTCTTAGCAACTTGTAGTTCAAGGCTCGCCCACTAATATGGATGACACATGCCCCTTGATGAACTTCAGCTAAGACCAGGGTGATCTCGTGTTCCCCCAGGCATTGTAACACGAGGTGAATCTTTCCATTTTTTGGAGCTTCCGCAACATAAGAATGTACTTTGCTTCTCGCTTGCGGATTTTCTTTGCCTCTAAATCATCTTGTAGTAACTCACCTGATTGTAGATAATGAATTATAGGTGTCATTCAGCCTCCAGTCAGGGTGATATTGATAGAATTTGCCTCCCATATCTCTATGCTATAAATGATGAACGTTTTTTTGTATTACAATACGGTTGAACCCTACTTTCTTCGAACTAGCCATCTTGGACAAAACGTCTTCCTTAAAGTTTTGTTCCATGGCACATGCATTATCTCAACTTTTTAAAGCTCTCAAATAAGTCGCATATTGTTTTCAAGTATTTGATGAGTTGTGGTTTCTTCGCCTGGTACTCACTAGAGAATTGGTTCGCCACCAGTTGAGAGTCGCTTTTGGATTTTAGAGTCGATGCGCCTACTTCTAAGGTGAGGGTCATGCTGATGATGATGGTTTAATATTCGACCTAGTCATTGGTATCCTTGATACAAACCCTCCAAGTTAGGTTGCACTTTTCCATGTTGTGCGGGCATTATGACTTGTTGTATCACTAAATCGCCTTCCCGCATATCTCTCGGAACTACCTTGGAGTTATACCTTTTGGTTGCTCTTTGTTTGGAGGTGAACTCTCGAATGTGGGTGATATCTCTTGCTTCATTAACTAGGTCAACAACATATCTTAACCCCTCTTTTTTTCTTCCTCGTTGAAATAGGAACGCCGCCATGATGGAAAGCCAATTTCAATTGGAAGTATGGAGTCCTCCATATGCACTACAGCAAAAGGGGTTTCCCCGATGATGGAGTGATGTGTAATGTGATATGACCACATCAGTTAATGTAACTGCTTGACCCATAACCCTTTGACACCATCCAATATCTTCTTAATTTCCTTTAATATCACTTTTTTAGCTGATTATGCTTGTCTGTTCGCATGTGGGTGAACGAATGATACAAACCTTGTTTCTACTCACACATCCTTGCAGAAATTGATCACGGTAGTACTGGCAAGGCTAACTAATTTACATTGTTTGAGACGATAATTTCGGGTAAGCCGAACCTACACATAATCTTCTGCCAATAAAAGTGGTAAAAATTTTATTCTGGAATTTTGGACACAACTTCCGCTTCTATCCATTTTGTAGTAGTATACTCCTACAAGTATGAAATTTAGTTGGTCAGGAGCTATAGGAAAGGGTCCTAGAATGTAGATGACTCGCTGGTAAAATGGCTAAGGCGTTGTTACAAAGTGGAGGAGTTTGGATGACTCATAATGCATATTAACATGTCTCTGGCATTTGTTAGATTCTTGACAAAAGTTACGTTGTCTCTCATTAATGAAGGTCGGTAGAACCTACTCTTAGCAACTTGTAGTTCAAGGCTCGCCCACTAATATGGATGGCACATGCCCCTTGATTGAACTTCAGCTAAGACCAGGGTGATCTCGTGTTCCCCCAGGCATTGTAACACGGGGTGGATCTTTCCATATTTTGGAGCTTCCGCAACATAAGAATGTACTTTGCCTCTAAATCATCTTGTAGTAACTCACCTGATTGTAGATAATGAATTATAGGTGTCATTCAACCTCCATTCAGGGTGATATTGATAGAATTTGCCTCCCATATCTCTATGCTATAAATGATGAACGTTTTTTGTATTACAATACGGTTGAACCCTACTTTCTTCGAACTAGCCATCTTGGATAAAAGGTCTTCCTTAAAGTTTTGTTCCATGGCACATGCATTATCTCAACTTTTTAAAGCTCTCAAACAAGTCACATATCGTTTTCAAGTATTTGATGAATTGTGGTTCCTTCGCCTGGTACTCACTGGAGAATTGGTTCGCCACCAGTTGAGAGTCGCTTTTAGATTTTAGAGTCGATGCGCCTACTTCTAAGGTGAGAGTCATGTTGGTGATGATGGTTTAATATTCGACCTAGTCATTGCTATCCTTGAATTCAAACTTTAATGATTTCTCATTCAATAAGGCATATGGTCCTTTTAGCCTTATCCCAACGCCACCCCCTTAATGTTAGAGGCTTCGTCCATCAAAAGAATCCAGGCGAGGGAAACCTTCTCTTTGATTAGCATGCTGAACTCTGCCAAAAAATATTCTAGGACTTATGACATTATGCTTCCTCTAGGAGTATAATGGATGTTATATTCAGACAGTTTGACTACCCAAAATACCATTCTTCTGGCAAGATTTGGCTTCTTAAGGACTTAACGTATGTGACATTGTGTTGTTACCAATATTCGATGTCCTTGAAAATAAGGCTTGAGCTTTATTGCGGTCACCACTACTGCCAACACGGGCCTTTCTATCTTCTGATAACGAGCCTTAACCCCTTGAACATTTTGCTCACAAATTATACAGGTCAATTTACCTTCTCGATTTCTTGGGCAAGTACCGAGCTTAACACCTGGTCAATAATAGACAAGTAGAGATATAACAATGAAGCTGTTATTCGATGTGTCATATTGGGATGGGACGCTAAGAACGCCTTTAACTTTGAGAATGCATGCTCGCATTCATCCATATTTGAACCTCTCCTTTGCCTTCAACATGATGAAGAAGTCAGAAGCCTATTCATCTACATAGGAAAGGAAATGAAAGAGTGTAGCTAAGCGCACATTTAGTTGTTGAACCTCCTTGAAACTAGAAGGGCTCCTCATGTCTATGATGACTTGATATTTGTCTGGGATTGCCTCTATGCCCGTTTTTGTGAGCATGCAAACTAAGAATTTTCCTGCTTGTACGTCAAATTAGTACTTGGCTAGATTCAGGCACGTGTTATAATTCCTGACCGACCCCAAAATATCTTTTAAGTATGATTCATGGGTTTCCCCTTTTGATGTCTTCAGGATCATGTCATCAATGTAAACCTTCAGAGTGTGTCCGTTTTTCTTTTAGAACACTGTGTCCATTAACCTCTGATAGGTGGGGCCAACATTCTTAAGCCCAAAAGACATGACGTTGTAGTAGTAGTTACCATGGTTGGACATGAACATAATTTTGGATGCATCAATGCGATCCATCTTAATTTGGTTATACCATGAAAAGGCATCCACAAAACTCAACATTTTGTAATCCGAAGATCCATGTATCAAATAATCTATGTTGGGGGGGGGGGGGGTAAGAATCTTTGGGACATGCGACATTGATGTCGGTGAAATCAACACACGTATGTCACTTGTTAGATTCCTTCTTACAAAAACCATGTTATCCAACAATGAAGGGTATTTGACCTCTGTTATGAACCTAACATTTTCAACTTTTGAACTTCCTTATCAATGGTTGTTCTTTTCTCTTCTCCAACCTTGGACTATATTTGACATATTGACTTAACCAAAGGTTTATGGTGAGGTGATGACACACCACTTTGGTGTCTATGTCAGGCATATCCAATGGCGCCTAGGCGAACATATCAATGCTCCTGAGTAAGGCGGTCATGTCTTCTTCGTCAGATTTAGACAATGAGGTGTCCAACTTAGTGACTTGGTAACACCGATGCCTAATATGGACTTCTTTCAAATCTTCAATGAGGCAGGCCTTTCAATTTTCGTCTCTAATCTTGAGTCATAACTTATTGTATCAGCACCATACATTTTAGAAAGACAGATTCCCTCGTTACTTCTAGGTTTCTTAGGTAACATTCTTGGGTGAACACTTGATCCTGTTTAACAAATGAGTAAGAACTCTTAGTGGCTAAGGGTTGTTAGAGGCTTTAAGGTGGTTATTGTATTGAGAATTTGCTCACGTGAGGTGAGAAACTACTATATCTGTGTCATTCTATGTTGAAGTTAGGTTGTCCTTAAATATCACAATAGTGATGTATTTATAGCTCTAGGAGTATGAAACCGAGTCTTCATAGAATGTAGCAACCACTCAAAAAATGGGTGGTTGAGTCCCTAAAATCTAGGAAGTGATGTTAAATCCCACGATCCCTTATGTAATGTTCGTTGACCGAATACACATCTCATGCATGATCGCGTGCTATGAACGAAGACATTAAGGATTTAGGCGATATATCCAAACAAAGGGCGCTCGAACTAATGAAAGGGTAACTTGGGAATAACGAGGGGCTAAGTGTATGTCTTTCACTCCACCCTCAAGACCTCTTCCAATTATATCACTACAAAGAGAATTTTTTTGAATGAACTTAAGGAGGTTACAAAGGCTAAATTAGAAAGTCGCATTTAAAAGGATCCTATGCATCATGGATTATACATAGAGCTGTCCAAACTAACTATTAAATCCGCTTTGGGTTGGTCGGTGATGTGTTTAGACTTTTAATAAGTCAAGCTAAATAGTCTAAAATTTAAACAAATCACAATTTAGTTGTCCAAGTTCGACCATTTACGGACTACGGTCCAAATTTTATTTAATATTTATTTTTAAATAAAAAAATATTTTTTAAATACATAAATGTTTAATAGACAAAAAAAAAGAAAACTAAACTAAGGAATGCATGGACATGCAAAGTGTCACTTTGTAGCCATTTATATTTTCAAGGGAAAAAAAGTTAAAGATTTTGTCACATTTCTGATGTTCCCCATCTGAAGAGTACATACTATCAACTAATTGATACTAATACTTTCTCCGTCCCAAATTATAAAATGTTTTGCATCTTTTACACAAATTAAGAAATATAATATTGTTGTATGGGAGCAAGAAATTATGCATGACTTTACAATGTTGTCCTTCAGTTATTATGGATGAAAGAGAAATTTAAGAAATTGTAAGAAAAAATAGTAATAAATAATAGAAGGTATGTTGAGAAAAAAGTCATTAATATTATATTAGAATTGTAAAATGATTTATAATTTGTAATATATATTTTTGACAAAATAACTCATAATTTAGAAATGACTTATAATTTAGAACAGAAGGAGTATCTGTTAAGATAGTTTTATAAATGTATTAACTGATAATAAAAACATTAAGGATGATTTTAAACTTCCTAGTGACGAAGCACTCCTTTCGATTAAAGAAGAATATTGTTGAAGGAAAAGATTTGGTGGTATTTGTCTTGTCAGCGTTGGGAAAAGAGCAAATATATTCTTTGAATGACACTCCTCTTAAAAACTAAAATTGTTTACTTCTTTCAAATTAAAGAAGGATTTTGCTGAAGGAAGAGTGATAGTACATATTTTAATTTAATGTTGTTACTATGTAGTAAATTTCATATGTACGTGCGCAATAAACTTGAACATATGGAAGTTTCCTTGAGCTTGAGGTGGGGGAAAAGGAACTATAATTATCGTTGGTCTTTAATCATTGAACCATTGCATAACTCATCATTTCCACTCATGGCGACATCATTACTTATCATTGTCATATGTTGTTATCATCATTCATTACATAAAGCTAATGGAGTGCTATACATAACATAAGAAAAACTAACATGAAATATATGATAAATTGATAAATGATGCGGCGCTTATTTTATCCTAATGGAATTCTACTTGTTGTGAAGTTTAATTTGGTTGTTGATTATTGTATAAGAAAAACTAACTTGAAATATATGATAAATTTGGTTGTTGAGAACACATGATAGCATACTGGTGTGTTTTGAAATGGTATATATTATTTTTGTTGCTAAAAAATTTCAAATAAGCTTAAGTTGTTGGATGGTAAGAGATTCGCCTTGGAGCATAATGGTAGGGTTTCAATCCCCATTTGTTCAAATATTTATTTTTAAAATTATAAGTAATTATTTTTATAATAATATATATTAAAAAATATATTTAAATATATTTATGGTCTTCTAAATATCTCAAATTTCGTTTTTAATCCTTCAAAATATTTTCTTCAAAGTATGGTTAATCTAAAAAATTTCATCTACATTTTTTATCTCTAATACTAAAATCGTCGTTAAAATTGTTGTTAATTCAATCGTTAAGTAATAATCAGCCGTTAATCATGTCACTAAATTGTAAAAATCTTCGCTAAGTTGCAGGAGGAGGCAAAAATGTGGATGAAATTTTTTAGAAGGACTATTCTTTGAAAGAAATATTTTGAGAGATTAAAAATAAAATCTGAGATATTTAGAAAGACCACAAACATATTTAACCCTTAAAATATATATATATATATTCTTAAGAAATAATAAAAATGACGTGAAATTAATTGTTGTAAATGTGCCAATGACATGTTATCAATTGACTGTCATGTCATTGAAAATTGACTTTATATTGAAAGAGGACTAAAATTCTGGGAAACAAAATTAAATTTAAGGACCAAAATTTGGTTTTTAAAATGAGGCGACAAAAAAATGAATATAGAGAGATCATAATTGCAATTAAGCTTAAAAAATTGGAGTAATACGTTAGAACTTTTATCAAAAATAAAAGTTATAAGCTTGCTACTCACAACTCGGTTAGACTAAGGTTGAGCTTAAAAGTCTGAACAATAAACGAGTTTAATTTTAGAAATTTCTTAAGGCACCCTAAACATTGCTTCCCCACCCAACCTAGTGAAAAACCAAAATTATCTCTAGAATCTAGCAATGCATTTCCGGAAGCACCCCAATCACCAAAAGTTACGTAGTTTTTGAGTCACGCCTCAATTCTATGACTAAATTTAATCCGAAAATACATCTCAATAAGCCTTACAAAAGTGCATTTCTGGAACCTATTGAACTAGAAACAAATGTAGAAACGAAATTGATGTAGAAACTGAGATAAATTAACAATTATAGTTATTATGCCATACATAAAAAATGAAACATTGCATAGATAATCATTAGCATAAATCGAACAATATGTTTCAACATCAAGATGGATGTTTCAACATCTTCATAATATCTTTGATTGATCTCACAATCATCACATCCAACTCGATCAGACCTTTTGTTTCGTATTCCACATAACCCTTAAATTTGCATCTATCTTTAGCTCAAAGTTGTTGAACTGAATCTTCCATTTGTTATAAATTGAGGGTCAACGGTACTCGAACTTCACAATTCCCCAATTGTCTGAGTACTATAGGAGATTCTCCAGTATGAATTTCTGATATACAAGAGGGGTGTATGATCATAGGTGTTGATTTCAGCATTTGTGCCCTAGCTTTCTTGCGTTATTGCCTTTCGCGTTTTAGCATTAAAAAAATCAGATTTTAGGAAAATCGTCTAAGATTATTCTGATTCCTTGCCGATTCATTAAAAAATAATCAAGGATCGAAAACCTTTATTTAGGGACTAAATAGTGGACGCCTCTCTAAAAATCTGAAATTCCTTATTTTTCTATTTATTTTGATTTATTTTACGTTTTCATATTTTCAAAAAAATACGAAAAAAAAATTGTGGAGTCCTATTTTGATTTTATTTGATTTTTAGATATATTTCCAAATTTTATTTTATTTTATTTTAATCGTTTTTCATTTTTCCAACTATTTTTTTCATTAAGGACATTGTTGGCATTCTCATAATTGTTGCATTGCTGACTCTTGATGCATAACTACTAGTGATTTTGATTCTGTGTTCTCCCATAATTTATTTTATTCTTATTTAAAGTTATTTTATAATAATATGACTAAACAAAGAACATTAAGAGAACTTGCTACATCAAATGTGAATGATAATGCACTTTGTATTGAATATTCTGAAGTTGTTGCACCTTTTGAATTGAAATAAGGTTTAATACACTTGTTGCCAATATTTAGTGGTCTTGTAGGTGGGGATCCGCATAAGCATTGATCGCTCGACTGGGTGAGTCGAGAATGGGATACAAACTGCAAGTGCACAGTTCTATCGCGTAGTTTTAAAAGATATCGATCCCACAGGGACTTATGAATCGATATACCGTTATCTAAAGTTACTACGTAAATCTAAGGTGAAGATGTTTGATTGTTTGGGGAAAAACTAAGAGCTAAACTAATGTCTAGATTAAATATTAATAAAACGGATATCGGTATGTAATTCGTCAAAACTAGGGAATCAAGTCTTTGTCGGTTTCTTGGTTTTAAAATGAATCGTTTCGGTTAACTTTATTGGTTAAAGGTTCTATCTCAAACTCTCGCTCTGTTGAATAAACCATGATTTTATATTAATGTTGCTGTCACTTATAATTAAGTCAAAAACCATATTTTGAAAACAATAAAGTTGCAGAAACTCTTTTTAAGAAAATACTGACCGTTTTAAACACCCTTATCTCAAACTCTCGCTCTGTTGACTTAGGTTATATAATTAAATCCAAATGCTTAACTCTCGTCCTCACATTCAATCTTTAAAAATACTTTTTGGAAAAGGTCAGAATTTAATTAACTCTAAAACTTGCTCTCGCCCTGATCTAGAATTAATGCCTAACTTACACTGTCCAGTTAAAATCTCAAACTCTCGCTCTATTGATTTTAACTTCTCTATGTCTTTTACTTTTGTAAAAAATCTTGTTATTAAACCTGTAAGTTGAGACCATAAAAAGATTGATTTTGATTTTAAGTTTAGATAAACCGACTCAGTCTCGATCCCTTATTCTGCTTACTTTACATACCGATACCTAGGCAAATTAGCCAGACATGCTAAATAAACAAGAATTTATATCATGCATAAACAGACTCATTCCAGGCAGGCAATATGAATAAACAATAGAATAAAACATACAAAATTAAATAGCAATTAAAGAACCTGAATGCGTAATACAATGGTCTTGAACACTCCACCACAAGCCGGTAGGATTTGTTCTTGGATTCTTCAATTAAACCGTAAAATAAATCAAGGAAATAAAACTCGAATATAACGTAAGGTTAAATCCGGTATAAAGCTGCACAGTAGTTTCCGGTGTAGAAACTATTATGCGAAAAATATCTAAAAGCTAAAAACGGGAAAGATAAATTGCAAGGGAAAAGGGAAAGTAAAGCTTGCAAAAGATATAAATAAAATGAACAATGCTGGAAAGGAAGAAAATTAAGCAAAGGCGTGAATGGAAAATTTGGCAGAGCTTTCGCAAAACTGAGCGTGCAAAAACTTGTGTCGACGGCAAAGAGAGGAGATGGCTATTTATAATAGCCTTGGTAACTGCCTTGCGTTTCCTACGAGTCTTCAGCATGGCTAAATACACGGCTTGAGAATAGGACACGAAATCCTCAACGTTACTTCCATTCTTCTGAGAGCGTAACTTGCGCCAAAAAGCTAGTGGACTGGTGTGACGCTCGTCACACCATGTGTGACGTCCGTCACAAGGCTACTTCGCGTGACGCTCGTCACAACCCTTGTGACGCCCGTCACAGGGGCAACTTGCGCTTCCTTTTGGGCTGGGCTTGGTCTTGGTTATTTGTTTTTTTTTTATTGCTTTTTACACCTCCTTTTCTTCCCTTTTTCACTTTTGCTTCAAAATGGGTACCTGATGTAAATAGAAAAGAAATACTGCATAATATCTGATAAAATGGGATAAATTAAAGTAAATGATAATATAATCTAATTAAATTAAGTCTTAAAATGTGATATAGTTTCATGTTATCAAACTCCCCCATACTTAAATCTTTGCTTGTCCTCAAGCAAAATTCAGTATAGAACTTGTTAAAAGTTTTAGCCAGATGAAATTTCAAAGCACACCTCAATTCGTACTAGGTTGCGAATGGATTTTTGTTTAGGAGGATTTTGAGTTTAATCTTGACATCAACAACTACCGTTACAACTTAGATAACCCTACTTTTATGCCAATCAGTTATAAGTACCCTATGATAGCTATCCTGGTTCCTTTAGTCTTATTTTACCCGTTTTCATTCTAGCGAAATCACATTAAGCCCTTTATCTTTTCGCGCACATAGTGGAGTAACCGGTTAGTGATTATGATCCGCTTTTAGCTAGAAGTTCTGGTACATAAGTCGGATAACTTCATTATTCAGTCCATTGCAAATTGCGGGGGATCGGACCGTAGTCCGCCCTACCGAGTTCAGTACCAGATTCCTACTGAACCAACTCATAATGGATCTTTCGTATTGTGCTTTTGCATGATCTGCAACCTTTAGATTAAATGATCTGGTAAGGATCACCTAATTTAATTAGTGCATTTCTTGATATCTTTATATATTTTAGGTTACTTTGGGGATCATTCACTTATATTCATCGGCTCTCCACGTAGTTTGCTATTAAGACGGTGCTGACTTCTGTATAAACTACTTGGGGTTGCCATAGAACTAAAAGTTCGAGGAATTGGTATAATAGGTACTTATCCTGATCTAACATATTGAGGTTCTCAGAGCGTTGTTACGGTAATGGTTTTGTTTTGATCTCACTCAAGTTTTATAAAGTAAGCAACCTTTATACTTATTGGGTGTGTTAAAATTTTTGTTATGGCTCAGGAAATTGAGGGGAATAGATAATAGAAAATTTTCACACTTAGGAACTTAACTTAAAATAAATATATATTATAATAATAATTTTTTTTTTTTTTTTTTTTTTTTTTTTTTTTTCATAATAAGAAGGGGAAATAACAATGAAAGGGAAAATAACATACTTGAAAAAAAACTGAGAATGGAAAGAATATTGTTTCCCCCCCATACTAAAACTAAACATTGTCCTCAATGTTTTAAGGAAGTGAAATACAAGATGGAAAGGAAAAAAAAGAAAATAACAACTAAGGCTGCCTTCCGCCTCTGGTTCTTGGACCTGGTGATCTTTGACGTATGTCTAAGTTGTCGAACCTGTTGAACAATTCAGTAAACCGCTGGTCGGTTATGGCATTCCGAGCGTCCTGTTGCTGTTGCATTTGACGCATCATCTGCATCATCTCTGTATTCTGTGCCTGCATACCATCGATAGCATCCATAATGTCATCGTTGGTCGCAGGCCTTCGTCGTCGACGACGTTGGGAGGATGGGCCGGCTGCATTACTGGAAGGGTTTAGCGGGACTGATTGTTGTGTTGGCGGATGATCACCTTGTTCCATTTCTTCAAACTCATCTGTTTGCTGGTTTGTTTGTGAAGGCTCGGTGGTTTCAGGAGCGCTAAGATCGTAGAGGTGGCGGTCGGGGTTTGTGACATCAGTTAGGGTGGTATTGGATAGCACAACACTCGGGACTGCTTGGTTGTTCACCATAAGATAATAGCCTCCGCCTACTCTGTTTTTAATCAGGCGGCTGGAGCGGCAATAACTGATATCCATAGACAGGGGAGGTAGGGATTCTAAAGTTTGGAGTTTATCCCCTAGGTTCAGGCCAAGTGCTATGGAGGTTATTAATCCACCAATTATAAAGGGTTGCCGGCCTCTAGCACATAAGGTGCGGATATGATGAAAGAGAAAAGAGGCGGCGTTTACCTTAGTATCCGGTTCGAAAACGCACTGGAGGAAAAATAACTCCTTCGAGTTAACCTTACTGTTGTTTGGTCTTCCAAAAAGTGTGTTTTGCAGGATACGGAGAAAATAACGGATGGTGGGGTTATGGATGTGGGAGAGAAGGAGTTCTTCCCAGTTGTAGGTATTTATACCGGAAATTTTCTTAAAAAGATCGAAAACTAGAACTGTGTTCCAGTTTGAGGTTGGAGGGATTCTGGCATGCAGCAGACCTTCTGTGGGAAATTGTAGCATGGCACTCAATTGGCGTTGGGTTAGAGAGTACTCGGTGTTGAACATACGGAAGGTTGCCGTACCGGTTAGAAATTCACCTTCACCGGCGGGAGTGGTGTAGTCGTAAGAACTTAGGAATTCTAAGGTTAGGGAAGGGTAGGTGGGTTGGTTATGGGTGCAAAGGAAGGTTAAATCGGCTTTACGGAGCATCCACTCGATACCTTGGAGTAAGCCCAATTGTTGTAAACAAGTTAAATCGGGGTACCTGGTGGGAGCGACGCCTCGCTGTTGGAAACGCTCGAATTGCTCTTGCTGATAGTTGTCATCTCCGGATCGGAAGATGATATTTCCGAAATTTTGATTTCCCGCCATTGTGATGAATTTTTGAAGGGATGATTTGGAAAGGAAAAGAAGTGTGTTTGATATGAGAGAATTGTTTTGTGGTGAATGAAGGAGGTTTTGGTAGGTATTTATAGGAGAAGGATTGGAAGGTAGAAAGAAAAAGTGGTTGAAAAGTAATTAAGTGTGGTAAATGAAAAATGAATGGGGAATGTAAAAAAATCAAACTGTAACGTTCGTCTCCAACGGCTCCTTAACGTTCACTTGTCTGAAGGGCGTTACGCTCGTCACAGGGGTGTGACGTTCGTAACAGGCGTTTTGCGTGCCGTTCGTCATGGAGTGTGTGACGCTCGTCACACCTCCTTTTTGGCAAGGCTTCAGTGGCGCTTCACAGAATTACTTTGGCGTATTTTAATGTTTTATTTTGCTTATGATCAGTTTAGTCTGCAGTTTTAATGCAATGTGCACGCTTACTTGCTTTGTATAATGATAATAGTAGGTAACAACAGTAGAACATAATAGCCATTGCATAATAAAATTAATTAAACAGCTTCAATAAAATTGATCATAAAGTATTACAGGGAAGGAAAATAATGAAATGAAACAGAAATAAACATGAATTCAAACAACATTAATGAAAAAAAATCTAGCCTAAAACTAAATAACTTAGAAAGAAATATAACTAAATTCCATCTATCTTCGGATCTCTGGCCGGAGGAGCAAAAGAGTTAACATGATGCCGTAACATACGTAACTGACTTGCCGTTCTGCTCATGCATTCTAGGATTTCAAGTCTCAAGTTATGGAAATCTTCCCTGAGGGCGTCTTGCTCTGACATCAAGGCTTCAATGACTGTTTTAATATCTGTTCCTGGCATATGATGTCGGAGATCAGGCATGACTGATTCTTCGGTCAGGACAGGCTGAGGAGGAAGATCAATATCATAGTAGCCGGAAGGTGTCTGAGGGTCAGACTCAGCAAGAGAGATATGGTCAACATAGTGCTCATAGTCGTCACAAATCTCATAATCCTGGATGGATTCAGTGGATCCAGCCGGAGTTGGGGTTTCATTCAGGTTATAGAGCCAGTTCCTTTGATTATGAACACTAGTTCTAGGATCGGGCATGGTGAATAGGCAGAGAACCTGGTTATCAATAATAAGCTCGAACTCATCAGACCCTATGTTTGCTATAAACATAGTGTTGAAGAGGAAGGGTATACTCATAGTAGTAATGCCACAAAAAGGGTTAAGGTCAAGCATAGGCTGACGTAGTCCAATAGCATTACCTATCATAGTGATCAAACCGCCTATTCTAATGGGTGCTCGCTCATCCTGGATAAGGTGGTCCAAATTAGCTAACATAAAAGTAGCACCGTTTACTGGACGGTTCTGGGAAGCACAAAATATGATGAAGAGTTCATCACGTGAAACTGAAGTACTATTTGGCTTCTTCCCAAATAAAGTGTGGGTCAGGATCTTATGGAAATAGCGAAAAGCCGGGTTATGTATGTTTCCAGAGAGAAACTCATGTTCTTCGGGCTCATCATTTCCAGTCAGCTTACCCCAAAAGTGTTCAAGCTCTCTATGTTCAAAAAGTTCTTCCTGGCTTACAGTGAATGTATCAAAGGAGGTAGGAAAACCCAAAAGGTTGGTGAAGTCTCTAATATTAAATTGGTACTCCATATTGAACATTCTGAACTGGATAAAACCTCTGCTAATTCCTTTTCCATGGCTAGGTAGATAGATTAATGAACTAAGGAATTCTAGTGTGAGTCTCCGGTAGGTGGTGAAATGTCTCAGGATAGGGGAGGTCTCCCATCCTATCTGATTCAGCAAAAACAGGACACTCTGTCTCAGTCCAAGGGCAGTCATAGCCCAATCATCAGCATATAAACTAGGTAGCATCTCTCTAGCGGCTAGTTCTTCAAACTTTCGTTTCTGAGCCATTCCTCTGAACTTGATACCCATACGATCAAAATGTCCCATCTGGTTAGTGTTAACTAGAGAAAAGAAACATGAGTTTAAGTCAGGATTTGGCCAAATGCCGAAAGAAGAAAAGAATTATTATTATTATATATAGATATATTTTTTTCTTTTTGAATAAATCAATAATGAATACTAAATAGAAATTAAAAGAATAATTAAGAGAAAAATAGAGAAATGATAATAATAATAGAATAATAAAATAACAGATTAATTTGTGGGTTGTCTCCCACTAAGCGCTTTGTTTAAATGTCGCAAGCTCGACAAAGAAACTGTTAAATATAGTCTATGAGTCCTGGGGGCGTTTCGTCTAAGTGTAGAATTTGCGAATCCTCGTTGGTTTCCGCATAGTGATAATGTTTCAGACGTTGCCCGTTTACGGTGAACGGTTCTGTAGATTGTCCTTTTATTTCTACCGCTCCACTGGGAAAGATTTTAGTGATATGAAAAGGTCCTGACCATCTGGATCGTAGTTTTCCCGGGAATAACTTTAGTCTAGAGTTAAATAAAAGTACTGCGTCGCCTTGCTTGAAGACTTTCCTTGATATACGCTTGTCATGCCATTGTTTTGTTCTTTCTTTATAGATTTTGGCATTTTCATAGGCGTCTCTTCTGAGTTCCTCTAATTCGTTTATGTCAAGGATTCTCTTTTCACCGGCGGCTTTATAATTCAAATTTAAATTTCTAATAGCCCAATAGGCTTTATGTTCTAATTCTACCGGGAGGTGACAGGATTTTCCATAAATGAGCTTAAATGGGGTCGTCCCTATGGGAGTTTTATAAGCAGTTCGGTATGCCCATAAAGCTTCTGGTAATTTCAATGACCAATCTTTCCTTGAAGTGGCGACCGTTTTTTCTAGTATTTGCTTGATTTCTCTGTTAGATACTTCCACTTGTCCACTGGTTTGAGGGTGGTAAGGTGTTGCTATCCTATGTCTCACTCCATATTTAAGTAGTAGTTTTTCGAGTACCTTGGATATAAAGTGTGATCCACCATCACTGACTACTATTCTTGGGATGCCAAATCTCGGAAATATTATATTTTTAAAGAGTCTAGTTACTACTCGGGTGTCATTTGTTGGAGAAGCTATAGCTTCGATCCATTTTGATACGTAGTCAACTGCCACGAGTATGTATTTGTTACCGAAAGAGGATGGAAAGGGTCCCATGAAGTCTATCCCCCACACGTCAAAAATCTCTACTTCCAAAATACCTTTTTGTGGCATCTCGTCACGTCTAGATATGTTTCCCGTGCGTTGACATCTGTCACACTCCTTAATAGCCGCATGTACGTCCTTCCATATAGTTGGCCAATAAAAGCCAGCTTGTAGGATTTTAGAGCAGGTCTTGGATGTACTTGTGTGTCCACCATAAGGCGCAGAGTGACAGTGTTGGATTATATTTTCTACCTCTTCTTCGGGTATACATCGACGGAAAATACCATCGGGGCCTCTTTTGAAAAGTAAGGGATCATCCCAGTAATAGTGTTTTATGTCGTGGAAGAATCGTTTCTTCTGCTGGTAAGATAAAGTAGGTGGAACTATTCCGGCAGCTAAATAATTGACTAGATCAGCGTACCATGGTATGACAGATATAGCTAAGGTGGTTTCTACTTGCATGTCGGAGTTGTTCTCTTCCAAAGTAGCTATGAGTTTATCATACGAGAAATCATCATTAATGGATGTTCTTTCTGGTTCAAGGTTCTCAAGTCTAGAGAGGTGGTCTGCTACTACGTTTTCAGTTCCTTTCTTGTCCTTGATTTCTAAGTCGAATTCTTGTAGTAACAAGATCCATCTTAGGAGTCTAGGTTTAGCATCCTTTTTTATTAAAAGGTACCTGATAGCAGCGTGATCAGTGTAAACTATTATTTTGGCTCCTACCAAGTAAGAACGAAATTTATCTAGCGCAAATACCACTGCTAGGAGTTCTTTCTCGGTTGTGGCATAATTCATCTGTGCTTCATCCAGGGTTCTGCTAGCGTAATATATAACGTGAAGCTTTTTATCCTTTCTTTGTCCTAAAACAGCACCTACAGCATAATCACTGGCATCGCACATTATTTCGAATGGTTCATTCCAGTCTGGTGTCTGCATAATGGGTGCGGAGATCAATGCTTGTTTAAGAGTTTGAAATGCTTTTAAACAGTTATCGTCGAATATGAATTCAGCATCTTTCATCAACAGTCCGGTTAAGGGTTTGGTTATCTTAGAGAAGTCTTTGATGAATCGTCGGTAAAAACCGGCGTGTCCTAGAAAGCTTCGTACTTCTCTCACGGTTCTTGGGGGTTGAAGATTTTCGATTACCTCTATTTTGGCTTTGTCTACTTCAATTCCTCTGTTCGAGATGATGTGTCCTAAAACAATTCCTTCTTGTACCATAAAGTGGCACTTTTCCCAATTAAGTACTAAGTTTACTTTTACACATCGCTCCAGAACTCTTTCCAGGTTTTCAAGGCATTCTTCGAAACTTTGTCCGTATACAGAAAAGTCATCCATAAATACTTCCATGATGTTTTCGAGAAAGTCGGCGAATATTGCCATCATGCATCTTTGAAAAGTTGCAGGGGCATTACACAGACCAAACGGCATTCGTCTATACGCGAAGGTACCAAAAGGGCATGTGAATGTTGTCTTTTCTTGGTCATCAGGGTGAATTGGTATTTGAAAGAAGCCTGAATAACCGTCTAAATAACAGAAATGTGAATGTTTAGCTAATCGTTCTAACATTTGGTCAATGAATGGTAAAGGGAAATGATCTTTTCGGGTTGCTTTGTTTAGTTTCCTATAATCAATGCACATTCTCCATCCCGATTCGATTCGTTTAGTTATAGTTTCTCCTTTTTCGTTTTCAATAACGGTTATGCCTCCTTTCTTGGGTACAACGTGTACAGGACTAACCCATTTGCTGTCAGATATAGGATATATAATACCTGCTTCTAATAACTTGGTTATTTCTTTCTTTACTACCTCACTTAGGATCGGATTTAGTCTTCTCTGGTGTTCCCTAGAGGTTTTACAGTCTTCTTCTAACATGATGCGGTGCATACAAATAGAAGGGCTTATTCCTTTAAGATCGGTGATGTGGTATCCTAGTGCAGTTGGATATTTTCTTAAGATATGTAGGAGTTTTTCTGTTTCGAGTCTTCCTAGATCTGCATTAACTATCACAGGTCGTTCAAGTTCTAAGTCTAGGAATTCATATCTCAGATTTTTGGGAAGTGTTTTCAAATCAGGGGTTGGTTTGTTAAGACACTGCGTAGGATCTGGTGTTATTGCTAGGCATTGTTTAGATTTGTCCTCTAAAAGATAATCTGATGGTTTGACTTCTCCTGACTCTGCTTCTTTTATGCATTCATCGATGATATCCATGAAGTAACATGTATCTTCTATTGCAGGTGCTTTCAAGAATTGGGAAAGAATGAATTCAATTTTTTCTTCACCTACTTCGAAGGTGAGTCGTCCTCGTTTTACGTCTATGATTGCACCGGCAGTTGCTAAGAATGGTCTTCCTAGTATAATAGGTGTCGTATCATCTTCTCTAATGTCCATAATTGTGAAGTCAGTGGGAATGTAAAACTGACCTATGCGTACGGGAACGTTTTCAAGGATTCCTACAGGATATTTGATGGAACGATCTGCTAATTGCACAGACATTTTGGTCGGTCTTAATTCTCCCATCTCTAGTTTCTTACATATGGATAAGGGCATAACGCTAATTCCGGCTCCTAAATCGCATAAGGCTTTGTCGATGACAAATTTTCCTATGTGACAGGGTATAGAGAAGCTACCCGGATCCTTGAGTTTAGGGGGCATGTTTTGGATTATAGCGCTACATTCGGCAGGGAGTGTAACGGTTTCGCTATCCTCAAGTTTCCTCTTATTAGAAAGAATTTCTTTTAAGAATTTAGCATATGAGGGCATCTGCGTAATAGCTTCGGTAAACGGAATTGTAACGTTTAATTGTTTAAGGAGATCAACAAATTTTCTAAATTGGCCTACATCTTTGGTTTTAACAAGCCTTTGAGGGTAAGGTATAGGTGGTTTGTAAGGTGGTGGAGGTACATAAGGTTCTTTCTTTTTAGGGTTTCCTTATTACTCTCTTCCTTTTCCTTAGGTTCACTTTCCTCAATGGATTTCTCAGGGTTTTGGTTTTCTATCCTTGGGTCAGACGGTCCTTCCACTTCCGTTCCACTTCTCAATATAATTGCATGAGCTTGGCTTCTCGGATTGGGTTGGGGCTGTCCAGGGAATGTACCAGTTGGTGCAGCAGTAGGTGCTTGTTGTTGAGCTACTTGAGATATTTGCGTTTCCAGCATTTTGTTATGGGTAGCCAGGGCATCTACTTTGCTTGCTAGTTGTTTAAGTTGTTCGCCAGTGTGTATGTTCTGGTTTAAGAAATCTTTATTGGTTTGTTGTTGGGAAGCTATAAAGTTTTCCATCATGATTTCCAAGTTGGATTTTCTAGGGGTATTATTGTTAGGATTCGGTTTCTGATATCCTGGAGGTATAGATGGGGCTTGATTTGGAGACTGTCCAGGTGCGTATAAAGCATTATTACTCTTATATGAGAAGTTTGGATGGTTCTTCCAATTTGGGTTATAGGTATTCGAATAGGGGCTTCCTTGAGCATAGTTTACTTGCTCTGTTTGGATTCCAGTCAAGAGTTGACATTCCGCAGGAGTGTGGCCTTGGATTCCACAGACCTCGCAATTCTGAGTTATAGCAACCACGGCTGCTGGAGGCGATACGTTTAAACTTTCAATCTTCTGGACCAAAGCATCCACTTTTGCATTGACGTGATCAAGGTTACTTATCTCGTACATGCCAGTTTTCGGTTGAGGTTTTTCCACTGTTGTTCGTTCGGTTCCCCACTGATAGTGGTTTTGGGCCATGCTCTCGATAAGCTGGTAAGCATCAGCATAAGGTTTGTTCATTAGTGCACCACCTGCAGCGGCGTCTATTGTTAACCTTGTATTGTATAAGAGACCATTATAAAATGTGTGAATTACTAACCAGTCTTCCAAACCATGGTGTGGGCAAAGTCTCATCATGTCTTTGTATCTTTCCCATGCTTCGAAAAGAGACTCGTTGTCTTTCTGTTTAAATCCGTTTATCTGGGCTCTTAACATAGCTGTTTTGCTTGGCGGAAAATATCGGGCAAGAAAAACTTTCTTCAACTCGTTCCATGTGGTGACTGAGTTGGAAGGAAGAGATTGAAGCCATCTTCTAGCGCTATCTCTTAATGAGAAAGGAAAAAGACGAAGTCGAATTGCCTCTGAAGTGACACCATTAGCTTTAACAGTATCAGCGTATTGGACAAATACGGATAAATGAAGGTTTGGATCTTCGGTAAGATTTCCAGAGAATTGGTTCTGTTGCACAGCCTGCAACAACGAAGGTTTAAGTTCAAAGTTGTTTGCTTCGATTGCGGGCGGAGCAATACTTGAATGCGGTTCATCTTGCGATGGAGCGGCGTAATCTCTAAGAGCACGAGCTGGTTCTGCCATCTCGGTTAAAGAAGGAAAATATTTGAAATCAGGAAGGTCTATAGGAGGGAGATTGTTTTCAGCACGATATTCCCGAATTCGTCGTAAGACTCGGAGATATAGTTTGATGTTGTTGATTCGTAAATAGAGCGGTTCGCCTTGAGAGCGAGTGCGTGGCATACAAATCAACGAAAGAAAGAAAATAGAAGAAAAAGAAACCTTAGTCTCTACAGCGTAACGGAAGAGTTACGATATCGATTGAATAAAAGTCCCCGGCAACGGCGCCAAAAACTTGATCGCTCGACTGGGTGAGTCGAGAATGGGATACAAACTGCAAGTGCACAGTTCTATCGCGTAGTTTTAAAAGATATCGATCCCACAGGGACTTATGAATCGATATACCGTTATCTAAAGTTACTACGTAAATCTAAGGTGAAGATGTTTGATTGTTTGGGGAAAAACTAAGAGCTAAACTAATGTCTAGATTAAATATTAATAAAACGGATATCGGTATGTAATTCGTCAAAACTAGGGAATCAAGTCTTTGTCGGTTTCTTGGTTTTAAAATGAATCGTTTCGGTTAACTTTATTGGTTAAAGGTTCTATCTCAAACTCTCGCTCTGTTGAATAAACCATGATTTTATATTAATGTTGCTGTCACTTATAATTAAGTCAAAAACCATATTTTGAAACAATAAAGTTGCAGAAACTCTTTTTAAGAAAATACTGACCGTTTTAAACACCCTTATCTCAAACTCTCGCTCTGTTGACTTAGGTTATATAATTAAATCCAAATGCTTAACTCTCGTCCTCACATTCAATCTTTAAAAATACTTTTGGAAAAGGTCAGAATTTAATTAACTCTAAAACTTGCTCTCGCCCTGATCTAGAATTAATGCCTAACTTACACTGTCCAGTTAAAATCTCAAACTCTCGCTCTATTGATTTTAACTTCTCTATGTCTTTTACTTTTGTAAAAAATCTTGTTATTAAACCTGTAAGTTGAGACCATAAAAAGATTGATTTTGATTTTAAGTTTAGATAAACCGACTCAGTCTCGATCCCTTATTCTGCTTACTTTACATACCGATACCTAGGCAAATTAGCCAGACATGCTAAATAAACAAGAATTTATATCATGCATAAACAGACTCATTCCAGGCAGGCAATATGAATAAACAATAGAATAAAACATACAAAATTAAATAGCAATTAAAGAACCTGAATGCGTAATACAATGGTCTTGAACACTCCACCACAAGCCGGTAGGATTTGTTCTTGGATTCTTCAATTAAACCGTAAAATAAATCAAGGAAATAAAACTCGAATATAACGTAAGGTTAAATCCGGTATAAAGCTGCACAGTAGTTTCCGGTGTAGAAACTATTATGCGAAAAATATCTAAAAGCTAAAAACGGGAAAGATAAATTGCAAGGGAAAAGGGAAAGTAAAGCTTGCAAAAGATATAAATAAAATGAACAATGCTGGAAAGGAAGAAAATTAAGCAAAGGCGTGAATGGAAAATTTGGCAGAGCTTTCGCAAAACTGAGCGTGCAAAAACTTGTGTCGACGGCAAAGAGAGGAGATGGCTATTTATAATAGCCTTGGTAACTGCCTTGCGTTTCCTACGAGTCTTCAGCATGGCTAAATACACGGCTTGAGAATAGGACACGAAATCCTCAACGTTACTTCCATTCTTCTGAGAGCGTAACTTGCGCCAAAAAGCTAGTGGACTGGTGTGACGCTCGTCACACCATGTGTGACGTCCGTCACAAGGCTACTTCGCGTGACGCTCGTCACAACCCTTGTGACGCCCGTCACAGGGGCAACTTGCGCTTCCTTTTGGGCTGGGCTTGGTCTTGGTTATTTGTTTTCTTTTTATTGCTTTTTACACCTCCTTTTCTTCCCTTTTTCACTTTTGCTTCAAAATGGGTACCTGATGTAAATAGAAAAGAAATACTGCATAATATCTGATAAAATGGGATAAATTAAAGTAAATGATAATATAATCTAATTAAATTAAGTCTTAAAATGTGATATAATTTCATGTTATCAAGCATCTAAAAGAATTTCAGTTTGTGTCTTCTACACCATTGAGACCTCAAGGAATTCCCGAAGATCATGTCAAGCTTGGAGCATTTTCATTCTCACTACAAGGTACTGCGAAAGATTGGTTATATTATCTTGAGCCAAATTTTGTTACAAGTTGGAATAATATGAAGAAAATATTCCTAGAAATATTTTTCCATGCTTCAAGAGCTTCTTCAATCAGAAAAGAAGTATGTGGTATTAGACAGGTTGACATGGAATCATTGGCCGAATACTAGGAGAGATTTAAGCAGTTAGTGTCGAGTTGCCCTCACCACCAGATTTCTGAACAATTGCTAATGCAATACTTTTATGAAGGATTGTTACCTATGGACAAAAATATCTTGGATGCTACTAGTGGAGGAGCACTTGTTGATAAGACCCCAAATGAAGCTAAGACCTAATTGAGAACATGACACTCAACTCCCAACAATTCGTAACTAGAAACAATTTTGTGGTTCTAACAAAAGCAGTGCATGAAATTCAAGCTTCTTCTTCCAACAAAGATTTATAAACCATAATTGATGAGCTTACTTCATTGGTGAGAAAATTAGCAGTAGGAAAAAATCAATCTGAAAGATTATGTGGCATTTGCACCTCTCCTGAACACTCAACAGATACTTGTCCTACCTTGCAAGAGGGTGTAAATTCTAACTTGGCTCAAGCATACGCAACAAACATCTACAACCATCAAAGCAACAACCAGTACAGGTATAACAATACTCCTGACCTATCCACTAACAGGTATCATCCAAACTGGAGAAATCATCCAAACCTTTGGTATGGGAATCCATCCACACAACAACCTAGGCAAGCTTTTGCACCTCCACAAAACACCTCACAAGCAACCACTTATGCACCTTCTGAACTTTCACTAGAAGACCTTGTCAAGCAAATGGCTGTAAATAATCTCCAATTTCAACAACGAACAGATTCCAGTATTCAGACTTTGCAAACACAAATTGGACAGCTTGCCACTTTAATGAATTCCATGTAGCAAGCTCAAGGATCAAACTAACTATCTGCCCAAACAGTAGTGAATCCAAAACGCCCTAATGTGAGTGCAATTTCCTTGAGATCCGAAAAAGTTTCAGAACTAGCCCGAGAAAAAATAAAAAAATTATTAGTGCAACACCTGAAAATAAACCTGAACCTTATGTTGTTTTTGAGGCTGAAAAAGAGTATGTACCACCAATCCCTTTCCCACAAAGAGTTCTGAAAAATAAGAAAATTGTTGAGGAAGATATATATATATATATATATATATATATATATATATATATATATATATATATATATATATATATATATATATATATATATATATTAATGATAAAACCTAATGACTAAGGGTGAGAGACTAGGTTCGAGAGTCAGTTAAGTAAGGGGAAGGTGTTAGGCACCCCTTACCTCCATTGTACTCAATGGGATTCTCCTTTAGTTCTAGGGTTAGTGTGTTTCTAAGGAACGTTTTCTTTAATATTTATTAATCATTTAATTTTTTATTTATTTACAAAATTATTTTATTATTTTTATAATGGAATCCCTAAGAAATATTTTTTATTATTATACTCGCTAGAGTCTTACAACTCTATGCCTACGTACCCTCAAATATATTGAAGGATCAGAGCCCCGTAGTTCGTCTTAAAAATGTTGGTTGATTGGTTGTTTTTATCCCTTGAAAATTCTCACGCATCGGGGACGGAGAAGTAATTGATTTGGAGAAAATGCCTCAATACAATAGGGTAGAGGTCTTACAATTTGAAGTGTGTTGAATTTAATTTTATCCCTCTTTGATTGATTGCAAAAAAAATTCATTACCTTGATTTAAGAATGTGACCCCTAGTGATATTATATCATTATTCTAATATTAAAAGTTTGATTTAGAAACCCAAAGACCGTATCCCTTATCCCTGACTTTAATCCCTGATTTTATCCCTAACAATTGTTATAGATTTTATCCCATGTTGTGTTATAAAAATAAAAATATTTAATTTATTTAAGAAAATAAATTAGTGATTATAATAGAATATTTAGACATAACCCTTATCCCTAATGTTATCCATAATTTTACCCCTTGAAAATTCCTAAAACTTTAATAAGATATATCTCTTATCCCAAATTTATCCCTAATTTACATCCCTTAAAACCCTAGAAATTATCCCTAAATTTTATCCCATAGTTATCCCATAAATTTTTTTATCCCTTAAAATCCTAGAAATTATCCCTAAATTTTATCCCATAGTTATCCCATAAATTTTTTTATCCCTTAAAATCCTAGGGTTTTATCTCATAACCTTAACCAAAGTGTTATATCCCTTATCTCTAATTATTTATCCCTAAAACCCTAAAAATTTATCCCTATTTATTATCCCATAAATTTTTATCCCTTAAAACCTTGAGGTTTTATCCCATATTATCCCTAAAATTATCCAAATTATTATTTGTAGTTATACAAACTCAAGGATTATATGCCCTTATCCCTAATTTTTTTATCCCATAAACTAACCTTAATTGATTAATATCCCATAATTAACCCTTTTATTATTTATATTAACCCATTTAAAAATTAATCCTTAATTTCAATATGCTTAATTATAGAGTTAATTCTAATCTCAACTTAAACCCCTAATTATATTTTTTTCCATGTTAATTATGAATATCTAAATAATCAACTAATTATTTTTGGTATTAATCCCATCATAAATTAATTTAATTAATTTTAATATATAACCCAAATTAATTATTATTATTTTTGTATATTTTCTTTTTACATGTTTATAATTGTTGTTATTTTTGGCGACGTTGGTGAACTCCTTTTCAGATCTCAACTTCTTTCCCTTCTTTCAATTTTTCTTTTGTTATGACATTGTTGTTATTTTTGTATTATGGAAAAATGGTTATAATGTTGAATTCAAAACATGTTATAATTTTTTTGTTATGTTTTGATTCTTTTGTAGATATGTTGTGTGGTGTTTCTATGGAATGGTTACTACAAGTGTTGTTTTATTATATTATTTTTTATGTGTTATTAGGAGTCAAGTTGGTGGTGCATTGGTGTTAGTCATACTAAATAATCCTGTTTAATCCTGATAAATTATGTTAAGTGTATGGTTCAATCGTTAAATATTTTCTTTTTGGTTTAATAAAAAAAGAACACTAGCTCTTTACCGTCAGAAGAAGCAAGTAACAGAGAAACTCGTTTTTTCAGTAACAAAATGAGTCATTATGTGACATTACTTAGTGTTACTACTTAGTTTGTTGTTTTTTTGAAAAAAGAATACTCTTCAATTAATATAAATAATTATTTAGGATTAAAAAATGAAAAAAAATCTTGCCAGGTACATAGTGCGTACAAACCGAGTCTTGCCTACTGGGGTATGATTTGGTATTCCTTGTAGATACAATCCAAGACTTTTCAAACTTTCACATATTTTAATAATTAGTTGAAATAATTATAAAAACTAATGTAAGTTATATACAAATATACTTAACTCATAAAAAATGTTAAACAAAGTTTCGAAGCAATTATAATAACAAAATATGTATATTAAGGTGTGAGCAAAAGAACCAACCTACGGGGTCTAGGTCTATCCTGGTGAACCAAATTATTGAGCTTTTGAACTCTCTCCTTTCTTATGTGTTTGATTCGATCTTTTCCTTCTTCCTTTTTCTTTGAACTGATCTTCCCCTTTTGCACTTGATAGAATAGGTGCCGACAGAAATTTTATGATATGTATTTTGTAAATTATGAATTTGTTCTCTGTTTTTTTTTCCTTTTTTATGTCTGATAGTGCTCCCTATTTATAGTGCAACTTTGGGTTTATAAATTAATTTTGATTGAGTTATTTTGAGGAAGATTGCGATTTGAATTATGGATGATTATTGATTTTGATTTGGTATCACTTTAGTGGAGATTGTAAATTAATTTGGGATGATTTCGGTGCAGATTTGAGACTGGTTTGTTCTAATTTGGGATTGAAACCGTGGATTGAATTTGAAGTTTTAGAATATTTTGGAATATCATAAACTCTAATAATAACAAAGAATAAATAACAATCACTAATAACATATTTATGTTTTTTTCTTTCTAATAACTATAGTAATAATTAGAAATGATTTCCTAAAAATTTACAAATTCTTTCTTTTTATTTTTGATAATAATAATGATAATTAATATTAATAATAAAATAAAATATAAAAATAATAACAATAATTATTATAATAAGAAAAGAGAAAAGAAAAAAAAGTAAATAAAATAACACAAGAACAAGTGAAGAAAAACTAAAAAACATAAAAGATCTCAATAGAATTCAAATTTATGACTTCTTACTTGCAACTCCCTATACTCAAGTCTCTACTAAATTAGATAATATATTTATTTGAAATAGAGTGGAAGAGAAATGATAATGAATTTTTTGTTAAATTTTTTTTTACTCTATTTAAATAAAATAGAACAACTAATATTAATAACATTTTATATATTTTTTTTACTCTTTTTAAAATAAAAGTGCATAAAAATGAAAGGTAATAAGAGAAAAATGTGCTAACAAAAAGGGAAAGCTAAGAGTCAAACCCATGATCTTATAGGTATGCCTTCTTGAAATCTCACTTAACCACCAAATAGGCTATCTCATTCATTCAAGATAAAATGTGACTAAAACCTATATAATAGTAAAACGCCTGGACAAAATTGGGGTATGACAATATGCCCCAAAAATAGAAAGAAGATGTGGTCAAAATTTAGGGTTTTGTGTATTTGAGTAAAAATTAAATAGTAATAATAATAAACTATTTTATTATTAATAAACTATTAATAATAATAATAATAAGAGAATATTTTAGGGTTTTGTGTATTTGAGTAAAAAATAAACTATTAATAATAATAATAAGAGAATATTTTGACTTTGATTTTTACTAGAAATAGAAAAGACCAAATCAAAAAAGTTCAAATAAAATGACTTAGACAATAAATTAAATATAAAATTACCTATTTTATCATTTGTGATTTTTTTTGTCTCTTTTCAATAAAAATGCGTGAAATAAATTTAAAATAATTATTTAAAAATTCTTAAAATAGAAAAACGAAAATTAACTTTAAAATTGAAATAAAAACTTTTTATTTATTTTTTATGACTCTTTTTTTTTTATAATAATACATAAATAAAAAAATAATTATTTAAAAAAAAACTAATAATAAAAACGAAAATTGAATATAAAATTTAAAAAAGTCATGATTGTGACTTTGTTTATATAATAATAACAATTAATAATAATACAATAATAATATATCACTTAAAAATATGCTAACAATAATACAAATAATATATTTCTAATAATTACTAATAAAATGGTAATAAAAAAATTAGAATTAAATTAATCTTAAAAATAAGTGAAAACGATTTTTTATAATAATAGGATGGAAAGTGTGATAAAAATAAAAACAAAAGGGAGAAAAAACTAAAACAAGGGATATAGGATTCAAGCTCACAACCTCTCTCTTATAGCTCTTTACTTATACTTTTCTATCAATTGTTCTATTTCTTTTTATTTGAAATAAAGTAGCACTGAAAAGCATATGAAGGGTGAACAAAATTTGGGGTACGACAATATATATATATATATATATATATATATATATATATATATATATATATATATATAGATAGATAGATAGATAGATAGATAGATAGATAGATAGATAGAGAGAGAGAGAGATTTTGGATGTACCCAGAAAGGTGGCAGTGAACATTCCACTACTTAATATATTAAGGAGGTTCCGAAATACGCCAAATTTCTAAAATATTTGTGCACACACAAGAGGAGGTTTACCGAAAAAGAGAGAGTGAATTTAGGACTAAATGTTTCGGCCCTCAATCAGGTCATGCCACATAAATGCAAGGACCCAAGAACTTTTGTTATTCCATGTATCATTGAAAATAGTAAATTCAAAAATTGCATGTTAGATTTAGGAGCTTCTATTAATGTTATGCCTACTTCAATTTTTAACAATCTTGATCTTGATCCTTTGCAGCATACAGGTCTTACTACTCAGTTGGAAAACTGGAGCGATGCTCACACTATTAGAGTAGTGGAAGATGTTCTTATTCAAGTTAATGACTTGATTTTTCCTACGTACTTTTTACATTCTAGACATGTATGGAGAAACAAATTCAAGCAGATCACCAATCATTTTGGATAGACCGTTTATGAAAACAGCTAAAACAAAATTTGATGTTGACGATGGAACCATGTCCATGGAATTTAGTGACATTGTTTCTAAATTGAACATTTTTTATGCTATGAAACATCCCTTGGAAGAGCATTCTATTTTTCAAATATAGTTGCTTTATGAAGTTGTTGATGAAGCTTAATCTGATTTATTTTTAGCTGATTTTCTAACTTTTTTTGGTTTTGATGATATTTACTCATGTGATGATTGTACTAACACTAACCTTTGTGATGTTTGTGTTAAGATTGATGTTGCCTTGCAGGGTGACAGTGTAAATGAAGTTTTTTATATAGCTGAAGCTCTTGACATCCCGGCTGCCCCAGACATACCGTTCATTGAATAACAACCTACTTTAGAGCCTAAACCACTTCCTGAGGATTTATATTATTTATCAAAGCTTCAACTTGAGCAGGAACATAAGAAGGTAATTGGATGGACCTTGGTTGACACTAGTGATATTAGCCCATTCATATGTATGCATATGATCTCACTTCAAGATGGAACAAAAGTAGTGAGGCAGCCCCATAATCCTTTGATTCTTGATGTTATGAAAAAAGGAGATCACTTTCACGTGTCCATTCAACTTTTTTACTTATCGAAGATAATTCTTTGATCCTGGAATACAAGATGAAGGCACTAATCAAAATTTCAAGGTCAATGGACACTACCCAAAGCTACTCAATGAGAGCCCCACTTTGGAAGAAGAGATGGTAGAAGAACTCTCTTTGGAAAACGATGTTTATGCAATTATTTATCCGTCTTGACTCCTCGTGTGTGTATGTGCGTATGTGTGTGTGTGTGTGTATGTGTGTGTGCGTGTGTGCATGCATGTGTGCGTGTGTGCGTGTGTGTGTGTATGTGTGTTTGTGTGTGTGTGTGTGTGTGTGTATGTGTGTGTGTGTGTGTGTTTGTGTGTGTGTGTGTATGTGTGTGTGTGTGTATGGGAGTGTGGGAGTGTGTGGGAGTGTGTGTGCGCGTGTGCGTGTGCATTTGTGTGTGCGCGCGTGTGCGTGTGTGTGTGGAAAAATAAGAAAAAAATGGAAAAAGTAAAGAAAGATGTCATTACATATTCCTTCTGAAAAAGAAAAACAAGAAGAGAAGAAAAATAGCAGAAAAGTTGTTGTTTGAAAGTGGATTAATGTAGTTCAACTCCCGCAAGTTCTTTCATGTCACTTTTCTCCCTTTGCTACAACTTTAATGTGCTTGGAGACGAAGACAGAATAAATAAATGGAGGAGAATAATCAATAATTTTACCTCGAACATGTGATGTATAATCATAAGACTTTCGGTTGGCGACATTCGCGTACAAATCGAACTTGATGGTCTCATTTGTCTCCTTAATCATCTTATTCAAATAAGTCCATCATCCTCTCGTCTCCAACATGCTGCTAAGATCTTCATAACCACTCAAATGCTCCAAATAAAATGCACTTTCCTTGACCACTATGTATTTCTTTATTTGGAGAAAAAAATTCAGCACTTGCCTCTGATACAAACAAATTGTTGGAACAAGTTTGGTTCTGCAACTATCTTTGAGTTTTGATGTTAACAAAGTGTAAAATATTGTTTTTTTACTATAATAGTTTGTTGAGTCTTCAAACTCTAAATAAGCTATAAGTTAAGTAAAGCAAAATCTGCAAATCAAAAGCTGAGTAAAGATGACTCTGAACAAGCCAGATCCTAATTAGAGCACAATCTGAACAAACCAAGACATTGGACATAAGTGATCAAATCATACTCTAAACTCTGGTCATAAAAGAGACTCTGGACTCTGATATAAGAGATTATGAACTTTGGACATCATCTGAATCTGAACCAAAGTGATCAGATGAAGATGTTCTGCAGCTAAAGTCAACTCTAGTTTCACCACTCAACACTTCTGAAGAAATCAACTAAGATGTAATCTAATTCATCCAAGCCTCACTCTCATTATACTCTAATGTCAATTCTCAAGGCTCTGAACTTTGAAAATGCTTTAAATCTCTCATATGTAAAGTCAATGTTTTAGAGAGAAAGAGTGGATGAATAGTCTATGTGAATAGTACAAGTTAACCTACAATATAAAAAGAATTGTACTTCAAACAACTATAAAATATATTTTATTCTCTACTGTAAGACCCCAATTTTGACCCTAAGATCTCTCATGTTATCTCATCATTTGCATTGGCTTTGGGGTCACACCTTGGCATCCTCCTTACCCCCCATTCATTGGGTTTGCATTGGGAGAGATCACAAAGCACATTTTATTGTATCATACTTTATTTTTCTTTGTTTACTAACCAAAATACCAAAAATATGTCCATGTATAGCTTTGTTTCTTTTGTAGGTAGTGTGTGCATCCCCCAATACCCCATCAAGCTCACAACTAGGGTTTGAGACCCTCAGTTCAAGGATATCAATCAATATATGGTCCACATTGGTTCAAAGCATCATATATGGATCCCCGTGTTCTTTATTTATCAATTTGATCAAGAATTCATCAAGAGATTGAAGCTTGTTTGCCTTGGAAGCCCTAATTCATCTGGGTATCTTGTGTGACTTCCTTAGTAAGTTTCTTTAACATTTGGTCAAATATATCAAGGTATAATTATTTTCACATCATTTTATGCATATATGATCCTCCATAACTCCTAAATGTTAAGATAACTTCAAGTTTTCAAGTAGGTTCAAGGTGGTTAACCAGAGAAAGTCAACTGGTCAAAACTAGGATTCCCTCGACCCTATCGCCTACACTTTTTGTCATATGAAAATGATTCCAAGAGAAACATTAATCCTTATGACAATACAAACAACTTTCATGTTGACATCAAGATCTATTTTTGCTTGGAAAGTCATTTTTTATGGTGAAACACTATAGGTCATTTTGTCTGTGCCCTAATTAGGAGGTCAACTTCCAAGGACCATAACTTGCTCAATATTTATGGGATTAATTCCATTAAAGTTTCATGATCAATTCCAAGATGTCCTCTCCAACTTTTATTCTTTGAGAAATGTCAAATTCAACTTTTAAGGGTATGTGCCAAGAGGAAACATTATAGGTCATTTTGGGCCATCATCATTGAACATATAATTTTCCTCAACTTCTAAAATGCATAACAAAAGTTATTCAAGGTGGAACAAGTGGTCATTTGACTTGGTACTTAGAAACTTTTCAAATATGTTTGATTTCTCAAACTTCCACCTTAAAATTAATAATCATCCAAGCTTCAAATGGAAAAGTGTTCAACATGAAAGTTGTTCCCCTTGATGTCACCTTTCCAAAAAGTCCAAGATCACATCATTTGGACAAAATATTTGAATGACTTGCACATGGTTACTCTTCATGGTCCCATTTGGATGAATCACATTATCATTTCTCAAGTACAATTGCATGGCCTCATGTTAAGCTTTCAGCATCATTCATGATCATTTGTGGACCTATTCCAATCATCTCATGGGCCTATCACGCGCCCATGCAAGCAAGCATGCATTATCCTTTCCAATTTTGGCCAAATTTTCAAGTGTGTGAAAAGCAATGCAAAACCTTATAAATACATGACATTGGTGATCAGAATGAGGATCCTGCTTGCCCAAGCTTTGAACCATTGCCTCCCTAACCTCCATTAAAGGATAAACTTGAGGATTTCAATTAAAGTTGAGTTTCAAATCTCCTTCTGTTTTGAGATTGAAACTCCAAGAATCCAAGCATCTCTTTGATCAATTTCACCTCCTGCAAGCTTCCAGAGTCAAGCCAAGCCAAATTGAAAGCAAGATCAAGCTGATTTGAAGCTCTCCGAAGGTGAGATTTCAAAAACTTCTCTTCTTCGATTCTCCCTCATTTCTCATCTATTTTGATTGATTTTTGGTTTGCTGAAGTCCTACCAATATAGGCAACACGATTGAGTTACTTTGAGGTCAAATCGAAGAAACTCAGTTATATGATCCTCTAAAATTGGAAGAAATTGATGCCAGATTTGAGCTCCTGAACATTTTTCCTTTAGAACCATGTCCACACTTTTTATTTTTGGTGAAGGTTGGTGGTGGACCAGTCCGGTGAGGTCCACCAGAAAAGAAGACCGGAGCTAGGGCTCCGGTGGTGCATTGGCATTCTCCCAACCTTCAGATTCATTTAAAATGTTTTAATCCTGACCGCTCCTTGTGATTACCATCCATATGACACGTTGACTGAGGTGTATGGTGTGAAGCACGCGTTTGACCATCAGATATGTCACCTCAATTAATGAGGGTGATCTGATGGCCCTTGTTTTTTTGTATTTTCTGAATTTCCATTTAATCCACTTATTTTATTTTATTCATAGAAATTTCATTTTTAATCCAAAAAATATGGGACTTTCACCAAAAATCTTTAAACATTTTTCTCTTCCATATTTTGAATTAAAATCATTTTTTGGATTAATTTTGGTATTTTTCACGAATTAAATGTTTTTCTGCCTACTTTTAATTGTTTAAAAATACTTCTGACTTTTAAACATTTGTGAAATTTTTTGTCTAAGGTCCTTTGGTCTTGTTTGGCCTAACATAAATCCCTTGGCCATTTATTTGGTGTTTTGAAGGGATTTGAGGTTTTGACCAAACTAAAATGCATTTTAATTCTTTTTTAAATTGATTTTTAATTGATTAAATATTTGAAAATTATGTTGAGCCATTTTTATGGTCTTGTGATGTTTGGCTTTCTATTTGGGCTTTGGTCATGGTTGATTTGACTTTTGTTGGATCAAAACCATTGGATTTAGGGGATTGATGAAATATACGTTTCATCTCCCAAAATGAATGGATGGTTTTGATCAAATGAAATTCCTCTCATGATCAATTTGTGTTTCTATCTCTATTATTCCTCATTCCCTCATTTGACCAATGAAATCTCTAATGTCTAAAGGCTAATTGATTTATCAATGACCTTGTGTCAGATGAATCAATACAAGTATGACTGAGATAGGTCTCTCCCATTTTCTTTTAGTGTGTGGTATGTTTTAGGAGTTTGGTTCTTTGTACCAAATCTCTAACATGCATTAACACCTATATTTTTATTGCCCGGCCTCAGATAGTTGTGAGTTCTACATAAGTCCAATTACGATTGCTTAACATAGAGCTAAATTTGACCCTTAAGGCATAACATTCTAGTAAGTGAGATTGTAAGTCTCTCATTCTTCATGGCATTGTGTGGAGACTTGACCTTTTTTCCTTTCATGAGAGTTAGTGGCATACTTGTTGAATTATCCAAGTTGGATCCCTTCTCATGGATGATGTCTTGGTTCAAGGATCTATACTTGTGAATGAATAGTTGAGTGTTCTTCGAAGAATGACTTAATCAATTAAAACTCAATACTAACATTGGACTAACCATTGACTAACTTTTATTCATTATGCTTTTACTTTCAAGTCATTTACTTTATGCGATTTAAATTTCAGTCATGTATCATCCATTGCCATTTACATTTCATATAACTTGTTTATGTTTCAGTCCTTTTCACTTTGCTCATTTAAGCCATATCTTGTGATTGTATATATTTGTTTGTGTATTGATTTCGTTTGTGGTCTTAGGACCTTAAAACACCTAATAACAACTAAAACCCTAAAAAACATTTGGTGGACTGTTGGGATTTAATCTGAACTTTTTGACTTAGAATTAGGCAACTTTTCTTGTGCTAAAGGACTTGGCCAATGGCAACATTTGAGACTGAGCTATCCTTGAGAGTGACTTTCATCTGATGCAAGACTTTGGATCTCTTTGGTTCATCTGCTATTTTATCTTTGTGCTTAATTTTTACTTTGTTATGATCTTTGTCTGATGTTTTGTTCTGAGTTGATCAAGGAATATTTCATCTGATACATGGGAAGACAATGAAGACTGCTAGCTATTGGAATGCTTACTTGGATGTGACTATCTTTATTTTATGCCTTGATCTTTATGATGTCTGGATATTGCTCATTGCTTATTGCTCATTACTTATTGCTTATTTCTTATTGCTTATTGCTTGATCAAAGTCCAAAGGAAAATGGGTTTCTATATGACATTCTTGTCTGTTGGATTGCATCCCATTGGCCAGATCTTTTCAACTCTTAACTTTTAACTTTTTGCTTAGGGTAGTCTCTTCATCTCCTCCCACTTCTTAAATTTCAAAATCTCTCCCTCTTTTCAAAAACTTTCTTTCTTTGTGATTTCAACTTAGACATGTTTTAATGATTAAAAACTTCGGTCTTATGCCATTGAATTTTTAAAGTCTTTTTCTTAATCATGTTTGTAAATAAACTTAACTATATTGACTTAAATTTTAAAAGACAGAAAGAACTAACAACCCCATTCAAACTTTGGCCTTTTGTGCCCTCTTCTTAAATTTTTGTTAAAATCAACTCACCAACTTATTTGAAATTTTTACCACGAACTACGGGGTTTTGATCCCTCATTTTTATGTTGGTACGTAGGCACAAGACCTACGGTCTTGTCAAACACAAAAATATAACCAATGAATTCTTTTCTCATCCCCACACTCTATTTTATCAAACATTATTTATACCAAAAGCACATTCACACATAAAAAAGGGCTCCCTAGGAGTACCTAGGACACTTTGAGTGCTAACACCTTCCCTCTGTGTAACCAACCCCCTTACCTGTAATCTCTGGCATTTTATTAGTTTTATATTGAAAACTTCTTATCTTTGGGTTTTGTTCGTACTTTTCCCTTTTCCTTTGGAAACAATAAAAGCGCGGTGGCGACTCTGGTTTTATTGACGTTAAGCTTATCCATAGCTTGATGGTCATGAATTTACCGCTACATCTACCCATGATTTACGGCTAAACCTACCTACCCACCAGTTGTGGTGTACTATTTAAAAAGTTTATAATTCTATCCTTCAATGATATTATTTTTCATCTATAAAAAAGGACAAAAATGAGTCACCAATGAGTCTTGAAATAATTCCAGGGAGTGGCATATGGGTTTTGGAAGTGCGTCAGAACAAAAATGACATGTATGGGAATTCATCAGAGAGTAAAAGAAACGAATTCTGGAAATGCATCATAATTATAAGTGATATTCTGGAAATACATCAGAATACAGACACATCCGGTAATACATCGAGGAAATTCTGGAAATACATCAGAATACAAGATAGACATATTCAAGAATACATCAAATAGGTGAGGAAACATCTGGAAATAGATCAGACAAGTTATGGAAATACATCAATAAACCAAGGAGTAATCCGGAAATTCATCGGATAATCCAAAAAAGAAATTGAACCTCCTGGACAAAATTGCCAACTGAGTCGGACTTGAAAATGACTGCGAAAACCGGATGATGGTTTAAGGGCACCAAAGACAAACTGGAATTAGAGGTCAAAGGATATAAGATCAACAACAAGACCTGGGTCAATGCAAAATGAGCACGAAGTACATTTCGGCTATGTATGATTTGAATTTCCTTTTATGCATGATATATGAATGACCATGATATGAAAATGCTACCACCTGAGAGGACAGGGAGTTTGTAAAGACTGTTTATGAAGATCATGATTCCTCAATACCGAGAACTCAACCAAATATTTTATGATAAATGTTATCAAAGGAGAATTCTATCAAGCTTGACAACCACAACTTAGCCAATGAGATCCTTTTTAAGGATCAATGAATCCTGCTAATTTCCGGGCACTCGTCTTAAACTCAAAAGTTGTTGATGTATGGCAGAATTTGTTTGAGCAGTTTGAAAGCATGAAGAAAGAGGTTTTGCCCCTCTGTGGCTCATCTTGCCCCAATCTGTTGGGTCTTTGAAAATGTTCACCTTGAAAGTGAGTTAGAAACAGCTTGACATGAGACGGTCTCAAGATGGCTTGCCCCAATGTTTGCATACCGCAGTGACCTGACCCTGACTAACCAAGACCTGGAATGGTAGACTTCTGATTGTATGTCCTTAGATAGTTGGACTCAATCAGCTTCTGGGGTGGCTTTCCCCAGTCCGAGTCTTGAAGCAAATTACTTTTGACTAAATGACCCTTGGGGTGATTGGCTCGAATTAACTGATGCTCAAAGTGATTTGCCCCTGACTAGACTTCTTTCACTTTATCAAGTTCCTCAACTGTATTTGGAATTTCTTTGATGCTAAGTGTTGACTCTCAAATAAGATTGTTCATTCAAAAATGGTAATTTTAATTCAATGCTTATGCAAAAATTTGAAAACAAAGTTTATTGATATGAATGGGTGAAATACAATGAACGTGTCGTTGATAAGAACATAATGGTGATCAAGCCATTCACAGTATGCAAGTTGGTGCCATCAAATGATTAACAAAAATCGTTTGGAGTCAGGTTAACACAACCTTGTTATAGTATGCTTTCAGAATAAAATATGCCTCAATTAAGTCTTTTCAGGGTTGTAATGTGGCCTGGTTCACGGTTTTTTTTAAAACAAAAGGATATAAGGCTCAAAATTTAATTTTTACCCACCCCTTCTTCTCGATGATCTCCAGTTCCTATGTTCAGTTAATTCAATACACGCATTCGACTTCGAAGGTGCGAAAGTGAAAATGAGGGTTTAAGGTGAGATTTTTTTGACGTGGCAGTCACCTTATTTTGTTTTTGTTGAGGATTTAATAACCTCTTTTGATTGATTTTCCTTATCCCTGATTTTGCCTGGACCGCTTCTTTGAAGCTTTTGGTCCATCAGAATGCCCTGACTTTTGCCTAAGTCATTTTGTGGTGTTTGACTTAGCGGACTTTTTTCCGTTTTTTTTTACGTGTTGACTTCCAGGTTATTGGTGGATGAGGATCAACCAACACTAATTTTAGCTTTTCTCAACTTCTTCGACACTTAAGCACATGTGGTTGAACCTGATTGGAGGGTGTACATATGGACGATTTTTTTGAAAGATCAAATGCACGGTCAAACTATCTGAACACAACTACCCTGCCCCAGGTTAAGATTAAAGGTTTTAGATCCGAAATAACACCAACTTCTAGGCTCAAAGTGGTTGACTAGGGATTAACTCCTTATCTCTTCAGTGTTTAGGGATTTGAAACAATGCCTTACATCATCGACAAGGTTTTATTCAAAAGCATACCATAACAATTTCAGGTATTTCGTTTTCATCATCCTTCTTCCAATCTTTGTTAACACAACAATTTGATACATAAAAGTGAATGAGAGGAGTATTTTTGTTTTTAACATAAATGAGAAACGAGTGAATACGAATGGATTAACTCAAAAGATGCATAAACATTTCATTAATCTTACCAATTCAAAGAAAACAACAATGCTTAAAAGCAATTAACAATCAACATGCGAGGAAACTCCAAAAGAGATGCTGAAACAACCAAATGATTGCCATCTTCAGGGAATGACTTCTTCAAACTTGATCCATTAACTTCGGGGGACACCCCTTGAGATCTTCGCACTTATTCGGCTGATAGGTTAACGTTTACCACCAAGCTTCCTTCTTGAAAGGTTATGTACCCGTTGTCAATCAACTGTTATACTCTGGCTTTGAAAGCATTGCAGTTTTCGGTTGAACGCCCTTCTGATCCCGCATGATATCCGCATTGCACATTTGGGTCATACCCGGGTGGGTAAGGTTGTGGAACTGGCTTGAGAGACTTGGGAACCAACAATGAGTTTTGTGGAAGTTGGATATATGTCATGAGGATTGGACACGACCTAGCGAAGCGCAATCGCACGTTCGCAATGATGGACTGAACAAAGTCACCACCGAACTTTATTTATTCCTAAAAAGGAAAGGGGAAATATCGATAAAACCCAAGAAGAAACGACAATGATTATGGTCGTCGCAACCAAATCAGGGTTCGGGAGTCGATTACGCAAGGGGAAGATATTAGCACCCCTCACGTCCGTTGTACTCAACGGAAATCATTAGGTCAGTCGTGTGCGTTAGTGTTAGTTTGAAATGTTAGGCTTTAAGTTTATTAGGTGAGAAAGAAAGAATAAAAGAGAGGAAAATGTTTTTGGTTTTTTGACGAAGGACTAAACCTAAGTTTTTTATTAGTGGGCCTGACAAGATTTACAAATCCTGCTCCTACGTATCTCAATAGAGAACTCAAGGCTTACGTAGTTCTGGGTAGAAAAATGTTTGTTTGTTGGTCGATTTTAGCGAAAGCTATATTGTATTAATCAACGAAAACATTGTTTTACCCAAAACAGATGAGGAGCGGACGTATACCACACATCGAATGGATTTACAAATCAACATTCGAAAAAACGTCACTTATCTCGACTCAACAATCGTGGCCGAAACATTGTTTTGTATCAACTTAAGACAACATGTCTTTCGTTTAGGAATAGGTTTTAAAGATTAATCGCACGGCGGCGAGAAAGAGTTTGATTGGTTGGATGTATTTTTGAGTAATGGCGAGAACTTGGATGAGCGAGATATCCATCTCGAATCCCAGTCTCAAGAGTGCACGGTATACACCATGTTCCATTTCCATCTTTATTGGCAAAAGTGTTTAATAAAGATTAAGTGTTTTGAATTTGATTGAGAAAGGGGGGTTGAAGAAACCGCATAGATAATTTTAGGCGATGGCGAGAGCTAAGATAGGCAAGGCATCCACCTTGAATCTTAATCTCAGGAGTGCACGACATACACCATGTTCCATTTCCATCTTTATTGAAAAAGTGTTTGATAAAGATTAAGTGTTTTGAATTTGATTGAGAAAGGGGTTTGAAGAAACCGCATTGACAATTTTAGGCGATGGCGAGAGCTAAGATAGGCAAGACATCCACCTTGAGTCTTAATCTCAGGAGTGCACGGCATACACCATGTTCCATTTCCATCTTTATTGAAAAAGTGTTAAGGTAGGAATTAAGTATTTTTTGAGTTTGAAAGACGAGTACTTATGACCGACAAGCTCTTACAGCTTGGGTCTAATACTCGGGACTACGTCTGGACATTCCACCCAGGCAGTCTGTTTCTTTCCAATATTGCTTAAAGAAATGGTTCAAATATTTACGAATGTTTTAGAGGGAAGACGAATATTTATGGCTTGCAAGCTCTTACAGCTTGAGCCTAATATTCGGGATTATGACTGGATATTCCATCCAGGATAATCTTTTTCTTCAAATTTAATTAAGAAGATGGTTTGAGATATTTACAGGTATTTTGGAGAGAAGACGAATATTTATGGCTTACAAGCTCTGAGGTGGCTTGAGCCTAATATTCGGGATTATGACTGGATATTCCATACAGGTAATCTTTTTCTTCGGATTCACTTATGAAAATGATTTGAAATTAAATTTAAAATGATTAACGTACAAAGGTTTGAAATTATTGAAATTTAAGTTGATATTGCTTAAAAGCTCATTGTAAGAAGGCCTAAGCCACAAAATCAAAATGAACCGAATTCGAAAGCCAATTGAATTTACCTCTACGCTAGCTTAGAATGGATTCAGGTAAAAACAACTCTATGAGAAGCTGAGAAAAAGTCTGTGTATCCAAGAAATTTTCGAAGTTAAATTGAATTTTAACTTCGAGATTGCAATGCAACTCAATTAGATGAACGATCAAACAATCCTTTAGTAATCAAATACTAATTAATCAATTAAATCTATAATTAACTAATAAAAAAAATTATAAACAAAATAAATAACTAATCTGTCATACCCCAAAATTTGCCCATTAATCTTGCAAAACATTTCTCGAAGCACTCCAACTTATTCTGCAAGGCACTGACCTTAAAGGAACAAGAGCCCAGCTCACAACAGACCCAATCCAGAAAAAGGCCCAAACTAGCTTGCTCGCTAGGCGAGCAACTCCTTCGCCTAGCGAAGCTTGCGATATATCAGAATTTTCGGGCTTCATTCTGAGCCCATTAGGTCACCACAATCACTATAAATACCGACACTTCAGTCACGAAAATGGACAGACGAAGACGGACAGAAACCCTGGCATAGAAACCCTGGAGACTAACTCAGAGAATTCCGAGTAAAGAAACCCTGAAGGCCGCTCATCCGCACCGAAGTTACCTCCGCCCCAATTCCATCCGATACCAAGAGTGGTCAGTCCCTTCAACATCGCAGCTCAGTTGCAAACCGGTTTGCGCATCACTACTGTTTTATACTTTTAATCGGTAATCTCTACATACATAAGGCATCATGATTAAATTTTCGGATATGTAATTTGATTTCACATGTGAATCTAAGTATGCCTGAATATCCTGAATGTTTGTCCATGCTATTCCTGTAATTAAATGCCATAAAGTTCAGGGTTTCGGAGATCATGCTGCTATCAAACTCAAAACCCGTAGCCGCTCGCTAGCACATCGCTAAGCGAGCCTGTAGCGAGCACTCGCTAAGCCTTCACTAGGCGAAGCAGGAGCGAACGGGACAGTGGCTGTTTTGTTTCTTCTCTGTTCTGCCTTATGTTTATCTAATCAAGATTTATTATAATTCTGCATTATTTGGCCTGACCTTATGACTGTTGTGTTTATTTTGTGGTGCAATTTTCAATTATACTTTATCTCGATGTTCTAACCCGTGTGCTGAATTGTGTAAAGGCTTACATATTCCCGAAGAAACGGCCGGCTAGGTATTCCACTTTATTGGTGGGATACCCTTATGGAGATGGATTATGAATTACTTAATTTTAATGTGGAGATTCATCCTAATTGCCTAATTAATTTTAATGTGGAGATTCATCCTAATTACTTAATTAATATGGACCTAATTACCTAATTGATTATAACTATCTAATCGATTGCAAAATATTGCCTTTGAATATGTGATCTTGGACCTCTCTTTGTTGCCTTACTGTATTACGGCCATGTCCCGCGAATGTGGGGATACCCTTAGCCAAGACCCTTCGATTAAATCATCATGTCCCTCTAAAGTAAATCATAGCCCCTCGGATGTTGCCTTCGAATATATGATTTTGTCCCTCGATGACCCTTCGGTATAGCCTACGGTTAAATGATGATAGTCCCTTCGAATGCTAAGGTATCCTTACAACCGTTGCTTTCAATGACCAATCGATGACCCTACGATGACCCTTTTACATCCAAAGGATAAAACTACTTATTTCTCAATAATAAGGACGGTTTTACCCTTACAAGGATAGGAAATGCCCATCAAGACCTTGGGTAGGTATAACTCTTAATTGCTTACTCACAATTTAAAAATACTTTTCACACTTCACAAATACTAGAAAATCACCACTTGGTATACATTCATACTAGAATCATTACTGAGTTATATCTTTCTAAACCATTTTCAAAACTAAACGAGATAACCACTTTGTATACATTCATACGAGAATCATTACAAAGTTAAATTCTCTGTTTCAAAACATTTTCTAAATAATTCACGAACACTTTTTCAGACAAGAAAAATAATATAAGTGATCAAGCAATTAAGAGCCCATGGATAACCATGGATACAAAGGGTGCTAACACCTTCCCTTTGTATAATGTACCTCCCGAACCCAAAATCTAATTAAGGTCTTTCCTGTTCTTTTCCACCTTTCCTTATTGGATAAAAGAAAAGTCGGTGGCGACTCTTGCTATCCGCGACATTTGCTTTCCAAAGCAAAAACACACGAAGTCAGTTCACCGTATGACAGAACTGGCGACTCTGCTCGGGATCCTTAAAAAGAGAGGTTACCTTAAAAAACAAGATCACTTATTCAAATTGTCTGATTTACTTTTAAGGGATTGCTTGGGTATTTTATGCTGGAGTGAAAGATCCTATACCCGGATCTAGTGTACCTTAGGTAAGTAGCAATAGATCATCGCGACTATCCGGCGTATACTGGAATGGTCAAAATGATGGCTACGGTTAATGTGACACTTTGGATGTCCTGATGTTCCTCATGTTTACTTGAGGAAAAATTTGGCTTCCGCGTGGTGTCATCAAAGCATTAACCAGACCTTTAGAACCCTAATTGACTCATCCTAGCCATTAGAAAGTAGTGAGATAACTGACTTCGGTTCCGACTGGAGTTGGTTGAGACTCGATACTACACTCTTTGAGATTGGACTTTAGGGAAGCTTCGGTCAACCACTTGGTGTTGCACTGAAGTGGACTTAAAGGAAGGTCAATGATTTGAGATCCTTCTAGAACCCGGTTACTATTCTAGGACAGGTTGAACCAACCAAACTTCAGTGGGGAGGGTATTTACCTATGGAACTCATGCAAGCCTTAAAACCTAGGAATGATTGTTGTGTGACTTGCTTGTGCTTGTTACTTATTTAACATCATAACATCATAACATCATAACATCATAACATCATGACATCGTGGCATTGTACTAACCATTTCAAGGACTTTAAACATTGAAAACATTTCATACATTGCATAGCATAACATTGCATAACAGGTATTCTAAGGGATCAGTGTTCTCACGGTTTTCCTCCAAACAGGAAAATGGCCCTCGAACAAATTGTCAAGGATCTCCAGGCTCAGAATACTCAACTCCAAGAGATGGTCTTGAACTTATCCAAGGGGCAGGAGGAACTGAAGGCTCTCTTGCTCGAAAAGAAAGACAAGAAATCTGTGAGTCACATTAACCCGGGAAGAAGGCAGTTTACGAAGATCAATATGACTTTAGCACAAGCACTGCAGGGTATGCTAAAGGCAAATTTGATTACCCTCAGAGTTCCTCCTGCAAAACCCAACACTACCTCTCCTAGTTATAATCCCAACGCCAGGTGTGCATATCACTCCGATTGCCCCGGGCATGATACAAACGATTGTTGGTTGTTGAAAAATAAGATTCAGGATATGATCAACGCTGGAGAATTTGAATTTGATCATCCGGAGACTCCTAATGTCATCACTGCTCCTCTGCCTAATCATGACGGGACTGTCAATGCTGTAGAAGATGCTGATAGCGATTGCAACCTGGATAGCTGGATTTTCCCAACAATTGGTGACGGACTCAATAATTGGAAGGATGAAGACACTATCCTGATTTCCTTTAGTCAGGAGTAATTGTTATTGCTATTTTAGTATTTCAAAGCATTGTGTCTATGCCCGGGGCACAATAGCTAATTTTTCAAGGGTTTTGTCATTTTCATAAGCATATTCGTATTCAATAAATCAATGGACCTTTTTGCATTCAAATATTGCGCTCCTTATCTTTCTTGTCATTTTTCAAACAAGCTATGCTTTCTTGCACACACTCACGTAACAATTCGCAGACCCATATCCACTCTGGATCCTGTTGATAATAATTTTACTACTGTTCATTATGACTTTGAAAATCCGATCTACCAAGCCGAGGATGGAAGTGAGGAAGATTGTGAAGTACCTGGAGAGCTTGCCAGACTACTGCAAGAAGAAAAGACTATTCAGCCGCATGGGGCATCGATCGAAATCATAAATCTGGACCGCGTCGCCCGATTTAGCTCCCATTTGACCGCTACTTGCAAATCCGTCTCCAAATTACTGAGACAAAATCAAGAAGTATCTCCAAGAACCTTCAATTCTGATGCCACCAGTTGAAGGAGGACCTCTAATCATGTACTTGACCGTGTTAGAAAATGAAATGGGGTGTGTGCTGGGGCAACATGACGAGTCTGGTCGAAAAGAGCATGCAATATACTACCTTAGCAAAAGGTACCGACTGTGAAACAAGATACTCACAGCTCGAGAAAGCTTGTTGTGCTTTGGCTTGGGCTGCTCGCCGACTAAGACAGTATATGTTAAATCATACCGCTTTATTGATTTCTAAGATGGATCTTATCAGATACACATTTGAGAAACCTGCTGTCTCCTGAAAGAGCTATCACTGATAATGGTGCTAATTTGAACAACAAGATGATTACTGAACTCTGCACGCAGTTCAAAATAAAACACCATAATTCCGAAGTGGCGACTTGGTAATAAAGCGTATCATTCTACCACAAGGTGATTCTAGAGGCAAATGGACTCCCACATACGAAGGGCCATTTGTAGTTAAGAAGGTATTCTCAGGTGGAGCCATGATGCTTGCTACAGTGGATGACGAAGAGTCCCCGCATCCCGTGAACACGGACATAGTTAAAAAATACTACGCATGTACACCCGGCAAGTCGAAAACCTGAAAAGGCGGCTTGGGCAAAAAAGGGTATCCTGGTGGACTGAAAACCTGAAAAGGCGGTCCAGGCAAAAATTAGGGATTAAAGCGTATGACTATGTCCCGTTCTCGGTCAGCTTCACCCAAGTTCAAGGGACTGAACAAGCCAATCACTTCTATCCGACAGCAGGAGATGAGAGGCTTGAAGACATAATGACAGTAGTGGAATTAAAATCGATGGGACTTTTTCTGCATAGTTTTCTCTTTGTTTCCTTGACAATTTCCTCTTACTAGGATTTCTGTCTCCCTGTACACGAATTGCCTGTTTATAGGCCCTCTTTCAAAATCGATACAATTTTACTTCCAAAGAAATGCTTTTGTTTTACTTCCTCTGTTTTGTTTGCGTAAATGTCCATTGATTTAGTTGGAATTAGTATATGCATTTGAACATGATTGATGGTTACCGAAAATACAGGCATAAAATAGCAACCACAGTTACTAAAAGACTTTAGGATCGTGGATAAGGTCGAACCATGCTTTCCGATGAATCCGGTTACAAATCCTTTCCCCAACAAAAACCAGCCATTTCCCAGAAGAGGTCGACATCACCAGACAAACTAGTCATCTCTTCTATCCCCAGCCAGGCTCTGTTGAGTGTTTCCACCATCAGACAGAAATCAAGTGTCCCCAGCTAAGAAAGGGCCATCAATACAAATATCTCCAACCAGAATATTGGGATTTATTTTCCCCTGGCAAAATTTTCAGACGCATAATTCATTCATTACATCATTTCGCATCATATACATGCATACATTGTTCGCATTTATTTTCAGAAGCATAAAACATCTCATGCATCATGACATGGCATGAAGCTAACTTTATTTTTCAGGTCAATTATCCTCCTGATACAGTCAAAACAAAGGTTCACTCAGACGGACACCCTTATCGGTTACATTCGAGATTCAACTACATCTTTCAGATATACTCCATGTCAACATTCATTCTGACATCCTCCTAACGATGGCATCTATAAGCCCATCCCAGACATTTATTGCAAATACAACATATACAGATATCATCGGATATAGCCTAACGGACGGCTCATTCTGATTCAGCCTAACGTATAGTTTCGTCAACTATTCAGAAACAGCCTAACGGACGGCTCGTTCTGCTGCTCAGAGACGGTCTAGCGTACGACCCATTTGGATGTTCATCCCCTCAGATGCTACCTAGCATACGGTACATTCTGAAGTGTAGTCTGGCGTATGACTACCCCCTTCATCATCAGAAACAGCCTAACGGACGGCTCGTTCTGCTGCTCAGAGACGGTCTAGCGTACGACCCATTTGGATGTTCATCCCCTCAGATGCTACCTAGCATACGGTACATTCTGAAGTGTAGTCTGGCGTATAACTACCCCCTTCATCATCAGAAACAGCCTAACGGACGGCTCGTTCTGCTGCTCAGAGACGGTCTAGCGTACGACCCATTTGGATGTTCATCCCCTCAGATGCTACCTAGCATACGGTACATTCTGAAGTGTAGTCTGGCGTATGACTACCCCCTTCATCATCAGAAATATCCTAACGGACGGCTCGTTCTGCTGCTCAGAGACGGTCTAGCATACGACCCATTTGGATGTTCATCCCCTCAGATGCTACCTAGCATACGGTACATTCTGAAGTGTAGTCTGGCGTATGACTACCCCCTTCATCATCAGAAACAGCCTAACGGACGGCTCGTTCTGCTGCTCAGAGACGGTCTAGCGTACGACCCATTTGGATGTTCATCCCCTCAGATGCTACCTAGCATACGGTACATTCTGAAGTGTAGTCTGGCGTATGACTACCCCCCTTCATCATCAGAAACAGCCTAACGGACAGTTCGTTCTGCTGCTCAGAGACGGTCTAGCGTACGACCCATTTGAACGTTCATCCCCCCATATGCTGCCTAGCGTATGATACCTTCTGAAGCATGGTCTAGCGTACGACTCCCCTTTCATCCTCAGATACAGCCTAATAGACGGCTCCTTTTGTAACTCCAATACGGCCTAGCGCACGACCCATTTGGATGTTCATCCCCTCAAATATGATCTAGCGTACGATCCATCCTGATCCTTTATCCCCAACAGTATATAACACACTCCGACTCCCCAGCGAAGTCGACAGCCTAATGGGCGACTCACTATACGGTCTAACGTACGACCCGGTATGACACTCATGTCTTCAGATATCGTCTAACGTACGACATAATCTGAAGCTCTCATCATCAAACTTCCTGGATGGCATCTTCAAGCCCATCTCCATCAAGACTAATTGACAAGTGCAAATTTTTGGGGCATTCTAGTGTTCAATAATCTTCCACCTCCAGACCATGAATGGCATACTTGCCATCCTAACTCTCTCGGTTCAAGAATATTGAACAGAGGCAGCTGTCATACCCAAAAATTTGCCCATTAATCTTGCAAAACATTTCTCGAAGCACTCCAACTTATTCTGCAAGGCACTGGCCTTAAAGGAACAAGAGCCCAGCTCACAACAGACCCAATCCAGAAAAAGGCCCAAACTAGCTTGCTCGCTAGGCGAGCAACTCCTTCGCCTAGCGAAGCTTGCGATATATCAGAATTTTCGGGCTTCATTCTGAGCCCATTAGGTCACCACAATCACTATAAATACCGACACTTTAGTCACGAAAATGGACAGACGAAGACGGACAGAAACCCTGGCATAGAAACCCTGGAGACTAACCCAGAGAATTCCGAGTAAAGAAACCCTGAAGGCCGTTCATCCGCACCGAAGTTACCTCCGCCCCAATTCCATCCGATACCAAGAGTGGTCAGTCCCTTCAACATCGCAGCTCAGTTGCAAACAGGTTTGTGCATCACTACTGTTTTATACTTTTAATCGGTAATCTCTACATACATAAGGCATCATGATTAAATTTTCGGATATGTAATTTGATTTCACATGTGAATCTAAGTATGCCTGAATATCCTGAATGTTTGTCCATGCTATTCCTGTAATTAAATGCCATAAAGTTCAGGGTTCCGGAGATCATGCTGCTATCAAACTCAAAACTCGTAGCCGCTCGCTAGCACATCGCTAAGCGAGCCTGTAGCGAGCACTCGCTAAGCCTTCGCTAGGCGAAGCAGGAGCGAACGGGACAGTGGCTGTTTTGTTTCTTCTCTGTTCTGCCTTATGTTTATCTAATCAAGATTTATTACAATTCTGCATTATTTGGCCTGACCTTATGACTGTTGTGTTTATTTTGTGGTGCAGTTTTCAATTGTACTTTATCTCGATGTTCTAACCCGTGTGCTGAATTGTGTAAAGGCTTACATATTCCCGAAGAAACGGCCGGCTAGGTATTCCACTTTATTGGTGGGATACCCTTATGGAGATGGATTCTGAATTACTTAATTTTAATGTGGAGATTCATCCTAATTGCCTAATTGATTTTAATGTGGAGATTCATCCTAATTACTTAATTAATATGGACCTAATTACCTAATTGATTATAACTATCTAATCGATTGTAAAATATTGCCTTTGAATATGTGATCTTGGACCTCTCTTTGTTGCCTTACGGTATTACGGTCATGTCCCGCGAATGTGGGGATACCCTTAGCCAAGACCCTTCGATTAAATCATCATGTCCCTCTAAAATAAATCATAGCCCCTCGGATGTTGCCTTCGAATATATGATTTTGTCCCTCGATGACCCTTCGGTATAGCCTACGGTTAAATGATGATAGTCCCTTCGAATGCTAAGGTATCCTTACAACCGTTGCTTTCAATGACCAATCGATGACCCTACGATGACCCTTTTACATCCAAAGGATAAAACTACTTATTTCTCAATAATAAGGACGGTTTTACCCTCACAGGGATAGGAAATGCCCATCAAGACCTTGGGTAGGTATAACTCTTAATTGCTTACTCACAATTTAAAAATACTTTTCACACTTCACAAATACTAGAAAATCACCACTTGGTATACATTCATACTAGAATCATTACTGAGTTATATCTTTCTAAACCATTTTCAAAACTAAACGAGATAACCACTTTGTATACATTCATACGAGAATCATTACAAAGTTAAATTCTCTTTTTCAAAACATTTTCTAAACAATTCACGAACACTTTTTCAGACAAGAAAAATAATATAAGTGATCAAGCAATTAAGAGCCCATGGATAACCATGGATACAAAGGGTGCTAACACCTTCCCTTTGTATAATGTACCTCCCGAACCCAAAATCTAATTAAGGTCTTTGATGTTCTTTTCCACCTTTCCTTATTGGATAAAAAAGAAAAGTCGGTGGCGACTCTTGCTATCCGTGACATTTGCTTTCCAAAGCAAAAACACACGAAGTCAGTTCACCGTATGACATAATCAAACATACAAAGCAAACAAGATATGCAAATGGAGGTGTGAAGAGAAAGAAAAAGAATAAAATAGAATGGGCCTAATGCCCATAATACAAACAATAATTAAAATAAAATAAATAAATAAAAATCAAAATAACAGTAAAATAAATACTAAAAAAGGGTAAAATAGCAAGAATGCAAACGGGTGGCAGTGACGGTACTTGGAGGATTTTGAATGTCCAAGAGATCCACTCATACTTAGACACGTGGCCAGGGGATAAACATGATAAAAAAAACAAACTTTCTTTTTCAACGAAAACAGCAGGGTACCAAACAACGCAGTAAAAATATTTTCATCACCTTTTTCTTCAATCTCTTCTGACTTCGCAACCTTAGAACCTGAAACCACCATTTTCTATCAATCCTTCGATCCTTCCATCATTACCATAAAACCAACACACAAGTCCAGATAATAGAGGCTCCCCAAAACCCCTTTCAATTGCGAGTCGAAGAGTAACGACTAGGACGACTCAGTTCTTCGGCGTTCGTCGGCAACGTTTCACCACGAGGATCCTTCAACACTAACGATTCATCCTCAATCGTCGATTGACGTGTCTCCAACTTTGCCGCACACCACAACGATTCAACACGTGCCAACATCGACGAACGAATTAACAACGGACACATCACGCCTCTGTGTCATCGCGTCAAAATCGTCCAGTGAGATTTCTCCCGTCGGCTTCGCCCGCCCATGCACATTTTTTATTTCAAATTCGATTTAATGATGAAGATCGACCGTGAGTTCCATGGAGTCTTCTTGATTCTTCATGAATGAAGAATTTTATTTTGATCTTTCGCCGTATTCACGAGCGTGGGTGCGAAATTGATCTGAGTTTGAATCCCGAGTTCTTGCGAGTGAGGGTGTGGTGTCGTAAGATGGACCGCGTGGGGGTTTGTTGTCGAAGTCCAAGAGAACAACGACTTTGTTCTATTTTGGTACGTAGGTTCCTTGTTTGGTTTTTACCCTGTCGATAGTGATAATGTTGTTGTTGGGTTTATTTGTGAAACGTAAGTTTGACAGTGCTCTGAACGGTGTTACGCCAACCGTTCATGTTGTTGTTCTGAGTTTTATTGTGGTTACTGTAGCATGTCCGAAGCAGAACTTTTATGACAGTTGATGGTGGTTTTCACAAACACGGTTTTGGAACGGCGAAATAAGGATGAGGGATAGTTGGTGAACCTCGGCGGTGGAGGAGAAATTTGAAGAGATTCGATGTTGTGTGATGTGGAGAAGTGGATTTGGGTATTTGTCCGTGGTGCTGAACCGTGAGTCGGAGGGGGTATGGTTTTTCATCTGGTTTTTATTAAGGGATCCCTGTGATATTAGTGGGTTTTTTTTAAAAAGAAAACGACATGCCTCTGAGTTTCTCCTTAAGAACAGTAGTGGTCCTTTTCTGAGACATGAGAGTTTTTAGTAGGCGCATGCTTTTTGGGATCCATGGTCTGAATGTGGTTTTTCCTTTTTTATGAACAAAGTGGCCTCTTGTTTAAGTGCGTAAGAAGATACCTCTAATTAGTGAAAAGGTCAAAGTTATCTTTCATTGCCAATTCTTGTCTATTCCTTTTTTTATGCTTTGTTGTATTCCATTGGTCAAGAGAGAGATCCTCTACGTTGTTGCAAAGTTTTCTTGTGGGTTGGCCTTTCCCAAAATCCATGCATAGCTTGTATGTGAGGTGCTTATGGTTTGTCAAGTTGGTATCTAAAGACCATAATGCCCTTTGTACTATATTTTTGAAAATAAAATGAATTTTGAGACTAAATTGAAAAAATGAAAATAAAACATAAACAAAATCAAGTTGAATATATCATACATTCTAATTATTTTTTATGAACTAAAAAAAATAAAAATAAAAATGACTCAAAAAGAATAAAAGTTGGACGCAAAAATGCTCAACAAACTAAAATGAATGCATCAAAATAATCCGTGCGAAATAAACTTCTCGGAAACATACAGCGTTTGAGCCAATTTTGAAATAAATTTTGACCAGTTAAACAAGCTTGAGTTGATCAAAAAATGGCCGAAAAGTTAGCTGAAAAATAAATCGAGCATACCAGATTAAACTACGTGAAACGTAGATTAATAAAGTTGATGTCTGGAAGCTTGATTTTAAAAGTTTTCGTCCACTGATTTGACGCACATCCGTTGATTAATTCAACTGGTTTGTCTGTAGATCCGAAAAAATTATTTCGACTGATATTTTAGGCACTATGCGGTATGGAATGCATGGTATGCTATGTAGACATGCAATAGCTATGATGAATGTATTGAATCAACGATTTAGGGTCAAAATTGGGGTGTGACAGTTGCCCCTATTTAAGTATCTTCAACATGAGAATATGAAGAAGTACACTCTTCATATGATCATAGTGGGAGATAGTTAAATACTAAGAAGACCCGAATTTTGATCCTGAAATGCAAATGATAGGATATGATATGAGATGAATGCCTGAATGAATGACTCTTTTTTATTTGATTTGCTAGGGATATGATCAGACATAAGATAAACCCTAGCATGATGCTTTATGATGGATACTGAATGAAACAAAGATCTGTGGGGGATGCTGATGATCCACAGGGAGACAGACAAATGGTAAAACCAACTTGCTGGGGAAAACAATCCTGCTGGAGAATCAGACACACACTAGAGAGCACTCAAAGTGAAATTCGATGAACGACACTTAGAATACAAGAGATTTTGGCAGTAAGTTCACACATGACTTACTAGACCCGAATAAGAAAAATTTCTACAACAGGTTCATACATGACCTGATAACACTAAAACAATCATAGAGAAAGATTCTTCAAAACAGGTTCATACATGACCTGGTAATACTGGAATGAAAGCTCAACAACAGGTTCATACATGACCTGGCAATGCTGGGGAATATCAAGAAGTTCTGACAGCAGGTTCAGACATGACCTAACAAACTCAGAAAAATTCAAAAAGAGTATATCAACGGGTTCATACATGACCTGATGACCAACTTGAACATTTTGAGAAAATTTCCACAACAAGTTCATACATGACTTGACAACATTGGAACAAAAGGTTCGGCAACAGGTTCATACATGACCTGACAACACTGGAATAATCAAAGAAAAAGATTCTTCAAAACAGGTTTAGACATGACCTGGTAATGCTGCGGGATATCAAAAGGTTCCATCAACAAGTTCAAACATGACCTGACAATACTGGAAAACATACAAAGAAAATTTCATCAGGAGGCTCATACCTGACCCGACATCGTTGGAACATACAAAACATTTCAACAACGGGTTCAGACATGACCTGTCAACACTTGGGAAAAATCAAAGGGAGTTTTGTCAATAGGTTCATACATGACCTGACGACACTGGAAAATTCAAAGAAAGTATATCCACAGGTTCATGCATGACCTGACAATTCTGGAAGTTTCAAAGATATTTTATTAACTGGTTCATATGTGACCTGACAACACTGGAAAAAACCCAAAGAAAACTTCAACAACAGATTCATACATGACCTGACAATATTGGAAAACATACAAAGGGAGCTTCATTCAACAGGTTCATACATGACCTGACACTTTATAATGCATCTGATAGTTTTGGAGATTTCTCATAAGAAATTCATCCGATCAAAGATTTTGGAGATTCCTAATAGGGAATTTATGCAAAACAAAGATAAACGGGAGTCTTCTTATAAGTAGATCATCCACGCAAAAGGATACGATGATTCTTTACAAAGAAATCAAACAAAACTAACATCATTGGAGTTTTCTAACACGAAAAACCTCCAAGCTTCTGGGAATTCCTCAAGATGATGAGTCATACATGACTTTCACTGAACCATCAGGAAAGACAGGGTAATTAAACTCTCTGTACGTGCCAAACAACAATTGGACTTTTAACCGTAAGTAATGGATTACAACCAACTTTTAACGGATTTTGCCAACAATAATTGGACTTTGACTGTAAGCAATGGATTACAACCAGCTTTTAACAGATTTTGCCAACAACAATTGGACTTTGACCGAAAGCAATGGGTTACAACCAGCTTGCCAACAACAACTGGACTTTGACCGAAAGCAATGGGTTACAACCAGCTTTTAACAGATTTTGCCAACAACAATTGGACTTTGACTGTAAGCAATGGATTACAACCAGCTTGCCAGCAACAACTGGACTTTGACCGAAAGCAATGGGTTACAACCAGCTTTTAACGGAGTTTGCCAACAACAATTGAACTTTGACCATAAGCAATGGATTAAACCCATCTTTTAACAGGTAGGTGCCAACAACAATTGGACTTTGATTGATGTTGGCAACGACCAAACTCCAGATACCAATCACGATTGTACTTACAAATAAAGTGACAGTGATGCCAACGACAATTGGGTTTAAAATGAGTTCTAGTGACCACTGAGCTTGGAATAATGCCTAGTAACAAATGAATTTTAGGAGACGCCAATGAGTCTTGAAATAATTCCAGGGAGTGGCATAGGGGTTCTGGAAGTGCGTCAGAACAAAAATGACATGTTTGGGAATTCATCAGAGAGTAAAAGAAACGAATTCTGGAAATGCATCAGAATTATAAGTGATATTCAGGAAATACATCAGAATACAGACACATCCGGTAATACATCGAGGAAATTCTGGAAATACATCAGAATACAAGATAGACATATTCAAGAATACATCAGATAGGTGAGGAAACATATGGAAATAGATCAGACAAGTTATGGAAATACATCAATAAACAGAGGAGTAATCCGGAAATTCATCGGATAATCCAAAAAAGAAATTGAACCTCCTGGACAAAATTGCAAACTGAGTTGGACTTGAAAATGACTGCGAAAATCGGATGATGGTTTAAGGGCACCAAAGACAAACTGGAATTATAGGTCAAAGGATATAGGATCAACAACAAGACCTGGGTCAATGCAAAATGAGCACGAAGTACATTTCGGCTATGTATGATTTGAATTTCCTTTTATGCATGATATATGAATGACCATGATATGAAAATGCTGACACCTGAGAGGACAGGGAGTTTATAAAGACTGTTTATGAAGATCATGATTCCTCAACACCGAGAACTCAACCAAATATTTTATGATAGATGTTATCAAAGGAGAATTCTATCAAGCTTGACAACCACAACATAGCTAATGAGATCCTTTTTAAGGGTCAATGAATCCTGCTAATTTCCGGGCACTCGTCTTAAACTCAAAAGTTGTTGACGTATGGCAGAATTTGTTTGAGCAGTTTGAAAGCATGAAGAAAGAGGTTTTGCCCCTCTGTGGCTCATCTTGCCCCAATTTGTTGGGTCTTTGAAAATGTTCACCTTGAAAGTGAGTTTGAAACAGCTTGGCATGAGACGGTCTCAAGATGGCTTGCCCCGATGTTTGCATACCGCAGTGACCTGACCCTGACTAACCAAGACCTGGAATGGTAGACTTCTGATTGTATGTCCTTAGATAGTTGGACTCAATAAGCTTCTGGGGTGGCTTGCCCCAGTCCGAGTCTTGAAGCAAATTACTCTTGACTAAATGACCCTTGGGGTGATTGGCTCGAATTAACCGATGCTCAAAGTGATTTGCCCCTGACTAGACTTCTTTCACTTTATCAAGTTCCTCAACTGTATTTGGAATTTCTTTGATGCTAAGTGTTGACTCGCAAATAAGATTGTTCATTCAAAAATGGTAATTTTAATTCAATGCTTATGCAAAAATTTGAAAACAAAGTTTATTGATATGAATGGGTGAAATACAGTGAACGTGTCGTTGATAAGAACACAATGGTGATCAAGTCATTCACAGTATGCAAGTTGGTGCCATCAAATGATTAACAAAAATCGTTTGGAGTCAGGTTAACACAACCTTGTTATAATATGCTTTCAGAATAAAATTTGCCTCAATTAGGTCTTTTCAGGGTTGTAATGTGGCCTGGTTCACGGTTTTTTTTAAAACAAAAGGATATAAGGCTCAAAATTTAATTTTTACCCACCCCTTCTTCTCGATGATCTCCAGTTCCTATGTTCAGTTAATTCAATACACGCATTCGACTTCGAAGGTGCGAAAGTGAAAATGAGGGTTCAAGGTGAGATTTTTTTGACGTGGCAGTCACCTTATTTTGTTTTTGTTGAGGATTTAATGACCTCTTTTGATTTATTTTCCTTATCCCTGATTTTGCCTGGACCGCTTCTTTGAAGCTTTTGGTACATCGGAATGCCCTGACTTTTGCCTAAGTCATTTTGTTGTGTTTGACTTAGCGGACTTTTTTCCGTTTTTTTTTACGTGTTGACTGCCAGGTTATTGGTGGATGAGGATCAACCAACACTAATTTTAGCTTTTCTCAACTTCTTCGACACTTAAGCACATGTGGTTGAACCTGATTAGAGGGTGTACATATGGACGATTTTTTTGAAAGATCGAATGCACGGTCAAACTATCTGAACACAACTACCCTGCCCCAGGTTAAGATTAAAGGTTTTAGATCCGAAATAAACACCAACTTCTAGGCTCAAAATGGTTGACTAGAGATTAACTCCTTATCTCTTCAGTGTTTGGGGATTTGAAACAATGCCTTACATCATCGACAAGGTTTTATTCAAAAGCATACCACAACAATTTCAGGTGTTTCGTTTTCATCATCCTCCTTCCAATCTTTGTTAGCACAACGGTTTGATACATAAAAGTGAATGAGATGAGTATTTTTGTTTTTAACATAAATGAGAAACGAGTGAATACGAATGGATTAATTCAAAAGATGCATAAACATTTCATTAATCTTACCAATTCAAAGAAAACAACAATGCTTAAAAGAAATTAACAATCAACATGCAAGGAAACTCCAAAAGAGATGTTGAAACAACCAAATGATTGCCATCTTTAGGGAATGACTTCTTCAAACTTGATCCATTAACTTCGGGGGACACCCCTTGAGATCTTCGCACGTATTCGGATGATAGGTTAACATTTACCACCAAGCATCTATCTTGAAAGGCTATGTACCCGTTGTCAATCAACTGTTGTACTTTGGCTTTGAAAGCGTTGCAGTTTTCGATTGAATGCCCTTCTGATCCCGTATGATATCCGCATTGCACATTTGGGTCATACCCGGGTGGGTAAGGTTGTGGAACCGGCTTGAGAGACTAGGGAACCAACAACGAGTTTTGTGGAAGTTGGCTATATGTCATGAGGATTGGACACGACCTAGCGAAGCGCAATCGCACGTTCGCAATGATGGACTGAACAGAGTCGCCACCGAACTTTATTTATTCCTAAAAAGGAAAGGGGAAATATCGATAAAACCCAAGACGAAACGACAATGATTATGGTCGTCGCAACCAAATCAGGGTTCGGGAGTCGATTACGCAAGGGGAAGGTATTAGCACCCCTCACGTCCGTTGTACTTAACGGGAACCATTAGGTTTGTCGTGTGCGTTAGTGTTAGTTTGAAATGTTAGGCTTTAAGTTTATTAGGTGGGAAAGAAAGAATAAAAGAGAGGAAAATGGTTTTGGATTTTTGACGAAGGACTAAACCTAAGTTTTTTATTAGTGGGCCTGACAAGATTTACAAATCCTGCTCCTACGTATCTCAATAGAGAACTCAAGGCTTACGTAGTTCTGGGTAGAAAAATGTTTGTTTGTTGGTCGATTTTAGCGAAAGCTATATTGTATTAATCGACGAAAACATTGTTTTACCCAAAACAGATGAGGAGCGGACGTATACCATACATCGAATGGATTTACAAATCAACATTCGTAAAAACGTCACTTATCTCGACTCAACAATCGTGGCCAAAACATTATTTTGTATCAACTTAAGACAACATGTCTTTCGTTTAGGAAAAGGTTTTAAAGATTAATCGCACGGCGGCGAGAAAGAGTTTGATTGGTTGGATGTATTTTTGAGTAATGGCGAGAACTTGGATGAGCGAGATATCCATCTCGAATCCCAGTCTCAGGAGTGCACGGTATACACCATGTTCCATTTCCATCTTTATTGGCAAAAGTGTTTAATAAAGAGTAAGTGTTTTGAATTTGATTGAGAAAGGGGGGTTGAAGAAACCGCATAGATAATTTTAGGCGATGGCGAGAGCTAAGATAGGCAAGGCATCCACCTTGAATCTTAATCTCAGGAGTGCACGGCATACACCATGTTCCATTTCCATCTTTATTAAAAAAGTGTTTGATAAAGATTAAGTGTTTTGAATTTGATTGAGAAAGGGGTTTGAAGAAACCGCATTGACAATTTTAGGCGATGGCGAGAGTTAAGATAGGCAAGACATCCACCTTGAATCTTAATCTCAGGAGTGCACGGCATACACCATGTTCCATTTCCATCTTTATTGAAAAAGTGTTAAGGTAGGAATTAAGTACTTTTTGAGTTTGAAAGACGAGTACTTATGACCGACAAGCTCTTACAGCTTGGGTCTAATACTCGGGACTACGTCTGGACATTCCACCCAGGCAGTCTGTTTCTTTCCAATATTTCTTAAAGAAATGGTTCAAATATTTACGAATATTTTAGAGGGAAGACAAATATTTATGGCTTGCAAGCTCTTACAGCTTGAGCCTAATATTCGGGATTATGACTGGATATTCCATCCAGGATAATCTTTTTCTTCAAATTTAATTAAGAAGATGGTTTGAGATATTTACAGGTATTTTGGAGAGAAGACGAATATTTATGGCTTACAAGCTCTGAGGTGGCTTGAGCCTAATATTCGGGATTATGACTGGATATTCCATCCAGGTAATCTTTTTCTTCGGATTCACTTATGAAAATGATTTGAAATTAAATTTAAAATGATTAACGTACAAAGGTTTGAAATTATTGAAATTTAAGTTGATATTGCTTAAAAGCTCATTGTAAGAAGGCCCAAGAGTAAGCCACAAAATCAAAATGAACCGAATTCGAAAGCCAATTGAATTTACCTCTACGCTAGCTTAGAATGGATTCGGGTAAAAACAACTCTATGAGAAGCTGAGAAAAAGTCTGTGTATCCAAGAAATTTTCGAAGTTAAATTGAATTTTAACTTCGAGATTGCAATGCAACTCAATTAGATGAACGATCAAACAATCCTTTAGTAATCAAATACTAATTAATCAATTAAATCTATAATTAACTAATAAAAAAAATTATAAACAAAATAAATAACTAATCAAACATACAAAGCAAACAAGATATGCAAATGGAGGTGTGAAGAGAAAGAAAAAGAATAAAATAGAATGGGCCCAATGCCCATAATATAAACAATAATTAAAATAAAATAAATAAATAAAAATCAAAATAACAGTAAAATAAATACTAAAAAAGGGTAAAATAGCAAGAATGCAAACGGGTGACAGTGACGGTACTTGGAGGATTTTGAATGTCCAAGAGGTCCACTCATACTCAGACACGTGGCCAGGGGATAAACATGATAAAAGAACAAACTTTCTTTTTCAACGAAAACAGCAAGGTACCAAACAACGCAGTAAAAATATTTTCATCACCTTTTTCTTCAATCTCTCCTTCCTTCGCAACCTTAGAACCTGAAACCACCATCTTCTATCAATCCTTCGATCCCTCCATCATCACCATAAAACCAACACACAAGTCCAGATAATGGAGGCTCCCCAAAACCCCTTTCAATCGCGAGTCGAAGAGTAACGACTAGGACGACTCAGTTCTTCAGCGTTCGTCGGCAACATTTCACCACGAGCATCCTTCAACACTAACGATTCATCCTCAATCGTCGATTGACGTGTCTCCAACTTTGCCGCACACCACAACGATTCAACACGTGCCAACATCGACGAACGAATTAACAACGGACACATCACGCCTCTGAGTCATCGCATCAAAATCGTCCAGTGAGATTTCTCCCGTCGGCTTCGCCCGTCCATGCACATTTTTGATTTCAAATTTGATTTAATGATGAAGATCGACCGCGAGTTTAATTGAGTCTTCTTGATTCTTCATGAATGAAGAATTTTGTTTTGATCTTTCGCCGTATTCACGAGCGTGGGTGCGAAATCGATCTGAGTTTGAATCCCGAGTTCTTGCGAGTGAGGGTGTGGTGTCGTAAGATGGACCGCGTGGGGGTTTGTTGTCGAAGTCCCAGAGAACAACGACTTTGTTCTGTTTTGGTACGTAGGTTCCTTGTTTGGTTTTTACCCTGTCGATAGTGATAATGTTGTTGTTGGGTTTATTTGTGAAACGTAAGTTTGACAGTGCTCTGAACGGTGTTACGACAACCGTTCATGTTGTTGTTCTGAGTTTTATTGTGGTTACTGTAGCATGTCCGAAGCAGAACTATTATGACAGTTGATGGTGGTTTTCACAAACATGGTTTTGGAACGGCGAAATAAGGATGAGGGATAGTTGGTGAAGCTCGGCGGTGGAGGAGAAATTTGAAGAGATTCGATGTTGTGTGATGTGGAGAAGTGGATTTGGGTTTTTGTCCGTGGTGCTGAACCGTGAGTCGGAGGGGGTATGGTTTTTCATCTAGTTTTTATTAAGGGATCCATGTGATATTGGTGGGTTTTTTTTAAAAGAAAACGACATGCCTCTAAGTTTCTCCTTAAGAACAGTAGTGGTCCTTTTCTGAGACATGAGAGTTTTTAGTAGGCGCATGCTTTTTGGGATCCATGGTCTGAATGTGGTTTTTCCTTTTTTTATGAACAAAGTGGCCTCTTGTTTAAGTGCGTAAGAAGATACCTCTAATTAGTGAAAAGGTCAAAGTTATCTTTCATTGTCAATTCTTGTCTATTCCTTTTTTATGCTTTGTTGTATTCCATTGGTCAAGAGAGAGATCCTCTACGCTGCTGCAAAGTTTTCTTGTGGGTTGGCCTTTCCCAAAATCCATGCATAGCTTGTATGTGAGGTGCTTAGGGTTTATCAAGTTGGTATCTAAAGACCATAATGCCCTTTGTACTATATTTTTGAAAATAAAATGAATTTTGAGACTAAATTGAAAAAATTAAAATAAAACATAAACAAAATGAAGTTGAATATATCATACATTCTAATTATTTTTTATGAACTAAAAAAAATAAAAATAAAAATGACTCAAAAAGAATAAAAGTTGGACGCAAAAATGCTCAACAAACTAAAATGAATGCATCAAAATGATCCGTGCGAAATAAACTTCTCGGAAACATACAGCGTTTGAGCCAATTTTGAAATAAAATTTGACCGGTTAAACAGGCTTGAGCTGATCAAAAAATGGCCGAAAAGTTAGCTGAAAAATAAATCGAGCATACCAGATTAAACTACGCAAAACATAGATTAATAAAGTTGATGTCTGGAAGCCTGATTTTAAAAGTTTTCGTCCACTGATTTGATGCACATCCGTTGATTAATTCAACCTGTTTGTCTGTAGATCCGAAAAAAATTATTTTGACTGATATTTTAGGCACTATGCGGTATGGAATGCATGGTATGCTATGTAGACATGCAATAGCTATGATGAATGTATTGAATCAGCGATTCATGGTCAAAATTGGGGTGTGACACAGATCATGTAAAGAAAATAATCAGAAGCCTACCAAAGAAATGAAGGCCAATGATGACAACACTCAGGGTGTCAGAGAATCTGAAATAGTAGAACTCTTGAAGATCTTGTAAGATCTCTAAGGAGTCACAAGATAGAGCTTGAAGACGATGAGCCTCAGAGGAAAGTCATGCATGTGGCTCTAAAGACCAAAGCTCTTCGAGTTAAGCACAAGCTCATATTGCACTTAAGGCCATCACCTTTAAAACATAATCAGGACCAAATTCTGAATCAGATTCACATAATGACGAGGTATTTTCTAATATCACTCCTTCTAAATTAGAATTATCTTCAGTTGAGATTCTTGAAAAGATTCAGAAGCTTCAGTAAATATGCAAGAATATAAAATAGATTCATGTAGTCAATTATGAATCCCATAGTGAACTGCTGAAAGAAAACTCTATTTTAAAAGAAAGAAACGATAGTTTAGAAAATGAAAACTCTGCCCTTTAAAGCATGAGTGAAAATCTTGAAAAATAAATTCTTTCAAAAGCTCCTATGGACTCTCAATATGCTTCCAAGAGATATGAAGCTTCTTTTCAAAATTTATAGCTAAGAACATAGATATAAGAAAAATGGCTTCAATGGTCTATAGAATTAGTGGTAAAGGGAAAATAGGCATTGGTTATGTTAAACCAAAGAACTCCATGTTGAAGCCTAAATCCAAAGAGAATGTGAAAAGGCCAGAGGCTTTGTATTGCCATTCAATGTATGGTCACACACATAAGTTATTTTCTACGCATAAAACTTGGGTTGATAAAACCTCTAGGAAAACTAACCACAACAAAGGACCCAAAAAGATATGGGTACCAAAAGATAAAATAGTTTATGTTGCAGATATCATGAGTAGCAAAGTTGAGACACCAATCATGTACTTGGATTGTGGATGCTCTTAACATATAAAGGGAAGAAGGCATATGTTCCAAGGTCTGGAACTTAAGCTCAGCGACTCTCTAGGTTCTTGAGGAAGTTAAAAGGGTAAAATCAATGGTACAAAAACTATTGAAAGTTATTTCCTTCCCTCTACTTTTGATATATGTGTTTTATGTTTAACACTAACAAGTTTGATTCTAAATCTAAAAAATTTATCATGTTAAGATACTTTGAATGCTAAAAGGATACATAGTATATAACACTGAAACTAACATTATTGAGGAATCAAATTATGTTGAGTTTAATGATAAGTTTGACTCTGAAAAGTCAAAGCTAGTTTAAAAATCTGCAAATCTGAAGGTTAGGTACTTTGACTCTGAGGACATAGCTTTTGATTTACACATCAAAGAAATAAACGGTCAAAACCATATGTTGCTGACACATCATAACCTCTGAGAAAGCTCAAGCAAAGATGGTCTCATTCTGAAAATCTAAGTTTTAGTTAAAAGAAAGGACCTATCTAAACCAGATTATCTTTCAGACTATATGAAGAAAAGCTTATGGACCTTGTGTTTATCACAAACTAACCTTCTTTAAATGAAGCTCTTCAAATCTTATAAGCACCAAATGTGCATTCTGGAGAAGGATAAGGTAAGCAGAGGTAAGTCAGTTTGTCCTAGTCAAAATCCCTATAGGAATTTATGTCTTCTGAATTAAGAATTTTTGAAATTAATGGTGGAAATCAAGTGTTGTATCTCTAAAGCAAGATAATTGTCATACATTTATCCATCTGAACGTTTGGAGCGACCCATTGGGATACTCTATTTCTAGGGAAATGAGAAAATCATTTCATTCGCCTCCCTTATCGGTTAGTGTGTTTTCCAATTTTCTTTTTAAATTATTACTCTTTCTATTTAAACCCATTATTCACTCACTTCTCACACACAAAACAACTACTCTTCACAACCCACACTTGAAATTTTTCATCTTCAAAACTCTTTCTCCAAATATAATACCATAATAATGGTTGATCAAAAACAACAACATCAAGAGCAACTTCAAATACAATCTTAACAATAAGCTACTATGATGAAAGGAATTCCTGAGATTTCATTATCTACTCATGTGATTGATTTGGAAGTTCTATGTGAGTCAATTGTGGGGTTTGAAAACTTGAAGCTAAATGGGTTTAACCTCACCAACGATGTTGCATCCCAGGGATAGGAAAATCACTTCAACGGGTTGAAAGGTCCAGTGTATCCTACACTTGTAAAATATTTTTGGATTCATACAGAAGCTACAAATGTTTAGGTCTTGTCTAGTGTTCTTGGCCAGAAATTTCAAATCTCTGAGAAACCCATAGCCAAGCTACTGAACCATGATGGTTATAGGAAGAGATGTTATCAAATTTTCAAAAAAGGGGGAAATATGAATAAAATGGTAGCTACCATATTCCAATATGGATTGAGTTCAAGCTTCAAGAATATCTGACTTAGGTTGAGGATTTGTGTCAAGATTCTTTTGGGGTGTATTCATCATCGTCCTATTGGAAGCTCTGTTGACTACATTAACTAAGACCAGAAATACATGTTGTATTATCTGGCCAAAGGAGTTAAGATAAATTTGCACTTTATATTGCTTAAATATTTGAGGGAGATGGTCAAGCAAACAAGAAACTTAGGTCAAAAACACATGAAGTGGATTCACTTGGGAAAATTGATTTCTGATATTTTGGTTGAAAGCAAGCTGGTATCAAAGTTGGAAAAGATGAATCTTCATGAAGATCTCCAGACAGAAGTGGGAAAATATTTCAACACAGAGAATCTGAAAAACATGATAATGATTTTAAAAGTTGTGGACCTTATAGTGTTGGACAGGGAATCTGTTTCTACCAGAAGGGTGAAGATTGATGATTTATCTGTATTCACTAAGTTGAACCCCTCATATGTTTTGATGGAAAACATGAGAAGCTGCTTGGAGGCAGGTATTGATCTAGAAGTGGACATCTTCAACTTGCCACAAGGCCCCTCCTGAGGCAACTCTTAAGAGGAAAAGAAGGGAAAATAATTCTGGTGAAGGAACCTCCAATCCTCCTCCTCCGTCTCCAGCCAAAGAAGTCTGAGACCTCCAAAAGGGTTCTGAGGTATGTAGTTATTGTTGAAGCTTCTGAAGAACAAAGTAGAAAAGCGGCTAAAGAATATGGGCAACTAAATAAGGAAGCTAAGAAGGAATCTGTTGTAGTTCCTACCAACCAGAATCAATGTAAGTCTTCTAATGTTGACACTTCTACTAATTCTGATTCTATAAATGTCAAGTCTTCATCTATCTTGTTCTCTAATACAACCACTCTAAATCAACCTTTTTGTACCATCAACAAACCAACAAATGTACCTGAAACTACAAATGCACCTGAAACAACCAATGAACCTGAAAACACAACCACAAATCCAACAAATCCAACAAATCACAAATAACCCAATCCAACAACCACCTACATCTCCATGTCAACCTCAACATCCACCTTCACCTGAGCACACACAATATGATCATCCAACCAATCCTGAAACCATACCCATGAACATCTCAACTCCTCTCTCTAATAAAATTGATACATATGTCCTAGACCCATTCTTTGATGATATTTTCCTCAGATGACTCCTCTATTGATAGAGAATTTTTATCTAATAATGATCCATCTGAAGTTAAACTCTCTTCGTCCTCATCTTACTCAAAGATGAATTCGGAGATTAGAACCCCACAAATAAATCTCAACATACCCCTCCAACCCCCTCTTGTGGTGAAGTATGGACTGCTATAGAATTAAAAAATAGTTGAAATTATTGGAAAAAGAGATTTTGAGTGTTATGTCCGGTATTAGAAATAATAAAGCCCCGGGTATTGATGGATTCAACTTTTTCTTCTTTTAATCGACCTGGAAAATTATTAAGCATGATGTAATTACATCTATTATGGATTTCTTTGCTTCTATTAATTTGCATTTGGCTATTAATTGCTTGTTGGTTACCTTGATTCCTAAGTCTTCTGAAGCCACAACAATAAAAGACATGAGGCATATCTCTTGTTGCAGCATTATCTACAAGTTGATATCCAAAATTCTGACTGCAAGGTTAGCAAAAATGATCGATTCAATTATTGATGACAACCAATATGCTTTCATCCTAGGAAGAACAATTCATGATAGTATCTCGCTAGCCCATGAGTTGGTGAGAGGGTATGGTAGGAAGAACATATCTCCTAGATGTATGGTCCAAATTGACATACAAAAAGAATATGACACAGTGGAGTGGCCTGCTCTGGCTCAGATTATGGTTGAGATAGGAATCCCCCAAAGGTTCATCAATTGGATCATGGCTTATGTTACATTTGTTTCCTATAGATTTTCCATAAATGGGGTGCCTTCTGGAATTCTCAAAGCAAAAAGAGGGTTGAGACACGGAGATCCCATTTCTCCCCTCTTGTTTGTTCTTATAATGGAGTATTTTCACAGAATTTTGTAGGGCTTGAATTCCAATCCTAACTTTAACTTCCACCCTAAATGTGAGAAGTTAAGGATCATTAATCTTTTCTTTGGTGATGATATTATGATATTTTTGAGAGGTGACCTGGGTTTTATGAAGTTGATTATGAATAAAGATAGGGATTTCTCTGCTGCTACAGGATTATACATCAGCAATCCCAAGAGTAAAATCTATCTTGGTGGTGTAGATGGAGACACTCAAAGCCTCATTCAGTAAGAAATTGGGTTTGATATTGGTACCATTCCTTTTAGGTACCTGGGTGTTCCTTTGGATAACAAGATGTTAACTGTAGCTCATTTCCAGCCTTTGATTGAAAAGATGTTGATAAAGTTGAAGCACTGGAGTACTAGGTTGTCATCTTATGCAGGAAGATATCAACTTGTGAAAAGTGTTATTTTTTCAATTGCTAACTATTGGATGCAGGTTTTTCCTTTGCCCAAGAAGGTGATTTCCCATATTGAGGGGCTTTGTAGAAACTTCTTATGGATATGTAAAAATAACTAGCAGAAAAGCCCTTATTTCCTGGGATTATGGTCTACAAAGTTCTTCTGATTAGGAAACAGAATAACACCATAAATGCCCACCGCAATCAAAGCACAAACCGTCTTCCAATTACCCACTACAGCATGTTCCTTGGCATTAGCTTCCAAGAAACTCAAATGAAATCCAGGTAATTTCCCCTTTTCCTTCAGACCCTCCTTGATCATTTCCGGACTCAAATAAAGAGCACGGGAAATCCCAAGGACATCAGGCTCCACCCTAGTAGCATGGAAAGGAATCTGATCACGGCTCTGCATACCCAGGATGCTGGCATAATCCTCCATCAGAGGCCCCAACAAATAATCTGGAAACACGAAACATCTCAGCCCCGGATCATAGAACTGGAGAAGTGTATGAATGGCGCTCCTGTCACTATCAGTGAGTCTGAAAACCATCTTCAGAATACTACCGTATGCCTCCCTGAACATCCCCACATGGTCGGGCGTAATCAATGCTATCATCTCCTTCAGCACACCAATCTCTGGGTCAAAGAAACTGTAGGCAACATCGGGCTTCAAACCGGTCCTCATATCTGAGCAAGAAGTCTCTCAACCAGGATCTTGACCAAAAATGTCCCTGCATATGGATAAACATGTGTTAGATGCAGGTAAATGCAAGATGTAATGATGCTGATGAATGAATGCAATGCATTGCCATCCTCCAAGTCATCTGATCATCTGTTGCACTGAATCACAGCCCTGATCTCTGAACTGATCACAACCATCTGAGGGAATATGTAACCCTGATCCGACATCAAGGGTTCCGAAATAAACGGAACTGCAAGATACATCATCATCATCATCATCATCATCACCAAACAATCTCTGATCAGATACCCATATCCTCTGAATCGGCCCGGGGAATCCTGAAATAAACGGATCCCCACTGATAAATAACACGGACAGCACTCCGGCGTCTCTGAAATAAATGGCCATAAATCCGACTTATAAATAGGACTCTGATCCACGGAACCAAAAGTCACCATCAAAGTCACCATCTGAACATGCATCTGAAAAAATCACCCTCCCCTCACAGGTAAATTCTAATCAGGTCATCCTAAGGCGGACAATAGCCTCGACAATCGGGCAGAGATACTCAATGGGTTTGCCCTTTCGGGTGTGCCATTGTAGCTCTCCTGAGATCGTCTAAACCAAAGATCCGGGAAATGATCGGTCACCAGAGTCAATAGTTCAGATGAAGTAACTCAACCAAAGTGGAGTACCCCACAGAGGAAAGCACTATCAAATGAACCTCGTCCGGCTTGTGGTACATCACATTGCCAAGCACATGTTGACCTAACATGAAGGAGGCAACATGAGACCACACTACTCCTAGGTGTATACTCGGGCCTGGGTTTTAGCCCCACTCAGAACACCCACCCCAAACAGAGGAACTACCTGTACAGAGGACAACAACATGATAGCATGATGCATGCAGATATTTATGCAAATATATACACAATCAGAATAATAAATGCAATAAATAGCAGCACAAGCAACCTAAACTATCCTAAAACGCTAGGAGAGACTCGCTTAGGGAAGATGGACCAGCACAGGTCAACATCTCTGGTCCCCAGCAGAGTCGCCAGCTGTCGCATCCGCGAAAAACAACCGGCGAGCTCAACTGGTTTAAAAACCAAGCAACAGCAAGCAAGTTCTCAAGGAACTGTAAGCAACTAAATGTACCTTGTGGTTATGGCAGATGTGATTCAGCTTGTTTCCAAGTGAAAGAAGGTGAAACAGATGATGCTTAAGGACGAGGAAGTTGAATGGAATAGCTAGCTCAGCTCCAGCACGATCCAGATACAAGAATTATCAAAACTCCATTGTTGTGCAAGCTTCCAACAGTCCAAGATCTTGAAGCTTTTGGCCACGATTTAGCAAAACAGTTCTTCAGTGATGATTATAGAGCATGGATCCACGAAGAATGAAGCAAAATGATGTAGAATTCATGGAGAAATGTTGAAAAAAGTGATGAAGTTCTTGGAGAATTTGAGAGAAAATGGAGGGAAAGTTTGTTGCAATTCTTGGAAAATGAAATGTTGTTAGCAATTCTGTTACAATTAGCAACTTATACCATCTCCTTAATCACTTTCCTTAATCACAATTAGCAAATTAGCTTGATTTAGCATAATGTGATTTTAAGTGCAATGTCCAAAATGACCTTTTCAAATAGCCAATGTAACAGTAAAATGAATGTTCACACAAGTTCTAAATGATATTTGGAGTGTGTTGGAAGTGGTCTCATGTCAATTGGCCTTGTATTTCTCAATTTCACTATGCCATGCCAAAAATACACATGAATTCACTTGAAATTTGACTTTTTGCATTGACCATTTTTGATGAATTTGGATCACACATCATGAAAGTACATGTAAAATGGAGTTTGCTCACAAAAAGATCACCCAAATTGGACATTCCATGTGAAAGTTATGCCACTTTGATTATAGGCATTTTTGGAAAATGAATGGACCATAACTTGTCAACCATACATGGGAATTTCAAGTTCTTGGACTTTTTGGAAAGGTGAGAGCAAACTTTCATGTTGGACAAATTTTCATTTGAAGCTTTTTTGGACACGTAATTTTGTGGTGAAAAACTTTCCATTTTTGGAAACTTCCATTACAAGTCACTTTCTATTTTTGACAACTTTTGTCCTGACTTTATTTTCTTCATTCTTGAGCTTTGACATGTCAAATGAAACTTATTTCAACATGAATGAAGTGTATCCAACTCTCTCCCACCTCCAAATCCATAAAATCAAGCACAGTTGACCACAGTTGACTTTTTCAACTGATAGATGAATTTGGCAATGCACTGATCAATCTGAGCCCCAATCTTCTGATGAAATGGCTCAAGGATGAAACCCTAGCCTCCATAAGCTCAATATAGTCACATAATGATCCCCATATCCATTATAGACCTCATCTCCTTCACAAGCCCTGATCGGCCCAATGCAACTGATTAGGGTTGACCAGTGGTCAAAACCCTAATCTCAAGGTGTATGATCAATCACTTGGATCCCTTGGATGATAACAAGACCATGATGATGATGATGTACCATTCCACCCAAGATCAAGACCAATCTCCCTGAGAAATCATGAAACCCTAATTCATAGCCCAATCCTCAGATGGCTAATGATCAGTCAATAAAACCCTAGGCTTGCATCTCCACCTCTTATCTTCTGACCAAGACTTAGGAGGATGACTTGCACAATGTAACCACATGATATGCAATTATGCAATGCCTAATGACCTAAAAATGATATGCAATATGTTAAGCTAGTCCCAAGAGAGGAGGGCAAATTTTGAGGTGTTACAGCTGCCCCTATTCAATCCACTGTGAACCTGTCGATATGAATAGCCTCGGCTTTCAGATGATCAGGGTAAAGAGTGATTGAATACCAAGAACAGACGAACAATTTGCACTCTGATGGGAAAATAATTAACAATGCCTGTCAGGATCGGCAAAAACACAATCTTCTGAAAGAATCCGTCCGGAACGGAGAAAGTCGGCCTGATCACCGAAACAGCAACGTCGACCTGGATACCAAAATAAATGGTAACGCAGGGATAACCACGGCCTGAACACCACATATCCGCTGGGGATTATCATTCCTTTCTTTTTTATGCTTTTCTTGAACCCCGAAATTTCTGATAATCGCTCTTTTTTCATTTTCTTGAACCCCGAAATTTTCTTTCGCGCCAATGATCCCCGATCACTGCATTTGAACCCCGTTCTCCTATTTGCCAAAATAATGAACCCCATTCTCCGGTTTGAACCCCAGTCGCCTGACGATAACTTGCGATCGCCAATGTGAACCCCATCTCCAGAAAACATCTCATGTCTCCTTTTCTCCATTTGGACCCCGCTCTCCAGAAAATGCCTCAACATTTCCCTTTTTCCGTTTGAACCCCAATCTCCAGAAAATGTCTCAACATTTCCTTTTCTCCATTTGGACCCCGTTCTCCCATCTCTCGTGATAATTCCGCTGGCAACGTCGGAAATAACACCAAACCACTCTGAGGGCGACATATCAGAGGGTACACCTTCACAAAAGGAAGGTAGCATGTGCATCTCTTCTTCAGAAGACACCCATAACGACTTCCACTGGCCTCAGCCAAAGTCTAAGGTGACACATGAACAGAAGACAATCCTACGGACCTCATCCCGGATATAATCTTCAACTCCAATCTCTATTTGGACCCCGATCTCCAGAAAATGTCTCAACATTTCCCTTTCTCCAATTGAACCCCGCTCTCCAGAAAACACCTCGTGTCTCCTTTTCTCCATTTGAACCCCGCTCTCCAGAAAACACCTCGTGTCTCCTTTTCTCCATTTGAACCCCGCTCTCCGCGCTGATCGCGTAACCTCCTTCGTTTCCATTTCCATCTCCGCTCGACGGAAAAAAGTTCCCTCCAGCATCGCACTACTGGAGAACATTGTTGACCTGTCGCCATGATGCCAAACTCATCCGAGTGACATCTTCACCATCCGGCGAAACCAAATCTCAAGCGGTAACCACGGTCTGAGACTAGCTTATGCTTGCAATATGATGAATGAATTTTTCTGCGTAATGCTCCATAATTATGGAAATGCTACGTGTCGCATCCTGCGAAAAATCAACCGGCGAGCCTAAAAATAAAAACACACAGAGCCGCCACTAAACGTTATTTATCCCAAGATAGGGAAAGGAAACGCTCAGAGAAACCTGGAAAGACATGGTCTCGCGACCAGAGAGAAAAGGTTCGGGAGTCGGTTACGCAAGGGGAAGGTATTAGCACCCCTCACGTCCTAGGTACTCCTAGGGATCCACGTCCTAGAATAAAGAAAAGGTTGCTATAAACATACATCACACACACACACAGGGAACGCAGGTGGGGTTAAGAGAAACGGGCTCGATAAGGTATCGCACCTTATGCCTACATATCTTGTCTGGAACAAGAATCAGAGCCACTGTAGTTCGGCTTACGCACGCCAAACAACACAAAACATACAAACAAGCAAGGGTGGCAAACATGGAGCCCGACAACCACTGGATGGAATTACGTCGGCATCCGAACCAAAACATACTCAAAAGGGCAAACGTGGAGCCAGACAGCCAATCACTGGGCTTACGTCGGCATCCGAACCCAAACACACAGTCAGATAACAAATAAACGCACGCAAAAAAGAAAAAGGTTGCCCGGAGTGGTCTCGCACGACCACCTGCCTACATACCTCGTCTGGAACGAGGATCAGGGCGATGTAGTTCCCCTGAAAGGGACTAAATTGCTAACCAGAAACCGGGGAAAGATACACAACTAGGGAGCTGAGACTCGAGCCTAATGTTGTCATGCATCGTTAACCCTAAGTTCGGTTTTCTATCCTACTTGCATAAGCAAACTAACCTAACCAGGAAAGAAGCTAGCACACAAGCATACAATCATATATCATCAAATGAGAACAGGTATCTCAAACAAGCATGTCAATCAGATATCCACATAACACGCACTATAGCCAAACAAGGGGGCTCAATCAATCAGGTTTGACTGCCTAAGCAAGTCGTCTGTACAGGCTGTGTTTGCTCTTAACCTTGCCATTACGAGGCTAAGGTGAAGCAGATGATGGGATGAAGTGAGGATCAGACCTCACAGCTCTTATCCCTAACCAGGGAGAGCTGACAAATGAGCATGGGTCCAGAATAGGGGAACCCTTCTATACTCGATGACTCTGACTCAATGTGCACTGCACAGATCTTGGGCTTTTGATCTCAATGCTACAACCATGTAATGGGAGCAAGGAGAAGACTCAACTGAATAGTGGGGGACAGGTTGCTTGTCCCTACCTTCCACCAATTGCCTTCTTTGAAGGACTTTTCCTGCTTGGGCTTAAAATAAACAACCACAATCATTGCCTCTTAAGGAGGACTTCAGACATTTATTTGCCCGGCCCGGTAACAGCCGGGTCTCCAGACTACATGAAGATTAGTAGGTTACCTCAATGCAAATTGCTTATGCAAAGCAAAGCAAAGCAATAGTTCACAAGGAACTGAGCAACTAAAGTACCTGGAAACAATCAAACTCAGTCAGTATTCAATCAGACAAATTGTACAGCAAACAATCAAACAGTTTAAACAATACGACACAAAGCAAGCTCAAGGCTTAAGCCCAAGCTCCAACACCTACAAAACAATGTTATGTTAGTGTACAAACATCCACAACATCAATTAAAATCAACTTGTATCATTCTCCATGTACATTGCTTTTTTGATCCTGAAAAATCAAGCAAACATTAGCAACTAGACCACTAGGCCAAGCCTAGGGTCCCAAAGCAAGAAAAAAGTTAAAACAGCAAGGTATCCACCATCCAACATCAAATTAACATCAAACAAGAGCAAACATCCTTGGTCTCATGTTTATATCATCCATCAAGTTCAATTCATGCACAAAACAATCCATATTGGTTCAAATGAAGCACCAAATATACAAACAGAAGTATTGCATTCAAAGCCATGCCAAAACACATCAAAAAAATCTCAAATTAAATACACCTAAACAGGGGTCAATCAAGGTCTACCATGCCAAATTTGAGCTCAATTGGGCAAATGGAACCATGTCAATGAAAATCAACAGAAACAGACACAATTACATGCTTCAATTCACACCATCAATGCATACATCCACTTCAAAAATTCATATCTCATTGGAAACTAAAAAGAAATGGATGAGACCAAAACAGGGAGGTCCTAACATGTGTCTAGTTCATGCATATCAAATTTCATGGCCATACAATACAATATGAGGATTTCCCAATCAATCTACCAACATGTATCACATGAGCTTGCAATTTCAACAACCAGAAATGAAAAATCAAGATTAAATTGAAAATACAGTGAAAAATCCTACAAAAATTCATCAAGCATCCTAACATGTCAACAAGTCATCATGCAAAATTTCAGCCAATTCCAACATGCATAGGTCATCCAATTAAATTCAACAAGTTGACATCAAGAGGTGTGACACAAATTGTCACACCTAAGTTCCAGAATTTGCTGCTCTCTAACCAGGTATCAAAAATTCATGAAATTTACATATAAATAATCCTCAATGAGTCAAGAACCACCACAAAAATTTTCAAGAATTTATTTGCAAGCATGTGCATTTCACAATTAAAATGGTAAAGTGTATCAAAATGTGACTCATGTGAGAAAACCCTAGGGCAAATGGAATTTCTACCAAGCACAACTTTGACCAATAGATCAAAAAAGTCCTAAAGTCAACAAGGAAGTCATAGAAAAAATCTCCATATTTTTCTGAATTTTCTACTATTTTTTTTATGAATTTTTTCATGTGTTAATGATTTTTAACAATTAATTAAATTAAATAGAATTTTGACAATGGCATTATCGTAAATACTAATGGCGGGAGCGGGAAACATGCAGTTTGAATTTTCAAAACAGATTTTGGATTGAACAGTAAAATTTCCAGAACTTCATCGTCTACAGTCCAGAATCCTCAAGAACACGAAATTTCAAATCATCACCAAAATGAACAATCTCATATCCGTTAGAACCGTCTGAGCCTAAGGATCACGAATATCAACTTATTCTTGGCTAAAAGTTCCTAAATCGAACGAATCGCGCGAGCTAGGGTTTATGTTCATATCTTAAAATCCAGATTTCTCCTCCTATGGTTCATCATTCTCAAAACTAATCACATCACCGCGATCTACATAACAAGGCCTTTCAAACGCATATAATGATTAAACAAATGGTGACGATCGATTTTGCTCAAACCTGGATATGGCAGCGGAGTTCTTGTTGTTTTTGAGCTTCAATTACACGAAACAGAAGTAGTGCAAGCTAGTGGTAGATGAATGATGCGTCCAACTTCAGTTGCCTTGGCCTCTAGTGCTCGAAATCCACATTTCACCATTGAAGCTCCTCATGCTACAGTCACGATTCGATGAGTTTCTTCCTCCAATCTCCAAAAACAGTCCAAGATAATGATGATACAAATCCAAAGCAAAAAGAATTTTGAGATTTGGTTGAAGAATGAAGAAGATTGATGCATATGAAGTTCTTGTGTTCTTGATGAAATGTGAGAGAATTGGAATGGTTTTGAGATCTGAACTTGGTAATTGTGCATTCTCCTCAAGAGTTTGTTATGATTAAGCTTATATACTTCCAACTAATCAAGCTTTAATCACCAAATTAGCAAAATGACATGCAATTAGCAAATGTGCATTTACTTAAGCAAGGGCAAAATGGCCTTTTCACTCAAGCCCTGTGACAGCTCATTGACAGCTCATACATTCTCAATTGATATTTGGAGTGTGTTGGCTCAAATGAGATGTTCACTCTTGTGCATGAAGATGGTGCATGAAGTAATATGGACATGAACAGTGCTGTATGAGAGCTCAAAATAGAGTTATGTATTGATACATAACACTTTTTAACAGTATGCATCGATACATAACTTGTTTGTATCAATACAAGGCACTTTTTAACAGTGTGCATCGATACATAACTTGTTTGTATCAATACAAGGCACTTTTTAACAGTATGCATCGATACATAACTTGTTTGCATCGATACAAGGCACTTTTTAACAGTGTGCATCGACACATAACTCGTGTGCATCGATACATGGCCCTTTTTTGCCTTGCACGCATCGATACGAAATTCGTGTGCATCGATACATGGAAAATTTTGCCATGCACGCCCGGTGGTAATTTGACCATATCTCCTCAACCGTTCATCCGATTCTCACGATCTTGGACTTTTTGAAAATGGGAGAGAAAGATCTACAACTTTCATGTTCAACAAAATTCCATTTGAAGCTTTTTTGATGGGGGAAAATTGGGTTGAAGTCGTTCCAAAAACTTGCCATCCTTTTGGAAACTTGAAACCATAGGTCATTTTTCCTTTTGGAAACCTTTGCTATGACCTCAAATCCTTCAATGTGAGTATCTGAAATGTCAAATGAGACTTGTTTGAACATGAATGGAGTATCTCTTGCCCTTTCCCTCCTCCAAATCCATCAATCCAGGCACCGTTGACCACAATTGACTTTTCTGACAGATAGATGAATTTGGCTACGCACTGATCAAATTGAGCCCCAAACTCCTGATGAAATGGCTCAACCATGAAACCCTAGCATCCATGAGCTCAATATAATCACATTATGATCCTCATATACATCATAGCCCCCATCTCCTGATTATGCCCTGATTGGCCCAATGCAGATGATTAAGGTTGACCAGTGGTCAAAACCCTAATCTCAAGGAATATGCTCCAACACTTGATGATGACCAACCATGATGATGATGATGTATCTTTTTAATCAAGATGAAGACCAACATCCATTGAGAATCATGAAACCCTACTTCACAGCCCAATCCTCAGATGGCCAATGATCAATCAATAAACCCCTAGGCTTGCCTTTGACTTCCTCATCTTCTGATCAAGACTTGAGAGGATAGCTTGCACAATGTAACCACATGATATGCAATATGCAATGCCTAATGACCTAAAATGATATGCAATATGTTAATGCTAGTCCCAAGAGAGGAGGGCAAATTTTGAGGTGTTACAGCTGCCCCTATTCAATCCACTGTGAACCTGTCGATACGAAATAGCCTCGGCTTTCGGATGATCAGGATGAAGAGTGATTGAATACCAAGAACAGACGAACAATTTGCACTCTGATGGGATAATAATTAACAACGCCTGTCAGCATCGGCGAAGAAACAAACTCTGAACAACGTCGACCTGGATACCAAAATAAATGGTAACACAGGGAGAACCATGGCCTGAACACCACACATCCGCTCGGGATTATTATTCTCTCTTCTTTGCTTTTCTTGGACCCCGAAATTTCTGCTTGTGCAAACGATCCTCAGACCTCTGCATTTGAACCCCGGAAAATATCTGATAATTCTGCTGGCAATGTCGGAAATAATACCAATCACCACTCTGAGGGCAACACGTCAGAGGGTACACCTTCAACCAGACACTGACTGATGACTGGGAAGAAATTCGACGTTTACTGAACATCGGACGATGATGTTTACTGACACCAAAAAAAGCTCGACCAGACATTAACCAATGACCGGGAGGAAACTCGATGTTTACAGGCACCGAACAATGATGTTGACATGACATCAAACAATGATGCGGACAGACATCAAACAATGATGCGGACAGACATCAAACAATGATGCGGACAGACATCAAACAATGATGCGGACAGACATCAAACAATGATGCGGACAGACATCAAACAATGATGCGGACAGACATCAAACAATGATGCGGACAGACATCAAACAATGATGCGGACAGACATCAAACAATGATGCGGACAGACATCAAACAATGATGCGGACAGACATCAAACAATGATGCGGACAGACATCAAACAATGATGCGGACAGACATCAATCAATGATGCGGACAGACATCAAACAATGATGCGGACAGACATCAAACAATGATGCGGACAGACATCAAACAATGATCGACCAAACACTCACTGATGTCTGGGAAGAAACGGTGGTTCCAAACTCACAATGCTGAACTCCTCGGAGCATCGTCTTCGCTGTCAGACAAAACCAAACCTCAAGCGGTAATCACGGCTTGAATCGCGTTGATCGCGTAACGTCTTCTGACTGTATCCCCATCTCTGTCCGACGGGAACATTTCCTCCAATATCGCACTACTGGGGAACATTGCTGATCTGACGTTGTAATGCTAATCTCCTCAGAGTAACATCTTCCTCTTTGGTGAACCCCAAATCTTCAAGCGGTAACCACAGTTTGGGTTGCGTTGAATACATCCCTTTTCCATCTCCGTCCGACGGAAGGAGTCTTCTCCAGTGTCGTACCACTGGGACAATACCTGTGATCCAATCATGAGGCTATACTACTCGGAGTAACACTTTCATTTTCTGGCAAAACACCTCTCAAACAGTAACCACGGCTTGAGACTAGCTGACGTTTGCAATGATGCATGCTTGATTTCTTCTGCGTAATGCTCCATAATTATGGAAATGCTACGCGATTATTTATTTTTCTATGCAATATGCAATGCTTATTCTACATGATGAATGCATAAAAATATCCCCCTCAAGGGAATCTTCTGGAGAAAACGAGACTCTCTGTTGAGGAACTCGCCACTGCTCCGATTTCCACCCTGCCGGGGATAGCACTGCTGCTAGGAAATAGACAACCCTTGCTGGGGATACAGATCCTTTGCACCTAACCCTCTCGAGGACATGCTGGGGATACAGATCCTTCACTGCACTCTGTGGGAATACCACAGTCTTTGACTTGCTGGGGATATAGATCCCAACTCTGCTTTGGGAACCCTCACAGATACTCCCGCTGGGGAAATGAGCAATCTTCAACCTGCTGGGGGAATACCATCCAGACCCTGCTAGGGGAATGACAACTACTCCGCTGGGGAGGACCCAATCAATCCACATGTAGGATACCCTCGGCTGGGGATGCAGATATTCGTCTGTTACGGAAACTCGTTCAATCCACTGGTAGAATGAACACTGTTGGAGAGATATGTCATTGAAAAAACCCGCTCCATTCGGGGAACTGCTGGAGATATATTTCTTTGAAACCCGCTCCACTCGGGGAATAGCAACCTTCTGACCTGGCTGTTGAGGAAACACCGCTTTACCCCTGCCGGTATAACCATCCTGACTCGGCTGGGGAAGTCCACAGACCTTGAATCTGCTGGGGAGCTAGTCCTTACGATTCTGCTTGGGGACTTAGCTGGAAAATGAGAAAAGTCGGTACAGAACACCCGTCGACGCATCGAACCACAGTATCTACCTCCAATACTCGTATCGGCTTTCCACTTTTGAGAATTCCCAGACTCGACTGGACCTTTTCTGCTCCATCATCTCGTATTCCAAATCGCCCTGCGCTCAACGAGAGACGTACTCCTGGGAGTTATACAGAAATTTCAATTTTCCGACTTTGAAGAGTCTTCTTGGTTAATTCCAAAGGTCGTCGGACGTCTCGACGTCTCTCACTGCTTCTCTACCCATCCATTCGTTTCTGGTCAGACTCTGCGGGGAATTTCTACAGACTTCCAAATCTTCCGACTTTGAAGAGTCTTCTTGATTATCATCAAGGATCGTCGTACGCCTCAACGTCACTTCGTCATTCTCCATTTATTCGTCCCTGAGCAAACTCTCTGGGGATTTATTACAATGCTTCCACATCACAACCTGCAAGTGAGTGAAAATATCTAACAATTCCTGCAAAACAGATCGTTAAATAAAACCGTGCCCCAGGCGTGTCAAGATTTCAACACTTGGGTCACTCAACCTTCCAAATAAGATTTCAAGCTTTCAATCTCATAAACATGCATTGGAAGGAACCTGTATGTATTAAAATGCAAAGATTCTTTATCAAAAATAATTGGATGTTTTTGCAATCAAAGCGGTAACGAAAAACAAAAACAAAATTATTTGACTGAATGTGCATTTTATTGATTGAAAAAATGTGGCTCAAATGAGCAATACAAAAGGAAGCAATTCCTGAAAAGAGGTAATTGCGCACAAAAGGAAAAATCTATCCTAATGGCAACGTGAAACCCGTGATCTCATCGAGTTCCAACTCGGTTACACCCCATATGTCCTCAGACTCTCCATGCTTTCTGCCTTCTGAACAAGACAATTCCAACTGATCCCTACCGGGTATTATCCATGATGCCTTAACCAAAGCAAAAACGATCATGCGGGACGCAGTTGTTCGTTTCAATCCCTCTTTTGCCTGGACCGCCCTTTCGGGTTTTCAGTCCACCGGGATACCCCTTTTTGCCCAAGTCGCCTTTTCAGGTTTTCGACTTGCCGGGTGTACAGTTTTTCATTTTATATCCCTAATTTTTGCCCGAACCTTTTTCTGTTTTTGGTTCGCCAGGATGCCCATTTTTGCCTGGACTGTTTTGCTCTTTTCGTCCAGCGGGTCTCTTTATACGAAGTATTTTTAACTGCGTCCGCATTCACAGGGGATGGGAAATCTCCGCCATCCATGGTCGTTAGCAACAAGGCTCCGCCAGAGAAAACCTTCTTGACCACGAATAGACCTTCATAATTCGGTGTCCATTTGCCCCTTCGATCGTTTTGAGGAGGAAGGATCCTTTTCAGCACCATATCACCCACGTGATACATCCGAGGTCGCACTTTCTTGTCAAAAGCACGCTTCATACGTTGCTGGTATACCGCCCATGACAGATGGCTGCTAGCCTCTTTTCTCCAATCAGGCTCTCTGAGTGAGAAAGGCGTTTGCCCCAGTAGACGTACGTACCGAAGTACAGTACCCAGAATGCAAGCTTCGGCCTCGGTCACCATCGTTGATGCATTCCATCGTGCCCCAGGAAGCACTACCTTATTCATCTTATCCTCCCCATCAGACATCAGAATCCGTTCGGATTCAGGGTCAGACCCCTCCTCCGGGATTGGTTACTCTCAATCTTTCGATTAGAGCACCTCGAGATGTCCTCATCAGGGAACTCAAACTTCATCGGTTGGTAACCCTCAATGGGTTGCTAGGCAATGTAATCAGACAATACACTCCTTGATTGCTTTCTGAGAGCATCACAAATCATTCAATATTCTTTTGCTCTTCTCGCAACCCGTCCGGCCGATGTTGGCTTCTCAAACCCATACTCGATCGGATCCATCTCGGAAATCCACAAAGTGGTATGAACCAGCATATACTGTCTCAGTCGGCGAGCAGCCTATGCCAAAGTACATCAAGTTTTTTCGAACAGGGAATGTACTGTTTCACAGTCGATAAACTTTTTGCTAAGGTAAATTGCATGCTCTTTTCGACAAGACTCGTCATGCTGACCCAATACACCTCGTAGACCCCTCGAAGGCCGTCAAGTACAGATTTAACAGTTGCTCCTTCCACAGGAAGTATCAGAATCAGAGGTTCCTGCAACTTTTCCTTTTATTTTTTCAACGCCCCTTGGCAATCATTATTTCGCCTGACCGTTTGATCTTTCTATCAATATCTGAATATGAGTTCACCCGTGGCGGTTAGATGAGATGTGAACCATGACAGGTAGTTCAATCTTTCTAAGAAACCACGAACCTCTTTCTTTATTCTCGGTTCAGGCATTTGTTTTTTTTTTTTTTTTTTTTTTTTTTTTTTTTTTTTTTTTTTTTTTTTTTTTTTAAAGCAGGAGCAACCTCGATTCCTCTCTTATAATGACCCCCCAACATCTTACCGGATCGCACTCTGATAGTGCACTCATTCTAATTCAACCTCAGTCTGAATTATCTCCACTGGTCAAACGACTTGCCCCCAGTCTGCCAGATGCCCCTCTTCTGACTGGGACTTTGCTATCATGTCATAGCATCTGATTCCATGATGAATCATATCATGAAACAAAGTCACCCTGATACGCGGCATCGGCGCCCTGCTTCTCAAGAGGACAGTCTTCTCTCCGTGGCAGCGTGTGCACAACGACATTGGTACTTGACCCGGCATACCCTGACATGACCAGGTAAAAGTATCCACATGCTCTTTCAACAAGGCTACCATTCTACTCTCGATTTGCCTCTGAGGCGGCTCCAATTTCAATTCCTTCCTGACCTCGGCGGTGCTTGGAATAACAATCTCAATCCGCTCCGCGTGCGGCTGAATCACCTTCTCCTCTTGTTTTGACAACCTGGCTAATTCCAGCAGATCACAATCTTCTTCGTCTTCTTCTTCAGCCTGATCGCTCGGATTGTCGAAGTCATATGAGGTGTAACCAAATTGTTATCAACGAGATCCGGAGAATTATTTTTGAATTCGGAACGAGACAAATCAAAAAAGAAAAATGAAAATAAACATTGCCATTTTTATTTGTTTTTAAACTGCAAAAATAAATGAAAAACAGGGAACACCGCTTTTTGGCTGAAAAACATCCATTTATTAATGATGCAGAAAATGCAAATTTAAACATGAGGTGGCCCTTACAATGGACCATTACGTGTCGGGCAACACGTATGGCTTTCATGCATATAAACTGAAAACAAGAAATATTACTCTTCCGGGCGAGTGTCAGTGACGATCTTGTTTAGGCCTTTCAGCTTCCTAGTATGCACGGCTTTATCCAACCACTGAACTTGCAGTCACTGTCGGTCTCTCCACCCACTGCACAGGTGTAATCTGCATCTTCAGCAATTGCACTCACCATCGCCTGACCATGTGCTGGCATGGGATTAGCATTAACATTCGGTGACGGCGCAAAATTGATAGCCTTGGAGTCCACCAGGTCCTGGACAACATTCTTGAATGCTCTACAGCCCTCAATGTTATGCCCCGGTGTACCAGAATGAAATTCACACCGGGCGTTCTCATCATAGTTAGGTGGCCTCTGATCTGTTCTCATCGGAACCATCGCCCTCGGCTGAACCAAACCAAGATCCATCAACTTTTTGAACAGAACCGCATATGTCACGGGTGGCTTGTCAAAATAGCGATCAACCCCTTTTCCTCTCATCTGGTACCCAGCTCTCTGTTGAGGTGGCTGACGTTGCTGCCGGACTGACTGATTACCAGCAGGAATGGTTACTGCAGCAGTGTGCTGGTAGTAACGATCCCTACCGGGTCCTCCCTGGGCATACACAGCACTTGATTCACCCTCGTGCTTGCGCTGACCGTTCCCGAATGGCTTCTTCGATCCTGATGCCGAAGCATTACCTTGTATCTTCCCCATTTTCAGCCAACTTTCAATTCTCTCTCCGGCCACCACAATGTCTGCAAAGTTGGTTACTGGACAACCCACCATCCTTTCAGCAAAAACCCCTTGCAGGGTACCCATGAAGAGATCAGACATCTCTCTGTCCACTAGCGGCGGTTGAACTCTGGCAGCCAACTCCCTCCACCTTTGAGCATATTCTTTAAACCCCTCATTGTTTTTCTGAGACATACCCTGCAGCTGGGTACGACTCGGAGCCATATCAGCGTTGAACTGGTACTGTTTAAAGAATGCATCTCCCAAATCCTGCCAGCTTTTGATGTCAGAAGACTTCAGCTTGGTGTACCACTCCAGGGATCCTCCGGACAGACTGTCCTGGAAGAAGTACATCCATAGCTTCTGATCAGTCGTGTAGGCAGAAATCTTACGTACGAAAGCTTGGAGGTGAGTTTCCGGGCAGGAACTACCGTTATATTTGTCAAATGCAGGCGCTTTGAACTTCTGTGGGATCACAATCCCCTCGACCAGCCCCATGTTGGACATGTTGACAAACCCCGGAGTAGCATGGCTTTCCAGAGCCTTTACCTTCTCTGCCAGCAACTGAATTTCTTTGTTTTGTGGCTGAACACCATATTGCCCAAGTGGCTCATTGTGCATGGAGAATTGATCGGCCTCTCTGTCTTCCTCCTGGTCTTCATCAAACCCATAGAATGGAGGCACCAGACCATCCTTCAGACTATACCCCAGACCGGGCCCACCACCAGTAGCAACACCAAATCCAGCAGCATTGTTGTTCACCAAACCCACAGTTTCTCTTTTACCACCATCTTTGGATCCACCCAACCCCTGATTGGAGACACCATCCAGATTAACAACACTGTTAGCAGCTGAAGCCCGCTCGAGCTTTTCAACTTTATCTGCCAGAGCCTTCTGACCAACTGCAAAGCCTTGCATGATGTTGATCAGCTCGTTCATTTTATCTTTCAGTTCGAGCATATCTGTGTTTGGGAGATCCATCAGTCGAGGAGTATTGCGCCTGGTGTAATATCTGTGAGGTCGGGTTGAGTGCAAAGGTACAGTTCTGCGAGCACGAGCAATGATTCCTGCAAAACAGCAAACAGGTTAATATGCATGAATGCAACGTCTATCCATATGAGGAAGATTCTGTCTTTCGATTCTGGTTTCATCGAGACAGATAACGTTTTGACATCCACATTCTGAAATTCAAGATGTCTCTCAACCAGATTCTCAATCAATAATACTCCCCATATGGCTAGACGTAGTTTGGGTGCAGATGAATGCGAAATGAGAATGATGCATGAATGCAATGCACTGTGCCATCCTCCAAGTCATTTGAACATCTGTTCTGAAGCCTGGTCTCTGAACTGATCATAACCATCTGAGGTACTGGTTAACCATAAGTCCGGCTCAAGGGTTCCGAAATAAACGGACCTGAAAGATACATCATCATCATCATCATCAATCTCTCCAAACAATCTCTGAGCAGATATTCTCAACCGTCTGACTCGGCCCGGGGAATCCTGAAATAAACGGATCCCCACTGATAAATAACTCGGCCCGGGGAATCCTGAAATAAACGGATCCCCACTGATAAATCACGGACAGCACTCCGGCGTCTCGGCAATAAACGGCCATAAATCCGACTTATAAATATGACTCGGATCCACGGAACAAAAAGTCACCATCTGAGTCACCATCTGTACCTGTGATAAAGATCTTTCCCTCCCCACTCACGGGTGTCATCTAGGCCAGGGCAAGGTCGAAAGAAACGCAGCATAAATAACCTTTCGCAGAATACCATCATATACACACCCAAAGTATGTAACGATAATATCCCACCAGGGTCTGAACTGCTCGTGATGTCAATGTTCCGCTAAGTGGCGCCATACCACCCGCTTCCCATGCATCACTCTATTCCTAGGTTTCCTAGATTTCACTCATAGCCTGGGTATTGGGCCTTTTACCTCGAGTAACTCCCACCCTAAAACAGAGGAACCACCTGTACAGAGGACGGCAACAATATGATAGTATGATGCATGCAAACATTTAATGCAAATATATATACATTGGTTAGAATAATAAATGCAATAAATAGAACACAACAAGCAACCTAAACTAATCCTAGAACGCTAGGAAGGACTCGCTTAGGGACGATGGACCAGCATAGGTCTACACCGCTATATCCCCAGCAGAGTCGCCAGCTGTCGCATCCTGCGAAAAATCAACCGGCGAGCCTAAAAATAAAAACACACAGAGCCGCCACTAAACGTTATTTATCCCAAGATAGGGAAAGGAAACGCTCAGAGAAACCTGGAAAGACATGGTCTCGCGACCAGAGAGAAAAGGTTCGGGAGTCGGTTACGCAAGGGGAAGGTATTAGCACCCCTCACGTCCTAGGTACTCCTAGGGATCCACGTCCTAGAATAAAGAAAAGGTTGCTATAAACATACATCACACACACACACAGGGAACGCAGGTGGGGTTAAGAGAAACGGGCTCGATAAGGTATCGCACCTTATGCCTACATATCTTGTCTGGAACAAGAATCAGAGCCACTGTAGTTCGGCTTACGCACGCCAAACAACACAAAACATACAAACAAGCAAGGGTGGCAAACATGGAGCCCGACAACCACTGGATGGAATTACGTCGGCATCCGAACCAAAACATACTCAAAAGGGCAAACGTGGAGCCCGACAGCCAATCACTGGGCTTACGTCGGCATCCGAACCCAAACACACAGTCAGATAACAAATAAACGCACGCAAAAAAGAAAAAGGTTGCCCGGAGTGGTCTCGCACGACCACCTGCCTACATACCTCGTCTGGAACGAGGATCAGGGCGATGTAGTTCCCCTGAAAGGGACTAAATTGCTAACCAGAAACCGAGGAAAGATACACAACTAGGGAGCTGAGACTCGAGCCTAATGTTGTCATGCATCGTTAACCCTAAGTTCGGTTTTCTATCCTACTTGCATAAGCAAACTAACCTAACCAGGAAAGAAGCTAGCACACAAGCATACAATCATATATCATCAAATGAGAACAGGTATCTCAAACAAGCATGTCAATCAGATATCCACATAACACGCACTATAGCCAAACAAGGGGGCTCAATCAATCAGGTTTGACTGCCTAAGCAAGTCGTCTGTACAGGCTGTGTTTGCTCTTAACCTTGCCATTACGAGGCTAAGGTGAAGCAGATGATGGGATGAAGTGAGGATCAGACCTCACAGCTCTTATCCCTAACCAGGGAGAGCTGACAAATGAGCATGGGTCCAGAATAGGGGAACCCTTCTATACTCGATGACTCTGACTCAATGTGCACTGCACAGATCTTGGGCTTTTGATCTCAATGCTACAACCATGTAATGGGAGCAAGGAGAAGACTCAACTGAATAGTGGGGGACAGGTTGCTTGTCCCTACCTTCCACCAATTGCCTTCTTTGAAGGACTTTTCCTGCTTGGGCTTAAAATAAACAACCACAATCATTGCCTCTTAAGGAGGACTTCAGACATTTATTTGCCCGGCCCGGTAACAGCCGGGTCTCCAGACTACATGAAGATTAGTAGGTTACCTCAATGCAAATTGCTTATGCAAAGCAAAGCAAAGCAATAGTTCACAAGGAACTGAGCAACTAAAGTACCTGGAAACAATCAAACTCAGTCAGTATTCAATCAGACAAATTGTACAGCAAACAATCAAACAGTTTAAACAATACGACACAAAGCAAGCTCAAGGCTTAAGCCCAAGCTCCAACACCTACAAAACAATGTTATGTTAGTGTACAAACATCCACAACATCAATTAAAATCAACTTGTATCATTCTCCATGTACATTGCTTTTTTGATCCTGAAAAATCAAGCAAACATTAGCAACTAGACCACTAGGCCAAGCCTAGGGTCCCAAAGCAAGAAAAAAGTTAAAACAGCAAGGTATCCACCATCCAACATCAAATTAACATCAAACAAGAGCAAACATCCTTGGTCTCATGTTTATATCATCCATCAAGTTCAATTCATGCACAAAACAATCCATATTGGTTCAAATGAAGCACCAAATATACAAACAGAAGTATTGCATTCAAAGCCATGCCAAAACACATCAAAAAAATCTCAAATTAAATACACCTAAACAGGGGTCAATCAAGGTCTACCATGCCAAATTTGAGCTCAATTGGGCAAATGGAACCATGTCAATGAAAATCAACAGAAACAGACACAATTACATGCTTCAATTCACACCATCAATGCATACATCCACTTCAAAAATTCATATCTCATTGGAAACTAAAAAGAAATGGATGAGACCAAAACAGGGAGGTCCTAACATGTGTCTAGTTCATGCATATCAAATTTCATGGCCATACAATACAATATGAGGATTTCCCAATCAATCTACCAACATGTATCACATGAGCTTGCAATTTCAACAACCAGAAATGAAAAATCAAGATTAAATTGAAAATACAGTGAAAAATCCTACAAAAATTCATCAAGCATCCTAACATGTCAACAAGTCATCATGCAAAATTTCAGCCAATTCCAACATGCATAGGTCATCCAATTAAATTCAACAAGTTGACATCAAGAGGTGTGACACAAATTGTCACACCTAAGTTCCAGAATTTGCTGCTCTCTAACCAGGTATCAAAAATTCATGAAATTTACATATAAATAATCCTCAATGAGTCAAGAACCACCACAAAAATTTTCAAGAATTTATTTGCAAGCATGTGCATTTCACAATTAAAATGGTAAAGTGTATCAAAATGTGACTCATGTGAGAAAACCCTAGGGCAAATGGAATTTCTACCAAGCACAACTTTGACCAATAGATCAAAAAAGTCCTAAAGTCAACAAGGAAGTCATAGAAAAAATCTCCATATTTTTCTGAATTTTCTACTATTTTTTTTATGAATTTTTTCATGTGTTAATGATTTTTAACAATTAATTAAATTAAATAGAATTTTGACAATGGCATTATCGTAAATACTAATGGCGGGAGCGGGAAACATGCAGTTTGAATTTTCAAAACAGATTTTGGATTGAACAGTAAAATTTCCAGAACTTCATCGTCTACAGTCCAGAATCCTCAAGAACACGAAATTTCAAATCATCACCAAAATGAACAATCTCATATCCGTTAGAACCGTCTGAGCCTAAGGATCACGAATATCAACTTATTCTTGGCTAAAAGTTCCTAAATCGAACGAATCGCGCGAGCTAGGGTTTATGTTCATATCTTAAAATCCAGATTTCTCCTCCTATGGTTCATCATTCTCAAAACTAATCACATCACCGCGATCTACATAACAAGGCCTTTCAAACGCATATAATGATTAAACAAATGGTGACGATCGATTTTGCTCAAACCTGGATATGGCAGCGGAGTTCTTGTTGTTTTTGAGCTTCAATTACACGAAACAGAAGTAGTGCAAGCTAGTGGTAGATGAATGATGCGTCCAACTTCAGTTGCCTTGGCCTCTAGTGCTCGAAATCCACATTTCACCATTGAAGCTCCTCATGCTACAGTCACGATTCGATGAGTTTCTTCCTCCAATCTCCAAAAACAGTCCAAGATAATGATGATACAAATCCAAAGCAAAAAGAATTTTGAGATTTGGTTGAAGAATGAAGAAGATTGATGCATATGAAGTTCTTGTGTTCTTGATGAAATGTGAGAGAATTGGAATGGTTTTGAGATCTGAACTTGGTAATTGTGCATTCTCCTCAAGAGTTTGTTATGATTAAGCTTATATACTTCCAACTAATCAAGCTTTAATCACCAAATTAGCAAAATGACATGCAATTAGCAAATGTGCATTTACTTAAGCAAGGGCAAAATGGCCTTTTCACTCAAGCCCTGTGACAGCTCATTGACAGCTCATACATTCTCAATTGATATTTGGAGTGTGTTGGCTCAAATGAGATGTTCACTCTTGTGCATGAAGATGGTGCATGAAGTAATATGGACATGAACAGTGCTGTATGAGAGCTCAAAATAGAGTTATGTATTGATACATAACACTTTTTAACAGTATGCATCGATACATAACTTGTTTGTATCAATACAAGGCACTTTTTAACAGTGTGCATCGATACATAACTTGTTTGTATCAATACAAGGCACTTTTTAACAGTATGCATCGATACATAACTTGTTTGCATCGATACAAGGCACTTTTTAACAGTGTGCATCGACACATAACTCGTGTGCATCGATACATGGCCCTTTTTTGCCTTGCACGCATCGATACGAAATTCGTGTGCATCGATACATGGAAAATTTTGCCATGCACGCCCGGTGGTAATTTGACCATATCTCCTCAACCGTTCATCCGATTCTCACGATCTTGGACTTTTTGAAAATGGGAGAGAAAGATCTACAACTTTCATGTTCAACAAAATTCCATTTGAAGCTTTTTTGATGGGGGAAAATTGGGTTGAAGTCGTTCCAAAAACTTGCCATCCTTTTGGAAACTTGAAACCATAGGTCATTTTTCCTTTTGGAAACCTTTGCTATGACCTCAAATCCTTCAATGTGAGTATCTGAAATGTCAAATGAGACTTGTTTGAACATGAATGGAGTATCTCTTGCCCTTTCCCTCCTCCAAATCCATCAATCCAGGCACCGTTGACCACAATTGACTTTTCTGACAGATAGATGAATTTGGCTACGCACTGATCAAATTGAGCCCCAAACTCCTGATGAAATGGCTCAACCATGAAACCCTAGCATCCATGAGCTCAATATAATCACATTATGATCCTCATATACATCATAGCCCCCATCTCCTGATTATGCCCTGATTGGCCCAATGCAGATGATTAAGGTTGACCAGTGGTCAAAACCCTAATCTCAAGGAATATGCTCCAACACTTGATGATGACCAACCATGATGATGATGATGTATCTTTTTAATCAAGATGAAGACCAACATCCATTGAGAATCATGAAACCCTACTTCACAGCCCAATCCTCAGATGGCCAATGATCAATCAATAAACCCCTAGGCTTGCCTTTGACTTCCTCATCTTCTGATCAAGACTTGAGAGGATAGCTTGCACAATGTAACCACATGATATGCAATATGCAATGCCTAATGACCTAAAATGATATGCAATATGTTAATGCTAGTCCCAAGAGAGGAGGGCAAATTTTGAGGTGTTACACTACGCGATTTATTTTTCTATGCAACATGCTATGCTTACTCTACATGATGAATGCATAAAAAGCATCCCCCTCAAGGACTCTTCTGGGAAGCTCGAGATACTCTGCTGAGGAACTCGCCAATCTCCGATTCCCACCATGCTGGGGAATAGTACTGCTGCTGGGAAAAGGTAACCCTTGCTGGGGAAGAACCTCCTTTGCACCCAATCCGCTCGGGAAACTGCAGGGGATAAGAACCACCAACACTCCGTGGGGATACAACAGTCTTTGATTTGCTAGGGATATAAATCCCGACTCTGCTTGGAGAACCCTCACAAATACCCGGCAACTTCACTGGGGAAATGCTCACAGATAACTCTGCTGGGGAAACAGCAACCTCCAGGCCTGGCGACTGGGGAAGCATCGATCTGACATCTGCTGGGGATAACGATCCCGACCCTGCTAGGGAAACCACAGACCTTGAATCTGCTGGGGATTAGGTCCTCACAACTCTGCTTGGAAACCTCGCTGGGGAAATGAGAAAAGTCGGTACAGAACACCCGTCGACTTGTCGAACCATGGTATCCACCTCCCAATCTCGTATCAACTTTCCACTTTTGAGAATTCCCAAACTCGTCTGGACCTTTTCTGCTCCATCATCTTGTATTCCCAACCGCTCCGCGCTCGACAGAGAGCGAACTCCTGGGGATTATCCAGACTTTTCAATTTTCCGACTTTGAAGAGTCTTCTTGATTAATTCCAAAGGTCGTCGGACGTCTCAACGTCTCTTCGTTGCTTCTCTACCCATTCATTCGTCCCTGATTGAACCCTGCGGGGAATTCCTACGGACTTTCCAGTCTTCCGACTTTGAAGAGTCTTCTTGATATCATCCAAGGATCGTCGTACGTCTCAACGTCTCTTCATCATCCCTTCATATTCATTCGTCCCTAATTGGACCCTGCGGGGATTTGTTTTTCAACAGCTTCCACATCCCAACCTGCAAGTGAGTGAAAATATCCAACAGTACCTGCAAAACAGATCGTTAAATAAAACCGTGCCCCCGGCGTGTCAAGATTTCAACACTTGGGCCACTCAACCTTCCGAATAAGATTTCAAGCTTTCAATCTTATAAGCATGCATTGGAAGGGACCTGTATGTCTTAAAATGCAAGATTCTTTATCAAAAATATTGGATGTTTTTGCGATCAAAGCGGTAATGAAAACAAAAAACAAAATTATTTGACTGAATATGCATTTTATTGATTGAAAATTGTGTGGCTCAAACCGAGCAATACAAAGGAAGCAATTCCTGAAAAGAGGTAATTGCGCACAAAAGGAAAAATCTATCCTAATGGCAATGTGAAACCCGTGATCTCCTCGAGTTCCAACTCGGTTACACCCCACATGTCCTCAGACTCTCCTTGCTTTCTGCCTTCTGAACAAGACGTTTCTGATTGATCCCTACCGGGTATTATCCATGATGCCTTAACCAAAGCGCAAACGATCATGCCAGACGCAGTTGTTCGTTTCAATCCCTCTTTTGCCCGGACCGCCCTTTCGGGTTTTCAGTCCACCGGGATACCCGTTTTTGCCCAAGTCGCCTTTTCAGGTTTTCGACTTGCCGGGTGTACAATTTTTCTTTTTTATCCCTAATTTTTGCCCGAACCTTTCTTTCTGTTTTTTGGTTCGCCGGGATGCCCATTTTTGCCTGGACTATTTTATTCTTTTCGTCCAGCGGGTCTTTTTATACGAAGTATTTTTTAACTGCGTCCGCATTCACAGGGGATGGAAAATCCTCGCCATCCATGGTCGTTAGCAACAAGGCTCCGCCAGAGAAGACCTTCTTGACCACGAATGGACCTTCATAATTGGGTGTCCATTTGCCCCTTCGATCGTTTTGAGGAGGAAGGATCCTTTTCAGCACCATATCACCTACGTGATATACACGAGGTCGTACCTTTCTGTCAAAAGCACGCTTCATCCGCTGCTGGTATAACTGCCCATGACAGATGGCTGCCAGCCTCTTTTCTTCAATTAAGCTCAACTCTTCATACCGGGTCCTTACCCATTCAGCCTCTTGCAACTTCACGTCCCTCAGGACTCTCAAAGAGGGAATCTGAACTTCAACAGGTAATACAGCCTCCATTCCATATACCAATGAGAAAGGAGTTGCCCCAGTAGATGTGCGCACCGACGTTCGATACCCATGCAATGCAAACGGAAACATCTCATGCCAGTCCTTGTAGGTTACCACCATTTTCTGCACAATCTTCTTTATATTCTTATTGGCTGCCTCAACCGCCCCATTCATCTTCGGACGATAGGGAGAAGAATTGTGATGCTCAATCTTGAATTCCCGGCACAGTTCTGCCATCATCTTGTTGTTCAAATTAGAACCATTATCAGTAATGATTCTCTCGGGAACCCCATATCTGCAAATGATGTCTCTTTTGAGAAACCTGGAAACGACCTGCTTCGTCACGTTCGTATAAGAGGCTGCTTCCACCCATTTGGTGAAGTAATCAATAGCCATTAATATGAATTTGTGCCCATTCGAAGCTGTAGGCTCAATCTTTCCGATCATATCAATGCCCCACATAGCAAACGGCCATGGAGACGACATTAAACTCAACAGATTTGGAGGCACGTGCACCTTGTCTGCATAAATCTGGCATTTATGACACTTCCGCACGAAATTGAAACATTGGGCCTCCATTGTCATCCAATAATAACCTGCCCTCAGCAGCTTCTTCACCATTGCATTCCCACTGGCATGGGTACCAAACGATCCTTCGTGAACCTCTTTCATCAACTGGCTTGCTTCTCTATCATCAACACATCTGAGCAAGACCCAATCAAAATTTCTCTTGTACATAACCCCGTCCTTGTTCAGATAAAACACCATGGCCAACCTCCGCAGAGTCTTTCGGTCCTTCTTCGATGCTCCCTCAGGATATTCTTGAGTCTCTAGATAGCGCTTGATATCGTAATACCACGGCTTCTCATCATCAGACGTTGTATCAACAGCAAACACATAAGCCGGTCTATCCAGACGACCTACTTCCACACTGGGGAACTGATTCCACCTTTGCACCTTAATCAAGGCAGCCAGAGTAGCCAAAGCATCTGCCAAAGGATTCTCCTCCCTAGGCACATGATGCAACTTCACCTTGGTGAAAAACGTCAACAATCTCCTCGTATAATCCCGATACGGAACTAAATGAGACTGATGCGTATACCATTTTCCGTTAACCTGATTTATCACCAGAGCTGAATCTCCATATATGACAAGGTTCTTGATCCTCAAATCAATCGCCTTTTCAATCCCCAATATGCAAGCTTCGTATTCAGCCACGTTGTTGGTGCACTCAAATGTTAGCCGGGCAGCAAAAGGAATGTGGGATCCTTTTGGCGTAATCAAAACAGCACCAACACCGCTTCCATTCACGTTAACGGCCCCATCAAACATCAGAATCCATTCGGATTCAGGGTCAGGCCCCTCCTCCGGGATTGGTTCCTCGCAATCTTTCGATTTGAGAAACATGATGTCCTCATCAAGGAATTCAAACTTCATCGGTTGATAATCATCAATAGGTTGCTGAGCGAGGTAATCAGACAATACACTCCCCTTGATCGCCTTCTGAGATGTATATTGTATATCATATTCGGTCAAAATCATTTGCCACCTCGCAACCCGTCCGGTCAATGCTGGCTTCTCAAAAATGTACTTGATTGGATCCATCTTGGAAATCAATAAAGTGGTATGAACCAGCATATACTGCCTTAGTCGGCGAGCAGCCCAGACCAAAGCACAGCAAGTTTTCTCGAGCAGTGAATATCTTGTTTCACAGTCGGTAAACTTTTTGCTAAGGTAGTATATGGCATGCTCTTTTCGACCAGACTCGTCATGCTGCCCCAATACACACCCCATAGACCCCTCGAGGACTGTCAGGTACAGAATTAACGGTCTTCCCTCCACAGGAGGCATCAGAATCGGAGGCTCCTACAAATACTCTTTTATCTTTTCAAATGCCGCTTGGCAATCATCATTCCACCTGACCGTTTGATCTTTTCTCAACAACTGGAATATTGGTTCGCACGTGGCTGTTAGATGAGATATGAACCGCGAAATGTAGTTCAATCTACCTAAGAAACCACGAACCTCCTTCTCTGTTCTCGGTTCAGGCATTTCCCTTATTGCTTTTACTTTAGCAGGATCAACCTCGATTCCTTTCTCGCTTACAATGAACCCCAGCAATTTACCGGACCGCACTCCGAACGTGCACTTGTTCGGATTCAACCTCAGTCTGAACTGTCTCAGCCGGTCGAACAACTTGGCCAGATCTACCAAATGCCCTTCTTCTGTCTGGGACTTTGCTATCATGTCATCAACATAGCATTCGATTTCATGATGAATCATATCATGAAACAAAGTCACCATGGCCCTCTGATAAGTAGCATCGGCGTTCTTGAGACCGAATGGCATCACCTTGTAACAAAAGGTACCCCACGGTGTAATGAACGTTGTTTTCTCCATATCATCTGGCGACATTTAGATTTGATTATAGTCAGAAAAGCCATCCATGAAGGAAAACACCGAGAACTGAGTTGTATTGTCTACCAACACATCAATGTGAGGTAGCGGAAAATCATCTTTCGGACTAGCTCTGTTCAGATCTCGGTAGTCCACACACATTCTCACCTTCCCATCTTTCTTCGGGACTGACACGATGTTCGCAACCCATGGCGGATAATTAGTGACAGCAAGGAAACCAGCATCCCACTGCTTCTGCACTTCTTCTTTGATTTTCATCGCCATGTCAGGTCGAGTCCTGCGCAACTTCTGCTTCACTGGAGGACAATCTGCTCTTAACGGTAGATTGTGCACAACAATATCGGTATCCAACCCTGGCATATCTTGATAAGACCAGGCAAAGATGTCGACATACTCTTTCAACAATACTACCAATCTGCTCTTGACACTTTCCTCCAAAGCAGCCCCGATTTTCACCTCTTTCTTGACCTCGTCGGTACCCAAATTCACAACCTCAATCTGCTCTTCGTGCGGCTGAATCACCTTCTCCTCTTGTTTCAACAACCTGGCTAATTCCCCTGGCAGTTCACAATCTTCTTCGTCTTCTTCTTCAGCAAGATAGATATGATTGTCGAAGTCATACGAGGGTGTAACAGGATTGTTATCAATGAGATCCGGAGAGATATCGCATCTGCATGAATGTTGATTCATGCATTGCTTTAGAACCGGTGTGAGATAAATTAAAAAAAAGAAAAATGAAAACATTGCCATTTTTATTTTGTTTTTATTTTTAAACTGCAAAAATAAATGAAAAACAGGGAACACCGCTTTTAACTGAAAAACATCCTTTTATTGATGATGTGAATTTGCAAATTTAGACATGAGGTGGCCCTTACAATGAACCATTACGTGTCGGGCAACACATATGGCTTTCATGCATATAAAATCAAAACAGGAAAAATATTACTCTTCCAGCAGAGTGACCCGGATGATTTTTTCAGCCTTCCAGTTCTGGATTCCCATCCCTGGCGCGCACGGCTTTATCCACCGGTCCATGTCGCAGTCGCTATCAGCGTCGTCACTCATCATGCAGATGTGATCCGGATCCAGCATTCCGGCACTAGTGAAGGTTACTGACGCACGACGTCCTCTGCCCTGTCCTGAGCCTCGGCCCAGCTGGTACCCCACTCCAAAGCGATCCTTCTTTGCGGAGACATCCATCATTCTGCCCCAACCAGGAGCCTCTCCATTCTTCACCACCTCGGTGGCCTGCTTGTATGAAGAAATAGACGGTTTTTCTTCTTCCTTCGCAAAAAGAGCATTCTCCACCTTAACGGTTTCGAACGCTTGACTTGGCGTTTCCCAGATTTTGCCGTCCATCTCCACGTATTTGAATGAGGACAGGTGGCTGACAAAGATGTCCTCTTCTCCGCACACAGTGATGACTTGGCCCTCCCAGATGTATTTCAGCTTCTGGTGTAAAGTCGAGGTCACTGCCCCAGCAGCATGAATCCATGGTCGACCCAACAGGCAACTGTATGTCGGCTGAATATCCATGACGTAGAAAGTTAACTTAAACACCTCTGGGCCTATCTTCACTGGCAGCTCAACCTCTCCGAACACGGCCCGCTTTGACCCATCGAAAGCCCGCACAATCAAATCAGTTAGAATCAGCCCATCACAGTTCAGCTTCGCCAGAGCCTTCTTTGGCAACACATTCAAAGAGGAGCCGGTATCAACCAGCACATGCGAAAGCACGGCTCCTTTACATTCCATTGCTATGTGTAACGCCCGATTGTGATTCCTCACATCCACAGTCAGGTCCATGTCTGTAAAGCCCAACCCATGGCTGGCATGCACGTTAGACACGACCGTCTCCAACTGATTTATGGTGATCTCTTGAGGAACATAGGCCTTCTTCAAGATCTTCAATAAAGCCTCCCTATGCCCCTCAGAGCTCAACAGCAACGATAAAATCGATATTTTGGAAGGAGTCTGCTGCAAGTGGTCCACCAACTTGTACTCAGACTTTTTGATGATCCTAAGAAATTCTTCCGCATCATCATCAAGCTTTTCCTCCGACCCAACTGGCGCCGGTGTCACTATTGGAGTACTATTATCAACCACTGCTTTCCCTTTTGCCCTGGCTAAAGCCTCGGCCTTTTCTTTTTTCTCTTTCTCTCCTTCTCCTCCCCTCAACGCTTCCGGAGCAAACAATCTTCCACTGCGAGTGAAACCGCTGGTACCGACATTATCCACCTTTGAAACGGTGGTTTCACTAGCAGTCTGGTCATCTATCTTCTCCCCATTGCAGTAGACCTCTCCACCATAATGCCATGGCACGGCATCATCTTTGTCATATGGAATTGGTCCAGGTACCGTGATGGTAACTGGAGCCGCCTCCGCCAGAGTAGACAAATCCACCGGATCAAAATAAATTGTTATGGTGGAGACCTCATCTTTTCCCTCATCAGCCTTCTTCTCAATCAATATACTTCCATTGTCCATCAGACCCTGGACAGTCTTCCTCAACCATTCACACCCATTGACAGAATCAATGCACTCAGCACAATTATCATTACAGCCCGGGTAGACCCCATTCAACATCAACTGCCGTTTAACCTCAGCCAGAGGAGTCTTCAACTGATCAACAGTAGACAGCCCAACTCTATTCTCTCCAGAAATAGCATTCACCCCCCTTTGACCATGCGCAGGCATGGGATTAGCATTGACATTGGGAGATGGTGCAAAGTTGATTGTGTAAGAACAAAAATTGTTCTACAACAGATTCCTTGATTTTGATGATAACAAAGGATGAAACCAAAAATGGCACCCTAACGAAAAGTTTCTAAGTGTGCAGGGTTCTAAAGATAGAAGAAATAAATCTGATGATGTCATCAGATGCACAACAAGATCAGATACAAATTATCAAGTATCAGAAGCATCTAAAGTGGAATCTCGTTTCAAGAAGCTCTGACTCTGGACAAAACTGCAAAGTATCAGAAGCATCTGAACATGAAGCAAAGTCTAGAAGCTCTGACTCTGAACAAATGCCTTCTGTAAACTCTGAAATTTATCAGCGCTATCTGAACTCTCAAGAAATAACATCAGAAGCCAGATCCCAAGATTCTCCAGATACATGAAGACTCTAATCAGATTTGTTAATCATGATGAAGTAACGTTTAAGCCAAGTTAAAATTCTGCAAATGGATTTCCTCAATTAGAAAGAGACGTTAATCTCCTCTTCCAAGAGAGAAGATACTACTTGTGGTAAGTAGTCACTTCTAAAAGAAAAAGTCTCCTGCAGAAGCTATTTATGGAATGGCGTAATTACATCTCATTATCCAGCAGATTTAACTCTACTTCAACTCTATTTCAACACTACTTCAACTCCTATATAAATAGAGAAGAAATCAACTTTCAGTAAGAAAGAAATCAACTAGCCAAAACTATACTGAATTATTTCACGCTCAAGAAAATCATCTTTGCTCTCAAAGAATTTCATTAAGCTTTTGCTTATTAAGTGAAAAATCTGTTCTTAAGTTTGTAATACTTGCTTTCTTAGAAGCACTCTAGATTACATATCTTGTATCTTTTATTTGTTTGATTTCCTCAAGTGACTCTTTGTAGTCTGTAGACTTGAGAGGACTAAGAGATTTTCTTCTCTCTTAGGGGTTGTTTGTAATCTTTCAAGATTAGTGGATTAAGTCCTTGTTGAAGGCGAAATCACCTTGGCCGGGTGGACTGGAGTAGCTTTGTGTTATAAGCGAACCAGTATAAAATCATTGTGTGATTTTCATTTTGAAAAGCGCTTATTTTTCAAACAATTCAAACTCCCCCCCTTTCTTGTTTTTCTCACCTTCAATTGGTATCAGAGCTCCGGCTCTGTTATTGATTTTCAAATCAAACACTTAACCGTGTAGAGAGATCCAGTGCGAGAAAAACAAATGGCTCACTCAAATGAAAGAGATTCTTACAATGCTAAACCTCCTGTTTTTGATGGAGAAAAATTTGATTACTGGAAAGACAGAATCGAAAGTTTCTTTCTGGGTTATGATGCTGACCTCTGGGACATTGTCACAGATGGATACAAACCTCCAGTCTCAAATGGAGCTGAAGTTCCCAGAAGCAAAATGTCAGAAGATCAGAAACGTGATTTCAAAAATCACCACAAGGCCAGAACAATACTTCTAAATGCTATATCATACAACGAATACGAAAAGATCACCAACAGAGAGACGGCTAAAGATATACTTGACTCTCTGAAGATGACCCATGAAGGAAACTCCCAAGTCAAGGAGACGAAGGCTCTGGCGCTGATCCAGAAATATGAAGCCTTCAAGATGGAAGATGACGAAGCTATAGAAGCTATGTTTTCCAGATTCCAAACTCTTATTGCAGGTCTTAAAGTGCTAGACAAAGGATACACGACTGCAGATCATGTTAAGAAGATTGTCAGAAGTCTGCCAAAGAAATGGAGACCAATGGTTACTGCTCTGAAGTTATCAAAGGATCTGAACAATATCAGCCTTGAAGAACTTGTTAGTTCTCTCAGAAGCCATGAGATAGAACTAGAGGAGGATGAGCCTCAGAAAAGGAACAAGTCAGTGGCGCTGAAGTCCAGACCTGAAAGACGGAAGTCAGACAGAACCAAAGCCCTTCAAGCAGAAACTGCAGACACTGATGACTCTGAATCTGAAGACTCTGATGATGAAGAAGAACTGTCCCTACTAACCAGAAGAGTTAAGCAACTCTGGAAAAGGAGGAACAACAACAACTTCAGAAGATCAAGACCCAGAGGGGATCGATCAGAGTCAACTTCAAAAGGTAAACCTAACAAAGATATTACCTGTTTTGAATGTAAAGAAACAGGTCATTACAGAAATGAATGCCCCAAGCTGAAGAAAGATAACTCTAAGAAAGAAAGCTTCAAGAAAAATACCTTCAGAACAAAGAAGGGATTAATGGCCACCTGGGACGATAGTGAATCCGAATCATCAGAATCTGACTCTGATGAACAGGCCAACGTAGCTCTTATGGCTACCACATCCAGCAGCTCAGATGAAGAATCTGAAGAGATATCCTATGCAGCAAAGTTCAGACACCAGTCATGGTACCTGGACTCTGGATGCTCGCGACATATGACGGGAAGAAAGTCTATGTTCCAAAGCCTGGAACTTAAAGACGCTGGATTTGTAGGCTTCGGAGGAGATCAGAAAGGAAGGATCAGAGGCTCCGGAACTATTGGTAATGGTACTCTTCCCTCTATATCTGATGTTCTTTATGTAGAAGGATTAATGCATAACTTGTTATCCATAAGTCAATTAAGTGATAACGGTTATGATGTAATCTTTAATCAAAAAACGTGTAAAGCCATTAGTCAGAACGATGGCTCTGTCCTTTTCACAGGCAAGAGGAAAAACAACATTTATAAAATAAATCTTTCTGATTTAAAAGATCAAAATGTTAAATGTTTAATGTCAGTTCACGAAGAGCAATGGGTATGGCATAGACGCTTAGGCCACATTAGCATGAGAAAACTTTCTCAGCTAACTAAACTTGAGTTAGTCAGAGGCCTGCCTAAACTGAAGTTTTCTTCAGATGCTCTGTGTGAAGCTTGCCAGAAAGGAAAGTTTTCAAAAACATCTTTTAAAAGGAAAAATGTTGTTTCTACCTCTAAGCCTCTGGAGCTTCTTCACATTGACTTATTTGGTCCTGTGAAAACAGCATCAGTCAATGGAAAGAAGTATGGACTAGTAATCGTTGATGATTACAGCCGCTGGACATGGGTAAAATTCCTAAAGCACAAGAGTGAGTCTCACTCTGTATTCACCAGTTTCTGTTCTAAAGTGCAAAAAGAATTTGACTCTAAAATTGTTAGAGTCAGAAGTGATCATGGTGGAGAATTTGAAAATAAAGATTTTGAAGAATTATTTGATTCTAATGGAATATCCCATGATTTCTCCTGCCCTAGAACTCCACAACAAAATGGAGTTGTAGAGAGGAAGAATAGGACACTCCAAGAAATGGCCAGAACCATGATCAATGAAACAAATGTAGCAAAGCACTTTTGGGCAGAAGCTGTAAATACAGCGTGTTATATTCAGAATAGAATCTCTATTAGACCTATTCTGGAAAAGACTCCCTATGAACTGTGTAAGGGAAGAAAACCCAACATCTCATATTTTCATCCTTTTGGATGCATTTGCTTTATATTAAATACTAAAGAACATCTGAACAAGTTTGATTCCAAAGCACAGAAAGGTATTATGTTAGGATACTCAGAACGCTCTAAAGGCTACAGAGTATACAACACAGAAACCAAAATTGTGGAGGAATCAATTCATGTTAGATTTGATGATAAGCTTGACCCTGAAAAGTCAAAGCTAGTTGAAAAGTTTGCAGATTTAGAGATCACTCTGGTAGAATCTGAGAAAACTCCAGAAGCAACTGTCACTCCAGACTCTGAAGAAATTAAATCTCCAGAAATTCCAAGGAAAGTTAAAAGTCGTATTAACGTATCTGAAGATTTGATTTTGGGAAACAAAGATGAACCTGTTAGAACCAGATCTACCTTCAGAACTTCTGAAGATATTCCTCTGGGACTAGTGTCTCTGATTGAGCCTACGTCCTGTGATGAAGCTCTTCAAGATAACGATTGGGTGGCAGCTATGCAAGAAGAGTTAGATCAATTCTCCAAGAATGATGTCTGGGATCTCGTTCCTAAACCCAGAGGCACTCATGTCATTGGAACCAGATGGGTTTTCAGAAACAAGCTGAACGAGAAAGGAGAAGTTGTCAGAAACAAAGCTCGACTGGTAGCTCAAGGTTATAGTCAACAAGAAGGTATTGATTATAATGAAACTTTTGCTCCAGTCGCGAGGTTAGAATCTATTCGTCTTCTTGTATCTTTTGCTATTAATCACTCTATCAAATTATACCAAATGGATGTCAAGAGTGCATTTCTAAATGGTTATATTTCAGAAGAAGTGTATGTAAATCAACCTCCAGGTTTTGAAAATTCAAACTTTCCAGAACATGTTTTCAAACTTAAAAAATCTTTATATGGACTAAAACAAGCCCCCAGAGCCTGGTATGAACGTCTAAGCAATTTTCTTCTGGAACAAAATTTTATCAGAGGGAAAGTTGATTCTACACTCTTCTGTAAAAACCATAAAAATGATCTCATGATATGTCAGATTTATGTTGATGACATTATTTTTGGTTCTGCTAATATCTCTGTTTGCCAAGAATTTTCTAAGTTAATGCAGGCAGAATTTGAAATGAGTTTAATGCAAGAACTAAAGTTCTTTCTGGGAATTCAAATTAATCAAACTCCAGAAGTCACATACATTCATCAAAGCAAGTACATTAAAGACGTTCTGAAGAAGTTTGATATGTCTGAATGCAACTCTGCAAAAACTCCTATGCACCCAACTTGCATTCTGGAAAAGGAAGAGGTAAGCAACAAGGTTTGTCAGAAGCTCTATCGAGGTATGATAGGCTCTCTTCTCTATCTGACTGCTACTCGTCCTGATATTCTCTTTAGCGTCTGTCTGTGTGCCAGATTCCAATCAGATCCTAGAGAATCTCATTTAACAGTTGTTAAGAGAATTCTTAAGTATCTGAAAGGAACTCCTAACCTGGGCCTGATGTATGAGAAAACATCAGAGTATAGACTTTCTGGTTACTGTGATGCAGACTATGCAGGAGATAGAATAGAACGAAAAAGCACATCTGGAAATTGCCAGCTTCTGGGAAACAATTTGATCTCCTGGGCTAGCAAAAGACAGTCAACTATCGCTCTATCAACTGCAGAAGCAGAGTATATCTCAGCATCACTGTGCACAACTCAGATGCTCTGGATGAAGCATCAGCTAGAAGATCTTCATATATTTGAGAGTAACATTCCTATCCTTTGTGATAATACTGCTGCTATTTGTTTGAGTAAGAATCCTATTTTACATTCCAGAGCCAAACACATAGAAATTAAACATCATTTTATTAGAGACTATGTTCAGAAAGGGATAGTAACGCTGAAGTTCATTGATACAGAACATCAATGGGCAGATATCTTTACTAAGCCTCTAGCTGAAGATAGATTTCTTTTCATCTTAGAAAATCTGAACATTAAAAATTGTCCTGAATGAAGTATGGCTCTGAAAAATATAAAATAAGATTCTGATAAAAACAAATATGATTCTGCCTCTGACTCTGATACTTCTACATTGTTAAGAAGATATCTGAGTTAGAAATCTTCAGAACCAATCTCTTGGTATTCCTGAAGATCAGATACATTAAACACGTGGAGCTCTGAGCGTCAAACCTTAGAACTTCTAGACAGCTGTCAAGAAATTCAAAAGGCAGACGTTTGAGTTTTCCTCGAGCAGTGTGCAAACTGTGGGATTAGACATTCATTTATGAGCTGTAATCATTTTTCCCCCCAAGCGTGCCATTTTGAGTTTTGTGTCTAACGCTTTCTGAGGTGTCGTTTTGCATGTGTTTACTTAGAGTATATAAACACTTTTCTCTCACATTTCACACTTATCACTCTCACTCACTCTAAAACCCTAAACCCTCTCTCGAAGTTTTCTCTGCAACTCTTTCAAATCTTCATCTTCTTCATCTCAATGGATGCTCAACAACAACAACTGTTCAACTACTCACAGCAAATGGAGTCAAGTTCCACCGCTCAAACATCTTCTGTTCCAACTCCAACCGTCACCGGTGTTTCTATAACCCCCGTTTATCAAGAACCTCACATTTTGGACCGTGAACGCCACATTCATCTTGCGACCCCCTTTGAAAGTTTGGATGTACTGTGTGAATCGCTGGTAGATTTTGAAAACTTGAGAAGAAACGGTGTTGATCTTACTGAAGATCTTCGCAAGCAAGGTTGGGAGAACTACTTCAACAGGCTTTATGGTCCCATTTACCCTCTTCTTGTCAAAGAATTCTGGAGACATGCTGATGCAGATGACCAGTTCATTGTTTCTTTTGTTCTGGGAGTGAAGATTGTTATCACTGAAGCTTCAATTGCCTCCCTGCTGAACATGGAGACAACTGGAGGAAAGAGGATTTACAACATTCCTCCTAGGTCAAAACGCATCACTGAGGTTATCAACCCAACTATCTTCAAACCAAACGCTGAGGGAAACCCTTCTAAGAACAAGGAATTGCATCAGAACCTCCGAGTGTGGTTGAAAATAATTCTGGGAACCATTCACCATCGCCCAGCCTCCAACTCCTCTGACTATATAAATGCTGATCAGAAATGCATTTTATATTGCATTCAGAAGGGTATCAAGATCAATCTCCCTGTTCTTCTTTTCAAATATCTGAGGGATTCTGTCAAAGACACCAGAAATAGTTTGAAGCCAAGATCTTACATTCCTTTGGGGAGATTGCTTTCTGATGTTTTCATCGAGCATGGATTGGTTGACCAGCTGGAGAAGACCAGATGTATGGATGATCTGGCTATAGAAACTGGAAAGCCTCTGAATGCCAGAAACCTCAAGAGCATGGGAATCATAAAAGATATTAGAGTCAAGCCCACTCTGGATGTATCTTGGGAATCTCTAAAAGATCAGAGGAAGATGCCTCATGGCCTTGACAGGTTCTTCAAGAATGAACCCAGAGATGCCATTGCCATCTACCTTCAGCGTCTGCTGGATGAAGGTATTGATGTTTCTGACTTCAGAATTGAAGACTGTCTGGATTCAGAAGAAGATCTTGTCAGATACAAGAGAGGTCTTTCTGAGAGGAAGATAGCTGATGAAGCAAGAAAGGCAAAGAAAGCCAGACTTGGAGAAACCTCTGGAACCAAATCTCCAGCTCCTCTGCAAATCTCCTCTTCTGGTAAGTCTTTTCCTCCCGCTACTTCTGTACCTATAATGGCTTCTTCTACTCCTCTCCCAACACCTCCCATCTTTACAACCTCTGACATTCCTCCTTCAACCATCAGAACCTCACAACCTCTACCTGTTTTAAAAATTGCACGTAATTTCATACCACCCTCTGAACCTAAACAACTATATCACCACAGCCCTTCCTCTTCATCATCCTCAGCACCAGAATCACCCCCATACATTAGTGTTTCATTATCATCATCAGAACCTTCTGACCCTAAATCCCCAACAATAGCTGAAATTTATGCTAGAAAATTCGCCCCACAAACTCAAACACAATCTGAAGTAACCTCAACCCTCCGAACTTCTCTTCCACAACAAACAACCACCATCTCCTTTGAAAATCAAACTTCCCTTCCACCACAAACAACCACCATACCCTCTGAAACTCAACCACCTACAAATCGACTATCTGATCCCTTCACCTATGGTATCACACCACCAATTCTTCCGCCTGTATCTTCACCAGAACCTGAACCCTTAGATGTCAATCCCCTCTATGCTTCATCCCCAGATTCTGAACTTCAAGCAGAATCTGAACTTCAACCAGAATCAGAAACTGAACCTCCCTCTCTAAATCTCAGCCCTCAAAACTCTCCACCTCATTCACCTGAACCTGAACCTGATCTTACCATACCTACCCTTGAGGAGGCCATTATACAGGTTGCAGAAGCTTCAGTCCAGAAGGTCAAGTCTCTGGCTAAAAACTCTGAAGTTAGTGATGATCCTAAATCTGTTAGGACACACTGGAACAGAGTCATTAGTTGGATGACCTCTGAGTCTTATAGGCTGAAGAGTATCTCTGAACAAGTCAGAAATGGCTACATCAGAGATGCTGAGGAACGGCTCCAAGAGAGATTGGCCAGAGAAGCTGAGGCCAGAAGATTAGAGGAGGAAAGATTGGCTAAGGAAGCTGAAGAAGAAGCAAGAAGGTTAGAAGAAGAAAGACTGGCAAAGGAAGCAGAACTTCTAAGGATTAAGGAAGCTGAAGCCAAGGCTCAGGCGGATGCAGAAGCCCAAGCTGCTGCTGAAGCTGAAGCTCAGCAGGCTCTGACTCAGGGGGAGTCTTCCTCTGCGATCCCTATGATTCTTCATGCTCTGAAAGAGATCAAGCAAGATCAGAAAGAAATCAAGCAAGATCAGAATGAGCTCCGTGCCAGGATGGACAAGCAAGACGCTTTGAATGAAAACATCCAGAACATGTTTGCTATGTTGCTTCAGAGACTTCCTCAACCTCCGAACCCTTAGGCACTTAGGATTTATTTTGTTTGCTTGCCTAGTGTTTTTGCTTCTGTCTTCTTTAGCTCTGATATTCTCTTGGATCTGATGTTTTGGATGCCTTTGTGCCTTTGTGCTTCTGATTAATGAAATTTTTTTCTCTTTATTATCTTGTTATTTTTTATATCTACCTTTTTGATTCTGACAAAAAGGGGGAGAAATCATTAAATAGCTCTGATGAAAATTTGTCTAAAACCTTAAGCACTCTGCAACATTTGTAGAAATAGCTCTGATAAAAATAGCTCTGATTAAATAACTCTAACATTAAATTTAAGAATTTGCAGAAAGTTTCAGAAATCTCATTACTTGAAAAGCTCTGGTAAGAACTTCTGAACTCCCTAGCACTAACTCAGGGGGAGCTTCTGTCTATCTGATCTTATTTTATTCATGTTTCATCTGCTATTTTAAGTTGTTTTGTCATCATCAAAAAGGGGGAGATTGTAAGAACAAAAATTGTTCTACAACAGATTCCTTGATTTTGATGATAACAAAGGATGAAACCAAAAATGGCACCCTAACGAAAAGTTTCTAAGTGTGCAGGGTTCTAAAGATAGAAGAAATAAATCTGATGATGTCATCAGATGCACAACAAGATCAGATACAAATTATCAAGTATCAGAAGCATCTAAAGTGGAATCTCGTTTCAAGAAGCTCTGACTCTGGACAAAACTGCAAAGTATCAGAAGCATCTGAACATGAAGCAAAGTCTAGAAGCTCTGACTCTGAACAAATGCCTTCTGTAAACTCTGAAATTTATCAGCGCTATCTGAACTCTCAAGAAATAACATCAGAAGCCAGATCCCAAGATTCTCCAGATACATGAAGACTCTAATCAGATTTGTTAATCATGATGAAGTAACGTTTAAGCCAAGTTAAAATTCTGCAAATGGATTTCCTCAATTAGAAAGAGACGTCAATCTCCTCTTCCAAGAGAGAAGATACTACTTGTGGTAAGTAGTCACTTCTAAAAGAAAAAGTCTCCTGCAGAAGCTATTTATGGAATGGCGTAATTACATCTCATTATCCAGCAGATTTAACTCTACTTCAACTCTATTTCAACACTACTTCAACTCCTATATAAATAGAGAAGAAATCAACTTTCAGTAAGAAAGAAATCAACTAGCCAAAACTATACTGAATTATTTCACGCTCAAGAAAATCATCTTTGCTCTCAAAGAATTTCACTAAGCTTTTGCTTATTAAGTGAAAAATCTGTTCTTAAGTTTGTAATACTTGCTTTCTTAGAAGCACTCTAGATTACATATCTTGTATCTTTTATTTGTTTGATTTCCTCAAGTGACTCTTTGTAGTCTGTAGACTTGAGAGGACTAAGAGATTTTCTTCTCTCTTAGGGGTTGTTTGTAATCTTTCAAGATTAGTGGATTAAGTCCTTGTTGAAGGCGAAATCACCTTGGCCGGGTGGACTGGAGTAGCTTTGTGTTATAAGCGAACCAGTATAAAATCATTGTGTGATTTTCATTTTGAAAAGCGCTTATTTTTCAAACAATTCAAACCCCCCCCCCCTTTCTTGTTTTTCTCACCTTCAGATTGCTTTCGAATCCACCAGGTCTTGAACTGTGTGCTTAAAAGCTTTACAGTTCTCTATATTGTGTCCGGGAGCACCCGAATGGAATTCGCATTTCGCATTCTCATCATAATTAGCTGGCCTTTGATCAGGTCTCAAAGGTGCCAGTGTTCTGGTTTGTACTAGCCCCAAGTCCATCAACTTTTTGAACAGGAAGGAATAAGTCACCGGTGGCCTATCAAACTGCCTGTCAACTGCTCTTCCCCTCACCTGGTAACCAGCCCTCTGAGGCCTCTGCTGAAATGGTTGCCTCTGTTGTTGAGGTTGCTGCTGCTGCTGTTGTTGTGCAGGCTGATGCTCGGCAGGAATAGTTACCGCAGCAGTGTGCTGAAAGTAACGGTCCCTACTGGGTCCTCTTTGTGCGTAGACAGCACTGGTATCCCCTTCTTTCTTCCTCTGACCGTTTCTAAAAGGCTTCTTCGACCCTGAAGAAGAGGCTGCACCCTGAATCTTTCCGAGCTTCAACCAGCTCTCTATCCTCTCTCCAGCCACCACAATATCAGAAAAGTTGGTCACCGGACAACCAACCATCCTCTCAGCATATGCCCCTTGTAAGGTCCCCATGAAGAGATCAGACATCTCTCTGTCAACAAGTGGAGGTTGCACTCTGGCAGCCAACTCCCTCCATCTTTGGGCATATTCTTTAAACCCCTTACTATTTTTCTGAGACATACCCTGCAGCTGGGTACGACTCGGGGCCATATCAGCATTGAACTGATACTGCTTAAAGAACGCGTCCCCAAGATCTTGCCAGTTCTTGATATCTGAGGACTTGAGCTTGGTATACCATTCCAGTGAGCCTCCGGACAGGTTGTCCTGGAAGAAGTACATCCACAGCTTTTGATCCATGGTGTAGGCGGAGATCTTACGGACAAAGGCTTGCAAGTGAGTCTCAGGGCAGGAACTCCCATTATACCGATCAAACGTGGGCGCCTTAAACTTTTGCGGGATCACAATCCCCTCTACCAGCCCCATGTTTGACATGTTGACCACCCCAGGAGTGGCGTAGCTCTCCAAAGCTCTGATTTTTTCAGCCAGCAGCTGAATCTCTTTATTCTGCGGCGGAGCACCATACTGACCAAATGGCTCGTTGTGCATTGAAAACTGATCAGCTTCCCTATCTTCTTCTCTGTCATCTTCAACACCGAAGAAAGGAGGGAACATACTGTCTTTCAGATTCTGACCCGGCCCAGGTTGACCACCAGCACCACCAAAACCAGCGTTGTTCACCACACCCACAGTTGTTCTCTTACCACCGTCTCTAGATCCCAGCCCCTGGTTGGAGACACCATCCAGGTTCACACCGCTGTTTGCTGCTGAAGCCCGCTCGAGCTTCTCGACCTTATCAGCCAGAGCTTTCTGACCAACCGCAAAGCCTTGCATAATGTTGATCAGCTCGTTCATCTTGTCCTTCAGCTCGAGGAGATCAGTACTTGGTAGATCCATCAGTCTGGGAGTATTGCGCCTTGTGAAGTATCTGTGAGGACGGGTTGAGTGCAAAGGTACAGCTCTACGAGTGCGAGCAATGATTCCTGAAACAATCAAGCACGTTAGAACCGATACCTGCAAAATAAAACACAAGTTATTATGATCATGCATGAATGCAGTGTTTATCCACATGAGGAACACTTTGTCTCTTGATCCTGGTTTCATCGAGACAAAATAATAATTCGGCAGCAATATTCTGACATTCAGTGTTTGATTTCCTCATACAGATCAGAAATATATGATTTAGCAAAATACCCCCAACCATGTGTGTGCTTGTGTGAGTGCATACGGGAAAGCAAATAAAGCTTGAAGATCAATCACTGAATGAAAATAACCATCACATAGCAAAATGCACAATAAGTGCCATAGTCATACATCAAATCAGATACAAATCTCCAGAATCTGGAAAGAAATACAAGCAAAATGAATTCCGTCAACAAGCCTGACGGTAATCCACACAAATGAAAGATCTAGCCGGATGAGGGTCCCACAGATGGCCCTATCTCATCTTCCATCCTTGCAAACTCTGCGGCGAACCTGAGCTCGGTGTTCTCCTGCTGTAGTCTTCCCACTTCTTTCTGATGAATCTTCATCTGCCTGAAGTAATGATCTCGCTCAGCAATGTAATGATCCCTCTCGGCGATGATCTTCGCTTTCTCCGCTTCCCACTCTGCAGCGAGGACTCTGGCTCTGTCATCCCTCTGATCCCTCACGAGAATCTGCCTCCTCTTCTGATCCTCAATGACCTGTGAAGCCCTAGCCAATCTCTCTTTGGTGACGTCGTGCTCCTTTGTTGAAGATGCCAAAGCCTGTCTGACCTTCCCATAGTAGGCAGTATCCATCTCAAAGTGCTTTGCTTCCAAGGCATGTCGCTTGTCTTGATCTTCCATCTTCACTTTGATCTCCTGGTTAGCCATCTGAATCCGAGCAACACTCATCTCCAATTCCGCTTTCTCTGTAAGCAACTGATCTCTGGCTCTTTTCATCTCAAGGAACTCTTCCATACTAACAGTGGAAGTCGGACCCTCAATCATAGGACACCAAGGATCACCTCCCGGAAATGGTAGATGTGTAATCTCAATTCTCTTCCGCAACCAATCATCAAATAAAGGAAAATACCGACTGTTGACCTTGCCATAAGGGACTTTACCCTTTCTCTGGATATCACGCCACTCATCCAATACTTGCCTTAGCTTGGCCTGATTGCCATCAATCGGGAAGTAAAAAGACTCCTGGATCTCCCGCCCGAGAGGAGGACCCTCTACAGCAAACCCCATCTGTCTCCTGAGAAGCACCGGGTTGTAATTGATGCAACCCTGAACTCCCACAAGAGGCACATTGGGAAGACTCCCACAACTGTATATAAAATCCCGTCCAGCCATACCATTATGAGTCCAAGCGATGTCCGCAGCCCGCAAACCCATCAATCTGAAGGACCACTTGACAGTAGGATCAAGATGAGCAAAAGCACCTCGGGAAGGCAAATACCCCATAAACCACCTGAATAGCAACTGAGCACAACATCTGATCAAACCACCACGTCGCTTCTCGTTCCTGTTATGAACCGAGTAGTAAACATCTCCGATCAGAGTAGGAATAGGGTTTCTCTGCATGAACAATCTGATAGCATTATGGTCTACAAAGTTCTTCTGATTAGGAAACAGAATAACACCATAAATGCCCACCGCAATCAAAGCACAAATCGTCTTCCAATTACCCACTGCAGCATGTTCCTTGGCATTAGCTTCCAAGAAACTCAAATGAAATCCAGGTAATTTCCCCTTTTCCTTCAGACCCTCCTTGATCATTTCCGGACTCAAATAAAGAGCACGGGAAATCCCAAGGACATCAGGCTCCACCCTAGTAGCATGGAAAGGAATCTGATCACGGCTCTGCATACCCAGGATGCTGGCATAATCCTCCATCAGAGGCCCCAACAAATAATCTGGAAACACGAAACATCTCAGCCCCGGATCATAGAACTGGAGAAGTGTATGAATGGCTCTCCTGTCACTATCAGTGAGTCTGAAAACCATCTTCAGAATACTACCGTATGCCTCCCTGAACATCCCCACATGGTCGGGCGTAATCAATGCTATCATCTCCTTCAGCACACCAATCTCTGGGTCAAAGAAACTGTAGGCAACATCGGACTTCAAACCGGTCCTCATATCTGAGCAAGAAGTCTCTCAACCAGGATCTTGACCAAAAATGTCCCTGCATATGGATAAACATGTGTTAGATGCAGGTAAATGCAAGATGTAATGATGCTGATGAATGAATGCAATGCATTGCCATCCTCCAAGTCATCTGATCATCTGTTACACTGAATCACAGCCCTGATCTCTGAACTGATCACAACCATCTGAGGGAATATGTAACCCTGATCCGACATCAAGGGTTCCGAAATAAACGGAACTGCAAGATACATCATCATCATCATCATCACCAAACAATCTCTGATCAGATACCCATAACCTCTGAATCGGCCCGGGTAATCCTGAAATAAACGGATCCCCACTGATAAATAACACGGACAGCACTCCGGCGTCTCTGAAATAAATGGCCATAAATCCGACTTATAAATAGGACTCTGATCCACGGAACCAAAAGTCACCATCAAAGTCACCATCTGAACATGCATCTGAAAGAATCATCCTCCCCTCACAGGTAAATTCTAATCAGGTCATCCTAAGGCGGACAATAGCCTCGACAATCGGGCAGAGATACTCAATGGGTTTGCCCTTTCGGGTGTGCCATTGTAGCTCTCCTGAGATCGTCTAAACCAAAGATCCGGGAAATGATCGGTCACCAGAGTCAATAGTTCAGATGAAGTAACTCAACCAAAGTGGAGTACCCCACAGAGGAAAGCACTATCAAATGAACCTCGTCCGGCTTGTGGTACATCACATTGCCAAGCACATGTTGACCTAACATGAAGGAGGCAACATGAGACCACACTACTCCTAGGTGTATACTCGGGCCTGGGTTTTAGCCCCACTCAGAACACCCACCCCAAACAGAGGAACCACCTGTACAGAGGACAACAACATGATAGCATGATGCATGCAGATATTTATGCAAATATATACACAATCAGAATAATAAATGCAATAAATAGCAGCACAAGCAACCTAAACTATCCTAGAACCCTAGGAGAGACTCGCTTAGGGAAGATGGACCAGCACAGGTCAACATCTTTGGTCCCCAGCAGAGTCGCCAGCTGTCGCATCCGCGAAAAACAACCGGCGAGCTCAACTGGTTTAAAAACCAAGCAACAGCAAGCAAGTTCTCAAGGAACTGTAAGCAACTAAATGTACCTTGTGGTTATGGCAGATGCGATTCAGCTTGTTTCCAGGTGAAAGAAGGTGAAACAGATGATGCTTAAGGACAAGGAAGTTGAATGGAATAGCTAGCTCAGCTCCAGCACGATCCAGATACAAGAATTATCAAAACTCCATTGTTGTGCAAGCTTCCAACAGTCCAAGATCTTGAAGCTTTTGGCCACGATTTAGCAAAACAGTTCTTCAGTGATGATTATAGAGCATGGATCCACGAAGAATGAAGCAAAATGATGTAGAATTCATGGAGAAATGTTGAAAAAAGTGATGAAGTTCTTGGAGAATTTGAGAGAAAATGGAGGGAAAGTTTGTTGCAATTCTTGGAAAATGAAATGTTGTTAGCAATTCTGTTACAATTAGCAACTTATACCATCTCCTTAATCACTTTCCTTAATCACAATTAGCAAATTAGCTTGATTTAGCATAATGTGATTTTAAGTGCAATGTCCAAAATGACCTTTTCAAATAGCCAATGTAACAGTAAAATGAATGTTCACGCAAGTTCTAAATGATATTTGGAGTGTGTTGGAAGTGGTCTCATGTCAATTGGCCTTGTATTTCTCAATTTCACTATGCCATGCCAAAAATACACATGAATTCACTTGAAATTTGACTTTTTGCATTGACCATTTTTTATGAATTTGGATCACACATCATGAAAGTACATGTAAAATGGAGTTTTCTCACAAAAAGATCACCCAAATTGGACATTCCATGTGAAAGTTATGCCACTTTGATTATAGGCATTTTTGGAAAATGAATGGACCATAACTTGTCAACCATACATGGGAATTTCAAGTTCTTGGACTTTTTGGAAAGGTGAGAGCAAGATCTACAACTTTCATGTTGGACAAATTTTCATTTGAAGCTTTTTTGGACACGTAATTTTGTGGTGAAAAACTTTCCATTTTTGGAAACTTCCATTACAAGTCACTTTCTATTTTTGACAACTTTTGTCCTGACTTTATTTTCTTCATTCTTGAGCTTTGACATGTCAAATGAAACTTATTTCAACATGAATGAAGTGTATCCAACTCTCTCCCACCTCCAAATCCATAAAATCAAGCACAGTTGACCACAGTTGACTTTTTCAACTGATAGATGAATTTGGCAATGCACTGATCAATCTGAGCCCCAATCTTCTGATGAAATGGCTCAAGGATGAAACCCTAGCCTCCATAAGCTCAATATAGTCACATAATGATCCCCATATCCATTATAGACCCCATCTCCTTCACAAGCCCTGATCGGCCCAATGCAACTGATTAGGGTTGACCAGTGGTCAAAACCCTAATCTCAAGGTGTATGATCAATCACTTGGATCCCTTGGATGATAACAAGACCATGATGATGATGATGTACCATTCCACCCAAGATCAAGACCAATCTCCCTGAGAAATCATGAAACCCTAATTCATAGCCCAATCCTCAGATGGCTAATGATCAGTCAATAAAACCCTAGGCTTGCATCTCCACCTCTTATCTTCTGACCAAGACTTAGGAGGATGACTTACACAATGTAACCACATGATATGCAATTATGCAATGCCTAATGACCTAAAAATGATATGCAATATGTTAAGCTAGTCCCAAGAGAGGAGGGCAAATTTTGAGGTGTTACATTATAAAGTAATACAAATGGGTGATGGTGATGAACCGACGGTGTAAAACTTTTTACACTGACATTGTATAGTAATTAATCTCTCTCTCTCTCTCTCTCTCTCTCTCTCTCTCTCTCTCTCTCTCTCTCTCTCTCTCTCTCTCTCTCTCTCTCTCTCTCTCTCTCTCTCTCTCTCTCTCTCTCTCTCTCTCTCTCTCTCTCTCTCTCTCTCGCTCTCTCTCTCTCTCTCTCTCTCTCTCTCTCTCTCTCTCTCTCTCTCTCTCTCTCTCTCTCTCTCTCGCTCTCTTCTCTCTTCTCTCTCTCTCTCTCTCTCTCTCTCTCTCTCTCTCTCTCTCGCTCTCTCTCTCTCTCTCTCTCTCCTCTTATATATATATATATATATATATATATATATATATATATAATATATATATATATTATATATATATATATATATATATATATATATATATATTATATTATATATATATCTATTATTATATATATATATATATATATATATATATTATATATATATATATATATATATATATATATATATATATATATATATATATATATATATATATATATATATATAATTTCTTTTATACTATCTAATAATATATTACTAATTAAATTATATTCAAGTATAATATATTATTTTAAATAAAAAATATGATTAGTATAATAGTTTTTTAGCTCTACAATAATTATAAAGAAAATACAATATCCAAGTAAAAGATTTAAGATTCAAATTTGATTTTAGAGTTTATAACTAGCAATTATCTTGTTTAAAATATATTCAACTATGTATTATATTATTTCAATAATTGATTTATTTTGTCTAATAATTTTTATTTTTGAAGAATTCAACGTGAATAATAAATATAAAATTTGATATCAATTGCATGACACAAAATACTACTGTTATTGTTGAAATCAATTGTAGTATTAGTCAATTCTATATAGCACATATTTTAAAGAAATATTTGCATAATAAAAAATTGAATCAATTATATTTTATAGGGTGTAGTGTTCCTTTATGTGTTAAATTGTTCATTCAATTTACATAGGGAAAAGAATATGATATCAATCAATATTAGTACAAGAATGTGTAGAAAATTAGTGGGGGCATAGGCCCATAAAATGAGGTATATAACTATGTTTCTGCTGAAATATGATGAGAGATTCAACGGGGAAGAAGAATTCAAGTTTACTTTCTTTTCGGAGAAGAATGGTGGTGCTTCTGAATATTCGGGAACTCCTTAGTTTGTTGGAGAAGAATGGGTTCCTTTTCTTTGCTATGGCAAAAAAAGTGAATGAGATAAAATATTATAATTTTAAAGAAATAAAAATTATTTTTAGAGTTTTTATTTCGATTTTATTTAACAATTGAGGGATAATATCCGACATAAAATATATACAAAATAAATGCGTCTTTTTAATTGTAAATAAAACATAAAATTGCACGAATGAAATAGAAAGGATTTAGATATTTGCTGGACTTTGTGATGTAAATTGTTTGTTTTTTTGCAACGTATGTAGAGTTCCATTTTTGTGAAATTCTAATTGCTTCACTTTTCATAATCTAGTGCCTGTTGGAAATTACGGTGAATTAATAAAATCCCCTGTGAATTCAAACAGATCCATGGATTCAGAGGTGCCACCGGGCTGGTCGAAGATACACAAAACTGTTGGAAATCCCCCAAAACCTATGGAGAATTTCAATCAACCTTAATGAACAAGATTGTTATTACCCACACAATAACAACGAAAAGAGAAGAACAATGGAGAAAGAGAAAGTGTGTAGAACGATGAAGGAGAAGAGTAATATAATTCTGCAGAGTTTCTCTCTGCCCACAAACTGTGGAAAACTTCTTATTTACTTTGCAACTGCCCAAAACTATAAAAACCCAAAATTATAAAAACCCAAAATAGCTAACACTAGTTAACACACTAGGTGGTTGGACACTTCCTTGCTCTGTCGAGCAACCTGCTTCGACACAAGGAATTACAATTCAACACACCACCTAATTCATTGTGTCTAAGCTATCTACATTCATCATAGCTCTTAGCCTTCTGAACACTTCAACTTGCACTCCCTTTGTCATGATGTCTGCAATCTGATTCTCAGTTCTGCAGTGTTCCACATTCATCTTTCCATCTGCTACCTGCTCTCGAAGATAATGGAACCTCATCTCGATGTGCTTGCTGCGACCATGTTTCACAAACCCAGCTGGTTGTGCAACATAAACTTCTTCTTCTAAGGGGTCATTCGGGAATGCATATTTCACATCCATCTGGCACATATGCCAGTTGTTCATGTTTGCTAGACCAACAACCAACCTGATTGTTTCGATCCTAGCAACAGGTGCAAAAACTTCATCGAAGTCGATTCCTTCTTTTTGAAGAAATCCTTTCGCCACAAGTTTTGCCTTGTGTCGAGTCACTTCTCCTTTGGGATTCAACTTCACCTTGTATATCCACTTCACATCGATTGCCTTCTTGTCTTGGGGCAATTCGACAAGTGACCAAGTGTTGTTGACTTTGATTGACTTCAGCTCTTCGTCCATTGCTTTCATCCATTTCGAATCTTTCAATGCCTCAGCTGCATTGACAAGTTCGACATCTGTGTAGAAAGCATAATGTACCAGCTCACCTTCATCATTGACCACATCATCTGATGTAATCACACATTCTTGCAACCTTGCAGGCATGTGTCTTATTCTTTGAGGTCTGCTTGTGCTTGCTTCACCTCTGACTTCTTCCTGTCGAACTTCTCTTTCGACTTCACTAGCTGGTTCATCACAAAAGATTCTCACTGAATCTTTCTTGACATTCTCAGTCCAATCCCACTCCTTAAGCTCATCTATGATCACGTCCCTACTGATCACTACTTGCTTATTCACTGGGTCGAACAACTTGTATCCTCTAGTCGAATGATATCCTATCAGGATCATCTGACTGGACTTGTCATCAAGTTTTCTTCTCAACTGATCTGGCACATGTCTATGTGCTATAGATCCAAACACCATGTGATTACTCAATCTAGGCTTGACACCGGACCAACATTCTTCTTACGTGATTCCTTCTATCTTCTTCGTCGGACATCTGTTCAGGATATATGTCGCAGTCGACACAGCTTCTCCCCATAATTCTTTGGGTAGATGCTTGTCTTTCAACATACTTCTAACCATATTTATGATGGTTATATTCTTCCTCTCTACGACTCCATTCTGCTGTGGAGTGTAGGGTGGCACCACCTCATGCACAATCCCTTCTTTCATACATAATGCATCGAAGTCTTTCGACACATATTCTCCACCACCATTAGTTCTCAAAATCTTGATCTTTCGACCGCTCTGTCTTTTGATCATAGATTTAAACTTGGAAAATACCTCGATCACTTCACTTTTCTTCTGGATCAGGTAAGACCATAATTTTCGAATGAAATCATCTATGAATGTAACAAAGTATTTGTTACCTCCAATAGAATCCACCTGGAGAGGACCACATACATCAGAGTATATGACTTCAAGAATTGCATTCGACCTGCTTCCTGCATCCTTACTGAAGTTGTTCTTATGCTGCTTTGCCTGCACACATTCTTCACACACTTCGTTTGGAATGTCGATTTCTGGTAATCCTGAAACCATATTTCTTCTCTTCAAATCTCTGATGTCTTTGAAATTGAGATGGCCAAGTTTGTAATGCCATATCCACTCATCTCTGCTGGCTGCTGTTGCAAGGCACTTATGCTTCATCACATTTAGTTCAATCTTGAAGGTTCTATTCTGATACATTTGAGCCTTCAAGATCAACCTTCCATTTGAGTCGAGAACTCTCATCATCTTGTCTTCGATCGACACCTTGTAGTTCTTTTCGACCAACTGCCCTATGCTGAGCAAATTACTCTTCATGCCTAGTATGTACAACACATTTGAAATTACTGGCCCCTTGTCATCTTTACTCATAATCAGAACATCCCCAACACCTTCAGCTGCTAGAGTGATGTCATTTGCAAATTTCACCATGTTCTTCATTGAGGGCTTTAGATTGACAAACCAATCTTTTCTTCCATACATGTGTGATGAGCATCCTGAGTCCAAGTACCATTGGTCCTTGAATCTCTCTTCTTCTCTTATTGTAACCATCAGGAACGTCTCTTCTTCTTCGTGTTTCGCCGGCTTTGCATAAGTTTCTTGATTCTTCTGATTTTCTGGACAATCACTAGAATAGTGACCATAATTCTGACAATTGTAACACTGAATGTGACTCTTGTCTGACTTTTGACCACCACCTTTTCCTCTACCTGCAACACCACCTCTTTGGTTGCCTTGGTTCCAGGGTTTTCTTTGATTCGACCAGTTTCCTTCTTGCTGATTTCGACCAGTCGAATTGTTGTAGCCTCATCTGCCTTTGTTGCCATTCCAGCTTCCTTTGCCTTTTCTTTCTTTTGCTGATTGAGTCTGCAAAGCCATATCACTCTTCGACTTTCCTGCAACTCTTTCAGCCATTCTTTGTTCATGAGATTCAAGCGTCCCTTGAAGCTCTTCCTTTGTCAATTTTGACAAGTCTTTTGACTCTTCTATGGCTATTACCACGTGGTCGAACTTTGGAGCCAACGACCTCAAGATCTTTCCAACAACAGATCTTGATGTCAACATTTCTCCACATACCTTGATTTGATTCACCAATTTCGTAACCTTGGTGAAGAAATCAGGTATGCTTTCATTGTCTTTCATCTGAAGCAATTCATGTGTTCTTTTGTGAGTTTGTAACCTCACCTCTTTCACCTTCTCTGCACCTCCAAACGATTTCTCCAGAATTTTCCATGCCTCTATCGTTGACTCTGCATCACTAACCTTTTCAAAGTTATTTGTATCAACACATTGATGGATTATAAAGAGAGCTTTATAATCTTTCTTCTTCAATTCTTTATGTGCAGCCTTTTCTTGATCCGTCGCAGCTTCTGCAAGCGTTGTTACTCCTTCCTTCACAAGATCCCAAAGATCTTGATAACGAAACACAATATTTATCTGCTTGCACCAATTCTCATAATTGTTGTTCTTGAGAATTGAAAGATTTACTAGAAAATACCCATTTGGATGATTCGTTGCCATGGTGATTTTCTTCCCACGAATCGATTTAATCGGAGCTCTTGATACCATATGTTGGAAATCCCCCAAAATCTATGGAGAATTTTAATCAATCTTGATGAACAAGATTGTTATTACCCACACAATAACAACGAAAAGAGAAGAACAATGGAGAAAGAGAGAGTGTATAGAACGATGAAGGAGAAGCGTAATATAATTCTGCAAAGTTTCT